>NC_052149.1:242561599-243207739 GCF_902713615.1 Scyliorhinus canicula
CATTTGGGGAGCCAGTACCAACCTGATGGGCCTGGCTTCCTTCTCTTTGTGACATTCTTTGTTTTGGTGCTTCCGTGCTTCAAACAACTCACAAAGACATTCCGCATTTAAACTGCCTCCTTCTGTGCTGTGAACTTCTCAAGGTTCTGCGGTGACTGGTTTTCAAACTTGGATCTACTTTGTTCTTTGGTTCCTTTCGTCTTGGCTGTGTGTCCACTTTGGACTCTGCTCCCTCAGTAGATGCTGCAAGGACAACCCTTCTTGTTGTTGGATCTGTTGGTCAGCTAGCCGCCCCCAGTGCTTCCTTCGGCCTGTCATCCTCCTTCAGCAAAGTCACAATTTACCAAGCGATATCTATGACCATCAGGGGCTGATTTAGCTCATTGGGCTAAATTGCTGGCTTTAAAAGCAGACCAAGGCAGGCCAGCAGCGCGGTTCAATTCCCGTACCAGCCTCCCCGAACAGGCGCCGGAATGTGGCGACTATAGGGGCTTTTCACAGTAACTTCATTGAAGCCTACTCGTGACAATAAGCGAGTTTCATTTCATTTTCAAGGTTGTTGTTGTCGTCTAATCCATTATAATATTGGCCACTGGGGATAGGTCCAATTACAAGGCAGAGAATGATCATAGAATTACATAAAATTTATATTGCTTGTACCTTTTTCAGAAATGAACTGTTTGCCAAAACCAAAATTACTTAGGGAGAATGAATAATCTTTTTCCATCCTATTCCTTCAGAGCAGAGTATCAGGGATGACTATGTCAATCCCATCCCTTCTTAATTGTGACCCAATTAAGAGGGGGGAAAAACCCCCAGTGCACTCGTTAAACCAGTCGGTTATGAAAAGTAGACACATCTTCTCTAACTTTCTCTCAGTACTTACAGAGTCTCATTCCACAGCAAAGTCCTTGAAACACTGTTTGCCTCTTGCTTTTACCTCAGACTAATTCACACATTTATTCAAAAGGCTTCTGCTTCAGCTCACCACACATCCAGATAAAAATCAGTTTACTTCACTATTTCTACTAATAGGTTTCACAGACACCCAATTACTGCCACATTTTATTTCAAAACCTTGGACTTTTTCATCATGTTATTCACCTTTTCCTATAAGCTTGTCAAATGAAAATAATTGCAGGCGAGCCCTTCAACAGATGGATATATATTTTGTGCTGTGTATGGAAATATACTCAGGGGATGTGTGCACTTCCAAGGTAATAGTTGCATCAGGTCACACGTTAGCAAGAGAACAATGATCGTAGAATTACAGAAAATTAAGCATAAAAAGAGCCATTTTGCCAATCCTGTATGTGCCAATTCTATGAAAGACCAATTATTTGCTCTCCTCTCCCCTGCAAATCTCCCCCTTTTACGTACAATGACCTATGTTATAAACCCTCTGATGCAAAAAGAATTCAGACATTGAAAAGGATTCATCGAAATGAAATGAAAATCGCTTATTGTCACAAGTAGGCTTCAATGAAGTTACTGTGAAAAGCCCCTAGTCGCCACATTCCGGCTGTTCGGGGAGGCTGTTACGGGAATCGAACCGTGCTGCTGGCCTGCCTTGGTCTGCTTTAAAGCCAGCGATTTAGCCCAGTGTGCTAAACAGCCCCTCAGCGTGCTAAACGAGCTGGGTTTGTAATCAGGGTCAGAAACCAAAATACAGGTGCTACTTCGTTCCGGGTCACAAGCTCTCGACACACCAACTGTGATTTACACACTCATTAGGATCAGGAGGAAGCCACTCAGCCCCTCCAGCCTGCTTCAATAAGGTAATGGCTGATTGATTGTAACCACCAACCCCACATTCCTGAAGACCCCGGATAACCTTTCACCTCACTGGCTGACCAGGAATCGATCTTCAGGGATCTGAGTTTCAGCCCAGGACAGAGCATTTGAATCCAGAGAGGGATATTGATTAGCGGGAGTTCCTGATTGCTAGACAGAGTGGCTGAAATACAATTAAATCCTTCAATGGAGAAAATTGACAAAATATTAAATATTCACACCTCAATATGCCAACATTTCATGCATAATTTGAACAAGACTTCCTCACCGCACAGGACCTTCAACTGATGTTACACCAGATACATCGATGACATTTTTTCCTTTGGACCCACGGCGATGAATCACTGAAACGACTACACGATGACATCAATAAGTTCCATCCCACCATCAGACTCACCATGGACTATTCTCCAAATTCTGTTGCATTCTTGGACACACTCATCTCCATCAACGACGGTCACGTCAGCACTTGCTTTACCGCAAGCCCACAGATAACCTCACAATGCTCCACTTCTCCAGCTTCACCCAAAACACATTAAAGAAGCCATTCCCTATGGACAAGCCCTCCGTATACACAGGATCTGCTCAGGCGAGGAGGAACGTAACAGACATCTACAGACGTGAAAGATGCCCTTGTATGAACGGGATATGGCGCTAGACTCATCAATCAACAGTTCCAACGCGCCACAGCAAAAAACCGCAACGACCTCCTCAGAAGACAAATACGGGACACAACCGACAGAGTACCCTTCGTCGTCCAGTACTTTCCCGGAGTGAAGAAACTACGACATCTTCTTTGCAGCCTTCAACACATCATCGATGAAGATGAACATCTTGTCAAGGTCATCCCCACACCCCCACTACTTGCCTTCAAACAACCGCGCAACCTCAAACAAAACCATTGCTTGCAGCAAATACCCAGCCTTCAGAACAGCGACCACGACCACACAACCCTGCCAGGGCAGTCTCTGCAAGACTTGCCAGATGATTGACAGGATACCACCATTACACGTGTGAACACCACCCACAGGTACGCGGCACATACTCGTGCGACTCGGCCAATGTTGTCTACCTCATACGCTGCAGGAAAGGATGTCCCAAAGCGTGGTACATTGGCGAGACCATGCAGACACTGCGACAACGAATGAACGGACATCGCGCGACAATCACCAGGCAGGAATGTTCCCTTCCAGTCGGGGAACACTTCAGCAGTCAAGGGCATTCAGCCTCTGATCTCGTAAGCGTTCTCCAAGGCGGCTTTCAGGACACGCGGCAACGCCGAATCGCCAGCAGAACTTAGAGCCAAGTTCCGCACACATGAGTGCGGCCTCAACTGGGACCTGGGATTCATGTTGCATTACATCCACCCCCCACCATCTGGCCTGGACTTGCAAAATCCTACCAACTGTCCTGGCTTGAGACAATTCACACATCGTTAACCTGGGGTTACCCTTATCTTTGCATCTGTAAAGATTTAATTACCTGCAAATGCTCGCATTATAACATTGTCTAGCATCTGTGACGTTGTCTATATAAATGTTTCTGGAACCCACCTCTTCATTCACCTGAGGAAGGAGCAGTGCTCCGAAAGCTAGTGTTTGAAACAAACCTGTTGGACTGTAACCTGGTGTTGTAAGACTCTTACTGTGCTCACCCCAGCCCAACGCCGGCATCTCCACATCAAAAGATGAAATGTTAGACAGATATACAAATATAGCCTCCAGAAATAACCGACAATGAAATTACATTTAGCGCATTAAGGTTGATATGGCGATGAACACTCATCACGAATTTTTCTAAAATTTGAGCAGGATGTCGGCAGTATGTATTCCAGAGGGGAGTCTCACTGGAGGAACTGTGAGTTGGAGGTAGGATTAACAAAAACAGTGTAACACACAGCATATCACACAGTATAACACGCATAGTATATCACACAGTATATCACACACTCACAGTATATCACACACTCACAGTATATCACACACTCACAGTATATCACACACACAGTATATCACACACAGTATATCACACACACAGTATATCACACTCACAGTATATCACACACTCACAGTATATCACACTCAGTATATCACACACACAGTATATCACACACAGTATATCACACACACAGTATATCACACACAGTATATCACACACAGTATAACACACACAGTGTATCACACACAGTATATCACACAGTATAACACACACAGTATATCACACACAGTATAATACACACAGTATAACACACCAGTATAACACACACAGTATAACACATACAGTATAACACACAGTATAACCACAGTATAACACACACATACAACACAGTATAACACACACAGTATATCACACACAGTATATCACACACAGTATAATACACACAGTATAACACCACACGTATAACACACACAGTATAACACATACAGTATAACACACACAGTAAAATACACCACAGTATAACACACAGTAAAACACACAGTATAACACACACAGTATAATACACACAGTATAATACACACAGTATAACACACAGTATAACACACACAGTATAACACACACAGTATAATACACACAGTATAATACACACAGTATAAACACACACAGTATAACACACACAGTATAACACACACAGTATAATACACACAGTATAACACACACAGTATAACACACACAGTATAACACACACAGTTATAAGACACACAGTATAAAACACCCAGTATAACACACACAGTATAACACATACAGTATACCACACACAGTATAAAGACACACACAGAATAAACACACACAGTATAAACACACACAAGTATAATACAACAGTATAACACACACAGTAAACACACACAGTATACAATACACAGTATGATACACACAGTATAATACACACAGTATAACATACACATGTATAACAACAGTATAACAACACAGTATAACACACACAGTATAATACACACAGTATAATACAAACAGTAATAACACACACAGTATAACACATACAGTATAACCACCCACAGTATAATACACACAGTATAACACACACAGTATAATAGCAACAGTATAACCACACAGTAAAACAAACACAGTATGACATACACAGTATGATACACACAGTATAATACACACAGTATAACATACACAGTATAACAAACAGTATAACACACACAGTATAAACCACCACAGTATAATACACACAGTATAATACAAACAGTATATACACACAGTATAACACACACAGTATAATACACACCGTATTATACACACAGTATAACACACAGTATAACACACCCAGTATAATACAAACAGTATAAACAACACAGTATAACACACACAGTATAACCACACACAGTATAATACACACAGTATAACACACACAGTATAACACACACAGATAATTACAAACAGTATAACACCACAGTCAGTACACACACAGTATGATACACACAGTATAATACAACACAGTATATACAAACAGTATAACACACACAGTATAATACACCAGTATAACACACACAGTATAACACCACCCAGTATAATACACACAGTATAACACACACAGTATAACACACAAAGTATAACACACACAGTATAATACACACAGTATAACACACACAGTATAACACACACAGTATGATACACACAGTATAATACAAACAGTATAACACACCAGTATAATACACACAGTATAAAACACACAGTATGATACACAGGGTATAATACACACAGTATAACATACTCAGTAAATACAAACAGTATAACACACACAGTAAACACACACAGTATAACATACACAGTATGATACACACAGTATAATACACACAGTATAACATACACAGTATAACAAACAGTATAACACACACAGTATAACACCACAGTATAATACACACAGTATAACACACACAGTATAAACACACACAGAGAATAAACACACACAGTATAATACAAACAGTATAACACACACAGTATAACACACACAGTATAACACACACAGTATAATACAAACAGTATAACCACACACAGTATAACACACACAGTATAACACACACATATAACACACACAGTATAACACACACAGTATACACACACAGTATAACACACAATATACAAACAGTATAACGCACACAGTATAATACACACAGTAACACACACAGTATAATACACACAGTATAATACACCAGTATAATACACACAGTATGATACACAGGGTATAATACACACAGTAATACACACAGTAAAACACACAGTATAATACACACAGTATAACACACACAGTATGATACACACAGTATAACACACACAGTATAACACACAGTATAATACACACAGTATAACACACAGTATAACACACAGTATAACACACACAGTATAACACACATGGAATAACAGACACAGTATAACACACACAGTATAACACACACAGTATAACACACACAGTATAACGCACACAGTATAACACACACAGTATAACACACACAGTATAACACACACAGTATAACACACACAGTATAACACACACAGTATAATACACACAGTATAAACACACAGTATAACACACACAGTATGATACACACAGTATAATACACACAGTATAAACACACAGTATAATACACACAGGTATAACACACACAGTATATCACACACAGTATAACACACACAGTATAATACACACAGTATAACACACACAGTATAATACACACAGTATAACACACACAGTATAACACACACAGTATAACACACAGTATAACACACAGTATAACACACACAATATAACACACACAGTATAACACACACAGTATAAAACACACAGTATAACACACACAGTATAACACACACAGTATAACACACACAGTATACACACACAGTATAATACACACAGTATAACACACACAGTATAACACACACAGTATAACACACACAGTATAACACACACAGTATAACACACACAGTAAAACACACAGTATAATACACACAGTATAACACACACAGTATAACACACACAGTATAATGCACACAGTATAATACACACAGTATAACACACACAGTATATACACACAGTATAATACACACAGTATAATACACACAGTATGATACACAGGGTATAATACACACAGTATAACATACTCAGTATAATACACACAGTATGATACACAGGGTATAATACACACAGTATAACATACTCAGTATAATCACACAGTATGATACACAGGGTATAATACACACAGTATAACATACTCAGTATAATACACACAGTATGATACACAGGGTATAATACACACAGTATAACATACTCAGTATAAATACACACAGTATGATACACAGGGTATAATACACACAGTATAACATACTCAGTATAATACACACAGTATAACACACACAGTATAATACACACAGTATAATACACACAGTATAATACACACAGTATGATACACAGGTATAATACACACAGTATAACATACTCAGTATAATACACACAGTGGGCGGCATTCTCCCCTACCCGGCGTGACGGAGTGTCCCGAGTAGGGGAGTGGCGCCAACCACTCAGGGGTCGGGCCTCCCCAAAGGTGGGGAATTCTCCCCACCTTTGGGGGCCAGCCCCGCGCCGGAGCGGTTGGCACCAGAAGACCGGCGCAAAAAACCGGCGCCCCGGCAGCGGGGCTGGCCGAATGGCTTTCGCCGGTTGGCGCATGCGCCGGCAGTGATGTCACTGCCGGCGCATGCGCAATATGGGGTTCTCTTCCGCCTCCGCCATGGTGAAGGCCATGGCGGACACAGAAGAACATAGTGCAACCAGGGCACTGGCCCGCAGTCTGAGGGGGGGCCCCCGATTGCGGGCCAGGCCACCGTGGGGCACCCCCCGGGGTTCGATCGCCCCCCGCCCCCCCAGGACCCCGGGGACCTGCTCGTGCCTGACCCGCCGTTCCAGAGGTGGTTTAATCTCGGCGGCGGGAGAGGCCTCCCAGCGGCGGGACTTCGGCCCAACCGGGCCGGAGAATCGCCGCAGAGGCCTTTCCAATCGGCGGGGCGAGATTCCTGCCCCCGCCATTTCCCGGGTGGCGGAGAATGTGGCGACTAGGGGCTTTTCACAGTAACTTAATTGAAGCCTACTCGTGACAATAAGCGATTTTCATTTCATTTCAATTCAAGGGCCATTAGGGATGTGCAAAAACTACCACCCCAGCCAGAAATACCCCATCCCATTGTGAATTTCTTTCAATGAGAAAATAAGCCAGTTCATTTTTCTTGCAGCCAAAGTGGATGGCTCCCACCCTTGGCCCCATTAATTCCATATGCCCTCTCACGTAATCTACTTATGTCCATTTGTAACTTCCTGTTCTTGTCTGCGCAATGCTTATTGTCCTTTCTTACTTAATGTCATCAGAAAACTTTGATACAAAACTCTCCGGGGCAGATTTAGACTTTGTGCAAAATATGAGTGGATAATGTGCAGTTGGTGGCTTGTTATCTATCCCTCCCGATTGCTCTTTCCATTGTTGAAGAGCCCTGTCACTTTCTCCCCAATGACGGATTCCAGTACTTTCTCCACCATTGACGTTAGGCTGCATTGCAGAGAGGATAACATGACAATCTTATAAGGTCATAAACCACTGTTCAAAGGGACACTTACTTTGAAAGCTGATTCCACACTATTACAATTTTAGTCTTCAAATGCAAAACATTATGATTTCAATTTTAAACATGTTATAACAGCAATCGAAAGCATTGCCATGTGGAATTCATTCTCATTCACCTGATAGTTCCCGTCGATCATTTTATAAAGTTGAACAATTTTACATACCCTCTGAAATGGTTTGTGAAATTCCTCTGGCAATTCATTTTGCAATGTTGTAGATGCAGCTTCAGTCATGTTGAATTCATGTCGGTATTGTTAAACTAATTCTGGATTGTGAATGGGAAATAAAGCCCCAACTCCAATAATTTCCTTCTCATTAAACTAATTTTTGATCGACTGCAAATTGATTGAAAAAAGATACACTGAAGGTATTTCTGTAACATAAGCCTGTTGGTTCTATTCCACCTTCTATATGTCTTATCTTAACCTAAACAGTTTGAGACACATTTACCATATTTAATCTGCCTAATTTCATCCTCACTGATATTATGTCTCAATTTCTATCCATTGTGATGTTTAAAGTTTTACCCGATCAGATTTGTGTTGAAACTCAGTCACCCTGCGATTCCCATGTCACCTGTCAATTGAATATTTGTCTTCCAATTTTTGGTCTTTCTGCAGCGATGTGCTCCTGTGGTATTATGTGGGGACCGGATTGGTGGGGGGTGGTCCGGCGTGGCTAGTGGGGGTTCATTTCCACTATCTGGCAGGTTGGGTGCACGCACAGACGGCACCATGTATACGGAGCAGGCCATCACTGTGTTGATGCATGGCCACGGACCCAGCCATTCTCCCGCTGTTTGTGGCGCAGGAGGTGGGTTCTACCCAGCGCCGCTGCTGCTAGCCCTTCCCTGGTCCCGGAATCGCTGAGGGTTCGGCACTGATTTTGGCGTCATCAAACGCCACAGTTCCCACATTGGCGTTAGCACTTGGCAACAGAATCGGAGAATCCAGACCAAGTGTTGACGTCAACGCAGAATTTGTGGATTTTCATGACAGCAAAACTGGCACCAAACCTGGACCAATTCAGCGACTGCGGAGCGGCAGCACCGGCACCACGTGGAACACAATCAATTCCAATGGGAAACGGTGCCGGATTCACCGGGTCCGAGATTGGCGATCGGGAGGCTGACAAACTGCAGCCGCACATACACATTACCCTCCCCACACACACTCATCCCAGCCACACACACACATTACACTCCCCACACACACTCATCCCAGCCACACACACACATTACACTCCCCACACACACTCATCCCAGCCTCACACACACATTACACTCCCCACACACACTCATCCCAGCCCCACACACACATTACACTCCCCACACACACTCATCCCAGCCGCACACACACATGACACTCCCCACAACCACTCATCCCAGCCACACACACACATTACACTCCCAACACACACTCATCCCAGCCTCACACACACAATTACACTCCTCACACACACTCATCCCAGCCGCACATACACATTACACTCCCCACACACACTCATCCCAGTCGTACACACACATTACACTCCCCACACACACTCATCCCAGCTGCAAACACACAATACACTCCCCACACACACACATCCCCGCCGCACACACATTACACTCCCCACACACACTCATCCCAGCCGCACACACACATTACACTCCCCACACACACTCATCCCAGCCACACACACACATTACACTCCCCACACACACTCATCCCAGCCTCACACACACATTACACTCCCCACACACACTCATCCCAGCCGCACACACACATTACACTCCCCAAACACACTCATCCCAGCCGCACACACATTATACTCCCCACACACACTCATCCCAGCCGCACACACACATTACACTCCCCACACACACTCATCCCAGCCACACACACACACATTACACTCCCCACACACACTCATGCCAGCTGCACACACACATTACACTCCCCACACACACTCATCCCAGCCACACACACACACATTACACTCCCCAAACACACTCATCCCAGCCACACACACACATTACACTCCCCACACACATCATCCCAGCCCCACACACACATTACATTCCCCACACACACTCATCCCAGTCGCACACACACATTACACTCCCCACACACACTCATCCCAGCTGCAAACACACAATATACTCCCCACACACACTCATCTCAGCCGCACACACACATTACACTCCCCACACACACTCATCCCAGCCTCACACACACATTACACTCCCCACACACACTCATCCCAGCCGCACACACACATTACACTCCCCAAACACACTCATCCCAGCCGCACACACACATTACACTCCCCACACACACTCATCCCAGCCGCACACGCATTACAGTCCCCACACACACTCATCCCAGCCGCACACACACATTACACTCCCCACACACACTCATCCCAGCCGCACACACACATTACACTCCCCACACACACTCATCCCAGCCCAACACACACATTACACTCCCCACACACACTCATCCCAGCCCCACATACACATTACACTCCCACACCCAATCATCCCAGCCGCACACACACATTACACTCCCACACACACTCATCCCAGCCGCAGACACACGCCCCACACACACCCCTCACACACACCCCCCACACACACTCCCCACACACACTCCCCACACGCACTCCCCACACGCACTCCCCACACACACTCCCCACACGCACTCCCCACACGCACCCCTCACACAACCCCACACACACTCCCCACACACACCCCCCACACACCACTCCCCACGCACACTCCCCACACACACTCCCCACACACACACCCCCACACACACTCCCCACACACACTCCCCACACACACTCCCCACACACACTCCCCACACACACACCCCCCACACACACACCCCGCACACACACA
This sequence comes from Scyliorhinus canicula, assembly GCF_902713615.1. Classification (NCBI taxonomy): domain Eukaryota; kingdom Metazoa; phylum Chordata; class Chondrichthyes; order Carcharhiniformes; family Scyliorhinidae; genus Scyliorhinus; species Scyliorhinus canicula. Next base: position 242,572,910 of record NC_052149.1, read on the forward strand.
CACCCCACACACACCCCCCACACACACATTCCCCACACACACCCCCACACACACACTCCTCACACACACCCCCCACACACACTCCCCACACACACTCACCCCACACACACTCCCCACACACCACCCCCCACACACACACCTCACACACACACTCCCCACACACACTCCCCACGCACACTCCCCACACACCCCCCCCACACACACTCCCCACGCACACTCCCCACACACACTCCCCACACACACTCCCCACACACACCCCCACACACACTCCCCACACACACTCCCCACACACACACCCCCACACACACACACCCCACACACACTCCCCACACACACTCCCCACACACACCCCCCATACACACCCCCGACACACACACTCCACACACACATTCCCCACACTCACACACCCCTACACACTCCCCACACACACACCCCCCACACACACCCCCACACACACACACACACCCCACACACACCCCCCCACACACACACTCCTCACACACACTCCCCACACACACTCCCCACACACACTCACCCCACACACACTCCCCACACACACCACCCACACACACTCCCCACACACACCCCACACACACACTCCCCACACTCACCCCCCCACACACACTCCCCACACTCACACACCCCCTACACACCCCCCACACACACACCTCACACACACACACTCCCCACACATACCCCCCATACACACCCCCCACAACACCCCCCATACACACCCCCCACACACACACCCCACACACACTCCCCACACACACTCCCCGCACACACTCCCCACACACACTCCCCACACACACCCCCCACACACACCCCCCACACACACACACTCCCCACACACACCCCCACACACACTCTCCACACACACTCTCCACACACACTCCCCACACACACTACCCACACACACTCCCCACACACACCCCCCACACACACCCCCCACACACACCCCCCACACACACCCCCCACACACACACCCCACACACACATTCCCCACATACACTCCCCACACACACCCCCCATACACACTCCCCACACACACTTCCCCACACACACTCCCCACACACACCCCCCATACACACCCCCCACACACATACCCCACACACACACCCCACACACACATTCCCCACACACACACACCCCCTACACACCCCCCCCCCACACACACACTCCCCACACACACCCCCACACACACTCCCCACACACACTCCCCACACACACTCCCCACACACACTCCCCACACACACCCCCCACACACACACCCCACACACACACCCCACACACACACTCCCCACACACACACACCCCCCACACACCCCCCCCCCACACACACACTCCCCACACACACATTCCCCACACACACCCCCACACACTCCCCACACACACACTCCCCACACACACTCCCCACACACTCACCCCACACACACTCCCCACACACACTCCCCACACACACCCCCCTCACACCCCCCACACACACTCCCCACACACTCACCCCACACACACTCCCCACACACACACTCCCCACACACACCCCCCACACACACTCCCCACACACACCCCCCACACACACCCCCCACACACACCCCCCACACACACTCACCCCAGCCAACAAGATGGCAGCAAAGCAAACGGCACCAAGGTTTACTGACGTGGAACTGGAGACCCTGCTGGACGTCCTGTAGGAAAGGTGGGCCAGCCTGTCCCCCGAGGTGGGAAAGAGGCTGTCAACTGCCGCCGCTCGCCGTGCCTGGGTGCAGGTGGCAGAGCCGGTCAGCGCCGTGGGCAACACCCTCCGGTCCGGCCGGCAGTGCTGGAAGGAAACTGCACGACCTCCTCAGGGCGGCCAGGGGGAATGTGGCCCCTGGCATCAAGCCCGTGTCCCAGACCCTTTACCCAACCTCCATCCCCGCCCCCACCAAGAGGACGGCCATCAACCCGCTCTGCACCACATGCAGACTCGATGGGCCGAATGGCCTCCTTCTGCACTGCAAATTCTATGATAATCTATGAAAATCTGTAAAAATGGTTTGGGTAAACTCCAGTTTACAAATGATAGAATGTGGAAGAATTCCCTGGAATAGACTCTTCCAGAGATAACAAAGGCTTGACTGGGCCTTTAAGCAGCAGTCTCGCTGAGGGGGGGTGATGTCCGCATGTATCACACAGGCAGCCTGACTGAGGGGGGGGGAGGGGGGGGGGGTGATGTCCGCTGGTATCACACAGACAGTCTGACTGAGGGGGGGTGAAGTCCGCATGTATCACACAGGCAGTCTGACTGAGGTGGGAAATTTAACTCGGGATGGAATGTGACACCAAGATTGCGAACACACTGGTCTAATTTCAGAGAGTTGACGGTGAGTGGGATGGAGTCAGTCATTGAAGAACAGAGTTGGAGCAGGGAATGAAAACAATGGCTCCAGCCTTCCCAATATTTCACTGGAGGAATTTTCTGCCCATCCGGTACTGGTTCATCCAACAGCAGGGAAGATTCATCTGCTTTTCTTTGAAATAGTGCCTTGGGAATTTTCCCATCCATCTGAGACATTAGATAGGCCTTGGTTTAATGTCTCATCTGACAGTGCAGCATGCCTTCAGTACTGCCTGGTGGGGTTAAAGAAATCTGTGATGAATGTAGGAATTTCAGATACATTGTGTTATATATATTTGGTGCAGTGAGGCTTTTCGCCTGGGTTAGTGCGTGTGAGTGTTGCAGTCACGTTTTTAACAATCCTGGTTTGAAAGACAGCCTTTGTGGCTACACAAGGTGTAATTTGGGGAGCTAGCAGCCTAGTGGTATTGTCACTGGACCAGTGATTCAGAGACCCAGGGTACCGCTCTGGGGACCTGGGTTCGAATCCCGCCACGGCAGATGGTGAAATTTGAATTCAATAAAAACTTGGAATTAAAAGTCTAATGATGACCATGAAACCCTTGCTGATTGCCGGTCACTAATCTCCTTTCGGGAAGGAAATCTGCCATCCTTACCTGGTCTGGCTCACAAGTGACTCCAGACACACAGCAATGTGGTTGACAGTTAACTGCCCATTGAGGGTAATTAGGGATGGGCAATCACTGTTGGCACAGCCTGCGACACCCACATCCCATTAACAAGTAAAAAAAAGTTACAGTGTTCCAAAAGTTTGGGCTAATGGACGTTTATATTTGTATTAAGAGGGTTCCTTGTGGACTAGGTGATGAGTGACATTGGCCGCATTTTAACAGAAATAAAACAGAGTCCAGTGTTGGGTGTGTTTAGCTGGACGTTTCCAGGTGCTGGGAGCGTCGCGATCGACCCCACTATTAAACGGGGCTCTGCTTCATTTCTGGTCGCGGGGCCCCGATCTCTGAACCTCCCAGCATGGCCTCCAGATGCCCCAATGCCCTAACATACCAATTAGAGGGTCCTCATCCCCCCTCGCTGCTCTTCATTAGGGCATGGTACCCCTGGGCCTGATTCCTGGCAATGGAGAGATGCTACCAGGTGGCACTGTCAGGGTACCTGGGTTGCAGTGCCACAGTGCCCATGTGGTACCAGGCTGCCAGTGTACGATCCTGCCCAGAGCTTGCCCATCCTGGGAGCCCCGACTGTCTGGGATCCAGGCCCCCCAAGTGGCGGTACGCCTGATGATGGAGGAGAGGCCATTCGATCCGGGCACTGGGTGTGTCCGGATTAGGCATATTCAACTGATACTAAATACACATTTGAATAAGCAAATTTGGATCCTGCCCTCAATGGGCGGGATCCCGATCACTGGCATCTCGCGATATTAGATATCATTAGGCGTAATGAGGACAGTAAATATTGTGAGAGGTTTCTCATGGGTTTTACCGGCCTCATTGTGTCTCGGGTCAGGCATAATGTGACTAATAGATTGGGCCCGTTGTATTCAGTGGAGTGAGATGATGCAGTTATTGGGAGGAACCTGGGGTTGAAGCAGTCAGATGTTGAGGTCCAGTTTTAGTTTGAGACGGGAAGGTGAGCTGAGAGGTTTCTAAAAGAATACAACCAGATATTCTGCATTGTTCTGACCGGGGGTCAGGTCGCTTTCTTTCAAACAGTCTCAAAAGATCTCTCTTTCTCAAAGTGAATTATCTCAGTACAGCAGGTATTCCTGGGTACTAACTGTATTTAAAAGTGGATTGGGATCTGAAATGGTTCTATTGTTTGAGTGGGAATAAAGATAGCAGTTGAGGGTTATTGTGTCACTGTATTAATCAGCATTGTTTAAGGGGTAATTGTAAGCTAGTTTCTTGTGTGATGTTAAAGATAGTATAATACTGTGTTTGTAATGAAGTGTGTTTTAATTACCATATTGCCAGTTTGTGTGAAATCACTCCTGGAGCAACGAATGTTTCCCTCACAGTCTTACTAAATTACAATTAAATACTGGGGTTTCTGTCCAGGAACCGGGGTCTGGTCCAGGATTGTAATAAATTGAAGATGAATAAGAGGCTAGAACTGAATGAATAGCAGAACAAGAAGAGCGACGTGCCATGAATGGACAAAAGCTGCTCACCATTAAAAGTAGATTTGTGTGTTGGTGATTTGGATGGGAGTAGAGAATCTATCTGCTTTCCACTGAGTGAGCACTAATTCACTGTATGTTTTCAATGGTGTCAAAAATCACAGATTGCAGTCGACATAACGTGCATAATCATAACAGCTGTTCAAGCCAAACATACAACTGGCGATAGCTCATGCACCATGTTAATTCCACTTGAATACTTTGCAAATGCTCACAAACAGTAGGTGCAAACAGTGTGGACAATCTCATTATGTATCTCGTTACTGTTGATGGAGACCTTGCCAAGGATGAGAACTAAAAGAATGAAGGACAGGGGAGGAGCATGTTTGACAAAAAAGTTGATTATTGGTGTATGCATGCAGCGCAGTGTTCCTCAAAGTCGGGGGCGTGACCCGCGGGTGGGTCGCGGGCGGGTGTCGCGAGGGTCGCGGAGCCGTTTTCCACGGCGTTCCCGATCGCGCTAATCCCGGCGCAGCAGCTGGCTTTTCATATCGCTGGCTGCAAGTAGCCGGGAACATGTTTTTAAAAAAATTTGGCCGCATTGCACATGCGCGCACGATATTCAGCGCGCATGCGCAAATAATCGGGCACGCATGCGCAATGAGCCCACTATTTTTTTTACCGTTTGCAGCTTTTTGTTTTACAAGTTCTGTAGTGGTTTTTATTCATTTATTCATTTAATATTTATTTTTTTCATTTATTTTATTCATTTTGTTTTTTTACAAGTTCGGGGGGGTTTTATTCACTTTTTTCATTTATTTTACTCTTTTATTTTTTTTTTTACTAGTTCGGGGGGGGTTTATTTGATAAAATTTTACAGGAAAAAAATTCAGAACTTTGGACAGATGGAGACTTCACCTTCATCCAACAGATTCCATTGGAGGAGGGTGTATGAGGGCCAAAGGGACCCAAAACCATTTCCTCCATTTTTGTCAGCAGCAAACAAGGTAAGAGAAAATGGTGGGTCGCGAAGGTCGGCCGGCGTGGGTCGCGAGGGTCGGCTGGCACGGGTCGCGAGGGTCGGCTGGCGCGGGTCGCGAGGGTCGGCTGGCGCGGGTCGCGAGGGTCGGCTGGCGCGGGTCGCGAAGGTCGGCCAGCGTGGGTCGCGAAGGTCGGCCGGCGTGGGTCGCAAGGGTCGGCCGGCGTGGGTCGCGAGGGTCGGCCGGCGCGGGTCGCGAAGGTTGGCCGGTTGGTAGAAAATGGGTGCCTGGAAAAAAAGTTTGAAGAACACTAATGTATCGCGCCACACAAGGAAGATAAAACCTTATCCAGGACCCAACATTCTTGTCTCCAAGATAAAAATGGTGGCTCAAGTTCCACTCCAGGGACTGAGCACACAATCTATACGCAGACTGCAACTGGACTGAATTGGTGCTGCGCTGGCAGGAGAGATGTATTTAACTCCTCAACAACATATATTAAGGAAACAGATAATAGCACAAGTCATGGCCTCATTGTCGTGTGACTTTGCTGTGTGCAAATTAGCTGCCAGTTTATAACAGCTATTTAGCTCCAGGTACACCCTGAATAGCAAAGTGTTTGAGGATGTCGTGAAAGAGTAATGCAGATGCTGAGTAAATGAAAATTCTCCCTTAATAGTGACACTGAAAACATTGACTGCATGTTTTTTCCTAATTGTACTCATCGTGTGTTTGTAATCCTCACTGTTTTGGTAGAAGTTCTGTGATGGTCGGAGAGAGAGTGCTGTGGGATCATAGCCAAGTTTTATCAGTGCTGTTGTGCTGTGCATTAGAAAGCAGAGGTTGCTGATGGATTATGTGAGCAGGGAGGTTATACAGCTGGAAGCATCTCTCCATTGTTTACACACTGCCTGCGGAGTGAGATCAACACGAGGATACTTCACTGAGCGGTGTTAACAGCAGGTAGAGAAAGATATAGCTTATTCAGAATTTACAGAGCTATCTGGTGCTAACAGGGGCCATGTCCTCAGGAGCGCAACATCACAGCTATTGTTTGGGAAACAGCAGCAAGATTAAAGTGATCTCCACCACATCAGTTGGGGAAGGGAGTGGGAATGCCCCCCCCCCCCCCCCCCCCCCCCCACCACCACCACCACCCACCCACCACTGTGGTTTAGACATTGCACAATCGGCCACTGAGAGAGGAGATCCCTGCCTGGGTTGGGTGATGTCTTTAACTGTGTCAAGATGTCTCAAAAATGAAGTCCTAGTCATGGGAGTTATTTAATTCCATTGCTGCAAAGCGAGTAGAGATAGGTTATATATCCTGAGCTGTATCAGGATATTTTATCGTTTGATGATACCACTGTCATATTTGTTATGTATTGGAAGATAGGTTTTTGGGATGTTTTAGGTATGGTAATTGGAGCAATAGATAGTTCAAGTTCTTGCAATCACCCTGACAGTAAGATGGAGTTGGAAATGGTGAAAAATCAAAATTTAAATCAGAATTTTATATCAGGCAAGAACAAGTAGTTTTATTGGGTTTTAGTTCAAAGGGGAAATATGCAGGTTGTAAAAATGTGCAATTAAGGAAAGTAAAGAAAAGGCAAGTTTAATTTTTTTAATATTCCTGAGAGCTAAAGTAAAGAAATGAATTTAATCAATTCTGGGAAGAAAGCATTTCTGGAAAAACCATAAGACATGGGAGCAGAATTAGGCCACTCGACCCATCGAGTCTGTTCCACTATTCAATCATGGCTGATATTTTTCTCATCCCCATTGATTGGGTAAGACATTGCAGAGAGCAAAGTGAAATAAGGTATTTCAGGAAATGCAGAAGCCAATGTGAGGGGTTAGCTGCTCGGATTTCCCTGAACATCGCAGGACCAAAAACAATGTGAATGAAGTCAGACCTGAAGGAGTAGCTGCAGCCAGCTTCAGGGAGCCCAGGAGAAAAGGCACTGGGTGGGAATGTTACTGGAATTCTAGCAATGTAAAAATCTTTAAAGATAGCTGCTGAACAGGAAAGGAAAAGGTTAGCTCTGAGTGAAGTTTAAGTTAATATCTATTGGAACTGTTTAAAATGTTTACTGTATGAAACCCATTCTTGTGTGTGAGTGTATTTCATTTAATACTTAATAAATGTTTACATTGCAATAAAATCATCACAAGACGTCATGGACACCATTTTGTGATTTAAGAACTGCTCTTCATACTATAAAAGTTGGGATAAAGATAAAGATAAAGTTTGGAAGCTGTTTCAAGCTTGGCATTTATCACCAGCCGTGCCATACAACTTGTCAATGACCAGACCCACTCGCTCTGGAAACCCACCTACTTTCTCAAACTCAAGTTAATAATCTTTTTTAGTGCCACAAGTAGGTTTACATTAATATTTCAATGAAGTTACTGTGAAAAGCCCCTAGTCACCATACTTTGGCACCTGTTCGAGTACACGGAGAGAGAATTCAGAATGTCCAATTCACCTAACAAGCACGTCTTGTGGGACTTGTGGGAGGAAACAGGAGCACCCGGACGAAACCCACGCAGACACGGGGAGAACGTGCAGATACCGCACAAACAGTGACTGATGAGATCTACCATGCAGCATTAGTGACATCTTGTGACACTAAAACTCAGTAGAAATTGGAGTTAAACTTCTCTATTTGACTACAATTGCGAGACACTTAAATCTATTCTCAATGTAGTCCAGCCAGCAAAAGGACTTAAAGAGAAGTAATTTATAAACAAATGTAACTTTCAAAATAATACAGAAATGGTTTCTTGCTTACAGCAAAACAGCTTGCATTTACTTCAAGAGTTATAGTGGGAAAGTGAAAATATGAAAATAAGGATAGCGAATAGTTTGATCAAAGTATGGAATGATCCTGGATAAAGATGGCCATACAGACCATCATGTTTAAGGAGAATCTTATCAGACTTTAGGCATCTATCTACACCTCTATGTCGTCCTAATTGGTTTGGGTTAGAATCAGACATATTTGATTCAATGGTTAGCTGTCAATCCTTAATGTGCAACATAAGTTCTGAATCGTTCATGTTTGAATATTTGTGGATGTTATGGAATGTGATTCTGTGCTATTATCAAGACTGGTTTCTACTGGTTTTCTGCTAACTTTGCTTTATCCACATTATGAACAATGGTGCCTTCATGTTGCTATGGTGCCTGCTTCGTCCTTGATCAGATTACTGGCACAGCTCATTTCTTAATGTCAAACTAACTTTGAAAATATGTTCATTAGAACAATAGCTTTTTCATCTTGCTTAGTGAAAATGTTGTTTTTATCTCCAATGAGTTTATGCATGTATCAGACTTTCTGTGTCTCTGTTGAAGCTGTGTGTTTTATCCTGACCTGAAGTCATGAGTGGTGAAATACTCATTTTAAAATGGGTATTAAAACTGGGGCTTAATATTTACACTCAGTAGCCTTCTTTTACCTGTCAGATTTATCAGGAAATTTATCAGTGACCCAAGTGGGAATCGAACCCAGGACCCTGGCGCTGTGAAGCAACAGTGCTAACCATTGTGCCACCGTGCTGCCCATCTACCTTCTTGAACCACTACAGTCCATGTGGTGAAGTCAGCCCCATGTCTTGTTTGGGAGGAGTTTCAGTGATGATGAAGAAACGGCCATTTATTTCCCTGTCAGGAAGGTGTGTGACTTTAAGGGGAGCTTGTGGGTCAGGGTGTTCCCATACATCTGCTGTCCCTGGGCCTCACACTGGTAGAGATCACTGAGGTACTGTCTCACATGATGATGTATTCTCAATTACATTGGCGCTACAATTGGCTACAGCATCGCTTGAACAGGGACTGTAAAGTTCCGTATCCTAGCCCCTCACAAGAACGTGCTTCAAACAACAAACAGACATTTGCGCATTATATTTTTATTTACTTGTTAGACAGGGAAGTTAGATGTGATTCAAAACACCAAACAGCTCAGTAAAAGCTCACTGTTTGTGTCCTCATTTGAAAATCAGACAAACGATAGGGCTCTGGTTTCTCTTTATCTGTGTCAACACCCATGCCCACAAATTAATCAAGTCCCATTTCCCGTTTAGACCTGGTGTTTTCAAATGTACAAGTCTGCTTTATCAAACAACAGGACAGGGGAGTTAAATTCTATCAGTGTGATAGATGCTCTTTAATTAAAGGGGGCTGCTTACTGAACTGCAATATCCTGGCATTAGCACCTTCCCCACAAGGTGTGAGTTCTGGTGTGCTCTCAGGCGGCCAGTGAACTTCAAAGAACAAGGCTGCAAATTGAAAGCTGCCCCACAGCAATAAATCATAGCTCCTGTTATTCAGCTTCAGACATATCTGTGGAGCTGAGCACTGTGCCTTCGACATTTCTATCATACACATACAACATTGCATCATGAAGTTTTACAACAGATTGTCAACACAAGACAATAGTGTTGGGAAATAACCTGAACCTTATCTACGTCCTCTTGTAGTTTGAAATGAACAATAGGTGGAGTTCCTGTCGACATCAATCTGTGCGATTACAACATCTACCTTAAATGCCAGTGGAACATTTCAATGATGTGTGACCTCGGGTCAGTCACACTGAGCTCTCTGCACTGAAGACTGTGTATCAGGTTTTCACAGCTGATGGTGTTGCTGGTTTTCAACTGCAAAAGTAGTTTGGCATGTTTAAAGGTCACAGTATTTGGTGTCTCAGATTCACGGGACACTTACAAGTATTTCATTGGCTGTTAATCCTTTGGGTCCTTCGGAGGTTATGGAAAGTGCAATATCAACGCAAGGTTCTGAAGAGCTCAGGAATTCAATGGTAAGAGGAACCATTAGACAACTCACCGTATTGACTGAATTGGGGTCACAAACATTTCCATTCTGTCGCACAGAAACCTCAGGTTGGAATCTCCGTCGGCTGGATTCTCTGTGTTGTCAGTAGCGCACTCACGCCTGTGGATTTCCAGACGGCGTGGGGGTGCCCACAATGGGAAACCCCATTGGCCAGCTGCCAGGACGGAGAATCACGCTGCCGGCACGGGCACGGCGCACCAGGAAACGCGTGCGGCAGGACAGAGAATCACGCTGCCGGCATGGGCACGGCGCACCAGGAAAGGGTGCGGCAGGACGGAGAATCCCCCTGCCGGCACGGCGCACCAGGAAAGGGTGCGGCAGGATGGAGAATCCCCCTGCCGGCACGGGCACGGCGCACCAGGAAAGGGTGCGGCAGGACAGAGAATCCCATTCCATTGCACAGAATTACACTGAGGGAAATTCTCCGTTTGAGAGATTCCCGCCAGAGGGGAATTAAGATTTAGGTCCCTCATGGAGAGCAAACTGGTAAGCAATTCAATATCCCTCACCAAATTTATGCATGGCAGGGAATCGGAGGGATTCCAGGATGAATCCCGCTATTGGGCCACCCTTTCGAGCAGGCAGCCCGATAGCGAAGTCCCATAGTTGGCCACCCCACCCACATCACAACTCAGTCCCCAATCCCGCCCCTGCCCTCGCCCCGTCCCCAAATTGCCTGGGTGCCTCCCTTTCCCCCAGAATGGGCGTGACCAGACCCGCTCTCCCCCCCAGGGATGCCCTAACTAGGGAAACCCCCCTCAGGGAACCACTCAATAGGAAGAGTCCTCAGGGACCCCCTTGATAGAAAAAGCCTGCTCGGGACCCCGTAACGTAAAAGCCCTCCTACCGAAAGGAGCCGCCACAGGGACCCACAGACACCCCCATCAGGAAAATAGACCACTGTCTGGAAGCTAGAGAGCAATGCAGACCGGTACAGTGAAAGATCTTGCAGCTGTAATACTTACCTGCAAGTTCCACATGTCCATTTCTGAAAGGAAAACAGTTATGATCTGTGTTATAAACTCTCAGATCCATTAGCTGAGTATTTTTATCAAACTTCCAACCTGCCAACCTTAGTGACCCATACTGGCTGACCTTCGCAGCACCATTTGACAGGTAAGCCTGCTCGGTCCTCACAATCTCACCTGCTTTGTCATGTAATGTTACATTTCTGCTGTGGACGTCAGCTGATGCGTTAATTTCTCACTCTATCAAGAACTTCTCACAAGTCAAGAGATTCAAACATGTCAAGAGGTGTGTCCGCAAATGCCTTTGAAGTTTTGAGGGTTTTAAACTTTAATTTGCCAGTACTTCCCCGCATATAACACACATGGGCTTTGCATTCTGATTTGCATTGATGCATTTGGGATCTCACTGTGGCACCATAATTAGCACTGCTGCCTCACAGCTCCAAGGTCGTCCGGGTGCTCCAGTTTCCTCCCACAGTCCAAAGGTGTGTAGGTTAGGTGGATTGGCCATGATAAATTGCCCCTTTGTGTCCAAAAGGTTAGGTGGGGTTACAGAGTTATAGGGATAGGGTGGAGGTATGGGCTTAAATAGGGTGCTCTTGCAAAGGGCCGGTGCAGATCTGATGGACCGAATGGCTTACTTCTGTACTGTAAATTCTATAAATTAAAGCCACACATAAAGAAATCATCTTCATACTGCTTTGTTCCTGATTTCAGTTTCTTCTAAATGGGTTGTTGACCAGAGGTCCTGGAGGTGACACCAGCCCTGCTTTGTTCTGTTGTGGAGTCTCCTGTGCAGCTCACACTAGCAGATTCAGTTGTGAGATAGATAGGTTTTTGATTAATAAGGGGATCAGAGGTTATGGGGAGAAGGCAGAAGAATGGTGATGAGAAAAGTATCAGCCATGATTGAATGGCGGAGCAGACTCGATGGGCCGAGGGGCCTAATTCTGCACCTGTGACATATGGTCTTATGATCCAGTCCTGTTGTGTCTCTGGCTCTCTCGTCCTTAATGCAAAACGATCCATTTTCAATTCTTCACAATCCTGTAGCCTTGCTTGCTGGCATCTCCAAATGGAATCTCCGCTCCATGATTTTGCGGCCAAAGCACGGACATACGCTGGGGCAGCATGGTAGCATGGTGGTTAGCATAAATGCTTCACAGCTCCAGGGTCCCAGGTTCGATTCCCGGCTGGGTCACTGTCTGTGTGGAGTCTGCACGTCCTCCCCCTGTGTGCGTGGGTTTCCTCCGGGTGCTCCGGTTTCCTCCCACAGTCCAAAGATGTGCGGGTTAGGTGGATTGGCCATGCTAAATTGCCCGTAGTGTCCTAAAAAGTAAGGTTAAGGGGGGGGGTTGTTGGGGGTATAGGGTGGATATGTGGGTTTGAGTAGGGTGATCATGGCTCGGCACAACATCGAGGGCCGAAGGGCCTGTTCTGTGCTGTACTGTTCTATGTTCTATACAGGGTGTGTGGCTTCAGTATGTGTGCCAAGTCCATGACCTGGTCTGGCGGGAAGACTCCATCATTTTAAAAAAGAAACTTGGTCCTGGGACAGTGTCAGGAGGAGGCGGTCTGCCCGTTAGGTTCCGGCCTGTGCACCACCTGATCCAGCTGTGTGGGATGGGCAGCATTCTTGAAAGGCCGTTGGGCGCTTCCTCCACTGGATTCTCTGCCCTGAAACTGATTGCTCCGTGACCCTCCTGACACCTTCCCGTGACCCTGACTTTGCAAAACCATCCATTAGCTGTAAACCATTGATTCACTTCTAATAGTGGTCTGTGACTGACAGCTTTCACAAAACAGCTGTCCAGTTTTTTATAATGTACAGTGGCATCTGTTTTTCAGGTGGGCTCTCGAGGCCTGGCCCTCCGTGAAGATTCTCTAGTCAGGGTGTGTCAGGGAGGCGCAGGGCACAATGGGTCAAACCATTATTGATATGTTAGAACATACAGTGCAAAAGGGGGCCATTTGGCCCATTGAGTCTGCACCAACCCACTTCAGTCCTCACTTCCACCCTAACCCCGTAACCCAGTAACCATTCCTCACCTTTTCTTTGGACACTAAGGGCAATTTAGCATGGCCAATCCACCTAACCTGCACATCTTTGGACTGTGGGAGGAAACCGGAGCACCCGGAGGAAACCCACGCAGACACGGGGAGAACATGCAAACTCTGCACAGACAGTGACCGAACCCAGGGAATCGAACCTGGGAACCTGGAGCTGTGAAACAACAGTGCTAACCACTGTGCTACCATGCTGCCATGTTAACGGCAGATATTTATGCCGCAGCCAGCTCAGGGCACAAATTGTGATGCCGCCACCAGCAAGGCCCTGGGGCATCGCTTTCAGTTCAGCACCAAACCTCGATTATCGGTGGGTTCCCAATTCTCCTTCCGATCGTGATTCATGTTTCTGGTGTCACAGGGCGGAGAATCCAGACCACCGTTTGCACATTATGATGCTACACATGCAGCCTTGTAAAGACTCAGAGACGCTAAACATGCACATCAAAACCCACACTGTATTGTGCTTTCCAGCAAACAACTATTGTTGTTAATTAAAATATTACGCTCCCTATATATGATCTGTAATTACAAAGGGTTAGATATTCTTGCCTCCGTCCATGTCAGAAAAAATATGGGGGTTGGCTTTAAAAATGGTGGCCAGGATTTTTGCCCCCATTTCCATCAAGATTTCTGTGTCCATGGAATAAGGGTCTGAGTATTGACAAGAAAACAAAAATCTCTCCCTTACCCACTACATTGAGGGGAGAGTATTTTAGACCCCCTGTGGTTTATAGTTTGGAAGGGCTATATTTGGTAGTATGAAGGACCAGGAAAGAAAGGCCACAGACAATTAGATATAATCCAATATCAAAAATCTTCCAAAGCTTTAATTTAAAGGAATATGGCATGGCGGGAGAGCTAAAGCTGTGGTGTGCTCATCCTGCTTCACGTGGGAACATTTCAAGTGCCTGGAACCGTCATATGTTCAGAATGTGTCTCCAACTGTAGCTCCTAGATCCTGGGTTTCAGAACGGGAGTGGTGGCTTGGGACACTGTGTAACTCCGTGAAGTGGAGAGTATAGTGGGTAGTATGTATACAGAGGCTCAGACTGCACAAACAAAAAGGGAATAGGTGACCACCAGGCAGAGCAAGAGGGTAAAGCAGGCAATGTAGAAATTTCCTGTGTCCGTTCCCTTGCAAAACAGATATGCCACTTTCAATACTGTTGAGGAGAATGACCTCTCAGGGGAAACATAGGAAAAAGAGTAGGTCATTCAGCCCCTCAAATTAACAACTGTTCCAGCTTCAGCTGCTGTGTGTGTGAGAATGTTCCAAATCTCTGCCACCCTGTGAGTGAAGAAGTTCTCCTGCACATCTCTCCTGAACGGTCTGGCCCTGATTTTTAGACTGTGCTCCTAGATTTAGATTCTCCAACCAGTGGAAATAGTTTATCTTTATCTACCCTGTCTTTCCCTGCTTCTATCGTAAATACTTCAATCAGATCACCCTGTGAGCTTCTATATTCCGGGGGCAGCGCGGGGGCACAGTGGTTAGCACTGCTGCATCACGGCGCCGAGGAACCAGGTTCCATCCCGGCCCCGGGCCACTGTCTATGTAGAGTTTGCACATTCTCCCCGTGTCTGCGTGGGTCTCATCCCCACAAGCCAAAAAATGTGCAGCGTCGGTGAATTGGCCATGCTAAATTGACCCTCAATTGAAAAAAAATTATTTGGCTACTATAAATCTTTTTTTTAAAAAACCTTCTAAATTTTCCTGAAAACAGCCCTCATCTGTGTAATCTCTCCTCATAATTTAACCCCTGTCCAGGTATCATTTTTGTAAACCTATGTTGCTCTCCCTCCAAGGCCAGAATATCCTTCCCAAGGTGTGGTGCCCAGAACTGCTCCCAGTGACTCGGAGTGGGGTCTAACCAGGGGTTTGTAAAGCTGCAGCATAACCCCCGTGTCTTTATACTCCAATCCTCTAGATATAATGACTAACATTCCATTAACCTCTTTGATTATTTTCTGCACTTGTTCCTGACATTTTAAGGATCTCTGCATCTGAACCCTCAAATCTCTTTGGACATCCCTGTCCCTAACCTCTTTCCATTTCAAAAGTACTCTGCTCTATCCTTTTTTGGTCCAAAATGGATAACTTCACACTTGTTTACATTAAATTATATCTGTTACAATTTTACACATTCACCTAGTCTATCAATATCTCCTCACAATGTTCTAGAACATTGAGTGCAGAAGGAGGCCATTTGGCCCATCGAGTCTGCACCGACCCACACAATTCCACCCTATCCCCGTAACCTAATAACCCCTCCTAACTATTTTGGACACTAAGGGCAATTTATCATGGCCAATATACCTAACCCGCACATCTTTGGACTGTGGGAGGAAACCGGAGACCCGGAGGAAACCCACACAGACACGGGGAGAACGTGCAGACTCCGTACAGACAGTGACCCAGCGGAGAATCGAACCTAGGACCACAGCACTGTGAAGCCACAGTGCTAGCCACTTGTGCTACTGTGTTGTCCGAGGTTATGCTATCATCCAGGCTGGCTACAATGCCACCTAACTTTGTATCATCAGCAAATTTGGATATGTGACTGTCTCTATCATCTTCCAAGGCATTAATGAATAGTGTGAATAATTGAGGCCCCAACACAGATCCCTGTGGGACACCACTAGTCACCTCTTGCCAATTAGAGACTTACCCATCCTACCCATAATCCCCACTCTCTGTCACCTGCCACTCAACCAGTTTACTAACCAGGTTACTAATTTGCCCTCAGCTCCGTGGCTTCCATATTAGTTAACAGTCTCTTATGTGAGACTTTATCAAATGCCTCCTGGGAGCCCATATAAATAACATTCATAGACATTCTCCTGTCCACCAGTCTTTTCAAAAGTGAGTTCCTTCTCTTCCAAATGTACAAAGTTAGCAAGAATTTGAGAAGTCAGACTTCAAAGGTAGTGATCTCAGGATTACTACCAGTACACGTGCTGGTCAGAGTAGAAATAGCAGGATATATCGGATGACTATGTGGCCAAAGAGAAGGTGGTCTGGGAGTCTTTCAGATACCTCGGGCATTGGAACCGGTTCTGGGGAATGTGGGACCTGTATAAACTGGACGGATTACACCTGGGCAGGAGCGGAAGTGATGTCCCAGGGCAGAATTTGCTAGAGAGTTTGGGGAGGGTTTATACTAAAATGGCAGAAGGATGGAAAGCTATGCAAGGAGTCAGAGGATGAGAAAACAAGGACAAAATCAAAAGACAGAAAGGGGAATAAGAAAAGTGATAGGCAGAGAAACCAAGGGCCAGATTCAAACAGGATCACAGTGAAAAATATTGGGAAAGGGTCAAGTAATGTTAAAAAGACAAGGCTTAAAGACTTAAGGCTTTGTGCTTTTTAAAAATAAATTTAGTGTACCTAATTCATTTTTTCCACTTACGGGGCAATTTAGCGTGGCCAATCCACCTACCCTGCACATCTTTGGATTGTGGGGGTGAGACCCACGCATATACAGGGAGAATGTGCAAACTCCACACGACAGTGACCCAGAGCCAGGATCGAACCTGGGACCTCGGCGCCGTGAGGCAAAAGGGCTAACCACTTGCGCCACTGTGCTGCCCATAAGGCTTTGTGCTTTAATGTGCGGAGAGTCACAAAATAAATTGGATTAATTCATCACGCAAATAGATGCAAACAGTTATAATATAATGAAGATTAGGGAGACATGGTTGTTGGGTGACCAGTGATGGGAACTGAATGTCCAGGGGAATTCAGTATTAAGGAAGGACAGACAAAAAGGAAAAGGCGGTGGAGTGGCAGTGCTGGTTAAAGAGGAAATTAACACAACAGTGAGGAAGGATATTAACTCTGACAATCTAAAACCTGTATGGGTAGAGCTAAGAAACATAAGGTGCAAAAAACATTAGTGGGTGTCATATATAGACCCCAAAACTGTCATGGTGATGTCAGGAATGGCATTAAACAAGAAATTAGAGACAATGGAATAAAGGAACATCTGTAATTATGGGTGATTTTACTCTGCATATAGATTGGGCAAATCAAATTAGCCACAATACCGTAGAGGAGGAATTCCTGGAGTGTATATGGGATATTTTCTGAACCAATACATTGAGGAGCCAACTAGAGAGCAGGCCACCTTAGACTGGGTACTGTGTAATGAGAAGGGAATCATTGCCAATCTGGCTGTGCGAGACCCTTTGGGGATGAGCGACCATAACATGATTGAATTTTTCATCAAAATGGAGAGTGAAGTAGTTGATTCTGAGACTGGGGACCTGAATCTTAATAAAGGAAACTACGATGAAATGAGACGCGAGTTGGCTTTGATCAATTGGAGAACATTACTTAAAGAAATGACAGTGGCTAGACAATGGCAAACATTCAAGGAGCGCATGGGGGAACTGCAACAATTGTTTATTCCTGCCTGACTCATAAGTTAAATGGGAAATCCATGGCTCAAAAGTGAAATTAGAGATAGTATCAGACCCAAGTATGAGACATACAAATTGTCCAGCGAATTGGAACAGTTTAGAATTCAGCAAAGAATTGAGAAAGAAGCGGAAAATTGAGTACGAGAATAAGCATGTAGGAACATAAAAACTCAAAAGGTTTCCATTGGTACATGAAGAGAAAATAATTGGTGAAGACAAATGTCGGCTAAATCGCTGGCTTTTAAAGCAGACCACGCAGGCCAGCAGCATGGTTCGATTCCCGTACCAACCTCCCCGGACAGGCGCCAGAAGGTGGCGACTAGGGGCTTTTCACAGTAACTGCATTGAAGCCTACTCGTGACAATAAGCAATTTTCATTTTCATTTTTCATTTCATTTAGGTCCTTTACAGTCGGAAATTGGAGAGTTTATAATGGGGAACAAAGAAATGGCTGACCAACTGAATACATGCTAGTGCTGTTTGGGAGGGTTTAATCTGGTATGACGGGGGGTGGAACTGAAACAGCAGACTTTTTTACAGACCTATCGAAGCTTTTGCAGTCTGCTTCTGTCTCTGTCCTCCTCTGTCCTCCTTTTCTTCATCTTCTTTCCTTCTTGGCCTTCCTTTGCATGACTCTAAATTTCTCCCAATGCTCAGGCTTGCTGCTATTTCTGACAATTCTGAAGGCCGTTTCTTTTAACCTTACACAATCTTTAATTTCCTTGGTTAGCTATGGTTGACTGACTTTTTTTCCTGTAATTTTTCTGCCTTGAAGGAATATATAAAGGCTGTAAATGATAGAATAAATCTTCAAAGTCTATCCATTTCCTCTGTTCGGTAACACTAATCCACCTTGGCCAATTTGGCCCTCAAAAAATTGATAATTTCCTTCCTCCAATTTAACAGGCTGGCTTCAGATTGAATACCTCACTTTCAAACAGAATGTAAATGTTCACAGTGAACAAAAATCACCAGGATCACTGATGAAACTGACACAAAGGTGCATCATTCTAAAATAGGAGTGTGCAAGGCCACCATCTGTTCAGGGACTGAAAATCTGTCCAATTCATGGACGTCTTGGCATTGTTGGATGATGCCCAAATAACTAAAAGGAGGTAATTGCTTTGCCTTCCAGTGACTGGGAGTCTGCGCCAAAGCAAAGTATCTGACATTGATGTAATAGCTCCATAAAGAGTAATTTAGTACTCCGACATACCCTCTGGAGGAATGGGTATTTCAGATGACATTAAAGCCATGAACAATCTTTATTGAAGTAGATTTAATCTGTAACACACAGCATACACGAGATAGTTCCTGATCATTTCTAATATTTACCTACAGAGGAAGCGTCACCCACACAAAGCAGGTAGCTTTTGCTGAATTTTACATGATTAAGGGTGCAAATATGTCACACAAACATACAAATGAGGAGCAGGAATAGGCAATTTAGTCCCCTTGAGTCTGCTCTGACTTTTCAAATTGGGAAGGCTGTCCCACAGACTGGTCAAGAAACAGCCTGACATAGTCAGAATCATGGAATCATGTCTGACAGACAATGTCCCAGAGACCATCGTCACCAACATAAAAGCAAATTACAGTGGACGCTGGAATCTGGAACAAAAAGAGAAAATAGTTGAAAATCTCAACAGGTCTGACAGCATCCGGGCAGCGCGATTGCATAGTGGTTAGCACAGTTGCTTCTCAGCTCCAAGGTCCCAGGTTCGATTCCCTGCTTGGGTCACTGTACATTCTCCCCATGTCTGCGTGGGTTTCCTCCGGGTGCTCCGGTTTCCTCCCATAATCCAAAGAAGTGCAGGTTAGGTGGATTGGCCATGCTGAATTGCCCTTAGTGTTGAAAAAGATTAGATGGGATTAATGGGTTACAGGGGTAAAGGGGGATAGGGTGGGTGTGTGGGACTTAAGTGGGTGCTTTTTCCAAGGGCCAGTGCGGACTCGATGGGTTGAATGGCCTCCTTCTGCACTGTAAATTCTATGATTCTATGAGCAATTTATTACTGTTGCAACTCAATAGCCTAATCCTGCTTTCTCCCCATAGCCTTTGATCCCATTCTCCCCAAGTGCATGATCCAGCCGCCTCTTGAATATATTCAATGTTTTAATATCAACTACTTCCTGTGGTAATGAATTCCACAGGCTCACCACTCTTTGTGTGAAGAAATGTCTCCTTATCTCTGTCCGAAATGGTTTACCCTGAATCCTCAGGCTGTGACCCCTGGTTCTCGACACACCTATCATCTTCCCTGCATCTACCCTGTCTAGTCCTGTTAGAATTTTATAAGTCTCTATGAGATCCCCCCTCATTCTTCTGAACTCCAGCGAGAACAATCCCAACCTAATCAATCTCTCCTCATATGACAGTCCTGCCATCCCAGGAATCAGTCTGGTAAACCTTTGCTGCTCTCCCTCGAGAGCAAGAACATCCTTCCTCAGAGAAGGAGAACAAAACTGCACACGATACTCCAGGTGTGGCTTCACCAAGACCCTGTATAATTGCAGCAACACATCCCTGCTTCTATACTCGAAACCTCTCGCAATGAAGGCCAACATACCATTAGCCTTCTTTACCGCCTGCTGCCCCTGCATGCTTACCTTCAGCGAATGGTGCACAAGGACACCCAGGTCCCGCTGCACACTCCCCCCTCCCAATTTATAACCACTCAGGCAGTAATCTGCCTTCCTGTTTTTGCTTCCAAAGTGAATAACCTCACACATCCAAATTATGCTGCATCTGCCATTGGTTTGCCCACTCGCCCAACCTGTCCAGATCTTGCTGTAGGATCCCTGCATCCTCGTCACAATTCACCCTCCCACCTAATTTGGTGTCATCTGTAAACTTTGAAATGTTACATTTTTTTCCCTCGTCCAAATAATTAATAGACATTGTGAATAGCTGGGGTCCCAGCACTGATCCCTGTCGACTGTACTGGTTACCTCTTCAAAGAATTCCAACAGATTTGTCAAGCATGATTTTCCATTCATAAATCCATGCTGACTCTGACTGATCCTGCCACTGCTTTCTAAATGTTCCGCTATAAAGTCCTTGATAATGGATTCAGGCATTTTCCCCACTATCGATGTTAGGCTGACTGGTCTATAATTCCCTGCTTTCTCTCTACCTCCCTTTTTGAATATCGGAGTGACGTGAGCTACCCTCCTATCTGCAGGGGCAGTTCCAGAGTCTATAGAATCCCGGAGGATGACCACCAATGCATCCACTATTTCCAGAGCCACCTTCTTAAGCACTCTGGGATGCAGATTCTCAGGCCCTGGGGATTTATCCACCTTCAATCCCATCAGTTTTCCCAGCTCCATTTCTCTACTAATGTTGATCTCCCTCAGATCTTCCCTCTCACTAAACCTTTCATTCTCCAGCATTTCTGGGATCTGATTTGTGTCCCCTTTTGTGAAGACAGAACCAAAGTATGTATTCAATTGCTCAGCCATTTCCTTGTCCCTTATTATGCATTCCCCTGTTTCTATCTGTAGGGGGCCTACATTCCTCTTTACCAATCTCTTTCTCTTCAGGGTGGTTAGCATAAATGCTTCACAGCTCCAGGGTCCCAGGTTCGGTTCCCGGCTGGGTCACTGTCTGTGTGGAGTCTGCACGTCCTCCCCGTGTGTGCGTGGGTTTCCTCCGGGTGCTCCGGTTTCCTCCCACAGTCCAAAGATGTGCGGGTTAGGTGGATTGGCCATGCTAAATTGCCCGTAGTGTCCTAAAAAGTAAGGTTAAGGGGGGGGGGGGGAGTTGTTGGGTTACGGGTATAGGGTGGATACGTGGGTTTGAGAAGGGTGATAATTGCTCGGCACAACATCGAGGGCCGAAGGGCCTGTTCTGTGCTGTACTGTTCTATGTTCTATATTTATAGAAACTTTTAGTGTCAATCGTCATGTTCACTTCAAGCTTCTTGCCTGCTCTTGATCTTTTTGTTGAGAACTGACCACGCAATTTTGGCCATCTCAATCTCTCTGCTCCTCTCACCCATTCTAACCTGTCTCCCTCTGAACTTGCTGTGCTCCAGTCACTTAGATCCTCCCTGACCTAGTGATCAAACTTGATGGCAAGGTTGGTGTTGTTGTCTGGCGTACTGACCCTAACCTTGCAGACGCTGAGCGTCAACTCTCAGACACTTCCTCCCGGACCCTGACCCCAGCACTGAGCATCAAAAGCCAATGTTTCCAAGGTAGGAACTGACCTTATTGCCTCTGGGGATCTTCCCTCCACAGCTTTCAACCTCTTCACTCCCAATCCCGCACAGCCCACTGCTACCTCCTTTCTAAAATCCTGAAACAGGAGCGCCCTGGTAGACCCATCCTGTCAGCCTGTTCGTATCCCACTGAACTAATTTCTTCCGCTCCTGAATCTACCTTCTCTCCCCGTGCGCAAACGCTTCCCACCAACATTTGTGATTCTTCCAAATCCCAACATCATATCAACAATTCCCAGTTTCCCCGGTCCCTAACCCCCTCCTCTTCACCCTGAGTGTCCAATCACTCTACACCTCCACCCTCATCAGGAGGGTCTGAGGGTTCTCGATGTCTTCCTGGACTAGGGGCCGAACAATCCCTGTCGAGCACCGCGCTCCTCCTTTCTGTCTCGAAGGAATCACCCCGCTGTTAGCGGCACATTGCTGGTATTTCTGGCTCAGTGGAGATTCTCTCCGATGAGAACAAAGAACAAAGAAAAGTACAGCACAGGAACAGGCCCTTTAGCCCTCCATGCCTGTGCCGACCATGCTGCCCGTCTAAACTAAAATCTTCTACACTTCCGGGGTCCCTATCCCTCTATTCCCATCCTATTCATGTATTTGTCAAGATGCCCCTTAAACGTCACTATCATCCCTGCTTCCACCACCTCCTCCGGCAGCGAGTTCCAGTTCCCTCTGTGTAAAAAAACTTGCCTCGTACATCTCCTCTAAACCTTGCCCCTCGCACCTTAAACCTATGCCCCCTAGTAATTGACCCCCCTACCCTGGGAGAAAGTCTCTGACTATCCATTCTGTCTCTGCCCCTCATAATTTTGTAGACCTCTGTCAGGTCGCACCTCAACCTCCTTCGTTCCAGTGAGAACAAACAAAGTTTATTCAACCGCTCCTCATAGCTAATGCCCTCCATACCAGGCAACATCCTGGTAAATCGCATAAGAAGTCAAAGGGACATAGGAACAGGAGGAGGCCATTCAGCCCCTCGAGTATGCCGAACCCTGGCTCATCTGTTGCCTAACTCCACATGGCCGCCGTTGGCTCATATCCTTCAATACCTTTGCTGAACAAATCTTTATCTAAATCAGATTTAAAATGAACAACTGATCGAGCATCAACGGTGGAAGTGGGTCAGGAGCGAGAGACGCTGAGGATCAGACGGAATAGTCTGTACACACCTGTGTATTAGTGGCTGATCATGTGTATGGTGTGAATAAAGTGACCAACCTGAGTTAGACAGGAGTTACTGAGGAGTAGAGGGAAACCTTTCTGGTATTGAATAGATCACGAGACCAACTACAAATCATAGTTACTGTGGTGGTGACATAGAACATAGAACATACAGTGCAGAAGGAGGCCAGTTGGCCCATCGAGTCTACACCAACCCACTTCCACCCTATCCCCGTAACCCAGTAACCCCTCCTAACCATTTTTGGTCATTAAGCACAATTTATCATGACCAAACCAGCTAACCTGTATGTCTTTGGACTGTGGGAGGAAACTGGAGACCCGGAGGAAACCCACGCAGACACGGGGAGAACGTGCAAACTCCACACAGACAGTGACCCAGAGGGGAATCGAACCTGGGACCCTGGAGCTGTGAAGCCGCAGTGCTAGCCACGTGTGCTACCGTGCTTCCAAAATCAAACACCAATTTGGTGCCGTCAACAGAATATTCCTGGTGAGAAAGAGGAAGACTTGTTCATAGCCAGAATCTGTAAACGTACCTTGGTCAGAGGCAGGCTGTAGAATCAGCAGCAGGGTGAGCATCAGTCACTGCCCCTCTCACGATTGTTTGAAAACCTCGAAGGTCAACAACGAGGCCAGCACTGGATGTCAGGCAGAAAGAACTTCCTCAGGTATTGAGCAGTATTGGGAATACATGTCAGAGAGCTGAAGCATCAGGTTCCTCTATCCTGTAGAGCTTGTCCCCATGATGTCCTCCAGAGACAGGGTAGAAGACACCTCCGCAGACTTTGAAACGGTCTGAAAAGCATTCACTGCATGTTTCATTCTGAAATGGATCCTTGTTGTCGAGGAAATGGAGTTACAGGCACTGTGCGGGATTCTCCGTCAGCGACACCAGAATCCTGAATTGTGATTGGTGCCATTGGAGAATTGGTAAAGTCGATGTTGGCCATCGGAGGGACCCTCGATGGCCGGGCTCCAGCCCCTCGATGGTGATGCCCCAGCCCCTCGATGGTGATGCCCCAGCCCCTCGATGGCGATGCCCCAGCCCCTCGATGGCGATGCTCCAGCACCTCGATGGCGATGCCCCAGCCCCTCGATGGTGATGCTCCAGCCCCTCGATGGTGAGGCTCCAGCCCCTCGATGGCGATGCTCCAGCCCCTCGATGGAGTTGCTCCAGCCCCTCGATGGCGATGCTCCAGCCCCTCGATGGCGATGCTCCAGCCCCTCGATGGCGATGCTCCAGCCCCTCGATGGAGTTGCTCCAGCCCCTCGATGGCGATGCTCCAGCCCCTCGATGGCGATGCTCCAGCCCCTCGATGGTGATGCTCCAGCCCCTCGATGGCGATGCTCCAGCCCCTCGATGGCCGGGCTCCAGCCACTCGATGGCGATGCTCCAGCCCCTCGATGGCGATGCTCCAGCCCCTCGATGGCGATGCTCCAGCCCCTCGATGGCCGTGCTCCAGCCCCTCGATGGTGATGCTCCAGCCCCTCGATGGCGATGCTCCAGCCCCTCGATGGAGGTGCTCCAGCCCCTCGATGGAGATGCTCCAGCCCCTCGATGGTGATGCTCCAGCCCCACGATGGTGGGGCTCCAGCCCCTCGATGGCGATGCTCCAGCCCCTCGATGGTGATGCTCCAGCCCCTCGATGGTGATGCTCCAGCCCCTCGATGGCGATGCCCCAGCCCCTCGATGGCGATGCTCCAGCCCCTCGATGGTCGTGCTCCAGCCCCTCGATGGTGGGGCTCCAGCCCCTCGATGGAGGTGCTCCAGTCCCTCGATGGCGATGCTCCAGCCCCTCGATGGCCGTGCTCCAGCCCCTCGATGGAGGTGCCCCAGCCCCTCGATGGTGGGGCTCCAGCCCCTCGATGGCCGTGCTCCAACCCCTCGATGGCGATGCTCCAGCCCCTCGATGGCCGTGCTCCAACCCCTCGATGGCGATGCTCCAGCCCCTCGATGGCGATGCTCCAGCCCCTCGATGGCGGTGCTCCAGCCCCTCGATGGCGATGCTCCAGCCCCTCGATGGCCGTGCTCCAGCCCCTCGATGGCGGTGCCCCAGCCCCTCGATGGAGAGGCTCCAGCCCCTCGATGGTGATGCCCCAGCCCCTCGATGGCCGTGCTCCAGCCCCTCGATGGAGGTGCTCCAGCCCCTCGATGGCGATGCTCCAGCCCCTCGATGGCGATGCTCCAGCCCCTCGATGGCGATGCTCCAGCCCCTCGATGGCGATGCTCCAGCCTCTCGATGGCGATGCCCCAGCCCCTCGATGGCGATGCTCCAGCCCCTCGATGGCGATGCTCCAGCCTCTCGATGGCGATGCTCCAGCCCCTCGATGGAGTTGCTCCAGCCCCTCGATGGCCGTGCTCCAACCCCTCGATGGCGATGCTCCAGCCCCTCGATGGCGATGCTCCAGCCCCTCGATGGCGATGCTCCAGCCCCTCGATGGCGATGCTCCAGCCCCTCGATGGTGTTGCTCCAGCCCCTCGATGGTGATGCCCCAGCCCCTCGATGGAGAGGCTCCAGCCCCTCGATGGCGGTGCCCCAGCCCCTCGATGGCCGTGCTCCAGCCCCTCGATGGAGTTGCTCCAGCCCCTCGATGGCCGTGCTCCAAACCCTCGATGGCGATGCTCCAGCCCCTCGATGGCGATGCTCCAGCCCCTTGATGGCGATGCTCCAGCCCCTCGATGGTGTTGCTCCAGCCCCTCGATGGTGATGCCCCAGCCCCTCGATGGAGAGGCTCCAGCCCCTCGATGGCGATGCTCCAGCCCCTCGATGGAGGTGCCCCAGCCCCTCGATGGTCGTGCTCCAGCCCCTCGATGGCCGTGCCCCAGCCCCTCGATGGCGATGCTCCAGCCCCTCGATGGCCGGGCTCCAGCCCCTCGATGGCGATGCTCCAGCCCCTCGATGGCGATGCCTCAGCCCCTCGATGGAGGTGCTCCAGCCCCTCGATGGTGATGCCCCAGCCCCTCGATGGTCGTGCTCCAGCCCCTCGATGGTGATGCTCCAGCCCCTCAATGGTGAGGCTCCAGCCCCTCGATGGCGATGCTCCAGCCCCTCGATGGCGATGCCTCAGCCCCTCGATGGAGGTGCTCCAGCCCCTCGATGGCGATGCCCCAGCCCCTCGATGGCGATGCTCCAGCCCCTCGATGGCGATGCTCCAGCCCCTCGATGGAGGTGCCCCAGCCCCTCGATGGCGATGCTCCAGCCCCTCGATGGCGATGCTCCAGCCCCTCGATGGAGGTGCTCCAGCCCCTCGATGGCGATGCTCCAGCCCCTCGATGGCGATGCCCCAGCCCCTCGATGGTGGGGCTCCAGCCCCTCGATGGTCGTGCTCCAGCCCCTCGATGGCGATGCTCCAGCCCGTCGATGGCGGTGCTCCAACACCTCGATGGCGGTGCCCCAGCCCCTCGATGTAGAGGCTCCAGCCCCTCGATGGTGATGCCCCAGCCCCTCGATGGTGATGCTCCAGCCCCTCGATGGCCGTGCTCCAGCCCCTCGATGGTGATGCTCCAGCCCCTCGATGGCCGTGCTCCAGCCACTCGATGGCGATGCTCCAGCCCCTCGATGCCGTGCTCCAGCCCCTCGATGGAGGTGCTCCAGCCCCTCGATGGAGAGGCTCCAGCCCCTCGATGGTGAGGCTCCAGCCCCTCGATGGAGGTGCTCCAGCCCCTCGATGGAGGTGCTCCAGCCCCTCGATGGTCGTGCTCCAGCCCCTCGATGGCGATGCTCCAGCCCCTCGATGGTGATGCTCCAGCCCCTCGATGGAGAGGCTCCAGCCCCTCGATGGTGAGGCTCCAGCCCCTCGATGGCGATGCTCCAGCCCCTCGATGGCCGTGCTCCAGCCCCTCGATGGCGATGCCCCAGCCCCTAGATGGCGATGCCCCAGCTCCTCGATGGTGAGGCTCCAGCCCCTCGATGGTGATGCTCCAGCCCCTCGATGGCGATGCCCCAGCCCCTCGATGGTGGGGCTCCAGCCCCTCGATGGCGATGCTCCAGCCCCTCGATGGCGATGCCCCAGCCCCTCGATGGCGATGCTCCAGCCTCTCGATGGCGATGCTCCAGCCCCTCGATGGCGATGCTCCAGCCCCTCGATGGCGATGCCCCAGCCCCTCGATGGCGATGCTCCAGCCCCTCGATGGTGGGGCTCCAGCCCCTCGATGGCGATGCTCCAGCCCCTCGATGGAGTTGCTCCAGCCCCTCGATGGCGATGCTCCAGCCCCTCGATGGCGATGCTCCAGCCCCTCGATGGCGATGCTCCAGCCCCCCGATGGCGATGCTCCAGCCCCTCGATGGAGTTGCTCCAGCCCCTCGATGGCGATGCTCCAGCCCCTCGATGGCGATGCTCCAGCCCCTCGATGGCGATGCTCCAGCCCCTCGATGGTGATGCTCCAGCCCCTCGATGGCGATGCTCCAGCCCCTCGATGGTGATGCTCCAGCCCCTCGATGGCGATGCTCCAGCCCCTCGATGGCCGGGCTCCAGCCCCTCGATGGCGATGCTCCAGCCCCTCGATGGCGATGCTCCAGCCCCTCGATGGCGATGCTCCAGCCCCTCGATGGCCGTGCTCCAGCCCCTCGATGGTGATGCTCCAGCCCCTCGATGGCGATGCTCCAGCCCCTCGATGGAGATGCTCCAGCCCCTCGATGGCGGGGCTCCAGCCCCTCGATGGCCGTGCTCCAGCCCCTCGATGGCGATGCTCCAGCCCCTCGATGGAGATGCTCCAGCCCCTCGATGGCGATGCTCCAGCCCCTCGATGGTGGGGCTCCAGCCCCACGATGGCGATGCTCCAGCCCCTCGATGGTGATGCTCCAGCCCCTCGATGGCGATGCCCCAGCCCCTCGATGGCGATGCTCCAGCCCCTCGATGGTCGTGCTCCAGCCCCTCGATGGTGGGGCTCCAGCCCCTCGATGGAGGTGCTCCAGTCCCTCGATGGCGATGCTCCAGCCCCTCGATGGCCGTGCTCCAGCCCCTCGATGGAGGTGCCCCACCCCCTCGATGGCGATGCTCCAGCCCCTCGATGGCGATGCTCCAGCCCCTCGATGGTGGGGCTCCAGCCCCTCGGTGGCCGTGCTCCAACCCCTCGATGGCGATGCTCCAGCCCCTCGATGGCGATGCTCCAGCCCCTCGATGGCGATGCTCCAGCCCCTCGATGGCCGTGCTCCAGCCCCTCGATGGCGGTGCCCCAGCCCCTCGATGGAGAGGCTCCAGCCCCTCGATGGTGATGCCCCAGCCCCTCGATGGCCGTGCTCCAGCCCCTCGATGGAGGTGCTTCAGCCCCTCGATGGCGATGCTCCAGCCCCTCGATGGCGATGCTCCAGCCCCTCGATGGCGATGCTCCAGCCCCTCGATGGCCGTGCTCCAGCCCCTCGATGGCGATGCTCCAGCCCCTCGATGGCGATGCTCCAGCCTCTCGATGGCGATGCCCCAGCCCCTCGATGGAGGTGCTCCAGCCCCTCGATGGTGATGCTCCAGTCCCTCGATGGCCGTGCTCCAGCCCCTCGATGGCGATGCTCCAGCCCCTCGATGGCGATGCTCCAGCCCCTCGATGGCGATGCTCCAGCCCCTCGATGGTGTTGCTCCAGCCCCTCGATGGTGATGCCCCAGCCCCTCGATGGAGAGGCTCCAGCCCCTCGATGGCCGTGCTCCAGCCCCTCGATGGAGGTGCTCCAACCCCTCGATGGTCGTGCTCCAGCCCCTCGATGGCGATGCTCCAGCCCCTCGATGGCGATGCTCCAGCCCCTCGATGGCCGGGCTCCAGCCCCTCGATGGCGTTGCTCCAGCCCCTCGATGGCGATGCCTCAGCCCCTCGATGGAGGTGCTCCAGCCCCTCGATGGTGATGCCCCAGCCCCTCGATGGCGATGCTCCAGCCCCTCGATGGTGATGCTCCAGCCCCTCGATGGAGAGGCTCCAGCCCCTCGATGGCGATGCCCCAGCCCCTCGATGGAGGGGCTCCAGCCCCTCGATGGCGATGCCCCAGCCCCTCGATGGCGATGCTCCAGCCCCTCGATGGCGATGCTCCAGCCCCTCGATGGAGGTGCCCCAGCCCCTCGATGGCGATGCTCCAGCCCCTCGATGGCGATGCTCCAGCCCCTCGATGGAGGTGCTCCAGCCCCTCGATGGCGATGCTCCAGCCCCTCGATGGCGATGCCCCAGCCCCTCGATGGTGGGCCTCCAGCCCCTCGATGGCGATGCTCCAGCCCCTCGATGGCGGAGCTGCAGCCCCTCGATGGCGATGCCCCAGCCCCTCGATGGTGGGGCTCCAGCCCCTCGATGGCGATGCTCCAGCCCCTCGATGGAGGTGCTCCAGCCCCTCGATGGCGATGCCCCAGCCCCTCGATGGCGATGCTCCAGCCCCTCGATGGCCGTGCTCCAGCCCCTCGATGGAGGTGCTCCAGCCCCTCGATGGTGATGCCCCAGCCCCTCGATGGCGATGCTCCAGCCCCTCGATGGCCGGGCTCCAGCCCCTCGATGGCGATGCTCCAGCCCATCGATGGCGATGCTCCAGCCCCTCGATGGTGATGCTCCAGCCCCTCGATGGTGATGCTCCAGCCCCTCGATGGCGATGCCCCAGCCCCTCGATGGCCGTGCACCAGCCCCTCGATGGCCGGGCTCCAGCCCCTCGATGGCGATGCTCCAGCCCCTCGATGGCGATGCTCCAGCCCCTCGATGGCGATGCTCCAGCCCCTCGATGGTGAGGCTCCAGCCCCTCGATGGTGGGGCTCCAGCCCCTCGATGGCGGGGCTCCAGCCCCTCGATGGCGATGCTCCAGCCACTCGATGGCGATGCTCCAGCCCCTCGATGGCGATGCTCCAGCCCCTCGATGGAGGTGCCCCAGCCCCTCGATGGCGGTGCTCCAGCCCCTCGATGGCGATGCTCCAACCCCTCGATGGAGGTGCCCCAGCCCCTCGATGGCGATGCTCCAGCCCCTCGATGGAGGTGCCCCAGCCCCTCGATGGCGGTGCCCCAGCCCCTCGATGGCGCTGCTCCAGCCCCTCGATGGCCGGGCTCCAGCCCCTCGATGGCGATGCTCCAGCCCCTCGATGGAGGTGCCCCAGCCCCTCGATGGCCGTGCTCCAGCCCCTCGATGGAGGTGCCCCAGCCCCTCGATGGCGATGCTCCAGCCCCTCCAGCCCCTCGATGGCGATGCTCCAGCCCCTCGATGGCGATGTTCCAGCCCCTCGATGGCGATGCTCCAGCCCATCGATGGCGATGCTCCAGCCTCTCGATGGTGGGGCTCCAGCCCCTCGATGGCGATGCTCCAGCCCCTCGATGGCGATGCTCCAGCCCCTCGATGGCCGTGCTCCAGCCCCTCGATGGTGGGGCTCCAGCCCCTCGATGGCGATGCTCCAGCCCCTCGATGGCGCTGCTCCAGCCCCTCGATGGCGATGCTCCAGCCCCTCCAGCCCCTCGATGGCGGTGCCCCAGCCCCTCGATGGCGATGCTCCAGCCCCTCGATGGTGGGGCTCCAGCCCCACGATGGCGATGCTCCAGCCCCTCGATGGTGAGGCTCCAGCCCCTCGATGGCGCTGCTCCAGCCCCTCGATGGTGATGCTCCAGCCCCTCGATGGTGATGCTCCAGCCCCTCGATGGCGATGCTCCAGCCCCTCGATGGCGATGCTCCAGCCCCTCGATGGCCGTGCTCCAGCCCCTCGATGGCGATGCTCCAGCCCCTCGATGGAGGTGCTCCAGCCCCTCGATGGTGAGGCTCCAGCCCCTCGATGTCCGTGCTCCAGCCCCTCGATGGCGATGCTCCAGCCCCTCGATGGAGGTGCCCCAGCCCCTCGATGGCGATGCTCCAGCCCCTCGATGGCGATGCTCCAGCCCCTCGATGGCCGTGCTCCAGCCCCTCGATGGCGATGCTCCAGCCCCTCGATGGAGGTGCCCCAGCCCCTCGATGGCGATGCTCCAGCCCCTCGATGGCCGTGCTCCAGCCCCGCGAAGGTGGGGCTCCAGCCCCTCGATTGTGGAGCTCCAGCCCCGCGATGGAGGTGCTCCAGCCCCTCGATGCAGGTGCTCCAGCCCCTCGATGGCCGTGCTCCAGCCCCTCGATGTCCGTGCTCCTGCCCCTCGATGGCGCTGCTCCAGCCCCTCGATGGCGCTGCTCCAGCCCCTCGATGGCGATGCTCCAGCCCCTCGATGGAGGTGCCCCTGCCCCTCGATAGCGATGCCCCAGCCCCTCGATGGCGGTGCTCCAGCCCCTCGATGGTGGGGCTCCAGCCCCTCGATGGCGGTGCTCCAGCCCCTCGATGGAGGTGCTGCAGCCCCTCGATGGCCGGGCTCCAGCCCCTCGATGGCGATGCTCCAGCCCCTCGATGGCGATGCCCCAGCCCCTTGATGGAGGTGCTCCAGCCCCTCGATGGTGAGGCTCCAGCCCCTCGATGGTGAGGCTCCAGCCCCTCGATGGCGATGCCCCAGCCCCTCGATGGCCGTGCTCCAGCCCCTCGATGGCGATGCTCCAGCCCCTCGATGGTGGGGCTCCAGCCCCTCGATGGCCGTGCTCCAGCCCCTCGATGGCGGTGCCCCAGCCCCTCGATGTCCGTGCTCCAGCCCCTCGATGGCGGTGCTCCAGCCCCTCGATGGTGGGGCTCCAGCCCCTCGATGGCGGTGCTCCAGCCCCTCGATGGAGGTGCTCCAGCCCCTCGATTGAGGTGCTCCAGCCCCTCGATGGCCGGGCTCCAGCCCCTCGATGGCGATGCTCCAGCCCCTCGATGGCGATGCTCCAGCCCCTCGATGGCGATGCCCCAGCCCCTCGATGGAGGTGCTCCAGCCCCTCGATGGTGAGGCTCCAGCCCCTTGATGGTGAGGCTCCAGCCCCTCGATGGCGATGCTCCAGCCCCTCGATGGTGGGGCTCCAGCCCCTCGATGGCGATGCTCCAGCCCCTCGATGGTGGGGCTCCAGCCTCTCGATGGTGGGGCTCCAGCCCCTCGATGGCCGTGCTCCAGCCCCTCGATGGCGATGCTCCAGCCCCTCGATGGCGGTGCCCCAGCCCCTCGATGGCGGTGCTCCTGCCCCGCGATGGTGGGGCTCCAGCCCCTCGATGGTGGAGCTCCAGCCCCTCGATGGTGGGGCTCCAGCCCCTCGATGGCGATGCTCCAGCCCCTCGATGGTGGGGCTCCAGCCTCTCGATGGTGGGGCTCCAGCCCCTCGATGGCCGTGCTCCAGCCCCTCGATGGCGGTGCCCCAGCCCCTCGATGGCGGTGCTCCTGCCCCGCGATGGTGGGGCTCCAGCCCCTCGATGGTGGAGCTCCAGCCCCTCGATGGTGGGGCTCCAGCCCCTCGATGGTGGAGCTCCAGCCCCCCGATGGCGGTGCCCCAGCCCCTCGATGGCGATGCTCCAGCCCCTCGATGGCCGTGCTCCTGCCCCGCGATGGTGGGGCTCCAGCCCCTCGATGGTGGAGCTCCAGCCCCTCGATGGTGGGGCTCCAGCCCCTCGATGGTGGAGCTCCAGCCCCTCGATGGTGGGGCTCCAGCCCCTCGATGGTGGAGCTCCAGCCCCTCGATGGCCGTGCTCCAGCCCCTCGATAGCAGTGTAGACGCGTTCCGTGTCCCGTGCCAGGTTGGGCATGCAAAGCGGACAGCAGTACTCGTTAACAAATCATTAACGGGTCCGACCTGGTTATCTCCGGCCTCCCGCGATGCAACGCTTCCGCCAGGTGGGGGTGACGATGGCGCTGTTCAGTTGTGGTGTTTAAAAACAGGAACCAGGCACCCTGTCTGCTGAGGGAGAGAGAGGCGGTAAGAAAACTTTACAAAGCCGTCACGGTGGGCTGACAGTTGCACCGCTGGCGGGGGGCATCTGCCAGGGCTGGGGTGGGTAGCGGGACATGAGCAGGAGATGGGCCATGGGGTCTGGGTATATCCCTCGGGATCAGGGTGGTTGGACATGGACTGTTTTTGCTGTGACCTGCAAGGCAGCCATGTGGCTACGCACTCCACTGACTGTCCGCTGAGTCCCGTAACTGTGCAGAGTACCACCAGTCATAAGGGTGTCCTCTGGTCCCACACTGCCCCCCTCAAGGCCACCCACCCGAGGAACCTTCAGCCCCCAGCCTCCTCTAAACGGGTTGGATGTGGTCCAGAGCAGCCAGTGACCCGCCAGGTGCTGGCACCCCTCAGTGCCCCCATCCGAGGCACTGCCCCACTGCCGGGGGCGCAGAGGAAGAGCAGAGCTTGCCTCGACCGACGGACACTGGCATCATGGTCTTTGCCACCCACCCTGACACACTGTCCCTCTCAGGGCAGGTGCCTTACCAGTGACACTCTCAGATAGCCCACCCCATAGGACCACTGGCCGTCACTGAGCCCCGCCTGCCCACTGTGCCCCTTCCCCCATCCACCTTGTCCCTGGACAGGTAGGCATAACCTGTGCATCACATGCAGGACCCACAGCACACTGCAGATACGATCCCAACCGGTGCCCAGCATCCTTGCCCAGCCCTATCCATGTGCCCTTCCCACACGCATGCCACCAGGCATGGCACTGGACGGTGGCACACGTTGTCTCCCCCCCCCACAACCTGGTGCAGACTTGGTCTCCCTCAGCCCACCCAAAGCGGACACCCACTGTAGACCGCACAGAACCTCAGTCGAATGGAAAACCAGAGAAAGGATAATTAAGAAGTTATTCCACAAAGCAAGTGAAAATGATTAAGACATATTGTTAGCATTGTCAGCATACCGAGCAACAGGTCTATCACCTGCTCAGATGTTAATGGGTAGACCACTGAGGCAACATTACCAAAGATCACCATTCCTGAAATGGATAATAAAGAGATACATGAACGTATCACGCCAATGAAAAAGAAGCAATAAGAGGTTTACAATAGACAAACCAAACCTCTGACTGAACCTCGAGAAGGTGACTTTGTGAGAATTCAGAATCCAGGAAGAAGATGGCAACACCGAGCAAAAGGTCTGAAACAAGTAACACCAAAGGTGATACTGAGTCAAACCAGATCAGGGATGGCTGTTCAGGAGAAACAGACGAGCATTACTGCGTGTCAAGCATAAAGTTCAACCTCAGTTGCCGAATGTCGTACCACGTGATAACATATTTAAGGACATTGCCTTTCCAGATCCTTACTTAGTGCAGATACAGCGAGAAGATGTGGCAGAGCAATCCAACACCTTGAACATTCTGTTGAGATGATCTATGAGAAGAAGAAGACCACCAGAGGGAATTAATTTGTGATGACTGTATCATGAAACATTTGCTCATCTAAGTGATGTAACAATTATTTACAAATTAATGTACAGGATTAGAGTGAGTTTATGCTAGTTACTAGCTGTAAGGTAAGGGTTAAACAAGATATCACAACCTATGTTAGAATAATTTTATTTTAAAAAGAAAGGGGGATGTGGTAAAATTATAATTATCAACATTGCAATGGTTAGTGGAGTATTGGGAGTAGCCACAAGAGGGAGCTACAGTTACAACTAAATAATGCAATGATGCTAGCCCTTAGGGGAGGAGTGTATGCAGGAGTTAGCTAGTGAAGGTCAGAAGAGCAGATAGTGTGAGTGAGTGTAGATCAAAATTTAAACCAGGAGTGAGATTATGTGTAGATGAGTGTAGGTTAGATTAATCAACTGTGTGTTCTTTAGAAGTACATGTCGAATCCAAGTTAGTAGTTTAAATAAAATTCATAGCTTTGTTTAAGTTCAAGCTTTCTTGTTGTCTTTGTGAACGCTACACCAACCATCCTTAAATAAGCAACACAAAGAACACAACATTTTAGACCTTCCGAAATGCATTACCTCACATTTGTCCGGATTAAACTCCATCTGCCATCTCTCCGCCCAAGACTCCAAACGATCTAAATCCTGCTGTACCCTCTGACAGTCCTCATCACGATCCACAACTCCACCAATCTTTGTGTCATCCGCAAACTTACTAATCAGACCCGGCAATTCTCTGGGCTACACTGGGCTGAGCGCCCATTGTTTCCTGGCCAGTTCTGCCAGCGTGAAATGGACATGGTCCATCACAGCGGGACCTGACTTGTTGGCCATCAAGCGGGGTCCTCGGGGGGCCCCTATCGCGGGCCAGACCACCGTGGGGGCACTTTTTCCCTCCGCGCCAGCCTCTGTGCACTATATAATGCAATGACGCTGGACCTTAAGGGAGGAGTGTATAACAAATAATTGTTACATCACTTAGATGAGCAAATGTTTCATGATACAGTCATCACAAATGAATTCCCTCTGGTGGTCTTCTTCTTCTCATAGATCATCTCAGCGGAATGTTCAAGGTGTTGGACGGTCTGCCACATCTTCTCGCTGTGTCTGCGCTAAGTAAGGATCTAGAAAGGCAATGTCCTTGAATATGCTATTCCATGGCCGGCACGGAGAAGAACCCCCTTGCGCATGCGCAGGAAACACACCGGCAGCTTTGCACATGCCCGGGACAAGGGCGGCCCTTCTGGGACAGTTGGTGCGGCGCCAACCCCTCCGGTGCTGGCCCAGCCCCCGGAGGTCCAGAGGATGCCGCAATCTCCGGGTGGCCTGACGCCGGATTGGTTCACGCTGTTCTTGTCACCGGCGTCAGGTCATCGCACCAAATACGGGAGAATCCTGCCCGCTGTGTGGTGACTCGAGACGTACACTGGAGGCTTCCGATCGTGAATCAAGGGTTTACTGATGAAAGGCAAAGGCTGGTATTAATACAACCACAGGACACAATATAACCGGTCTGGTCATTTTGGCTTTGGGTCAAGACTGCTGGGGGTCTCAACCTTCGTAATGGCTGGGGACCTCGTGCCCTTGTGCGATTGGACAAGAGCCGGTCACATGGTCCATCAAGCCTCTCCCTTAAAGGGGCCACGCTACCATACCCATGGTAATGCTCTGTGGATCTGGGTTCGAATCCTGCCAGGGCAGATGAAGAAATTTGAATTCAATAATAAAAATCCAGAATTAAAAGTCAAATGTTGACCATGAAAATATTGTCGCATGTTGTAAAAACTCATCTAGTTCACGAATATCCTTCAGGGAAGGAATCTGCTGTCTTTACCCAGTCTGGCCCACATGTCACTGCCGTTGACTCTGAAATGGCCCAGGAAGCCAGAACAGATATGGATGGACAGTAAATGCTGCCCAGCCTGCAACACCCACAAATAATGACATCAACCCTGAGTCACTGTGAGGTTTCAGAGCTGGCGGATATGAGGTTCTCACTGGTGGATACAGGTTAAGTATCGGGAACATTGGAAACCACTCTAGATTGTCTGCATTAACCTCAAGATTGTCAGCAGAGACAGACTCTATAAACTGCTGCACAAAATACACCCACCGCCTGCCTGGAGTTTAATTCCTTCTTTCTACAAAAACAGTCAGAGTTCCGTCAGCAGGGCAGGGTCGTGTCACCACCTCTCTTTGACATATATTTCTCCACGTCGGACACTTTCAGTATCTCAAGTGAGGCAAACTGTTCGATTTAGCCAGACTACGCAACCAGACCAAAGTGCGTATTGTCATCGTGCGTGTTGCTGTTTGCTGATGACACCACGCTGTCATTCCAGACTGAGGTTCAGCTGCATCATAAGAACATAAGGACTAGGAGCAGGAGTAGGCCATCTGGCCCCTCGAGCCTGCTCCGCCATTCAATGAGATCATGGCTGATCTTTTGTGGACTCAGCTCCACTTTCCGGCCCGAACACCCTTAATCCCTTTATTCTTCAACAAACTATCTATCTTTACCTTAAAAACATTTAATGAAGGAGCCTCAACTGCTTCACTGGGCAAGGAATTCCATAGATTCACAACCCTTTGGGTGAAGAAGTACCTCCTAATCATCTTATTGATCAGTCCTCCCAGACCTGCAGGGAGTTTGTACTGACACCGTGTCAGGAAAACCTGGGCCAGGTTAGAGAGACTCCACCTTCCATCAACACTAACAACCCCGCTCTGGAGGGCGGCGCGTGCGAACCAACAGCAAACTAACCAAAAGCACAAAACTCCGTGTACACCAGGTTTGTGATTTCAGCATCCTCCTTTCCAATAGTGAGGCATAGACAACTTGGGCAGCTGAGTCACCTCCACTTCTGCTGCATCAGAATATTCGGCATCTCCAGGCAAGACAGAGTGTTAAATTTGTCAGCAGACAGACGTGCAGCAGTGTGTAGGGATCCCCAACATGTTTACTTCCTTGAGTCAGTGGTGACTGTATTGGCTGGGCCATGTGAAGACAGCTTAACCCCAAAGACATGCTCTATAGTGACCTTGCCATCAGTACAATAACCAACAGGTCGCCCACGTCTGCAATACAAGGATGCCTGCAAACAAGACCTCGGGTAGACTGAGGTTTTACTCAGCACTGCTGCTGGCCCCTCACTGGTCCAGGAATCGGTGAGGGTTCGGTGCCAATTTTGGAGTCGTAAAACGCCATAGTTCCCACGCCGGCGTCGGCACTTAGCCACAAAATCGGACAATGCAGCCCACAGTCTCCCAGACGGAGAAACCCTCCCATGATTTTCTGTTTCAAACATTGATTTCAATTCAGTAAATGGTGCATCAGAGTCCCAGAGATCCTCAGGAACGGATTGACCACTTGTTGAACTTGCAGTTTGTAGGAATCTTTCCTGGATAAATTCTGGAATAGAATTTTGTGTCAATTAGTGACTGTTTTGTGTGTGAGATCTCACTGGAACTCAACACAATGAGAAACAGAGGGCGGTATTTTCCCCTCCCCCACGCCGGGTGGGAGAATCGCCGGGACGCCGCGCAAGTCACGCCTAGCCACTCCGACACCTGCACCCGATTCTCCCTCCCCCCCCGAAACCAGCAACACGAGAATTGCGCCGGGCCGCTCAGAGAATTGCCGCAAATGGCGAGCGCCGATTCTCCGGCCCGGACCGGCCAAGAGGCCGCTCCGACACAACAGGTTCTCGCTGGCGCTGTCACCCCTGATCACTGCCGGTGGGAACTGTGCAGGAACGCTGGGGGGATGGCGTTGGGGGGGGGGGTGAGGATGGCTCCTTCACCAGGGGGGCCTCCGATGGGGTCTGGCCCAGATCAGGGCCCACCGATCGGCGGGTCAGCCTCTCCCAACCCTGGGCCTACCTCCTTCTGCAGTCTGCCCCAGAACCCCGGCGCCACGTTGGTGAGGGGCCAGCGCGCTGAAGAAGTTCCCCGCACATGCGCAGGATGGCATGTCCCAACTGCGCATGCGCAGGATTGAGCTGTCCCAACTGCGCATGCGCGGGTTGGCACGGCGCCCTGTGGGGACCAGAATCTGTAGTGCCGTATGTGTCATTTACATTTCTGCACAAATCTATTTTCTACTCTTGAAATATACATGGAGAACATTATTTGAAAGCTCAATGTCCACTTTAGAACATGTGAACTCCATTAATAATGGATTCAATAATCGTTAGCTTTTGAATATGTTGATGTGTCAAACTGCGTTTTGTTTGAAAATTTAAAAGTCAACTAAATGTGACTATGCAAACGGTTCTCTGATAAATGTGCCAATCAATTCTGGAAGGAGGACAAAGACATCAGAAGCTATTTGATATCTGTGGCTCCAAAACTTCCCTCGAGCTTCTGGAGATTGAGGCACAGCATTCATCGAGTATGTGAAATCACTAAGACAGTATTGAGAAGAAAAAGAACAATCAAAACTAAATCAAAATGTAATTTTTAATAGGGCTTGAGAAGACTGTACGTTATAGAGGACAAGGGTGATTGAGAAATCATAGATTTCCAAGCCACAGACATCCTGCAAGAAAATGATTTTAATGCCGTGATGAGTTTCACTTGTCAAAAAAGACAACAAGAAATAGGAACCTGAGGCTATTCAACTCCTTGAGCTGCTCCGCCATCCAATAAGATCATGGCTGATTCTTGACCTCGACTTCACTTTGCCATTAAATCCCCATATCGTTTCATTTCCTTTACTTCCAACAATCTATTGATCCCAGCCTGGAACATACCCAATTTAATAAGGATACAGGAATCTAAACCGAGTCAAAATGAGAACAAAGTTTTATTTACAAACTGTATCTTTACCCCAATCAGATTCCTCCCTGGTTGGTGCCTTACTGGCCGACCTTATATGCACTGGCTAATCCCCTCGTGGGGGAGCTCGTATTCCCCAAGGAGCATGGGGAAGACGAGCATTCCCAGTCCCATAGGCCCCATGTGGGACATCACATTCCTCTTCCCCCAAAGCCCAAAGACCCCCTTGGCGACGAGATGGAGAAAGAGGGGCAGATAGAATATGTCGGAGTCTCTTTGGTTACAGTAAGTCCTCATGGATCTGATGCACCAGATCAGTCAGCGCATATCGCACCGGTGAAAGCCGTCGGCAGCACAAATGACATAGAGGGCGATCATCGGGTGGCTGATCCCCGGAGTCAGCGTCCGAAACGTCCGAGGTCTGCGTCTTGTTATGGGCGAGGGTTTATAGAACCCCAAAGTGTATCATGGAGTTCACCTGATCCACGACTTTTAATAGATTGTGGTTATGGGGAGCATAAGGGCCCACGTTACAAGTGTGATGCAACAGAGATCTGAAGTACTTTTAAAACAAAACTTGTTTATTTATTAATCTCTGACGCTATGTCAGTAAGTCATTATATACCATAAGAGTCAGGAATATAGTCAAGCAATCAATCTCAGTAACTGTTAAGACCCAGGCTGGATCAAAGCCTTTGGCTAGTTGTTGTTAATAATAAACTTCATGCAGTTGTGTTCATCCAGAACCTTGTCGTTCTCAATACCTTGCTTCGTATGGAAACAGACGCCTGAGGGATCGGAACCCTCAATGTGTGTGCTGGCAGCAGGCCAGTGAAGACCATGATGGTTTCTAATGAAATTGGGATCAAAACTTAATGGTGAATAATGATGAGGTGCAAAAGGCACACTGATCTCACTGACAAACCAAAACTGCGTCGTGTTTTTATCACATTCAAGTTAGACACAAGCGAACCCGAGACTAATAAATGTAGAGAATTTTCCAACTCTCTGACAATGGCTCACAGTACTCAGAAGTGTTCATGCAAATTCAATCGACCTTTTATCTTTGTTTAATGAGGTATATTTAATAATCGAGCAGTGGGGAAAAAAAGACTTGCATTTATATATCATCATTCGCAATCTCTGCCCATCCCAATGTGCTTTACAGCCCTGTTGCTCGTTCTGGGTGAGTGTGCTTAACACTCAATTTGGCCCTGTTTCGGTACTTAGCTCTGGAGTTGCCGGGTATCGTTAAGATACCGCCACAAGTTTCAAGGTCAAGTTCAAAGCAATAAAACAATACACCAATTAGTAAATTCAAACAACTGAGTTTATTATAATACAATTATAATACTACCCATTCACACGTTAAGAGGATTAAACTATTCCTACCACTAAATAAACCAATACTTATCTCAAAGGGAACTGCCGGATCAGGGGACAAGGCCTCTTGCTCTGCTCTGGTCTGCAGACTTCAGGTTGGTACGGGTTAAAAAGGGTCAGGAATGTCTATC
The DNA here is from genome assembly GCF_902713615.1 of Scyliorhinus canicula. Classification (NCBI taxonomy): domain Eukaryota; kingdom Metazoa; phylum Chordata; class Chondrichthyes; order Carcharhiniformes; family Scyliorhinidae; genus Scyliorhinus; species Scyliorhinus canicula. The sequence goes on from NC_052149.1 coordinate 242,613,558, forward strand.
TCTGGTAGCGATCGTTGTGAGACACTTACTTGCTGGCGGCTACTGTCCCAAACCTCTCCTCTCTCTCGTTCAAGGTCTTCTTTGGCAAAAGCTGGTCGAGATGCTGGTCCAGAGAGGAGGGCTGGTTAAGAAGAACGAACTAAGTGTGGGACCTGTCCTTTATAGGTCCTCGAGCTTCGCGCCCTTTTGGGAGGACCCTTTACCTGCTCGGAGTCGATTGGGTCTCTTCCCAATCGATTTGTTTGAATCCCCCCAATACTGAAGCTGCCCCTCGGTTACTGGGCGGGCCTTCAGGTGCTTTGTTTTCGAACCCCGCTGGTGCCGGGGTGTCTGGTTTCCCATACACTGTTGCAATCACTTCTCTATTTGTGTCCATTGTCCCTGGGATTGTTCCATTGCTATGTTAACTATCTCAGAGATTGCCTCATTAGTATGCGGAATGTTCGTTTTGGTACTGTCTGCTCTCTTAGCAGACAGAATACACATTGGCTTGGTGCAGCCTGCTTGTGCTGCAAACATTGTCCATTTTAACCTGCAAGATTTGCGTTCCTACATTTTGTATTGAGGGAATGGCCAACTTCGGTGGCTACAGCCCAAAAGCTGATTTTGGGGAAGATACTAAACAAGGGTGGCTGAGCTGGACATAGACAACTCCAATTTACTGGTTCCAAGACACCAACATCTCCAAATCAAACAATCTGGATATTTAGAACATTGACATTTGTGGGAGCTTGCTATGCATGAATTTACTGTTGGATTTTTGACAATAAAATGAGAACACACAACACAAATACTGAAGTTGTTGTTTGGGAATTTACAGACTCCAAATATGTGCAGGTTAGGTGGCTTGGCCACGTTAAATTGTCCCTTAGTGTCCAAAAGGTTTCGGCGGGTTACGGGGTTAGGGTGGGGTAGTGGACTAGGTAGGGGTGCACTTTCAAAGGGTGGGTGCAGACCTGATGGGCCAAATGGCCTCCTTCTGCACTGTAGGAATTCTATGATGTTATGACTCAATACCTTAGAATGTAAGAACATAAGAACTAGGAGCAGGAGTAGGCCATCTGGCCCCTCGAGCCTGCTCCACCATTCAATGAGATCATGGCTGATCTTTTGTGGACTCAGCTCCACTTTCCGACCCGAACACCATAGCCCTCAATCCCTTTATTCTTCAAAAAACTATCTATCTTTATCTTTAAAAACATTTAATGAAGGACCCTCAACTGCTTCACTGGCAAGGAATTCCATAGATTCACAACCCTTTGGGTGAAGAAGTTCTTCCTAAACTCAGTCCTGAATCTACTTCCCCTTATTTTGAGGCTATGCCCCTAGTTCTGCTTTCACCCGCCAGTGGAAACAACCTGCCCGCATCTATCCTATCTATTCCCTTCATAATTTTATATGTTTCTATAAGATCCCCCCTCATCCTTCTAAATTCCAACGAGTACAGCCCCAGTCTACTCAACCTCTCCTCATAATCCAACCCCTTCAGCTCTGGGATTAACCTAGTGAATCTCCTCTGCACACCCTCCAGTGCCAGTACGTTCTTTCTCAAGTAAGGAGACCAAAACTGAACACAATACTCCAGGTGTGGCCTCACTAACACCTTATACAATTGCAGCATAACCTCCCTAGTCTTAAACTCCATTCCTCTAGCAATGAAGGACAAAACTCCATTTGCCTTCTTAGTCACTGTTGCACCTGTAAACCAACTTTTTGCGACTCATGCACTAGCACACCTAGGTCTCTCTGCACAGCAGCATAGTGTAATATTTTATCGTTAAATATTAATCACTTTTGCTGTTATTCCTACCTTAATGGATAACCTCTCATTTGTCAACATTGTATTCCATCTGCCAGACCCTAGCCCATTCACTTAAACTATCCAAATCCCTCTGCAGACTTCCGGTATCCTCTGCACTTTTTGCTTTACCACTCATCTTAGTGTCATCTGCAAACTTGGAAACATTGCCCTTGGTCCCCAACTCCAAATCATCTATGTAAATTGTGAACAATTGTGGGTCCAACACGGATCCCTGAGGGACACCACTAGCTACTGATTGCAAACCAGAGAAACACCCATTAATCCACACTCTTTGCTTTCTATTAATTAACCAATCCTCTTCCATGCTACTACTTTACCCTTAATGCCATGCATCTTTATCTTATGCAGCAAACTTTTGTGTGGCACCTTGTCAAAAGCTTTCTGGAAATCCAGATATACCACATCCATTGGCTCCCTGTTATCTACTGCATTGGTAATGTCCTCAAAAAATTCCACTAAATTAGTTAGGCACGACCTGCCCTTTATGAACCCATGCTGTATCTGTCCAATGGGACAATTTCCATCCAGATGCCTCGCTATTTCTTCCTTGATGATAGATTCCAGCATCTTCCCTACTATCGAAGTTGAGCTCACTGGCCTATAATTTCCTGCTTTCTGCCTACCTCCTTTTTTAAACAGTGGTGTCACGTTTGCTAATTTCCAATCCACCGGGACCACCCCAGAGTCTAGTGAATTTTGGTAAATTATCACTAGTACATTTGCAATTTCCCTAGCCATCTCTTTGAGCAATAATGGATTGAATATTTACGATTGATATTCAGAGAAAAGTCTTCACTGAAAGTTGTGAACCTTTGCAATTCTCGATGTCCGAGCTTTTCCATTCTGGACAATAAACGGAGTGCGTTTAATAGCTGAGACAGAGCGGTTCAGATAAATAGCAGGCATCCAGCAGAAGGGACATTCAAATATTTCCAATCATTTTGTGGCAGGCTTGAAGGCTTGAAGTTTGATTCGAACTGTGTAAATTGGCAAAAAGTTATGTATATTTCAAAGTAATTATCAATAATGCAATATTCATATATGTATTTATTCAGTCCAGTAAACATTGCCTAAAGGACATGATGAAACTATAATAAATCAGACATTGCTGCTGGTAAAATACCACCACACAGTAACAGCTGGGACAGGAGGCGTTAGCACTCGCTAGATTCACTTGAAACAAAATATTCTCATTATTATTCTTCCAGCCAATCAGAAGATGAAAATGACTTTTTTGTATAACATTGGCTTGAGATATGCTGGGGTTTTTGTTCTTAATTCTTATCTGATCTGAGGGTAAAAACAACACTCTTGAGTGCTTATTGATTATTGATTTGCTTATCTCTGATTACTTATCTATTTACAAGACATGGAAAAGGTGTGTTTAAAAGTATGAGCTAATGCTAGGACTAATGATTATACATGCCAGCTTACAGAGCATGCACATTTGCAAAATAAGTTGTCTTTTTTGTGCATTTTAAATAATGAATATTAATGATCAACATTAGCAAGAGCACAGGGCTTTTTAGCAGATTAGAATCTGCAGAAGTTGTGCGATTGAATCATTAAAAATGTGGGTTCTGGTGATCCCAGATAATCAGGGAGCGGATATTCAGGAAGCCTGTTATTCTGTCCAATTTCATCAGTCATGTGTTCCCATTCTGCAATGTTCCCACTGATTGCAATATAGGTGAGGGGTGTCATGTTCTGTAGATTGGCCAATATGAATGATGCACTACAGAACATCTATTTATTTATGAAACAACTGAAAAAGATAACTAGGATAAATAAAAACATAAACTACCAATACTAATTAACTATTGTGAGCGACTGCAAAATACATCTATCCTCCAGCACGACCTACTCCCAATTCCCCAGCCACATGGTCACATAGTGGGTTTACACTGCCTGCTAGTAGTCAGAGGTTGTGTATAACATAATATACAGAATTACTTCATGCATATAATCACTTTGCTTTTCCTTTAGAAAATGAAATTATTTACATACATTAGATTTTTTTACTTTTCACCATGATATCATAGAATTTACAGTGCAGAAGGAGACCATTCGGCCCATCGAGTCTGCACCGGCTCTTGGAAAGAGCTCCCTACCCAAGGTCAACACCTCCACCCTATCCCCATAACCCAGTAACCCCACCCAACACTCAGGGCAATTTTGGACACTAAGGGCAATTTAGCATGGCCAATCCACCTAACCTGCACTGGCAACGTTCCTTCAGCAACCATTCTGTGTGTCTTGAACACCCTCACACAGTCGATCCCTGGCTCAGCCACTGCTTAATTACTGCAAAGCTCATTGACTTTTCTTTCTTTAGTACCAAACTGACAGCCAGGATATTTTTTAAATGACAAATGCTAAATTTTAAGCTGTTAAGGCACATGGAAGCATCATCACCAAGGTTGAAAAACAGCGGAGAAGGTAACAGAAATTGTGATGTTGTGATTAGGTCATCTCATTATTGCATCTTGAAAGACCAAAGATTTCAGGAGGAAAGGAAAGATTGAGTGACGTAAAGAGCTCTAAGGTGAAAGCGAGATGATGTGCTGATGGAACTTCAGTACGAGGACCTCGGGAGTAAGGGAAAGGATTTTGGACAGTGCTCTCTGCAGTTTATCAGTGTTAGTTTTTGTAATTTTATTCTAGCTGTAAATATTCATGTCCATGATTCTACAGAGTTAACTGGCAACATTTTGCATAATAAATTCTGCCGGGAACAAAAACCTTTATCTTACTTTTACTAATTATTTTTAGTCAGCTTGGTTGAGTTGGCCGTCCTCTTGGCTCTGTGGCCAGAGGCTGGGAGATGCTCAGAATATAATCCAGACTGTGCTCTCAGTACAGTACTTTCAGCTAAGACAGTAAATCATGAGCATTTTGTATGTCTCACAAATCCTGTGGCACCATTTAATAAATAAAACAGGGATGGCACGGTGGCACAGTGGTTAGCACTGCTGCCTCACGGCACCAGGAACCCGGGTTGAATTCCAGTTGCGGGTGACGGTTTGTGAGGAGTTTGCACTTCATCCCCATTTGGTTGAATAAACTCGGTTTGTTGTTACTGGAACGACGGAGGTTGAGGGGCGACCTGATAGAGGTCTACAAGATTATGAGGGGCACAGACAGAGTGGATAGTCAGAGGATTTTCCCCAGGGTAGAGGGGTCAATTACTAGGGGGCATAGGTCTAAGGTGCGAGGGGTAATGTTTAGAGGAGATGTACACGGCAAGTTTTTTACACAGAGGGTAGTGGGTGCCTGGAACTCGCTGCCGGAGGAGGTGGTGGAAGCAGGGATGATAGTGACGTTTAAGGGGCATATTGACAAATACATGAATAGGATGGGAATAGAGGGATACGGACCCCGAAGGTGTATGGTTTCCTCTGGGTGCTCCGGTTTGCTCCCACATTCCAAAAATGTGCAGGATGGTTGGATTGACCACGCTAAGTTGCCTCTAAGTGTCCAGAGATGTGCGGATTGGGTGTGGTTATGGGGAGAGGGCAGGGCGCTCTTTAAGATGGTCGGAGCAGACTCGATGGGCCGAATGCCTCTTTCTACATTGAAGGCATTCTATGGGTGCCATCAATAAAAATCTTTTAATATCACAGAGCTTGACTCTTGCTGGAAAGAGGGACATTTCCTGAAGCTTTTCATTATTTACCATAGAAGACAATATACCAATTTCTGACAGCCATTTTTAATAACTATGGCAACCAAAAGCATTCAAATCTATTTATTGCCAGCTAAAATACAATTTTAATCGCTGATTTGTTCTAGAATAAAAAGTAGAAGCTAAACATTTATCTTTTCCTTCCCATCGTTGGTTGTTTGCAAGGATTCACTCCGGCCCCCTCGCTGAGAATTACTTTATTTGTTCTTTGGAAGTGGATGACAGTGGGTGGCAGTGGGTGACAGTGGGTGACAGTGGGTGACAGTGGGTGGCAGTGGGTGACAGTGGGTGGCAGTGGACAGTGGGTGACAGTGGACAGTGGGTGACAGTGGATGACAGTGGGTGGCAGTGGGTGATAGCGGGTAACAGTGGACAGTGGGTGACAGTGTATGACAGTGGATGCCAGTGGACAGCAGGTGACAGTGGACAGCGGGTGAAAGTGGACAGCGAGTGACAGTGAGTGGCAGTGAGTGACAGTGGGTGACAGTTGACAGTGGGTGACAGTGGGTGGCAGTGGGTGATAGCGGGTAACAGTGGACAGTGGGTGACAGTGGCTGACAGTGGGTGGCAGTGGACAGTGGGTGACAGTGGACAGTGGGTGACAGTGGACAGTGGGTGACAGTGGACAGTGGGTGACAGTGGGTGACAGTCGACAGTGGGTGACAGTGGATGACAGTGGACAGTGGGTGACAGTGGACAGTGGGTGACAGTGGGTGACAGTGGGAGACAGTGGGTAGTGGGTGACAGTGGACAGTGGGTGACAGTGGGTGACAGTGGGTGACAGTGGACAGTGGGTGGCAGTGGACAGTGAGTGGCAGTGGGTGACAGTGGGTGACAGTGGGAGACAGTGGGTGACAGTTGACAGTGGGTGACAGTGGGTGGCAGTGGGTGATAGCGGGTAACAGTGGACAGTGGGTGACAGTGGATGACAGTGGATGCCAGTGGACAGCAGGTGACAGTGGACAGCGGGTGAAAGTGGACAGCGGGTGACAGTGAGTGGCAGTGAGTGACAGTGGGTGACAGTTGACAGTGGGTGACAGTGGGTGGCAGTGGGTGATAGCGGGTAACAGTGGACAGTGGGTGACAGTGGATGACAGTGGGTGGCAGTGGACAGTGGGTGACAGTGGACAGTGGGTGACAGTGGACAGTGGGTGACAGTGGACAGTGGGTGACAGTGGATGACAGTGGACAGTGGGTGACAGTGGACAGTGGGTGACAGTGGGTTACAGTGGGAGACAGTGGGTAGTGGGTGACAGTGGACAGTGGGTGACAGTGGGTGACAGTGGGTGACAGTGGACAGTGGGTGGCAGTGGACAGTGAGTGGCAGTGGGTGACAGTGGGTGACAGTGGGAGACAGTGGACAGTGAGTGACAGTGGATGCCAGTGGACAGCAGGTGACAGTGGACAGCGGGTGAAAGTGGACAGCGGGTGACAGTGGGTGACAGTGGACAGTGAGTGGCAGTGAGTGACAGTGGGTGACAGTTGAGAGTGGGTGACAGTGGGTGACAGTGGACAGTGGGTGACAGTGGGTGACAGTGGACAGTGGGTGACAGTGGACAGTGGGTGACAATGGGTGACAATGGGTGACAGTGGGTGATAGCGGGTAACAGTGGACAGTGGGTGACAGTGGGTGACAGTGGATAGCGGGTGACAGTGGACAGTGGGTGACAGTGGGTGACAGTGAACACTGGGTGACAGTGGGTGACAGTGTGTTACAGTGGGTGACAGTGGGTGACAGTGGATAGTGGGTGACTGAGGGTGACAGTGAACACTGGGTGACTGTGGACATTGGGTGACAGTGGGTGACAGTGGACAGGGGATGACAGTGGGTTACAGTGGACAGTGGGTGGCAGTGGACAGTGGGTGACAGTGGGTGACAGTGTGTGACAGTGGACAGTGGGGTGACAGTGGACAGTGGGTGACAGTGGACAGTGGGTGACAGTGGACAGTGGGTGACAGTGGGTGACAGTGGACAATAAGTGACAGTGGGTGACAATGGACAGTGCGTGACAGTGGGTGACAGTGGGTGACAGTGGGTGACAGTGGACACTGGGTGACAGTGGGTGACAGTGAGAGACAGTGGGTGACAGTGGGTGACAGTGGGCAACAGTGGGTGACAGTGGGAGACAGTGGGAGACAGTGGGTGACAGTGGACAGTAGGTGACAGTGGACAGTGGGTGACAGCAGGTGACAGTGGACAGTGGGTGACAGTGGGTGACAGTGGACAGTGAGTGACAGTGGATGACAGTGGACACTGGGTGACAGTGGATGACAGTGGGTGACAGTGGGTGACAATGTGTGACAGTGGGTGACAGTGGGTGACAGTGGACAATGGGTGACAGTGGGTGACAGTGGGTGACAGTGGACAGTGGGTGACAGTGGGAGACAGTGGGTGACAGTGGACAATAGGTGACAGTGGGTGACAGTGAGAGACAGTGGGAGACAGTGAATGACAGTGGACAGTGGGTGACAGTGGGTGACAATGGGTGACAGTGGGTGACAGTGGACAGTGGGTGACAGTGGATAGTGGGTGACAGTGGGTGACAGTGGACAGTGGGTGACAGTGGGTGACAATGGGTGATAGTGGGTGACAGTGGGTGACAGTTGGTGACAGTTGGTGACAGTGGACACTGGGTGACAGTGGGTGACAGTGGGTGACAGTGGGTGACAGTGGGTAACAGTGGGTGACAGTGGGTGACAGTGGGCGACAGTGGATGACAGTGGGTGATAGTGGACACTGGGTGACAGTGGGTGACAGTGGACGCTGGGTGACAGTGGGTGACTGTGTGAGACAGTGGGTGACTGGGCACTGGGTGACAGTGGGTGACAGTGGGTGGCAGTGGACACTGGGTGACAGTTGGTGACAGTGGACACTGGGTGACAGTGGGTGACAGTGGGTGACAGTGGACAGTGGGTGACAGTGGGTGACACTGGACAGTGGGTGACAGTGGGTGACAGTGGGTGACTGTGGGAGACAGTGGGTGACTGGGCACAGGGTGACAGTGGGTGACAGTGGGTGGCAGTGGGTGACAGTGGTTAACAGTGCGTGACAGTGGGTGACAGTGGGTGATAGTGAACACTGGGTGACAGTGGGTGACAGTGGACGCTGGGTGACTGTGGGAGACAGTGGATGACTGGGCACTGGGTGACAGTGGGTGACAGTGGGTGGCAGTGGGTGACAGTGGTTGACAGTGCGTGCCAGTGGGTGACAGTGGGTGACAGTGGACAGTGGGTGACAGTGGGTGAAAGTGGGTGATAGTGGGTGATAGTGGGTGACAGTGGGTGATAGTGGCTGACAGTGGGTGACAGTGGGTGATAGTGGGTGACAGTGAACACTGGGTGACAGTGGGTGACAGTGGGTGGCAGTGGGTGACAGTGGTTGACAGTGCGTGCCAGTGGGTGACAGTGGGTGACAGTGGACAGTGGGTGACAGTGGGTGAAAGTGGGTGATAGTGGGTGATAGTGGGTGACAGTGGGTGATAGTGGCTGACAGTGGGTGACAGTGGGTGATAGTGGGTGACAGTGAACACTGGGTGACAGTGGGTGACAGTGGACACTGGGTGACAGTGGGTGACAATGGGTGATAGTGGGTGACAGTGAACACTGGGTGACAGTGAACACTGGGTGACAGTGGGTGACAATGGGTGACAGTGGGTGACAGTGGACAGTGGGTGACAGTGGGTGACAGTGGGTGACAGTGGACAGTGGGTGACAGTGGGTGACAGTGGACAGTGGGTGACAGTGGGTGACAATGGGTGATAGTGGGTGACAGTGAACACTGGGTGACAGTGAACACTGGGTGACAGTGGGTGACAATGGGTGACAGTGGGTGACAGTGGACAGTGGGTGACAGTGGGCAGTGAGTGACAGTGGGTGACAGTGGGTGACAGTGGACAGTGGGTGACAGTGGGTGACAGTGGGTGACAGTGGACAGTGGGTGACAGTGGGTGACAGTGGACAGTGGGTGACAGTGGGTGACAGTGGGTGACAGTGGGTGACAGTGGGTGACAGTGGACAGTGGGTGACAGTGGGTGACAGTGGACAGTGGGTGACAGTGGGCAGTGAGTGACAGTGGGTGACAGTGGGTGACAGTGGACAGTGGGTGACAGTGGGTGACAGTGGGTGACAGTGGACAGTGGGTGACAGTGGGGGACAGTGGGTGACAGTGGGTGACAGTGGGCAGCACAATATTAATTACCCAATCTCTACTTTCCCTGGAAGCAGTGAGGCAGCCATGCAGTTTGGGGCTGGAAACGTGCCGAGGCCGGACTCAATATAGTTGGTAGGTTCCCGTTACTTCAGGTATTGGTAATACAGTTCCAACTTAGATTCCAACTGATTTTATTGACCATTTTGAGGCTTTTTCAAAAAATCTGAGCAGATTTATTTCCTGTATCAGAACCTGCTGCCTGTGAGGGTCTGGACGCAGAGAAGATCAATGATTTGAAAAGAAAATTGGATTGCCACTTATCGGAAATAACACAAGGCAAGCAGGGCAGAGCTGGAAAATGGCACCACTGGATTGCTTTATGGAAAACTAACATGGACTTGATGGACCCAATGGGATCCTCCTGTTTTATATTGATTCCCCTGACTCTCTGACAAATTCACAATTTTCCATGGTAAAGTTTAGCATAGAAGGAGACCATTAAAGTAATTAAATAAAACTTTATAGTTTGTGCACATCTCTGAGATTTGCTGCTCTCCCTCTCTCACAAAACTTATGTAGCAGTTCTGTGGCATAACAACGAGAGGAACCAGAATAAGTCAAAGTCGAGATTGATGCCAGTCATGTGTTATAAAAACCTCTGTTTATAGAAAGATGGAAATAGTTTGGATACATTCCCCCTCCAATCACAAAAACGCTTTTAAAAGTAATTCAGCGAAGACAATACTCTGCAGTATTTTTCAGCCTGTTAAGTAATATGATTTTGATGCAGCCACAGCCTGGAGATTGATAATCCACCAATTATTGATCATGCCAAACTTGAAGTATTGAAGTAAATTTGAGCTTCACTACACAGAGGTTGATTTAGAAACACTAGAAGGCGCAGATTTTCATCACATCAAAGAGCTGGGAACATTATCACCGTGTCGAACTCAGTGTGGGCCTGAAGCCTAATGGATCCACGTCTATCTGTGGAACACCTTAATTGCTACCATTGCTTGCATTGTGTTGGGGTAAATTAGCACCATTCTCACTGACAGAAATGCATTAGCTGCACTCCTGTCTAACCTCCATCGGAGCTCTTTTCTGAGGATCACAATTACATCGTTCCATTTTCCATCGGACCAGCAAAGAATGGAAAAATGGGTGTTATATTTGGAATATGTCAAGAAATGTGACCCTTAGTTCAATTATATGTGCTATTAAATCATTTGAAAAATGCTTTTACCATAATTGTTCAGTTGATTTCAAAAGGACAGCACTCAAAAGCAGTAGATGAGGAAATAATAATGAGAATGTCTTGTTGCCGAACAGACTGAGCACATTTCTGATTATCAAGGATTCACTTTGTTCCATTTTTAAAAAGAAAGTTAGTTATATAAAGTCTTGCAGAAACTCAGAATGTCTCAAATGCTTTACAGCCAATCAAGATTATCGCTGCTGCAATGTTTCATTGCAGCCAATTTGCAAACAGCAGGCTCGCATAATGAAGAATGCCAAAGCAGCCGGATAATCTGCTTTTTTCTGATATTAAATTTGAAGCGTGGAATTTCTCTTGGATTCCACATAAACCGAGCTGAAGGCTCAGGGCAAGGAAGGAGCTGCGGCTGTGGATCTGTTTTGTTATCTGATCAAAGATGAGAAAGGAACTTGATAGCAATGAAGACAGACGAGGTAGAAAAGGAAAAATTAAAATCTTGTTTGAAAGAAGAGCAGGAATTCTTCATGATGCGGCGGGGGGGTGGGAGCAATGGGCAGCTCGGTAGCACAGTGGTTAGCACTGCTGCCTCACAGCTCCACGGCCCCAGGTTCGATGCATTATTAGAAAGAGCAATGTCCCCAGTGTCCCCAATGTCCCAGTAAATGTTCATCCCTCAAACAAGATCAGAATTCTGTTGAAAGGTTACTGAGCTGAATTGTTGATGTGATTTGTCTCCACAGAGGATGCCTGACCTGCTGAGTATTTTCAGAGTATTTTCTGTATTTCAGACAGTATTTTGCTCCTGTATTAATACTCGGTCCTCGGGAAGTGCTGGAATGAGAGAGCTAATGTCTTCTTTCTGTGCTGTGAACTTCCTCTGATTCTATGATTGTCATTTTTAATTCAGAATCATAGAATTATAGAATTTACAGTGCAGAAGGAGGCCATTCAATCCATCAAGTCTGCACCATCCCTTGGAAAGAGCACCCCACCTAAGCCCACACCTCCACCCTATCCCCAAAACCCCATTTAACCTTTTTTTGGACACGAAGGGCAATTTATCATGGCTAATCCACCTAACCTGCACATCTTTGGGCTGTGGGAGGAAACCGGAGCACCCGGAGGAAACCCACGCAGACACGGGGAGAACGTGCAGACTCCGCACAGACAGTGACCCAAGCCAGGAATCAAACCTGGGGCCGTGGAGCTGTGAGGCAGCAGTGCTAACCACTGTGCTACCGAGCTGCCCATTGCTCCCACCCCCCCCCCCCCGCCGCATCATGAAGAATTCCTGCTCTTCTTTCAAACGAGATTTTAATTTTTCCTTTTCTACCTCGTCTGTCTTCATTGCTATCAAGTTCCTTTCTCATCTTTGATCAGATAACAAAACAGATCCACAGCCGCAGCTCCTTCCTTGCCCTGAGCCTTCAGCTCGGTTTATGTGGAATCCAAGAGAAATTCCACGGGAGAGCAAATAGTGCCTCTCTTTAACTTTTCATCCAACAGACAGTACTTCCGACATCGCCGCACTCCCTCATCGCCGCACCCCCTCATCGCTGCACTCCCTCATCTTCACACTCCCTCATCGCCACACTCCCTCATCGCCACACTCCCTCATCGCCGCACTCCCTCATCGCCACACTCCCTCATCGCCGCACTCCCTCATCGCTACACTCCCTCATCGCCGCACTCCCTCATCGCCACACTCCCTCATCGCCGCACCCCCTCATCGCTGCACTCCCTCATCGCCACACTCCCTCATCGCCACACTCCCTCATCGCCACACTCCCTCATCGCCGCACTCCCTCATCGCCGCACTCCCTCATAGCCGCACTCCCTCATCGCCGCACTCCCTCATCGCCACACTCCCTCATCGCCACACTCCCTCATCGCCGCACTCCCGTATCGCCGCACTCCCGTATCGCCGCACTCCCTCATCGCCGCACTCCCTCATAGCCACACTCCCTCATCGCCGCACTCCATCATCGCCGCACTCCCTCATCGCCACACTCCCTCATCGCCACACTCCCTCATCGCCACACTCCCTCATCGCCACACTCCCTCATCGCCACACTCCCTCATCGCCGCACTCCCTCATCGCCACACTCCCTCATCGCCACACTCCCTCATCGCCACACTCCCTCATCTTCACACTCCCTCATCGCCACACTCCCTCATCGCCACACTCCCACATCGCCGCACTCCCTCATCGCCACACTCCCTCATCGCCACACTCCCTCATCGCCACACTCCCTCATCGCCACACTCCCACATCGCCGCACTCCCTCATCGCCACACTCCCTCATCACCACACTCCCTCATCGCCACACTCCCTCATCGCCGCACTCCCTCATCACCACACTCCCTCATCGCCACACTCCCTCATCGCCACACTCCCTCATCGCCACACTCCCTCATCGCCGCACTCCAGTATAGGCCCAGAGTTTGTGCTCAGGTCTCTAGAAAGGTTTGAATCCACAACTTTCTGGTTGAGATGCACATTTTGCCATTGAGTCATGGGTGAAACCCAATCAAGGCACAGCGATTGCATGGTAGTGGAGGACAGGAGTCTTTCTGCTACTTCCCGTACCGACTCAAGTTTTAGGTTCATTGCTGTGTTCTTTGTTTGAGTAATATAATAACATAATAATAGCTTATTGTCACAAGTAGGCCTCAATGAAGTCACTGTGAAAAACCCCTAGTCGCCACATTCTGCCGCCTGTTCGGGGAGGCCGGTACGGGAATTGAACCCGCGCTGCTGGCCTTGTTCTGCATTATAAGCCAGCTGATTTGCCCACTGTGCTAAATCAGCCCCTGAGAGGCTGCCCCCAGCCCCTTGCTATAATCCCAAACTCATTAAGCATGGCGTTGCCCACTCCAATTCCTGTACAAGCTCCGATATCTCCATTGTCTATCTACCTGCTGCCCAATGGCTTCCTGCATCCCTCCAGAGGGCTTACACACCTGCATCTTCCTGGTCATAGAATGATTTTATCCCACCTTATCACGATAACCTTCCAGTGGTACTTCTTTCACACAAATCGTGAGTTCCTCAACAGGATGTTACTTCTTTGAGTAAGAGCACATGTTCAGGAGATGCTTCCCGAGTGAGATGGAGACCGGGCGAGCATGAGTTAGACGGAAATCAAGTGAGTGTGAATGAGGCAGAGACCGAGTGAGCAGTGAATTAGGATGTGGAGTAAGTTCTGGGAAGCCTTTTTCAACTTTACATAAAAATTAAGACTCAAGTTCTGACATTGAATGAACAATTTTCAATTAACTGCCGGGAATAAATAATTAAAATAATAATTAAATAAATAAAGGTCTGGTGATGACAGTTATTTGTCAATCAGCTAAAAGTATTTGCTTCAATTGATGCTGATCAATATAGCAGGAAGCTAAACGAGCGAGTGGCTGATCAGAGGGTTTGTATAAGCATCAGACTTTCAAAGCCCAGGGTTATTGAGGGGATAAGGTCAGAAGAGGAAGAAACAGATGATCTCCCAGAAACTAGGGACTTGTGAAACTGAGACACTAAAATAAATTCACATTTGTAACAATAGTAGTACTTGAAAGGTTAACTGGATTGCAGATTAATAAATCCCCCGGACTAGCTGAACTTCATCCCAAAGTGTTGAAGGAATTGCCGGGAGAGATAAAGGATGCATTGCTGGTTATTTATCAAGATTCTGGATAGGTTCCTGCAGATTGAAATGTAACAAATGTAACCCCACGGTTTAAGAAAGCAGAAAGAGGGAGAATAAAGACCTGCAGACCTGTCAGTTTGGTGTCAGTAGGAGGGGAAATGTCAGAATGTATTGTTGAAAATGTGGTAAATGGACAATTAGAAAATAATGGTGAAACGGGGCTCAGTCAATGTGGATTTATGAAAGGGAAATCATGTTTGACCAACTCATTGGAGTTTTATGAGGACGTTATTTGTCTCATTGATAAAGGAAAACCAGTGGGGGGGGGGGTGTATTTGGATTTTCAGAAGGCTTTTGAGAACGTCTCGCGCAGGGGTTCAGTAAATAAAACTTAAGCACACGGTATTGGGGGAAATAAAGTGGTTTGGATCGACAATTGGTCAACAGATAGAAAGTAGGAATAAACAGATCCTTCTCAGGGTGGCAGACTGTTTAGATGGAATACACCAAGGAATAGTGCTGGGGCCAAAGCTGTTCACAATCTATTGCATGGGACTGTCCCTTTAAGAAATGTTTGTGTCTCATCACATGTCTTCAGTGATGTCATTGTGTGGGTGGAGCTGGGCTGTGGCTCTGGGAGTTTCTATTTTCGCTTTGAGTTTGGAGCTTGTTTTGTGTCTCTGGGGGTTTTACTTTCTCTTTGAGTTTTGGTCTGGGTTTTGAACTGCACGGGATGAAAGAAGTGTTTCTTTATCTTCATTTTCAAAGCTGTTTCCAGACCGCTTGACAACTTAAAAGAGATAATTTCTTTCTGGAAGGAATTGAAACCGGCTGTTTAACAAGGGGAAGAGAATATCAATAACAAGTCTTATACCAATAAGAGTGCCGTCTGCTGGGACACACTTCGAACAGGGGTTTCTGCTTGTCCTTGGATTTTGTTATTGAATTGGAACAGTTAAGGGGGAATTCATTAAGGATTATACATAGATTACTGAAGCTGTGCAGGGTCTTTATATTTGTAGTTGATAATAATTCTTACTATGTGTGTTTATACTAATGTTAACTACATTTGTGGAATAAAGTTTGTTTTTTTAATTAAGAATTCTCTTCAATGACAGCTGAAAGGCAGGTTCTTGTCCTCATCATAACCAACATCAATAAACAGTTAAATGTCAGGTGAACTCAACGATATACTTTGGAGTTTTCCAAACCCTGGTCCATAATACTCTTTCAATGATTTTGGTGTGGGGAACAATTTCAATACTTCCAAATGTTCTGATAACAGGAGCCACTCCCTATCTAACAGCCTCCCCAGCAAGTGGTCATGCAGACGATCATTCGTACTCCTTTTGATAAAGGTGAAGCTGGTAGAGGGGCTGCTGCCAGGAGCCCAGGAGGTGAGTAGCAATCTTCACTCACAGGCAAAGGGACAGGTGGTACCGGGGTTGCTGCCATGGAGCTCGGGTGGAGGCGATGGAACAACCAGGATACCAGCCTTGTTCGAGGTGGGCCGCCATGGGGGGTGAGGGGGGAGAGTGGTTCGGGGTCTGGTGCAAACTCACCCGAGCAGCCCAGTGGAGGTAGTTGACCTCCTGGTCATGCTCCCCGAGGTCGCTGCCACATCTTCCCAGGCAGCAGTGGCTGCCCTGTGGCTGACCCTCCATCACCCTCAGGGGAACAGGGCATCCCGTCTGGTCTCCGCTGAGTCTAACAATCGGCCCATGTTGGCATCGCTAAAGTGTGGGGCTGGTCTCCATGGCAGCATGGCTACAAGCAAAGTGGGCGTTACCCTACACTCCCCCCACCCCCACTCAAGTGAGGACATCTCACCATGAGGTCGCTGAGGGCCTTCCTTTTCAAGCCTCCCCCCCCCCTTTTGGGGCGCCCTCTTTCAGGATCCCCACTCTTAACCCCCCCACCCGCACCCCAACCTTTATGAAGCCCCTGCAAACCTGCCCTTCAAATCCCTACCTTCACACTCCCCTTCATGCCCTCTTTCATGGACGTGGCCCCCTGCAGTCCCAAAGCCTTGCCATTGTCACCCTGACAGCCAGGCACCTTGGCAGTGGCTCCAATGCTTTGAGAAAACCGCTGGGCACTGGGTCCACGTTTGTATAGAGCGGTTCTAAACTGCGCCTTTCCAGGCCTCACTGGGCAGGATGTTGGTTCCTGGGTGCTTGGAGAATCCAGCGCAGACAGATTTAAATCAGCCTAAGTGGGTCATTTAAATATGTATGTCTGGCTGACGCCCAGCGAGGGTGAGATACAGGTCACGAATCTCGGGAGACGTCTCAAACATCGCAAATCCCACGAGAGGCGTCGCCACGGATTCTTCACATCACTGTGGTAGTATGACTAGGGGTATTACGGTAACTTGGAAGTGAGCTGCTATTGGTGCAGAGGACTCGCCCATTGGCCCGGGTAAGTCATGTGCCTCTCAGCTGATTGGCGGGATATAAGAACCCGTGCTTCCCGGCAGTCGGCTTTTCTTCTGGACGTCTGCTGCCAGGCACACATCTTGTGCATTAAAGCCTATCGTTTGGATCTCATCTACGTTTCATGTCCATTGATTGTGCATCAATTTAATGCACAAGATTTTAAAGGATGGAGCTTCGTATCAGGCCGGAGTGGCTTCGACTCAGCCCACACGCAGCGAATGCAACAGCAGCATTTAAACACTGGCTGGCATGCTTCAATAGCTACCTGAGTACAGCCGAAAACATCCCGACGAGGGAACAAAACCTGCACATCCTCCACTCGTGCGTTAGCACCGCCGTGTACACGCTCATAGAGGACACGACAGACTATGACGCGGCCATGGACTTACTAAAAGGACATTTCATCCGGCCGGTGAACCAGGTCTACGCTCGGCACTTGCTGGCCACGAGGCAGCAATTCCCCGGTGAGTCTTTAGACAAATTCTACTGGGCCCTCCTTGTTCTGGGGAGAAACTGCGCCTGCCCACAAGTTTCTGCGGCCGAGCACACAGAACTTTTAATCAGAGACGCTTTCGTTGCGGGTATGCAATCTTCCCAGATCCACCAGAGACTCTTAAAGAAAGAAACTTTAAGCCTCCTCCCTAGATGTCGCTAATCGCAACGCCCGCGTGTACGCTCCCAACCGCACGGCGGCCCCCTGGGCAGCATGGAACGCGACCCCCCTCACCTCCGCAGACTCAGACCCCCCTCAGGCCTGCGCCGCAGGGCGCCCCGGTAAACCCACGGGGCCCCGCTGCTACATTTGCGGCCAGGCCAAACACCCCCTGCCAACGCTACCGGGCCCGCACCGCAACCTGTAAAGGCTGCGGCAAGAAGGGCCACCTTGCAACCGTCTGTCAGTCCAAGGCGGTCGCTGTAGTCCCGAGCAGCGACCGCGTGTCCCTCCCGCACTCCTCAGGGATCCTGTGCGGCCCGCGGACCTCGCTGCCCCCACCCCCCACCGCCATGAGTGATCCCCGGGCACTGCCATTTTGGACCCCCGACTCCACGTGCGATCCCCGTGCACCACCATTTTGTTCACCCCCCACCACGTGCGGCTGACGGGCGCCGCGATCTTGGATCGGCACCGAGGATCCCGCAGGCAACTGCTCCCTGCCAGATGACAACTCGGTGTTCCTGCCACGACTCGCCTCAGTCACATTGGATCAGTCGCGGCCCCGCACGCTGCCACGGCAACCACGAAGATCCTTCTCAACGGCCATGAGATGAGCTGCCTGCTGGACTCCGGGAGCACAGAGAGTTTTGTCTACCCCGTCATGGTACGACCGTGCGCACTACCCGTTTACCCGGTAAACCAAAGGATCGCCCTGGCCTCCGGTTCGCACTCGGTCCAGATCACAGGGTGCTGCATAGCGGACCTCACGGTCCAGGGGAGGGAGTTTAAAAACTATAAGCTCTTTGTCCTTCCCCGCCTCTGCGCGGCAGCATTCCTGGGGTTAGATTTCCAGGGCAACCTCCAGAGCTTAACATTCAAATTCCGGGCCCTATGCCCCCCCTTACTGTCTGCAGCCTCGCGCCCCTCAAGGTCGATCCCCCTTGCTTGTTTGCAAACCTCACCCCGGATTGCAAACCCGTCGCCACCAGGAGCAGACGGTACAGTGCCCAGGACCGGACCTTCATCAGGTCTGAAGTCCAAAGGCTTCTGAAGGAAGAGGTCATCGAGGCCAGCAACAGCCCCTGGCAAGTACAAGTTCTGGTGGTTAAGACCGGGGAGAAAAATCGGATGGTCATAGACTACAGTCAGACCATCAACATGTTTACGCAGCTGGACGCGTATTCTCTCCCACGTATCTCCGACCTGGTTAACAGGATCGCGCAGTAGAAGGTTTTTCCCACGGTGGACCTTCAGTCCACCTACCACCAGCTCCCCATCCGCGCGAGTGAGGGAAAGTACACTGCGTTCGGAGCGGATGGGTGACTCTATCACTTTTTAAAGTGGTAACATGGGCCTCATGGTAGCATGGTGGTTAGCATCAATGCTTCACAGCTCCAGGGTCCCAGGTTCGATTCCCGGTTGGGTCACTGCCTGTGTGGAGTCTGCACGTCCTCCCCGTGTGTGCGTGGGTTTCCTCCGGGTGCTCCGGTTTCCTCCCACAGTCCAAAGATGTGCGGGTTAGGTGGATTGGCCATGCTAAATTGCCCGTAGTGTAAGGTTAATGGGGGGATTGTTGGGTTACGGGTATACGGGTTACGTGGGTTTAAGTAGGATGATCATTGCTCGGCACAACATCGAGGGCCGAAGGGCCTGTTCTGTGCTGTACTGTTCTATGTTCTATGTTAAAGGTTCCTTTCGGTGTCACGAATGGGGTCTTGGTCTTCCAAAGGGAGATGGACCGAATGGTCGACCAACACGGTTTATGGACAACCTTCCCGTATCTCAACAACGTCATCATCTGCGGCCACGACCAGTAGGACCACGACACCAACCTCTGCAAATTCCTCCATACCGCAAAACTCCTTAATGACCTACAATAAGGATATGTGCGTGTTTAGCACCGACCGTCTAGCCATCCTCGGCTACATAGTGCGTAATGGAGTGATAGGCCCCGATCCCGAACGCATGCGCCCCCTGATGGAGCTTCCCCTCCCCAACTCCCTCAAAGCCCTCAAGCGCTGTTTGGGTTTCTTTTCATATTACGCCCAGTGGGTCCCCAACTACACCGACAAAGCCCGTCCCCTCATCCAGTCCACCTCCTTTCCCCTGTCAATGGAGGCCCGCCAGGCCTTTAGCCGCATCAAAGCGGACATCGCAAAGGCCACGATGCGCGCTATCGACGAGTCCCTCCCCTTTCAAGTCGAGAGCGACACGTCTGATGTTGCTCTGGCGGCCACCCTCAATCAAGCGGGCAGACCCGTGGCCTTCTTCTCCCGTACCCTCCACACTTCCGAAATCCGCCACTCCTCGTTGGAAAAGGAGGCACAGGCCATAGTTGAAGCTGTGCGATATTGGAGGCACTATCTGGCCGGCAGGAAGTTTACCCTCCTCACAGACCAACGGTCAGTAGCCTTCATGTTCGATAATGCACAGAGGGGCAAGATAAAGAACGATATGATCTTGCGATGGCGGATCGAGTTGTCCACGTACAACTACAATATCTTGTATCGTCCTGGGAAGTTAAACGAGGCTCCCGATGCCCTGTCCCGTGGCACCTGTGCCAACGCACAAGTGGACCGACTCCGAGCCCTCCACGCGGACCTCTGTCATCCTGGGGTCACCCGCTTTTTCCATTTCATAAAGATCTGCAACCTGCCCTACTCCATCAAAGAGGTCAGGACAGTGACCAGGGATTGCCACATGTGCGCGAAGTGCAAACTGCACCTTTACCGCCCCGAGCAAGCGCATCTGGTAAAGACATCCCGCCCCTTTGAACGTCTCAGCATGGACTTCAAAGGTCCCCTCACCTCCAACAACCGTAACACGGTTTGGGGGCAGCACGGTAGCATTGTGGATAGCACAATTGCTTCACAGCTCAGCAAGGGCATCGCCTCCAGCAGGACGACCAGTTACAACCCCTGGGGTAACGGACAGGTCGAGAGGGAGAACGGTACGGTCTGGAAGACCGCCCTACTGGCCCTACGGTCCAGAAATCTCCCAGTCTCCCGCTGGCAAGAGGTCCTCCCAGACACCCTCCACTCAATCCGGTCGCTTCTTTGTACCTCCACTAACCAAACGCCTCACGAACGTCTTCTTCTTTTCCCAGGAAGTCTTCCTCAGCGACCCCACTCCCGACCTGGCTGGCTACCCCCGGGCCCATTCTGCTCTGGAAGCACGTGCGAGTGCACAAGTCAGACCCGTTGGTCGAAAGAGTCCAGGTACTCCACACTGACCTCAATACGTGCATGTGGAGTATCCCGATGGCCAACAGGACACGGTCCCCCTTCGGGACCTGGCACCCACCGGATCTCGGTCACACACCCCCAGCACCAGCACCCCCCTCCAACCCCAACTGCCCCCAGCAACCCCCCCCCCCCCCTGCCCTCCTCCCCCCCAGCCCCACCGACACCCCCACGGCCCAGCGGACAGGACGCCCCTCCCCCGGCCTGGCCCCTGCTAGCTCCGACCAGGGGTACAGACACAGGAACAGGATCATCGCTCCCGGAGTCACGGATGACCACCGCTCCGACGTCACCGGCACAGCTGCGCAGGTCAAGCAGGACGTCGAAGGCGCCCAATCGACTGATTGAATCGATGTGACCTACTGGTGGACATCTGCCTGCGGATGGGCTCTTGTTTCTTTTCCTTGCCTGTTCTCCATTTCCCCCCCCCCACCCCCCCCTCAATGTTATACACTGTCCATAGTTGCTGTATTTTGCACATAAGTGGTGGGTCAGTGGGCAGCCATCGATGCAATGGTATGACCTAAAACAACTCTCGTCATACTACCAGCCTCACGTACTCACAGGACACGCCCCCTCCCTTATGTCCTCATTCCCCCCCCCCGCTTCTTTTTCAACAAGGGGTGAATGTGGTAGTATGACTAGGGGTATTACGGTACCTTGGAAGTGAGGTGCTATTGGTGCAGAGAACTCGCTGCTCATTGGCCCGGGTAAGTCATGTGCCCCTCAGCCGATTGGCAGAGAGGTAGGTAGCTCCGCCTACAAAGCAGGATATAAGAACCCGTGCTTGCCGGCAGTCGGCCTTTCTTCTGTACGCCTGCTGTCGGGCACACTTCTTGTGCATTAAAGCCTATCTTTTGGATCTCATCTACGTTTCGTGTCCGTTGATTGTGCATCAGTCACCAAGTCAGGTGCAATGAGGTTGGAAAGTCATTCCCGTCCAATCTCTCCCCAAAGACGCTGCCAGACCTGCTGAGATTTTCCAGCATTTTCTGATTTGGTTTCAGATCCCAGCAGCTGCAGCATTTGGTAAACTCTCTCTCCTCCCGGCAACTTACTTTCCCACCTGTATGTGTGCCATCAGCAAATTTAGGCACCACAGATTTGGTCTCTTCATTCAGGTCATTGATATAGATTTGAAATAGTTGGGGCTCCTGCACGTCACCCCCACGTTGTGAACCCACAACTTGTCTGTTTATCCTTCCTATTTCTCCCCGTTAGCTGACAGATTCTGACTTCCCGCGGAGTCAGAGTCGAGTCGCCACAACATTCTTTGTCTGTCCTGTTTTATTCTTGATCCTGTCTCGCCCGACCTTCCGACTCTGGCCAGGAGAGAGCAGTGCAGGCCTGCCAGGGCCTTCTGCTGAGGCCTTGAGAATCGGGGGCAAAGACGTTCCCTGTTTTACACAACTGACTGCGAGAATTGAAGTAGGTTGAAAGGTTCAGCCAGGGCGATGGTAGCTTTGTCAGGAAGTGGCTAAATTGTGTGGGGGGGGGGGGGTCTAGATATTTGTTGGGGGGGAGGGGGTGAGTTGGGCATTTTGAAATAGTCGGACTGCTGGGGGATGGGGTGTGTGCGTGAAGGATGGATGACAGGAGGGAGCCAGACCACAGCCAGGGTAGGGAGGTAGGATGGCCTGGGGGCGGGAGTGGGGTGGGGAGGGGCGCACACAGCCAGGGTAGGGAGGTAGGATGGCCTGGGGGCGGGAGTGGGGTGGGGAGGGGCGCACACAGCCAGGGCAGGGGGGTAGGATGGCCTGGGGGCGGGAGTGGGGTGGGGAGGGGCGCACACAGCCAGGGCAGGGGGGTGTTGGCGGCTGAGGTCAGGTGTTGGGTGGGAAATTGGGCAGCTGGGCAAGAGGACCACCAGTCAGGAGGGAAGGGTCAGGAGGGGAGGGCAAACATTTCAGGAGGGCTGGTCAGTTTGGGGGGGGGGCGGGGGGGGGGGGGGGGAAGTCTTGTGTGAGAGTGTAGGCAGGGAGTGGGCAGTGTCCCATGAGGGTTGGGGAGTATTTTATGGGAGGAGTGCTGTGTGTGTGTGGGGGGGGCATTCTATGGAGCGGAGGAGTTATTCGTGAAGTGAAGTTGATGGGGGAGCCCCCTGGGTATTTTGGGATTGGGAAAGGCCTGTGGAGTGGAGGGGAGTGGGTGAGTCCCATGGGGAGGGTGGTCGGGGTGTAGGGCGTGTGCTCTGCTGGTTCAGGGCTGTCAGGCATTCCCGTTTTGGTGTTCTGCCTGAGTCTGTCCAATAGCTACCCAGAAGCTGGGTAAAAACTATTTCTGGGTAACTATTCTGGTTGGACAGTCGGAACTAATCAAAGTTATGACTCAAAACACGACAGATCACAGCTCAAAGGAAGGTTTCTCTTCTCAGGTAACTATCATGCAAACCTACCTCTTACTGTGGAACCTCGGGGAAGGTTTGGGTGAGGGGCATCTCTGTGCTCCCCACAGTTACACTGCCCGGAAACTGAGAAACTACCTTCGCCTCAACACCACGAGTTATTATTTTGTGCTTTAACCTTTGATGTGACAATTGATCAATTGCTTTGGAAAATCTAAGTACCCCATGGGCTGAGGTTTTGGGTGACAGGATCTCACCCCCCAACTCTGACTGCCCTGCTGTAAATATCCGCTCGAACGGGCATTGATTGGCACTGGACAGGATTTCGCCCTTCACTCAGATGGACGTCCTGCCACGGTGAGCCATCAGCTGCCAATCTGATTGGCTGTCAGCTCTGCAGTCCCTCCAGCAACAGCGCCGCAGTGGCCGGAAGAGAAATTGCAAGAATCTACCTGAGACGAAGTGGCAGGAACCAGAGACACAGGTAGAACATAGAACAGTACAGCACAGAACAGGCCCTTCGGCCCTCAATGTTGTGCCGAGCAATGCTCACCCTACTTAACCCACGTAACCCATATACCCGTAACCCAACAATCCCCCCCTTAACCTTACACTACGGGCAATTTAGCATGGCCAATCCACCTAACCCGCACATCTTTGGACTGTGGGAGGAAACCGGAGCACCCGGAGGAAACCCACGCACACACGGGGAGGACGTGCAGACTCCACACAGACAGTGACCCAGCCGGGAATCGAACCTGGGACCCTGGAGCTGTGAAGCATTGATGCTAACCACCATGCTACCGTGAGGCCCCAGTAAGTGGAAGGATTTCCAGGGCGGGGTAGGTCGGGAAGGTCTGGGGTGATTGGGCCTCCAGGAATGGGCAGGGATGAGGGAGAGTGTGAGGGAGAGGTTCAGAGGTCACCGGGACTTAAGGGGAGGGTGTCCCTGTCATAAGGGCACTTCTGATGGAGGTGCCTCCACCCCCCCAACCCCTTCCCACCTGGTTACCAACTCGTTTGTGGCCTACTAGACTGACGACGAGGATAAACCTGGCAGACTGTTGACGTTGCTGCACAGTGGGACAAACAGTTACCTCCTCTCCACTGCTGGACCAAGGTTGCAGAAATATTTTTCTGTTGCAAAAATGTCTTTGTTTGGAAGATTGGACGTGTTCAACGTGAGCAGAGTGGATTAGACACAGTACACAGAACGCATGTGTTCCATTTTCCGGGTGAACACTATCTCAGACGTTGATCAACAGACAGTGATATTACTGACTGTCTGTGGAGCTCAGACTAATGGAGTGAAAATAATCCTTACATATCCTGCAGCTTCGGACACTAAACTTTGAAGAATTGGTAACCCCAGTGGGGAAACACTTCAACCGTAAACCGTCCATTAAAGTGCAGAGAAGCCGTTTTAACAAGGCAAAGAGGACCCCAGGGGGTCGGTAACAGAGTTTTTGATGAGGGTATGAAAACCGAGCAGGATATTGTGAAGACAGAACTTCCCTTTCTGAAATGCCGCCTGATCGCTTGGTCTGCATTGTAAATAACATGGCTACTGAGAGGAAGCTGCAGCTGAACTGAAAGTGCTGAGAGAGAAGTGCAGGGGATCCAGGGTGTGGTAGTATGACTAGGGAGATTACGGTACCTTTAGAACCATGCTGCCATTGGTGCAGAAGACCCGCTGCCCATTGGCTCAGGCAAGTCATGTGCCTCTCTGCCAATTGGCTGAGGCTAGTCATGTGACTGCCCGCTGATTGACTGCGAGGTTGGTAGCTCCGCCTACAAGGCGGGGTATAAGAACTCATACCGGCTGGCAGTCAACCTTTCTCTGTACGTCTACTGCCGGACTCACATCTACCGTATTAAAGCCTGTTGTTTGGAACTACTTCACGACTTGAGTCCAATAGATGGTGCATCGCAGGGGAAGGAGGTAAACACACCAGGACGTACCCCTGCCCAGTGAGCACCCCCCCAATACTGAAATCCTGCCCTGGGCAGAGTACCGTGGGGGGGTCAGGCCTGTTGGTCAAGGGCTGAAACGTCTCGGATGGATACCTCCTCGAGTCTGTAGAGCTCGAGCTCAGGGGTTGTGGCGCAGGTGGGCACAGGAGGCAAGAAGGCACAAGGCATAATCAGCGGGCAAACCCGCCGCCCCGTTCGAGGCAGGTGCCACCCAAGGGCTCGCACTTTACACCTGACCCAGCTACAGGAAGAGTGTTTGCAGCTGAATTATATTGTAGCGCCCAGAGAGACTCCCATCAAGATAACCGAGCAAGTTAAATGGCATCCATTAGCCATGGAACTAGACACGGGAGCCGCGGTTTCAGTTATTGGAAAGCAGACCTTCGAAATGATAAAGACAGACATGCAGCAGTGAGATCTGAGGGATGCAAAGTCAAGATTAGTGGCGTACACCGGTGAACTGTTAGACATTGCGGGAACCACAATGACCCCAGTAGTTTATGGTCACAGTCGGTGTGACTCCCATCCATCATAGTCAAGGAACATGGTCCCAGCCAACTCAGCCGCGATTGGCTAACACACCTATGCCTGCACTGGCAGCAAATTTTCCAAATGGGATCCGGGGACCTGTGGGATCCGGGGGCCTGGGGGATCCGGGAGCCTGTGGGATTCAGGGCCTGTGGGATCCGGGGGCCTGTGGGATCCGGGGGGCTGTGGGATCCGGGGGCATGTGGGATCCGGGGACCTGAGGGATCCGGGAGCCTGTGGGATCCGGGGGCCTGTGGGATCCAGGGGCCTGTGGGATCCGGGGCCTGGGGAATCCGGGAGCCTGTGGGATCCGGGGGCCTGGGGGATCCGGGGGCCTGTGGGATCCGGGGGCCTGTGGGATCTGGGGGCCTGTGGGATCCGGGAGCCTGTGGGATCCAGGGGCCTGTGGGATTCGGGGCCTGTGGGATCCGGGGGCCTGTGGGATCCGGGGGCCTGTGGGATTCAGGGGCCTGTGGGATCTGGGGGCCTGTGGGATTTGGGGGCCTGTGGGATTCGGGGCCTGTGGGATCCGGGGCCTGTGGGATTTGGGGGCCTGTGGGATCCGGGGGCCTGTGGGATCCAGGGGCCTGTGGGATCCGGGGTCTGTGGGATTCAGGGGCCTGTGTGATCCGGGGGCCTGTGGGATCCATGGGCCTGTGGGGTCAGGGAACCTGTGGGATCCGGGGTCTGTAGAATCCAGGGGCCTGTGGGATCCGGGGGCCTGTGGGATCCGGGAACCTGTGGGATCCGGGGGCCTGTGGGATCTGGGGGCCTGTGGGATCCGGGGGCCTGTGGGATCCGGGGGCCTGTGGGATCCGGGGCCTGTGGGATCCGGGGGTCTGTAGGATCTGGGGGCCTGTGGGATCCGGGGCCTGTGGGATCCGGGGGCCTGTGGGATCCGGGGACCTGTGGGATCTGGAGGCCTGTGGGATCCGGGGCCTGTGGGATCCGGGGGCCTGTGGGATCCGGTGGCCTGTGGGATCCGGGGCCTGTGGGATTTGGGGGCCTGTGGGATCCGGGGGCCTGTGGGATCCGGGACGTGTGGGATCCGGGGGCCTGTGGGATCCGGGGCCTGTGGGATCCGGAGTCTGTGGGATTTGGGGGCCTGTGGGATCCGGGGGCCTGTGGGATCCAGGGGCCTGTGGGATTTGGGGGCCTGTGGGATCCGGGGCCAGTGGGATCCGGGGCTTGTGGGATTTGGGGGCCTGTGGGATTTGGGGGCCTGTGGGATCCGGGGCCTGTGGGATTTGGGGGCCTGTGGGATTTGGGGGCCTGTGGGATCCAGGGGCCTGTGGGATCCGGGGCCTGTGGGATTTGGGGGCCTGTGGGATCCGGGGGCCTGTGGGATCCGGGGGCCTGTGGGATCCGGGGGCCTCTGTGAAGTGTTAGGGAAATTCTCCGAGGCTTTCCAACCCAGACTGGGGAAAATAAAAGAGTGGACCAGGTGGACTGAGACGCACAACCAACATACTTCAGGGCTCGCCCCGTCCCTTATACTTTGTTGGCGAAAGTTGAGGCTGACATGAACCGACGCGAAGGCCTTGGGATTATTACACTAGGAGCATTACACTGGGATCATTACACTGGGATCATTCGACTGGTACGTTTCGCTGATTGGGCAGCACCTGTTGTCCCAGTGCTCAATGATCGTTTATTGTCACAAGTAGGCTTCAATGAAGTTACTGTGAAAAGCCCCTAGTCGCCACATTCCGGTGCCTGTTCAAGGAGGCTGGTATGGGAATTGAACCCGCGCTGCTGCCTTATTCTCGATTACAAGCCAGCTATTTAGCCGTCTGTGCTAAACCAGCCCCTCAAACCAGATGAGATGGTCTGACTGTGTGAGGACTATAAGTTGACAGTCAATAGTGCCTCCCGGCTGGATCTTTACCCGATGCCCCGCATCGAGGACCTGGATTTAAAACTAGTCAGTGGACAGTCATTTACCAAGCTCGAGTCATGCGTACTCGCAGCTAGAATTGGACCTTGCCTCCCGGAAATAGGTGACTATAAACACCCACAGAGGCCTGTACGAGAACACCACACTACACTTTGGAGTGCCGATGGCACGGGCCATTTTCCAGAGGGTAATGTAAAATATACTGACTGGATGTCCATGAGTGGCAGTGGATCTGGATGTCACAGGGGTTTCCGAACTGAACATCTCAGGAATTTGACCAGGTTCACCGCCGTTTCTCAGAGACGGGCATTCGCCTGCAGAGAGAATCGTGCATTGACGCTGCGTTAACATACCGTATGGAAGGTGGCAGAGGCCGATCGCTGTCACCTCCCTGACATTGACCGTAGCCGAGCGCATTAATGCGCAAATTGAGAAAGAGGGTCTGGCAGTTTCCTTCATGGTGAGGAAATTCCTTCAGGTTGTGTGTGGTCAAGGATTCACGATCGCCATGGTCCACAAACCGCTGCTGGGCCTTTTTAAGGACAATAAGACGATTCCGGCCAGCACCTCCTCCAGGATTCAGGATCCAGCATTGGTCCCCCTCGCTGGCTACCTTTGAAGACTCATTTGAACATTGCCCAGATCGCAAACACGGACACATTGAGCCGCCTGCCTTTGCCAGGACTGCGAGGTAGTGGCCGCGCTGAATTTTATGGACTTGTTGCCTGTTACACATTCCCAGATCAGTGATTGGACACAGACCAACATGATCCTTTCAAACATTTGACACATAGTCCTGGATGCGATCAGCATAGAAGGCTGCCAAACGAGTTAAAGGCATTCTTGGCGGAAATGTCTAATTTTAGTGCAGACGATAATAAACTAGTGTACCCCTTTTATGGGGAATGTGCATCGTTGTCCCGGGTAAGGGCCAAGACCTGATATTGAGGGACCTCCACAATGGGCACCTGTGGGTGTCCAAAATGAAAATGCTCACCCGCAGCTATGTTTGTAGTTGGGCATGGACACAGAGATAGGGAAAGGAGCCGGAAGCGTGGCTTATGTCAGGAACAACAGAAGCTCCCGCCAGCCAGACCACTTCACCCACTGAATGGCCGGGGTGAGCGTGGCTGCGGTTATTCGCTGACTTTGCCGGCCCCTCTCGAGGCACGATTTCTTACTCTGATAGATGCCCACTCTAAGTCCACAGAATGTCGCCAATGGACTGCCAGAAAGGGTGGGATTGACTTTCAAATGAGGAATGAAAAAGCAGGCTTCAGGGCAATGGACACAGGATGGGCCAGATTCTTATTCTGCCACGCAGACACGGGGAGAACATGCAGACTCCGCACAGGCAGTGACCAAGCTGGGAATCGAACCTGGGACCCTGGAGCTGTGAAGCAACAGTGCTGACCACTGTGCAACCATATTGCCCGTGGGCCGGAGGCTTCAAGCCCATCTTAGTCTGGCTTTCCCTGATATTGGCAGGAGAGTGTGCCACAGCCAGGAGCAGCAAGGGTGTTTCCCAGTGAGACAGAAGACGCCCAGACTGGTTGTACCAGACACGCAGTCCATGTTCACAACTTTGCAGACAGTTTCCAGCGGATTCCAGATATAATTGTTCGCTAGGCCGGGCCGGTTTTGTATACAAGGTCGCATCATGTAAAAACATGTTGGTCACACATGGTCCAGGAGACCAGACTTACAAAGAATTCCTCGGGGGAGGAAAATTATGATCCAAACCAAATCCAACGCCAATGGAGGCTAAAGCATTTCCTCAAGCGGGTCAAGATGCTGAAATGAGAGAGGTTGTGGACACAGAATCTGAAATGGAGACCCAGGCGTAGGGAGTCTCCAACAGGGAGGGGGCAATGCCACAGCCTCAGAGGGTGCATCCAACAAGGCATTCTGATCAGAATTGGCCTTCGCCACCCAGATATACACCACCTGATCCAGCCGCCCAAGGGCAGGAAGCACAGTCACGGGTGAAGAAAGTCCGGCGGACTCCTACTCCACAGTTGCCAGAAGAGTCTTTGGACTTTAGGGAGGAGGGATAATATAAAACCGCTGAGACCCATGGGTTAGGAGCAATCAGCCTCTCCATGAGTCTCGCTGAATATGAGCTCTCCCGCTAGGGGACCAGGGAACCACAGGACGTTCATGATAGAGATCTGTATAAAGTCGGGCAGGTTTGGAACGGACAGAGGAGGCTCACTGGGGTCTGCCTGATGTTTATCGTCAATGGAATTTCTTCGCATAAACCTCAGGTTATTTTTACTCACTCGATTCACACTCATTTGTGGCCTACAATAGTTACCTTTCTTACAAACACATATTACATCTTCCTGTCCTCCAATTATGGAAGTATACATATGACTCATACCTTTGTTATTTATTCTTTGTATCCAAATGGATTCTACATCTTAAATTGCTCAACTAAGGTCATCCTGAATTAATAGAGCTACCCCGCTATCTTCTAATTAATAGTGCTACCCCACCATTGTTTCATTGACAAAGCTATCTCACCACCTTTTAATTAACAGAACTACCCCAACATCTTTTAGTTAACAGAGTTACACCACCATACTTTAGTTAGGAGTTACCCCACCATCTTTTCCTAGCTTCATGCCCATCCAAAATGTAAAATCGCTTTGAATATTTATGTCCCAGCCTTGGCCACCTTGTAATCGCCTCACTAAAATGTTTTCAGGTCATACATATTTATTTCTAATTGTGCTATCAATTGATGCATTTAGTTCTGAATGTCACATTTACTCAGATGGTTTTTGCTGTTTCCCATCCTGCTCCCAGTCGTGCACAAGGAACATTTTCACCTGTTCCCATAGTGAGACTTTTCCTGAAACAAATTGCTGGCTTGTCGCCAGAGGGTTGCAGTTTGAGGGTTGGTGCTCTGCATCCAGCATGACTGACCCGGAGTCTCTCCCACCCTTACCACCAGCCATTAGTGTGGGTTGGAAGGATTTGACAGGTCGATACTCAACTTGTTTGGCCACGTTATGAATGCACTTTCCTCGGGCACCAGGTCCTGGGCTGAAACTGGAACCAGTGGGTTCTGCTTGAGAGATAGGGATACGACCCACTCCACCACAAGGCCACCCTCACACATTTATATACTGACTTTAATTCTGTTTTATTTCCCATTCTGGGCTTCTCTGCTGGGGAACACTTAAAGTTGACAAGCTCTGTCCCTTCCTACCACCCTCTCTGCTCTGTTGCTCTTTCATTTCTCTTTAATTTTCCACATCTCTCCTCACGTGATCGCTCAATCCCACTACTTGTTGTAAAGCCCTCTCTCATGACCTAATTCTATAACAGAACACCTGTCCTGCACAGTTCAATCCCCTGGGATGTCTGCACTCCTCCGATCTGCTCTCTTGTCCATCCCCAATTTCCTTCACTGCACCATCGGCAGCTGTGCCTGCAGCTGCCTGGGCCCCAAGCACTGGAATTTCTTCCCTGGACATCTTCATCTCTCCCTCCACCCTTTCTCTCTCTCTTTACGATGCCCCTTAAACCTAACCCCTTTGACCCAGCTCATTGTCACCTGAAGTCTCCCAACATGTGGCTCAGTGTTGAGTGTTGTATGATAATGCTCTTGTGAAGTGCCTGAAGAGGTTTTCCAAAGTCAAAGGTGCTAGGTGCTATTTAAATGCAAGTTGCTGTTGATGCTATTGCTTTGGATTGAAGCTGAAGGTGGTATTGTGTGGAAATGTTACAACGTCCAGTCACATTGCCCAACTCAATGTGTAAAATGGGCTTTTGTCAGCAATTTAAATGACGCTTTGAGCACTTCATGGTTGGATGAAGAAAATATTCACATTTATTTGAGTTCTGTGTCAATGTCGCTGCTCAAGAAGTGTGAAAAGAGCATTTTTTTCAGATGCATCATTATAATTGAATTTCTATCACTTTTCACAAGCATTTCTGAAGTGCTGTTAACCTAAAGTTGCTGAAGTAAAATCTGGAGTTTCATCATTTTTGAATGGGTGACATTAAACATGACCAGGATGAGAGTGCTTTGGCCATTTCCCTCTTCCCCTACTTCCCCCAACTGGGTAGAGTGTCCCCAATGCACACGCCACCCGGTTTGAACCTACCTGTAATTGGGAACATTGCAACAATGGAAATAAGAGCAGATGGGCCATTCGGCCCATTGTTCTTGCTTTGCCACTCAAACAGATCATGGCTGCTCACCTACCCCCATATCCTCTCAGTTTCTGAGATTAAATCAGTTCATTTTTGACCAGGAAATGAAGCCAATGAACTTTTTAAACACAAAGATGGAACTTTTATGAAAATGATATAGATGCCCCCATTCGTTAGTGTCAGGTAGAAAGCAGAGGAAAATCAAACTTACCAGCTCTTTTTGAAGAACATTTGAAAGCTCATCAAAAAATCATGTTATTCGCTCTTTTCCATAGATAAATGATGCATCTGGCCTTTGCCAACATTAGCGACAGATCTTGCATCAGATTTACTGTGCTGTTTATTTCACACAATATAGATTCACAGAGAATTGAAATAAGGTTCAAACACAGAATAATGAGCAGTAGAAACTTAAATCGATATCAATTTCTGCATCTGGCTTAAGAGAGAAGCCACAATAAAGCTCTGGATAAACTGCTTCATCCATTTACAATCTACCACCAGTTTCCAATCTGACCCATATCTCACTCTCCAAGTTTACCCCATGGCATTATTCAGGTCCTTCGCTCTGAATCAGCTGGACTTTGGGAATAAGGGCCCACGATGAATGTCGAGGCAGTACAGGCAGTCGCACAGACACCTGCTCACTGTTATTCAAAGTGGATCTTCTGTGTGGAATACAACTGAATCCTGTCACGCTTTCTCTAATGGTAAATTTGAAATGTACTCTCACAATATTTATAAAGAAAGTTAGCCCGATGTAATGGGGGACATTCTAAATGCCCAGTGGGCATGACTTCCCGGGTGCTTCCCAAAGGGCGGCCTGGCAAGATTGCCGCCCATATCTAACGGCAATTAGGGCTGGAAATGCTCCTCCATGGATTTCACAGCGGGAATGGCTGTCCTGCCAGCTGATTCACCGGGACTGTGCTCAGCAGCTCCCCGCTACCGAGCCGCTGCCTCCGAACACACTCCAGGCAGCACACTGCCATGCCACCATGTAAACCTACTGCACACTTTGGGGATGCCAACCTGGCCCGGCTGCTGGATGCTGCGAAAGAGAGACTGGACCCCTGAAGGGGTCAGAGGTACAGCCACAGGGTTGCCAATGCCACCTGGGAGGCAATGGTAGCAGACGTCAGGGCAGGAAGAAGACCAACCATCTCCACCGGGCCACACGTGTAAGTTGACTCCGGCCCCCTGGCATCAATGCTGCCTGTCACCCCCATGAGCCCCCCCCCCCCCCCCACCCCCACAATGAGTCAGCAGCTGGAACCCATCCCCCCCCCCCAGCATAATACCGCGTCTGTGCACCAGCCCACCCTGACACCCACCAGCCAACCCTGACACCCACCAGCCCACCCTGACACCCACCAACCCACCCTGACACCCACCAGACAACCCTGACACTCACCCTGACACCCACCAGCCAACCCTGACACTCACCCTGACACCCACCAGCCCACCCTGACACCCACCAGCCCACCCTGACACCCACCAACCCACCCTGACACCCACCAGACAACCCTGACACTCACCCTGACACCCACCAGCCAACCCTGATACCCACCAGCCCACCCTAACACCCACCAGCCCACCCTGACACCCACCCTGACACCCACCAGCCAACCCTGATACCCA
Organism: Scyliorhinus canicula; assembly: GCF_902713615.1. Classification (NCBI taxonomy): domain Eukaryota; kingdom Metazoa; phylum Chordata; class Chondrichthyes; order Carcharhiniformes; family Scyliorhinidae; genus Scyliorhinus; species Scyliorhinus canicula. The sequence continues at coordinate 242,646,967 of NC_052149.1, forward strand.
CCAGCCCACCCTGACACTCACCCTGACACCCACCCTGACACCCACCAGCCAACCCTGACACCCACCCTGACACCCACCAGCCAACCCTGATACCCACCAGCCCACCCTGACACCCACCCTGACACCCACCAGCCAACCCTGATACCCACCAGCCCACCCTGACACCCACCAGCCCACCCTGACACCCACCAGCCCACCCTGACACCCACCAGCCCACCCTGACACCCACCAACCCACCCTGACACCCACCCTGACACCCACCAGCCCACCCTGACACCCACCAGCCCACCCTGACACCCACCAGCAGACCCACCAGCCCACCCTGACACTCACCAGCCAACCCTGACACCCACCAGCACAACCCTGACACCCACCAGCAGACCCACCAGCCCACCCTGACACCCACCAACCCACCCTGACACCCACCAGCCAACCCTGACACCCACCAGCCAACCCTGACACTCACCCTGACACCCACCAGCCCACCCTGACACCCACCAGCCCACCCTGACACCCACCAGCCCACCCTGACACCCACCAACCCACCCTGACACCCACCAGCCCACCCTGACACCCACCAGCACAACCCTGACACCCACCAGCCCACCCTGACACCCACCAGCACAACCAACCCATGCCCAGCAGCAGTGCCCACGCATGTCACCTGCCAAAGGCCCCCCGATGCCCCAAGCGGCCCCGCAGGACAAAGATGGCCGTTAAATGTTGTCCTTAGTGATTCGAATGTTCATAATTAATAAGTGTTAAACCTGACAGAATCGCCTGACACCTTATTCGGTACAGTGGGCCGGCTTGTACTCCCGCCCTTTTTGCCCTCTGCTCCCCATACATCCTGCCCCCTGGGCGCAGTGGTCCCAATCAGGAGCCGGCGATGTAGACCCCGTACAGAGGATCGGTGTCACGCTGTCAGCAGAGAGACAGGACAGTGAGTGATTATCACTGTCTTGCCCTGTACAGCGACCCGCTGACAGTGCCAACACAGGCCCACCACACTGCGTGATGTTACGCAGACCCCAGGGGAGGGTGGAACGGATTGGCCCGGTGGGGGGGGTGAGGGAGGATCGGGAATGGTGGAGGAGGAGGTTGGGAAGGGTGGGATGGTGGGGGAGGGGGTGGGGTGGTTTTAATTTATGAAGGGTGCAAAGTGAGGTTAGCCAGGAGAATATTAAACACAAGATGCCATTTTAAATAGAAGGAAAACAAAATAATTCCTAAAAGCTATTGACAAGATGTCCAAACATTGTTGAAGCAGTTTTGTTGGAAATGCAAGATGACAAGTTAATTGAAATTTGAAGAGTCAGGCTGTTTGCAATGCATATTGATTGTTCGTGGTGAAGTGTTCAACACTTCAAATATTCTTTGGAGATGAATCATGTTTTATTTTGCTTCATGTACAGTATGGGGAGGGTTTCAAATATCTTCAACTTATAACAGCTCTTAAACATTTTAAATGGTGTAAGTTTAGATATAAATCGACTTGCGCTTCATGAGTTATTGATATATTTTTATGGTTATTTATCAACTGGTTAAAGAGGCATTTGAGGTTACTGTGAAGGCAGAATGGGGCAGTGCAGTCCTCCCTGGTTATCGATAAGGGCTCACAATAATAAACTGTACATTCGATGGCACGCTTTGACTTTATTTCAGATCTTTTTTCCTTTATGTTTGTCAATTATGGATATTGACGAATATATTACATGTCATCGATTCACAAGTAAACAATAATATCTCTGGGTATTATTACAATGTGGTGCATAAGAAATCATTCGCAATGATGTTAAATTCTATATTTTGTAAAGAAATCCTTAGATTTACTATTTCCATGCACTGGGAAATATCCAGGCAGTCACGTTGAGCAGCTTGCCAGTTTGTATACAGCAGAACTCTGCGCCTTTTGGGCAAACTCCTCACAATGAAAGATTTTTATTGTCTCATTGCTCCCACATCCTTTTCCATCAGAAATATAGATAGAAAAGAGAAGCAGGAGGAGGCCATTCAGCCCTTCAAACATGCTCCGCCATTCATTATGATCAAAGAATCATAGAATTCATACCGTGCAGAAGGAGACCATTTGACCCATTGAGTCTGCACTGACCCTTTGAAAGAGCACTCAATCCCCCCAGCCCATCAGACCCACTCCTGCCCAGGTGTAACCTGTCCAGTTTGTACAGGACTCACCTCCCCTAGAACCGGTCCCAATGCCCCAGCCATCTGAAACCCTCCCCCCTCAGACCATCTCTTCAGCCACGTATGCATCCTATATATCCTGTCATTTCTACTCTGACTAGCACGTGGCACCGGTAGTAATCCTGAGATCACTACCTTTGAGGTCTGACTTTTCAACTTCCTTTCTAACTCCCCATATTCTGCTTTCAGGACCTCATCCCACTTTTTACCTATGTCGTTTGTGTCGATGTGTACCACGATCACTGGCTGTTCACCCTCCCCCTCCAGAATGTCCTGTACCCGCTCCGAGGCATCCTTGAGCCCAGCACCAGGGAAGCAATATCCCATTCTGGAGTCTCGTTTGTGGCCACAGAACCCACCTATCTATTCCCCTTGCAAACAATCCCTATAACTATTGAATTCTCACATTTTAACTCCTTTCCTCTGCAGCAGAACCAACCATGGTGCAATGAATTTGGCTGATGCTGCTTTCCCCTGAGAAGTCAGTATCCAAAGAGATATATATGTTTTGCAGGGGAACGATTACAGGAGATTCCTGCACTGCCTGCCTAGCTCTCTTCCCCTGGCTGGTGGTCACTCCTTCCCTTCCTGCGTGGAGTCTGAGCCTGCGGTATGATCACCTCTCTCTATGTGCTATCCACGACCTTCTCCGTCTCACTGATGCTCCACAGTGTCTCCAGCCACCGCTCCAGCTCCGAAACCCGGGTTTAGAAGTTGCAGCTGGAGACACGTCCTGCACACATGCTGGGCTCGGACACTGGAAATGTTCCCAGCCTCCCACATGGAGCAGGAGGAGCAAACTCAGGCTTTGAGCCCTCCTGCCATGACTTACCCCTTTAATTCAAACTGTTGGAATATTTTAGATATTAGATTAAATCCAATTCTCTGTGGCTCTTTTTTCCTTGTCCATTTTACCACCAATTAGAGCCCTCAGTTATCCACTCACCTATCTGGGCGGGGAAGCTCCTTATGAACCTTTTAACTGGACTATTAAACTTAGAAAAAAGGAAAGAGGGAAAGCTAACCAATTCAGCTCCCACTATGTTTCAAATTCCCGAGTTTTAAACTCACTCTGGTTGTGTGTCACTCTAGATGTGGCTTCTTCCACCGCTCATGCACAGAGTTCGCTCATTGGTAGGCCTTTCCCTCCCAGCCGGTCTTCATCGCTCTTCTGCACCTTTGACCCTTGAAATCTGTCTGAAGCCCACAAGCAGCAGATTAATAAATAATACTGTGGGTTATTGAGAATAGCATTGTGACAGCATCGCTGTTGCTGCTATTTTAACTCAATGGAGACACAGGGTCAAAGGCTGTTTTGGCCATGTTTAATGGGCGACTGTGTAATGGGCATTGGTGCTGTGCCCCCTGCTGGCCAGCCCCCGTTCCTGCTGTGATTTTATGAGCAATGGGGACATGCCTTCCATGGGCTGCCGGCTTGTTGGGCTCATCCTGATGTCAGATGTCACAGGCAGCAGGAGATGCTCAAACCCAATTCGCATTTCGACAGGTTTGGTCCTGTGGGCTGCTGGCCAGTGAGGAGGGGTGACTACGTTTGTTCTGGAACCCAATCAGAGGCCCATCACCACAGTTATCTCTCCACATGTCCACTTCCTTGTACCACATGCCCCACCAAGCCCACTCACCAGAGCCTGACAGCAAACCCCCAGTAAAAATAATCTTGAGGTGATAGCTGAACACCTCCTTGTTGTTCTCAGTGCAGTACTGGCATTGACCACCGCTCCTGGTGGCACTACTTCTGTAATATGATAGAACATAGAACATAGAACAGTACAGAACAGACCCTTCGACCCTCAATGTTGTGCCGAGCCATGATCACCTTACTCAAACCCACGTATCCACCCTATACCCGTAACCCAACAACATCCCCCTTAACCTTACTTTTTTATTAGGACACTACGGGCAATTTTGCATGGCCAATCCACCTAACCCGCACATCTTTGGACTGTGGGAGGAAACCGGAGCACCCGGAGGAAACCTACGCACACAGGGGGAGGACGTGCAGACTCCACACAGACAGTGACCCAGCCGGGAATCGAACCTGGGACCCTGGAGCTGTGAAGCAATTATGCTAACCACCATGCTACCCTGCTGCCCCAAATGTACATGATGCACATGTACCTTTAAGGAGCAGTATTTAAAACTGCTGTCAACCAATACTGCCAAGGCAGGATGTGATGTAATAAGCCCATGACTCTGTACAGCAGATGTATCTATATCTTTAAATGAAAAATGCACATTATTATTTTCCCAATCATTTTTGTATGTTTGGTGAATTGATGTTGAATAGAAGAGTATAACATGGTGGCAACATGGTTTTTAAAAAAAAATTTAGAGTACCCAATTTTTTTCCAATTAAGGGGCAATTTAGAATGGCCAATCCACCAAACCTGCACATCTTTGGGTTGTGGGGGTGAAACCCACGCAAACATGGGGAGAATGTGCAAATTCCACAGAGACAGTGACCCAGAGCAGGGATTGAACCTGGGACCTCGGTGCCATGAGGCAGCAGTGCTAAACCACTGCGCCACCATGCTGCCCTTGGCACCATGACTTTTGAAGATTTGACCATGAAGTGTACCAGCCTCTCTCATTTCACACACAGCAGGGGATCTGGTGCTGAAGTGAAACAACATCAATTCCTAACTCCACCTGTGTAAGTGACTCTGCAGCACTATCCTGATCAGCACACCATGGGCTGGATTCTCCGCCCCGCCGTGCCACATTTCTGCCTCGACCCGCTGGCGGGATTCTTCATTACGCCGGCCGGTCAATGGGGTTTCCCATTGTGGGGCTGCCCCACGCCGTCGGGAAACTCCGGGCGCTGGCAAAACGGAGAATCCCGGTGGCAGAGAATCCCACTCCATACCTTTAAACTGTGACATCATACATCATTCTAGCCAGCAGCCATTGGGTCCCTGTCAGATTGTTCAAATTCTATACCTGTGACCAATGTTCCAGTGAATCACATAACTAGGGAAGTAAAGAAGGCTTTAAAAATAATAGTAAGAAGTCTTACAATGCCAGGTTAGAGTCCAACAGGTTTGTTTCAAACACGAGCTTTCGGAGCACTGCTCCTTCCTCAGGTGAATGAAGAGGTGGGTTCCATAAACATTTATATAGACAAAGTCAGAGATGCAAGACGATACTTTGAATGCGAGCATTTGCAGGTAATTAAGTCTTTACAGATCCAGAGATAGGGGTAACCCCAGGTTAACGATGTGTGAATTGCCTCAAGTCAGGACAGTTGGTAGGATTTTGCAAGCCCAGGCCAGATGGTGGGGGATGAATGTAATGCAACATGAATCCCAGGTCCCAAATGAGGCCGTACTCATGTGTGCAGAACTTGGCTACCAGTTTCTGCTCAGCAATTCTACGTTGTCGCACGTCCTGAAGGCCGCCTTGGAGAACGCTTACCCGGAGATCAGAGGCTGAATGCCCTTGACTGCTGAAGTGTTCCCCGACTGGAAGGGAGCATTCCTGCCTGGTGATTGTCGCGCGATGTCCGTTCATCCGTTGTCGCAGCGTCTGCATGGTCCCGCCAATGTACCATGCTTCGGGACATCCTTTCCTGCAGCGTATGAGGTAGACAACGTTGGCCGAGTCGCACGAGTATGTACCTCGTACCTGGTGGGTGGTGTTCTCACGTGTAATGGTGGTACCCATGTCGATGATGTGACACATCTTGCAGAGATTGCCCTGGCAGGGTTGTGTGGTGTCGTGGTCGCTGTTCTGAAGGCTGGGTAGTTTGCTGCAAACAATGGTTTGTTTGAGGTTGCGCGGTTGTTTGAAGGCAAGTAGTGGGGGGGGGGGGGGGGGGTGCTGTCATGTGAGAGTACCTTTAAAAAATTGGTGTTTATAAAAATATCTGTAGTGGATGTACCTTTAAGAAATGGGCATTTCTCAGTGATGTCAGAGTGTGGGTGGAGCTGGGCTGCTTTACTTTTGTTTGAGGTTGTTTGCTACGGGATGTGGTTCGTTTTGTTCTGAGCACTGGATAGCTGCATGCAAAACAAGGAGTTGCATAAGGATCTCTCTCTGCAAATTAAAGACTGTCTCCAGATCAATTGGGTGATTTCAAAGTGCTGACTGCTCTCAGTAGAGAATTTAAACCTGATCTCTGTGTTAAAAAGGGTCTTTTGTCTTAGGGATGTTAATAAGGACAGATTAAGGGTTACTTGTAGAATATTGTATCTGTGGGGATGATTGGTGTTGATAGTTGTTAAGATGTTTACTGTGAGTTTATAAAGTGTTAACTGGTTTCATAAATAAACAATCGGTGGGATTCTCCCATTCCAGCGCGATGGCCCGACCGCGGCGTAAAAAACGGCGCGAACCACTCCGGCGTTGGACCGACTGAGAGTTGCGGAATCCTCCTCACATCCGGGGGTGAGGCCGGCGCTGCGCCGCAGGGACTGCGCAAGCTAGCACATGTACAGAACCGCCAGCATGGTTCAGCGCATGCGCAGGCCAGCCGGCGTATTCTGCCGCATGCACAGGCGGGGTGTCTTCTCCACGCCTACAGGGGCTGGCACGGAAGGAAGAGGTGCCCCATGGCACAGGCCTGCCCACAGATCAGTGGTCCCCGATCACGGGCCAGGCCACCGTGGGGCCCCCCTGGGGTCGGATCCCCCCGCGCCACCCCAAGGACCGCACCAGCCAACTTACCTGCCAGGACCCGCTGTGTGGGACCGTCCAATCCACACCTGCGGGACTGGCCAGAAACCGACGGCCGCTCGGCCCATCGGGGGCTGGAGAATTGCCGGGGGGGGGGGGCACTGTCAACGGCCCCCGACGGCGTGGCGTGATCCCCGCCCCCGCCCGAAAACCGGCGCCGGAGAATATAGCAGTCGGCGTCGGAGCGGTGGGGCGGGATTCACGCAGAATCCCACTCATTGCTTTAATTTAAAAGTATTGTGGATCTCTGCTGCATCATACCTGTAAGGTAGGCCCGTGTGCTCCCCATATCCACAATCTATTAAACATTGTGGATCAGGTGAATTCCATGATACACTTTGGGGTTCTCTAAACCCTGGCCCATAATAGTGGGGATGACCTTGGCTAGATGCTTGTCTTCATCGATGAAATGTTGAAGGCTGCGAAGAAGGTGTTGTAGTTTCTCCGCCCCAGGAAAGTACTGAACAACGAAGGGTACTCTGTTGGTTGTGACACGTATTTGTCTTCTGAGGAGGTCGGTGCAATTTTTTTCTGTGGCGCGTTGGAACTGTTGATCGATGAGTCGAGCGCCATATCCCATTCATATGAGGGCATCTTTCAGCATCTGTAGGTGTCTGTTATGCTCCTCCTCGTCTGAGCAGATCCTGTGTATATGGAGGGCTTGTCCATAGGGGATGGCTTCTTTAATGTGTTTAGGGTGGAAGCTGGAGAAGTGGAGCATCGTGAGGCTTTGATGGAGATGAGTGTGTCCAAGAATGCAACTGATTTTGGAGTAGTCCATGGTGAGTCTGATGGTGGGATGGAACTTATTGATGTCATCGTGTAGTCGTTTCAGTGATTCTTCGCCATGGGTCCAAAGGAAAAAAATGTCATTGATGTATCTGGTGTATAACGTTGGTTGAAGGTCCTGTGCGGTGAGGAAGTCTTGTTCAAACTTGTGCATGAAAATGTTGGCATATTGAGGTGCGAATTTGGTCCCCATGGCTGTTCCATGCATCTGGATGAAGAACTTGTTGTCGAAGGTGAAGATGTTGTGATCCAGAATGAAGCGGATGAGTTGCAGAATTGCGTCTGGAGATTGGCAGTTGTCGGTGTTGATGACTGAGGCTGTTGCAGCAATGCCGTCATCATGGGGGATGCTGGTGTAGAGTGCTGAGACGTCCATTGTGACGAGGAATGTTCCTGGTTCAACTGGTCCATGGGTGCTGAGTTTCTGTAGGATGTCCGTCGTGTCGCGAGAGAAGCTGGGTGTACCTTGTACGATGGGTTTCAAGATGCCCTCGATGTGGCCAGAGAGGTTCTCACACAGGGTCCCATTGCCTGATACAATAGGACGGCCTGGTGTGATGGCCTTGTGTATTTTCAGGAGGCAGTAGAGATCTCCAACGCGGGGAGTATGTGGGATGAGAGCACATAGGGCGCTCTGAAGGTCTGGATCCAAGATCTTGATAAGTCTGTTGAGTTGGCGGATGTGTTCCTTGGTCAGATCTGCGGGTAACTGTCTGTAGTGTTCCTGGTTGTTGAGTTGTCGGTATACTTTGCAGTAGTCCATTCTGTTCAGTATGACGGTGGCCCCGCCTTTGTCTGCTGGTTTGATGACGATGTTGCGGTTGGTCTTGAGAGTGCGGATGGCGTTGCGTTGTGCTTGGGTGACGTTCGGGGCTGCCTTGTGAATGCGACTGATGAATCTGGCATTGACGCGACTCTTGATGGCTTGAGCATACATGTCGAGTCTAAGGCAGCGGTCTTCCCGAGGGGTCCAATTCGACTCTTTCGCTTCGGTTTCCGCACCGCAGATCTCTCGGTCTGCTGCTCTTGTTCATTGGTTGTCTCATTGGGTTCGCTGTCGGCCTCTTGGAGTCTGTGGAAGAACTCCCGGAGCCTCATTCGCCTGATGAATTCCTCCGTGTCTGCCGCGAGACTGATGGGGTCCATTTTGGTGGTGGTGCAGAAATTGAGCCCTCTGCTGAGGACTTCGATTTCGTCTGGTTGAAGGGTGTAGTCCGACAAGTTGACAATAGATTTCCCTGTATTGTTTTCTACTGTGATACCGGGGGAGGCTTGATTGCTGCTGGTGGTGATGCTGAGTTTCTTTGCATATTGGTGCCATTGTCTCATCTGTTTGGCGGTGTTCCGCAGCTGGTCTGCCGCAACCTGAGCGTAAGTTAAGAATATGGACTCATCGAGAAGCTGGGGTATTGTGTGAAATTCTGGTCACCATATTATAGGAAGGATGTGATTGAACTGGAGGGGGTGCAGAGACGATTCACCAGGATGTTGGCTACGATGGAACATTTAAGTTCTAAAGAGGTTTGATCGGCTTGGGTTGTTTTCTTTGGAGCAGAGAAGACTGACAAGTTCAAGGTGTACAAGATTATGAGTGGCATAGACGAGGTGGATCGGAAACAGCTGTTCCTTTTAGTTGGAGGGTCTGTTACGAGGGGATACAAGTTCAAAGTGTTGGGAGGAGGTTTGGAGGGGATTTGAGGAAAAACCTTTTTACCCAGAGAGTGGTGACGGTCTGGAACGCACTGCCTGGGAGGGTGGTAGAGGCGAGTTGCCTCACATCCTTTACAAAGTATCTGGATGAGCACTTGACACGTCAGAACATTAGAAGCTATGGGTACAAGTGCTGGAAAATGGGATTAGGTGGGCAAGTCAGGGTTTTTTCATGCGGTGGTGCAGACGCGATGGGCTGAAGGGTCTTTTCTGCACTGTATTTTTCTGTGATTCTAATTCTGACTTAGAAAGGGGTGAGGGGTTGAAAATGGACAGCCAGTTGTATATTTTGCCGATGTAATAATTACTGATAATAATAAAAAGTTACACATGTTTAAATTTTATGACCTGGTGACTCTGGTGAATTTAATTCAACCAAAGTCACGCAAATTAATACAAAATCTAATTTCACCTGTGTTGCGACTCTGGGTCAGGTGGGACTGGCATTGACCATGCACTATCTCAGGGGATTGTAACACACCCTCGATACTGAGCTTTGCACAGAAAGCCTCATATACTTGAACTCCTGAAAAAAAAATATTTCGTTTGGCAGAACGATTGTCAACACATTTCTGATGATCTTAAAAATTCTTTAACTGAAAGACTGTCAACTCTTCAGTTTTACAGCCAGAAAGAGGAGACTACACATGAGGTTGATGCTTCGCAAAAAGGAATTGGGTTGTGCCTTCCACAGAGAAGGGAAGCTAATTGCCTCCAAGAAATGTTTCAGCAACCAGACGAATTACTCAAATATAGAAGATGAAATATTAGCGCTGGTATTCGGCATGGGAACGGTTTGAATTGATCTGACCAAAACACCTATTATTACACCAGTAAAATAACAACATCTACAGATCTAAATACAAGGCCATCATTGTGGAGTGCACTGAAAGCCAGGTTATTCCATGGTCACATCCGATACCCAAAGCCATTTACCGAGCATGGACAGCACAGTAGCACAGTGGTTAGCATTGTTGTTTCACAGTGCCAGGGATCTGGGTTCGATTCCCGCTTTGGGTCACTGTGTCGGCGTGGGTTTCCTCCGGGTGCTCCGGTTTCCTCCTACAAGTCTCGAAAGACGTACTTGTTAGGTGAATTCTCCCTCTGTGTACCCGAACAGGCGCCGGAATGTGGCGACTAGGGGATTTTCACAGTAACTTCATTGCAGTGTTAATGTAGGCCTACTTGTGAGAATAATAAAGATTAATTCAATTAATTAATGTCCAAATATGCAAGTCAATCCTGGGGATATTTAAACAGAAGTCCTGCACTTCTACCTGACGTAACGATGGGTTTTGACTAATCTCAGTGTCATGTGGTGTGCAGGAAATGTCTAATGACCCTGCACTGCAGCAACTATCGATGACAGGGATTCACAAATGGCCATGACTTTCCAGAGACTATCAGACCATTTTGGTCCGACAAGAGATGAAGTCGGAATATCTCAAGGGATCATCTTTAATGGAAAATAAGTCATCACCGCAGCATCCATGTGGCCTGATATCCCCCAATGGTTACATCAGGCACACATTGGGACCAATCAAACCCGAAGATCGGCAAGATGGTGTATAGACCAGGAATCCATGGAGACATTGTTACAGAACACAAGACACATTAAACTTTAATGTCCAGAAACTAGAAAGAACCACTATTACCTCACAGGGTATCCACTCAGTCATCGCCCAGACACACAACCGGCCTCTTTAGCATCTGAGACGATGATTTCTTGGTTGTAATGGATCATTTATTCAAATGTCTTATTATCCATCAATGACACATTACACATAATGCACCGCACAGTGGGGGTACCGACACAGACTGTGAAGGTTCAAGAAGGCTCCTCACCACCACCTGCACAAGCACAATGATGAATGACATAAGAAATGATCCTCTTGGAGGGGCTGGTTTAGCACAGTGGGCTAAACAGCTGGCTTGTAATGCAGAACAAGGCCAGCAGCACGGGTTCAACTCCCGTACCAGCCTCTCCGAACAGGCGCCAGAATGTGGCGATGAGGGGCTTTTCAAAGTAACTTTATTGAAGGCTACTGTGACAATAAACAATTATTATTATTGATTACTTCATTTCCCCTTTCTTCATTTTTGCTGTTACCATTTTTATCCATGGATGCTTTACGGACATGCATCGTTAAGTTGAGCAGGAGAAGTGAGAAATTCAAACATTACACAAGAGAGCATTGTGCGAGCCTTCAGACAGCAGATCGCAGACTTTTCAGCACCGAGAGATTGGAGGGACTCGCTTTGATTGGCTGGCAGGTGGCCCATGAATTCGCTAAAAGGCTGCATTCTGCCCGGTAACAGGTGGTGATTGGGTTGTGCCTGAGTGGGATGATTTTCAGAGAGCCAGCAGAAGGTCAGTTGGAGATCTGGACACTCAGAGGAAAGAAGCTGCTCTCTCTCTATTTCTCTCTCTCTGTGTCTCTGTCTCTCTTTCTGTGTCTCTGTCTTTCTCTCTGTCTCTGCCTGTCTGTCTCTGTCTGTCTGTCTGTCTCTCTCACTCATATTTTTGCCAGAAAAGCTGCAAAGCTGTTCACAGGATCTGCATGATTTTGCGGTGAAAACCTCAAAATGAAAGCCTGAACTGAAGGTCTGATCAAAACAATCAGCTGAAACAAAGACTCTCATCTTTTTACTTTCATTATTATTTTTACAGCCCCATTTTTCTCCTCTGTGTTTGTTTGTCTGTCTTCTGCATGTGCAGAGGGTGGGAAAAGTTAAAGGTGGGGTTAAGAATTAGATAATAGTTAACCTGTTGTATCCGCTGCATATTTAAGCATGGTTCTTGTTACTAATGTCATGTGAGAGTACCTTTAAGAAATGGGTGTTTATAAGTGGGTGTGTATATAAATATCTGTAGTGAGAGTACCTTTAAGAAATAGATGTTTACTACTGCAGTGATGTCAGAGAGTGGGTGGAGCTGGGCTGTCTGTCAGCTTTTTACTTTCGTTTTAGGCTGTTTGCTGCAGGGTATGTTTTAGTATCGTTTTCAGAGCTGGATAGCTGCAGTCACAGCCAGAAGGTGTATGAGTCTCTCTCTCTGTAATCTAAAGACTGTAAATCGATCCTTTGGTGATTTAAAACTAATAACTGCTCTCAGGAGTGACTTTAACCTGATGTGCTTCTGTTTAAAGCTTTTTTTAAAAAGTCTTATGGATGTTAAAAGAACAGCATAAGGGTTACTTAGTGTTGTATTCTTTGGGGGTTGTATTTGAATTGATGGTTGCTAAGATGTTCACTGTATGTTTTAAAAAGGTTAACGTGAGTTCATAGAATAAACATTGTTTTGCTTTAAAAAATACTTTTCCATTTCTGCTGTACCACTCCTGTAGAGTGGGCCGTGTGTTCCACATACCACAATCTATGACAAGTTGTGGGTCAGGTGAACTCCATCATACACTTTTTGGTTCTCTAAACCCTGGCTCATAACACTAATAAAGTTAAATATGTTTAAATGCACAAACCTGGTGACTGCGATTATTGGGCAGCCAAGGGCCAAAGAATTTGGGTGTTTTTCTAAGACTTATTTATTAATTTAAATGGTATTGTGACTCTGGGTCAAATGTGGCTGGAATTAACCGCACCCTAACCAATGGGATAATATGATTGGGCAATAAGACTGCCGGCCGAGCATCCCCACGACCCGTGAAAATAATAATTTTTTAAAAAAACGTAGAACACAAATTAAGTTTGATCTTAGTCTCTTCGGAGAACCACAGGAGGTTAGAGAAATACAGCACAGAACAGGCCCTTCGGCCCACGATGTTGTGCCGAACTTTTGTCCTAGGTTAATCATAGAATTTTGGACACTAAGGGCAATTTTTAATGGCCAATCCACCTGCACATCTTTGGACTGTGGGAGGAAACCGGAGTACCCGGAGGAAACCCACGCACACACGGGGAGGATGTGCAGACTCCACACAGACAGTGACCCAAGTCGAAATCGAACTTGGGACCCTGGAGCTGTGAAGCAATTGTGCTATCCACAATGCTACCGTGCTGCCCTTAAGAAGAAGTTAATCTACACTCCATTATTCTACCCTAATCCATGTACCTTTCCAATAGCCGCTTGAAGGTCCCTAACTTTTTCGACTCAACTACTTCCACAGGCAGTGCATTCCATGCCCCCACTACTCTCTGGGTAAAGAACCTACCTCTGACATCCCCTCCATATCTTCCACCATTTATCTTAAATTTATGTCCCCTTCTAATGGTGTGTTCCACACGGGGAAAAAGTCTGTTCACGACCGTAGTGGGTCAAATCTCAAACGATGAATCAGAGTACAGTAGGGAGATAGAGATAGAGGCAGCAACAAAAATCTATCCCCCAATACCAGTAAAACTAAAGAGGTGGTCATTGACTTCAGGAAGCAAAGTACTGTATACACCCCTGTCAGCATCAACGGGGCCGAGGTGGAGATGGTTAGCAGCTTCAAATTCCGAGGGGTGCACATCTCCAAAAATCTGTCCTTGTCCACCCACATTAACACTACGACCAAGAAAGCACAACAGCGCCTATACTTCCTCAGGATACTAAGGAAATTCAGCATGTCCACACTGACTCTTACCAACTTTTACAGATGCACCATAGAAAGCATCCTATCTGGCTGCATCACAGCCTGGTATGGCAACTGCTCGGCCCAGGACCGCAAGAAACTTCAGAGAGTCGTGAACACAGCCCAGTCCATCACACAAACCTGCCTCCCATCCATTGAGTCCATCTACACCTCCCGCTGCCTGGGGCAAGCAGGCAGCATAATCAAAGGCCCCTCCCACTCGGCTTATTCACTCTTCGAACTTCTTCCATTGGGCAGGAGATACAAAAGTCTGAGAACACGCACGAACAGACTCAAACACAGCCTCTTCCCCGCTGTTACCAGACTCCTGAATTACTCTCTAAAGGACTGAACTGGTCTCTTCACACAGCTTCTCCACTGAGTAGTACTACACTCCTGTAGGCTTCACCGGATGCCTGTGTATATACATTTACAATAATAATAATTATCACTATTGACACAAGTAGGCTCCAATGAAGTTACTGTGAAAAGCCCCTTGTCGCCACATTCCGGCGCCTGTTCGGGGAGGCTGGTACGGGAATTGAACCCGCGCTGCTGGCCTCGTTCTGCATGACAAGCCAGCTGTTTAGCCCACTGTGCAATACCAGACCCTTCATGGATGCCCCGTGTATTTTTTTCGTGTATGAAACAATCTGTGTGGACTTTACGCAGAGCAATACTTTTCACCGTACCTCGGTCCACGTGACAACAAACAAATCCAATCCAATCCAATCTGTGAGATATGGGGAGTAAACCATACCTCTTCATCCGTGCATTACCCCAGAGCTAATTGAATGATGGAGCGAATGAATGAACTGAAAATTATTTAAGCCTTAAAGGCTGATGAATAAAACACAATCTACATGCTGCACCTCAGAGTGACACCGTTCAGTGCAACCTTGACCTTATGTGCGAAATCCCGATTTTGCAGACACCATCCCAGTGATTATAATCAATATTCCCAGGAGTGCAGGATGCATTAATCGATAAACAGGGGAAGATTAAAGATTCATTACAGCGTACATGAAGAGACAGGCGGTTACGTCTGAGTGAGATGGAGACAGAGTGAATTAGGTTCATGCGGTAAGTTCTGGTCAGCTCTTTTCAGGTTTAAGTATGGATTAAGAGTCACTATCTGACACAGTACTAACTTTCATGTAATTTAAGATGGCTTGTTAAGTAGGGAACGGACTGGAATGGCAGTTATCTGTCAATCATCTGAAAGTAGTTGGTTCGAGAGGTGTTAATTAGTGCAGCAGGAAGTTAAACTAAGCATTGATTTATCAGAGGGTCGATAAAATTAATTGGCTTTTAAAACCTCACTCACATCAGTAAGGGGCAAGTGAGGGAGCTGGCAACTGTGCTGGTGTGAGAGGAGGCTGAGCGAACAGCAGATTAGGTTTGTGTGGGATTGCTGTGGGATTTCAGTGCACAGGGGAGAAAGGTGTGGTATTTATACAAATTATTCCAAGCTGGCTAGGTGAGTAATTCAATTAGGAACAGAGGAACATTGAAATTAGGAGCAGAAGTCAGCAATTCTGCCCCTTGAACCTGCTCTGCCGTTCAATCAGATCATGACTAATCTCTTCCTCGTCTCAAAACCACCTCCCTACCTGTTGCTGTTTAACCAGTTTCTTATCAAAAATATATCTATCTCCTTCTTGAAAACATTTAATGACTCAGATTTTGCCGCATGGGGCAGCGAGTTCCACAAATTCATCACACTCTGCGAGAAGTAGTTCCTCCTCATCTCAATTTTAAATCTACCACTTCTCAACCTATATCTGTGACCTCTGCTCTACATTGCCCCACAAGGGGGACCATTTGGTCTACGTTTACTTTATTAATTTAGTTTAGTATTTCATACACCTCGATCAAATCCCCTCTCATCCTTCTAAACTCCAGTGAGCATAATTCCAAACTGTTCAATCTCTCCTCACACGTCAACCCTTTCTTCGCCGGAATCAAATTCAGAGATAATGCATTTTGTTCCCTCATCCAAATCATTAATATATATTGTGAATAGCGGGGTTCCCAGCGCTGATCCCTGCAGTACCCCACTAGTCACTGCCTGCCAATTTGAAAAAGACCCATTAATCCCTACACTTTGCTTCCTGTCTGCCAACCAGTTTTCTATCCATCTCAATATACTCCTCCTAATCCCATGCACTTTACTCCAATTGCTAATCTGCAATGTGGAACTTTATTGGAAGCCTTCAGAAAGGCAACAATAAAGATCCAAAATTACACTTAACTGCAGTAATGGCTTCACATATACATTGTACTTAAAGTAATCCTGTTCCAAATATCTCAATTTTCCTAAACTCTGTGAATATAACTCCCCAATTTTAACACTATGAGCAAAATCCAGGAATAATTATACCACATGAACTGTATCTTTCTTTTGGGACATTTTCTCTGGCTTTGAGTAACAAACACCGAGGGTTTAAACAACCGTCTCCAGGTAAAGGCTTATTTTTGGACCAAGTTCAGATACCAGCTGAGTGTGACTATGACCTTTTTCACCTGCCAGCTCCCTCCCCACGGCAGGACCAACCCTACCAATGATAAACTGTTTATTCCTTTTGTTTTTGTTGACCTGAACAACTTGTCTCAGAAATCCCTCTTGCTAAAATGTCTTACACCAGCTTCCCCTTTTAGCATGTAAGTGGGACATTCATCTTTATTTCCCCTTTTGAGCTTCTCCCCTCTGTATCTTTGACTCCTGCAATTCGGTGCCCTCTTGTTCTCCACCTCACTTCGGTAAATATCTGCTCACCCTGTCACTGAGCTGATCTGCATATCAAAAGCCTGCCGTGCAGCTGAATCCTTCTCAATTTACTTTTTTGCAATTCTTTAATCTTCACTTTATCCCAACTTTTGACACGACTGAAGAGACAATAGATACCTGGCCACAGTTTTCATCTGTGAGACTAACAAAATAGAAAATACATTCGCAGAATACGTCAAGAGGGATATTGCAACAATCAAAAGATTTAAAAAGTAGAAACCAGATGCACTAAGTCAAGAAAAAGCCATGCGCTCAGGTAGATCGCAACATCCGAGTATTCAAAAAAGCTGGTTCAGTGCGAGAATAAATCTGAAAGGAATGATGCTCGGGAACGAGCAAATGGCAATTCTTCAGAAAAGGTGATGGAACTGCTCCTTCACATCAAACCCAGGAGTGATATTGGATTCTTGGTTAAAAGGTGCAAAACATCCAGAAATGAAGAATGTATCATAAAACTTCAGTGAGCCGGACAAAAGATCTGACGATGTCTTCGAAGATGTTAGTGATTAGAATTAGAATTAGAATAGTACAGCACAGAACAGGCCCTTCGGCCCTCGATGTTGTGCCGAGCAATGATCACCCTACTCAAGCCCACGTATCCACCCTATACCAGTAACCCAACAACCCCCATTAACCTTATTTTTTAGGACACTAATGGCAATTTAGCATGGCCAATCCACCTAACCCGCACATCTTTGGACTGTGGGAGGAAACCGGAGCACCCGGAGGAAACCCACGCAGACACGGGGAGGACGTGATTGAGATGAAGTTTCATGGCTGTTGCCTATTGGTTGGTATGTGAAGCATAAAGACACAACAACATGTGTGTTACCCCAGATAGATGACCTTCCGCTCTGCACTCAAATGACTTCTGCTTGCCATGGATTGACATGACCTGGTGCAACAACACCACCTTGCATTTATATAGAGATGTTAACATAATGAAGCTTTACAGAAGCATTAGCAAACAAAAAATTAAATGGAGTCATATGAAATCTATTCGTACAGGCGATCAAACGTTTGTTCAAAGTGGTGGGATTTAAAGATTATCTCAAAGGACATGAGAGATTGCAAGCCTGGGAGGTCTGGTGGGGAAGAGGAGACAGAGCTTAGTGTCCAGGCAACTGAAAGAAAAAATCCAGAGATATGAGAAGCTACAAATCCAACCCACCCGTGGGTTTATACAAAATACAGCTTCTTTGTAAGAATTATATCATGATGTGTTTGTGATGATAAAGGGTGTTCATAATCGCTTGACTTACATTATCTCAGTGTGGGTCAGATATGAAGCACATCTCATGGTTCTGAAATTAAATGAAATGTCCCTGACTACTTGTAATAATTTCACAGTAATGTTGAAGCCTATTGTGATATAAAGAGAGAAAAAAATAGAATTGCAGCTAAACATCAAACAAATGGCATCACAACGTAAACAGTATTTTAAAACAATTCTACATGACTGTAACTATCCTCAAAGTTAACCTTCCCATTTCCTGTTCAGCAATTCTGGAGAGATTTTCAAGTCTACAGAATCCCAGCAATTGTTACCACACATTGCTTTCTCTTGGGGTGACCTGTGAGGTTGAAAACAGCTGGCTCTTCAGATCGAGCTTTGTCAATATTGCTTTCTGGGAATTCAGAGTAGCTATTGGTGCTGCCTGTTGGGATATCTCAACAGCAGCCCCTGCAGATTGGTTTCCATATTTCCTTCAATACATTCTTCCCCATCATCTCACCCGGTCTCTTTACAAACATATTCTCCCATCTCAGAGGGTTCAATAGAAAAGTAAACTCACTCCATCTTTAATTTACTTCCTTGCACCTGTTTCAGAACCAGTATTTATTCTCCTTTGAAAACATGGGTGGCACGGTAGCACTCGTGGCTAGCACTGTGGCTTCACAGCGCCAGGGTCCCAGGTTCGATTCCCCGCTGGGTCACTGTCTGTGTGGAGTCTGTATGTTCTCCCTGTGTCTGCGTGGGTTTCCTCCGGGTGCTCCGGTTTCCTCCCACAGTCCAAAGACATGCAGGTTAGGTGGATTGGCCATGATAAATTGCCCTCAGTGACCAAAAGGAATGGGTCAGGTTATTGAGTTACGGAGATAGTGTGGAAGTGAGGGCTTAAGTGGGTCGGTGCAGACTCGATGGGCTGAATGGCCTCCTTCTGCACTGTATGTTCTATGTTCATATTTACTCCTCTTATCGCCTTACGTAAACATCTATTTGAAGTCCCACCTGGTTCTTCACCACATTTCTGAGTGTCATAGAATAATAGAATCATAGAATTTAGAGTGCAGAAGGAGGCCGTTCAGCCCATCGAGTCTGCACCAGCTCTTGGAAAGAGCTCCTTACTTAAGCCCACGCCGCTACCCTATCCCCATAACCCAGTAACCCCAAAGGGTTAACTGGAAAGGGTTAAAGGGATATGGGGAAAAGATGGGGAGGTAGATTTGAAACCAGGAAGAGTTCAGCATGGATCTGATTGGATGCCGGAGCAGATTCGAAGGGCTGAATGGCTGACTTCTGCTCCTAATTCCTGTGTTCCTATGTTCTCCTGCAACCCCATAGCCACATGCTTTTAAGAGATGATGACAGGAGAGTGAGGGCTGACTAATTTTGCACTCTTTGGGAGGGTAGCCGGAGGTCAGTATTCGTGTTCCCAAAGGTGCGCTCAACATTGAGCAGAAAGCAAAGCAGAAACATTCCTGATTTAGGTTTCTAGTTCCTGATTGGGCTTGGTACTTACCAAGCTTTGAGGAGAGCTTGCCGTTATTATAAGCCATGTTACTGGAACATAATTTATTCATTTCGTTTCTGGAGTTTGTTCGACCGGTGAGGGGCTGAGTCCTGAGAGAGCCTTCCAGCTAATGATCTATTCTCAGCCACAGAGGTGTGCCTCCATCAATAATCGTCAATACCTTGAGTAGCTCACAGAAAGATCTATCCTTATATCAGCAAATCAACATTTGACTTGAGGACATTAGTCTTGAACTAATGATGTGAATCATGAGTGAACCTGGGCTTAATGTCTATTTGGTTAAGAAGCCCCTCTCTGCTGTCAGAACTGAGACAAACACCAAGTTATTTTAAACGGGGACAGTCTCTGCTGAAAGAAGGAGAGAGAATTCAGATTTTGAGCAGGGCCAGGGGTGGGGATGGGGATGGGAGTGGGGGGCGTGGATAAAGCGTGACTGAGTCCTGAAGTGGAAGGCACATCGAGGAGTCCATTAATATTCAACCTCCTTTTCCTAATTGTGAACAGTGTCCCACATCCACCATACGCATCACCTGACCACAGATAAGTACATCATTTTAACAATTCTAGTTAGAGGCTTGGTTAGCTAAAAGGAAACAGTCAGCAGAAATGGGTGATTTTCGGTTTGGCAATATTGAACAAATGGAGTGTCACAAGGGTCCACAAGACCATAAGACCATAAAACATAGGAGAAAAATTAGGCCACTTGGCCCATTGAGTCTGCTCCACCATTCAATCATGGCAGATATTTTCTCATCCCCATTCTCCTGCCTTCTCCACATAACCGCTCATTCCCTTATTAATCAAGAACCTATCTATCTCTGTCTTAAAGACACTCAGTGATTTGGCCTCCACAGCCTTCTGCGGCAAAGAGTTCCACAGATTCACCACCATCTGGCTGAAATAAATCCTCCTCATCTCTGTTTTAAAGGATTTTCCCTTTAGTCTGAGATGGTGTTCTGTGGTTCTAGTTTTTCCTACAAGTGGAAACATCCTCTCCACATCCACTCTATCCAGGCCTCGCAGTATCTTGTAAGTATCAATAAGATGCCTCTCATCCTTCTAAACTCCAACGAGTACAGACCCAGAGTCCTCAACCATTCCCCATACGACAAGTTCTTCAACGAGTTCATGGGGCTGGTTTAGCACAGGGCTAAATCGCTGGGTTTGAAAGCAGACCAAGACAGGCCAGCAGGATGGTTCAATTCCCATACCAGCCTCCCCGAATAGGCGTGGGAATGTAGTGACTAGGGGATTTTCACAGTAACTTCATTTGAAGCCTACTTGTGACAATAAACTCTTTTCTTCTTTCTTCTTCTTCATTCCAGGGATCATTCTTGTGAACCTCCTCTGGACCCTTTCCAAGGCCAGCACATCCTTCCTTAGATATGGGTCCCAAAACTGCTCACAATGCTGGGGCCTCAACAAACCATATCAAGGATTAGGGGACAAAATGTACGGTGGGTGAATTCGCTGATGGCACAAAGATAGGCAGGAAAGCAAGTTGTGTGAAAGACATGAGGAGGGATATAGATAGTGAGAGTGAGTGGACAAAGGTTTCAGATGGAAGACGGAATAGGAAAATGTGAACTTGTCCACAGGAAGAATAGAAATTCAGCGTCTAATCTAAATAGACAGAGTCTGCAGAACTCTGAGGCACTGAGAGATCTGACTTTCCAGATCCATGAATCAGAAAAAGTTAGTTTGCAGGGACAGAAAGACAAATATAATCTTGTTGTTTGTTGCAAGTGGAATGGAATAGAAAATAGGGATGTTTTGTGGCAGTTGTGCAGGGTGTTGGTGAGACCACATCTGGAATATTGAGTGCAGTATTGGTCTCCTCAATTAAGAAAGGACAGAATTGCAATTAAAGCTGTTCAGAGTCTGCACGTTCTCCCCATGTCTGCGTGGGTTTCCTCCGGGTGCTCCGGTTTCCTCCCACAGTCCAAAGATGTTCAGGTTAGGTGGATTGGCCAGGATAAATTGCCCTTAGTGTTCAAAAAGGTTGGGTGGGGTAACTGGGTTACAGGGATAGGGTGGAGGTGTGGGCTTGGGTAGGGTGCTCTTTTCAAGGGCCGGTGCAGACTCGATGGGCCAAATGGCCTCCTTCTGCCTGTAAATTCTATGATTCTATGAAAGGTTCAAGGGTCTAAATGGCCAACTCTTGCGCACAATTTGTGTGTTTCCAAAACTCACAAGGGGCTGTTTAGCACACTGGGCTAAATCGCTGGCTTTTAAAGCAGACCAAGCAGGCAAGCAGCACGGTTCAATTCCCGTACCAGCCTCCCCGAACAGGCGCCGGAATGTGGCGACGAGGGACTTTTCACAGTAACTTCATTGAAACCTACTCGTCACAATAAGCGATTTTCAAAAACAAATCTAGATTATGTTAAACTATCTATTTTCCCTGAGCGGAATGCACCCTTTGGGATTTTAAACATCAGACATGAATGTTTGTGAAAAACACATGAATTCGATGGAATTGTTGACCTGTCAGGAGTATTAACTCTGCTAAATTATTATTGAACTCTGTTTAGAAAGTATGATGTGGTGAAAATGTTATTATTTTCAGATTTGTGAGGATATTGTGTTGGTTTGTGGAAATATTGTGCGTGTGTCTGTTTGTGTGATTAGTTTAATTAAATTGGAGGCAGAGTGTCTGTGGAATTAAGGCCATCAAAGCGATTGGGTGTGATAAACATGTATTTGAAGTGAAGAGGACTAGGTTCGATACTCCTCAAGTAAACACAACATGGGTATGAATCTGTATTTGGAGATACGTGAGGATTTAGGATTTTAGTTGTTGAGTTCAAAGGGAGGTGAAAGGAGGTTTACAACTTAAGGAAACGTCATATGTAAACTTGGAGAACGTTATTAAGTTTTATTTGACCCAAGAGCGGGGGCAGATAGAGAAATGAAATATTTGGGGCTGGATTCTCTGTTGGCGGGATCCACTGTTTCACTGGCAGCTCACTCACGCCCACGGATTTCCTAACTGCGTGGGTGCGCTGTCCACAATGGGAAACACCATTAGCCGGCTGCGGGGACGGAGAATCTGAGTTCTGGGTTGCAGGGTGATATAAATGGGTTGGTCAGGTGGGCAGAGCAGTGACAGATGGTATTAAATGCTGATAAGTGTGAGGTGATGGACTTTGGAAGAAGAAACAGGAAACGGGGTATGTAATGAATGGCAGGACACTGGGAAACTCAGAGGAACAGATGGATTTTGGGGAACATGTTCATAGATCCCTGAAGGTGGCAGAGCAGGTGAATAGGGCCGTTAAGAAGGCATATGGGACACTTGTCTTTATCAGTTGTGGCCTAGATTATAAGAGCAGGGAGGTTAGGTTGGAGCTGTACAGAATGTTGGTTAGGTCACAGCTGGAGTACTGTGTGCAGTTCTGGTCACCTCACTATAGGAAGGATGTGATTGCACTGGAGGGCGGTGCAGAGGAGATTCACCAGGATGTTGCCTGGGATGGAGCATCTGAACTTTGAAGAGAGACTGGATAGACTGGGATTGTTTTCCTGAGATCAGAGAAGGCTGAGAGGGGGGGAGAGGGGATATGATTGAGGTGTATAAGTTTATGAGCGGTTTGGACAGGGTGAATAGGAAGCAGTTGTTCCCCTTGGTTGAGGGGTCAATCACAAGGGGGTATAGTTTTAGGGTGAGGGGCTGGAGATTCCAAGGGGATTTGTGGAAATATTTTTTCACTCAGAGGGTGTTGAGAATCTGGAAGCTGCACGGCCTGGGGAGGGAGTGGAGGCTGGAAACCTCACAACCTTTAGAAAGCTCTTGGATGAGAACTTGAAACACCCTCACGTTGAAGGATATGGGATAAGTGTTGGTCAGTGGGATTAGTGGGAGATTATGGGTAGTTACTGTCGGTGCAGACTCGATGGGCCGAAGGGCCTTTACTCCGCTGAACGACTCTGTGACTCTATGTAAGACCCTGAGTTATGTGCTACCTGCTGGGGCAGATGTGTGAAGAGACAATGTGAACAGCCTTCAGCCGTGCCAGAGAAATGGATGTTTGTTTTGGAAAGCAGCATTTTATTCAACACAAAAAGCATGACAGGCCAAACGTCATCACACTGTGCCGCAGAGTTCAATACAGAGGTCAAAATACTGTGAAATGAGCATCTTGAGGATAGCTCACTGCATTGAAACAACACAAAGGAATGCCCTTTCCAGCTCTGATTTAGCTTTGTATTGGAGCAAAGTGTGTAATTTAACTGATTTAAGTAGCAATTATCACTCACTCCTTACTCTGGCAATC
This sequence comes from Scyliorhinus canicula, assembly GCF_902713615.1. Classification (NCBI taxonomy): domain Eukaryota; kingdom Metazoa; phylum Chordata; class Chondrichthyes; order Carcharhiniformes; family Scyliorhinidae; genus Scyliorhinus; species Scyliorhinus canicula. Next base: position 242,670,761 of record NC_052149.1, read on the forward strand.
CCTGTCACCAGGATACATTTGTCATAGCATTTTGGAATTTCAATCTATTTGCTTTAGATGCTGTCCTTGGGTGATGGACTGAAAGAGTAATTGAAGTCTTGAAGAGGAATAGTCACTTTAAGTTGTCATATTTGGGAGATACTAATAGTTACTGGAACATCAGGAACCATAAGACGTAGGAGCAGAAGGAGGCCATTCAGCCCATCCTGTCTTCTCGGCCATTTACTGAGATCGTGTCAGATCTGATATAATCCTCAACTCCACTTTCCCGCCTTATCCCCATAACCTTGATTCCCTCGAGGATTAAAAATCTGTCCCTCTCAGTCTTGAACGTACGTAACGACCCAGCCTCCACAGGTCTCTGCTGTAAAGAATTCCACAGACTCACTGCTCTCTGAGACAAGAAATTCCTCCTCACCTCTGTCTGAAATGGGCGAAACCTCACTCTGAGATCATACCCTCTGGTCCTGAACTCTCCGACAAGGGGAAACATCCTCTCAACATCTACCCTGTTAAGCCCCCTGAGAATCCGATATGCCTCAATAAGATTACCTCTCATTCTTCTAACCTCTAATGAGTACAGAACCAATTTACTCAATCTCTCCTCATGGGAAAATCCCTCCATACCCGGGATCGACCTGGTGAACCTTCTCTGGACTGTCAGTATATATTTCATCATAGAATTTACAGTGCAGAAGGAGGCCATTTGGCCCATCGAGTCTGCACCGGCTCTTGGAAAGAGCACCCTACCCGAGGTCAACACCGCCACCCTATCCCTATAACCTAGTAACCCCACCCAACACAAAGAGCACTTTTGGACACTAAGGGCAATTTATCATGGCCAATCCACCTAACCTGCACATCTTTGGACTGTGGGGAGAAACCGGAGCACCCGGAGGAAACCCACGCACACACGGGGAGGATGTGCAGACTCCGCACAGACAGTGACCCAAGCCGGAATCGAACCTGGGACACTGGAGCTGTGAAGCAATTGTGCTAACCACTATGCTACCGTGCTTGCCCCTTAGATAAGGGGAGCAAAACTGTTCACAGTATTCCAGATGTAGTCTAACGAGTGCCTTGTATAATTTTTGCAGGACTTCCCTATTTTTATACTCCATTCCCTTTGAAGTAAAGACCAATGTTCCATTTGCTTCCCAAGTACCTACTGAAGTCACATGCTAGCTTTCTGTGATTTATGCACAAGGACCCCGGATCCCCGTGCTGCAGCTTTCTGCAGTTTCTCGCCATTTAAACAATATTCAGCTCCTTTATTCTTCTGACCAAAGTCAATAACTTCACGTTTTCCAACAAAGATTTTATAGCAGAGCACTTGGAAAACTGTGGTAGAATTGGACAGAGTCAGCATGGATTTACAAAAGAGACATCATGCTTGCCAAACCTACTGGTATTCTTTGAGGATGCAACTCGTGGAGTTGATGATGGGGAGCCAGTGGATGTGGTATATTCGGACTTTCAGAAGGCTTTCGACAAAGTCACACGCGATTAAGGGTAGTGTATTGAGATGGAGGGAAAACTGGTTGGTAGACAGGAAACAAAGAATGGGAACAAATGGATATTTTTCTGAATGCCAGGCAGTGATTAGTGGGGTTTCACAGGGATCGGTGCTGGGACCCTAGCTGTTCACAATATATATTAATGATTTAGTTGAGGGAACTAAATATAATATCATCAGAGTTTCAGATGACACAAAGCTGGGTGGGAAGGTGAACTGCAGAGATCCTTCAGTGTGATTTGGACAGGCTGAGTGAGTGGGCAAATGCACAGCAGATGCAGGATAATTTGGATAAATATGATTATCTCCAGGGTCGCAGGTTCGATTCCCGGCTTAGGTCACTGTCTGTGCGGAGTCTGCACGTTCTCCCCGTGTCTGCGTGGGTTTCCTCCGGGTGCTCCGGTTTCCTCCCACAAGTCCCGAAAGACGTGCTGTTAGGTAAATTGGACATTCTGAATTCTCCCACTGTGAACCCAAACAGGCACCGGAATGTGGCGACTGGGGGATTTTCACAGTAACTTCATTGCAATGTTAATGTAAGCCTGCGTGTGACAATAAAGATTATTATTATTATTATTAAAAAGGCTCTAGCCAGTGAGAAAGTGCATCAAGACATTAGATTTTGCCAGGGGACCATTAGTCAATCTTGAGTAAATGACCAATGTTTAATTAATTCATCATCTTTCAAGTAATTGACACCTATTTGAACAAATCAGGACGCTTCAGTTGAGGATTAGAACCAATGAAAAATAAACAAGGGGCTAAACTATCAATAAGGATTTCCTTAAGAGTGAAACCGTCTGACCAATAGTTTGTTGACGCAGGAGTGGCCCGCCCCGCCGGTTCACAGAGAATCCCGCCCCAGATCATCAAATCACTGTTGTTGCATGAAATATGAATGTTCACATTATATGAATCATGTGATATGAATGGGATGTCAACTGCTCAGCCCAAGACCGCAAGAAGCTTCAGAGCGTCGTAAACACCGCCCAGTCCATCACACGAACCTGCCTCCCATCCATTGACTCCATCTACACCTCCCGCTGCCTGGGGAAAGTGGGCAGCATAATCAAAGACTCCTCCCACCCGGCTGACTCACCCTTCCAACTTCTTCCATCGGGCAGGAGATACAAAAGTCTGAGAACACGCACGAACAGACACAAAAACAGCTTCTACCCCCGGCTACCAGAGTCCTAAATGACCCTCTTATGGACTGATTTGATCTCTTTACACATCTTCTCTACTGAGTAGTACTACACTCCGTATGCTTCACCCAATGCCTGTGTCAATGCATTTGCATTGTGTATCTATCGTCTGTCCTATGGTTTATTATTCCTGTATGGAACGATCTGTGTGAACTGTCAGCAGAACAATACTTTTCACTGTGCCTCGGTACACGTGACAATAAACAAATCAATCAATCACGGGACCTCATTCCGGGTGTGCAGATAATAATTCAATTATATTTTATAAATAAACATTTAAATAAATTAATAAGCATTTAGTTTTACTGACCCATCTCTCAATCGGGGCAAAATTCTCCGACCCCCAGCAGGGTCGGAGAATCGCCTGGGGCCGCCTAAAATCCCGTCCCCGCCGTGGCAGAGATTCTCCGCCACCCGGGAAGTGGCGGCGGCAGGAATCTCGCCACTCCGATCGGAGAGGCCCCTGCGTCGATTCTCCGGCCCGGGTTTGAACCACCTCTGGAACGGCGGGATCAGCGGCGCGAGCAGGCCCCCGGGGACCTGGGGGGGAGGGGGGCGATCGAACCCCGGGGGGTGCCCCCACGGTAGCCTGGCCCGCGATCGGGGCCCCCCGCTCAGACTCCGGGCCAGTGCCCTGGGTGCACTATTTCTCTTCCGCGGCCGCCACGGCCTCCGCCATGGCAGAAGCGGAAGAGAACCCCACATCGCGCATGCACCGACCGCCGAAAGCCTTTCGGCCAGCCCCGCTGCCGGGGGCGCCGGTTTTTTGCGCCGGTCTTCTGGTGCCTACCGCTCCGGCGCGGGGCTGGCCCCCAAAGGTGGGGAGAATTCCCCACCTTTGGGGAGGCCCGACACCTGAGTAGTTGGCGCCACTCCCCTACACCGGGACCCTCCCGTCACGCCGGGTAGGGGAGAATCCCGCCCCTGGTTAGTAGTGGGTAACTATATTAACCGAGGTTGAGTGGTTGAAAATTAATGAATGAAGTCATTTTCTCTGGGGTGGGCGAGGATAATAAAAGAGATATTGGGCTGAATGTCATCAGCTGAGTGGCTGCCCCCATGGCGATACTTGTCCAAGCCAATACTTGTCCAAGGCAACACTTGCCCAAGGCGATACTTGTCCAAGGCGATACTTGCCCAAGGCGATACCTCTCCAAGGCAATTCTTGCCCAAGGCGATACTTGTCCAAGGCGATACTTGCCCAAGGCGATACCTCTCCAAGGCAATACTTGTCCAAGGCGATACTTGTCCAAAGCGATACTTTCCGAGTCGATACTTGCCCGAGGCGATACTTGCCCAAGGTGACACTTGTCCAAGTCAATACTTGTCCAAGGCAATACTTGTCCAAGGCAATACTTGTCCAAGGCGATTATTGTCCAAGGCGATACTTGTCCAAGGCAATATTTGGTCAAGGCGATTCTTGCCCAAGGCGATACTTGGTCAAGGCGATTCTTGCCCAAGGCGATACTTGCCCAAGGCGATACTTGCCCAAGGCGATACTTGCCCAAGGCGATACTTGCCCAAGGCGGTACTTGTCCAAGGCGATACTTGTCCAAGGCGATACTTGTCCAAGGCGATACTTGCTCAAGGCAATACTTGCCCAAGGTGATACTTGCCCGAGGCAATACTTGCCGAGGCGATACTTGTCCAAGGCGATACTTGCTCAAGGCAATACTTGCCCAAGGTGATACTTGCCCGAGGCAATACTTGCCGAGGCGATACTTGTCCAAGGCGATACTTGTCCAAGGTGATACTTGCCCAAGGCGATAGTTGCCCAAGGCGATACTTGTCCAAGGCGATTCTTGCCCAAGGCGGTACTTGTCCAAGGCGATACTTGGCCAAGGCCATACTTGTCCAAGGCAATACTTGTCCAAGGCGATGCTTGTCCAAGGTGATACTTGCCCGAGGCAATACTTGCCGAGGCGATACTTGTCCAAGGCGATACTTGTCCAAGGCAATACTTGCCCAAGGCGATTCTTGCCCGAGGCGATACTTGCCCAAGGCGATTCTTGCCCAAGTCGATACTTGTCCAAGGCAATACTTGGCCAAGGCCATACTTGTCCAAGGTGATACTTGCCCGAGGCAATACTTGCCGAGGCGATACTTGTCCAAGGCGATACTTGTCCAAGGCAATACTTGCCCAAGGCGATTCTTGCCCAAGGCGATACTTGCCCAAGGTGATTCTTGCCCAAGTCGATACTTGTCCAAGGCAATACTTGCCCAAGGCAATACTTGCCCAAAGCGATATTTGCCGAGGGGATACTTGCCCAAGGCGATACTTGTCCAAGGCAATACTTGCCCAAGGCAATACTTGCCCAAAGCGATATTTGCCGAGGGGATACTTGCCCAAGGTGATACTTGTCCAAGGCAATACTTGTCCAAGGCAATACTTGCCCAAGGCGATTCTTGCCCAAGGCGATTCTTGCCCAAGGCGGTACTTGCCCAAGGCGATACTTGTCCAAAGCGATATTTGCCGAGGGGATACTTGTCCAAGGCGATACGTGTCCAAAGCGATACTTGTCCAAAGTGATACTTGTCCAAGGCAATACTTGCCCAAGGCGATACTTGCCCAAGGCAATACTTGCCCAAGGCGATACTTGCCGAAGGCGATACGTGTCCAAAGCGATACTTGTCCAAAGTGATACTTGCCCAAGGTGATACCTCTCCAAGGTGATACTTGACCAAGGCGATACTTGCCCAAGGTGATACTTGTCACCTTGGATACTTATCCAAGGCGATACTTGCCCAAGGTAATACTTGCCCAAGGCGATACTTATCCAAGGGGATACTTGCCCAAGGTGATACTTGGCCAAGGTGATACTTGTCTAAGGCGATACTTGTCCAAGGTGATACTTGCCCAAGGCGATAGTTGCCCAAGGCGATACTTGTCCAAGGCGATTCTTGCCCAAGGCGGTACTTGTCCAAGGCGATACTTGGCCAAGGCCATACTTGTCCAAGGCAATACTTGTCCAAGGCGATGCTTGTCCAAGGTGATACTTGCCCGAGGCAATACTTGCCGAGGCGATACTTGTCCAAGGCGATACTTGTCCAAGGCAATACTTGCCCAAGGCGATTCTTGCCCGAGGCGATACTTGCCCAAGGCGATTCTTGCCCAAGTCGATACTTGTCCAAGGCAATACTTGGCCAAGGCCATACTTGTCCAAGGTGATACTTGCCCGAGGCAATACTTGCCGAGGCGATACTTGTCCAAGGCGATACTTGTCCAAGGCAATACTTGCCCAAGGCGATTCTTGCCCAAGGCGATACTTGCCCAAGGCGATTCTTGCCCAAGTCGATACTTGTCCAAGGCAATACTTGCCCAAGGCAATACTTGCCCAAAGCGATATTTGCCGAGGGGATACTTGCCCAAGGCGATACTTGTCCAAGGCAATACTTGCCCAAGGCAATACTTGCCCAAAGCGATATTTGCCGAGGGGATACTTGCCCAAGGTGATACTTGTCCAAGGCAATACTTGTCCAAGGCAATACTTGCCCAAGGCGATTCTTGCCCAAGGCGATTCTTGCCCAAGGCGGTACTTGCCCAAGGCGATACTTGTCCAAAGCGATATTTGCCGAGGGGATACTTGTCCAAGGCGATACGTGTCCAAAGCGATACTTGTCCAAAGTGATACTTGTCCAAGGCAATACTTGCCCAAGGCGATACTTGCCCAAGGCAATACTTGCCCAAGGCGATACTTGCCAAAGGCGATACGTGTCCAAAGCGATACTTGTCCAAAGTGATACTTGCCCAAGGTGATACTTGCCCAAGGCGATTCTTGCCCAAGGCGATACTTGCCCAAGGCGATACTTGCCCAAGGCGATACTTGCCCAAGGCGATACTTGCCCAAGGCGGTACTTGTCCAAGGCGATACTTGTCCAAGGCGATACTTGTCCAAGGCGATACTTGCTCAAGGCAATACTTGCCCAAGGTGATACTTGCCCGAGGCAATACTTGCCGAGGCGATACTTGTCCAAGGCGATACTTGTCCAAGGTGATACTTGCCCAAGGCGATAGTTGCCCAAGGCGATACTTGTCCAAGGCGATTCTTGCCCAAGGCGGTACTTGTCCAAGGCGATACTTGGCCAAGGCCATACTTGTCCAAGGCAATACTTGTCCAAGGCGATGCTTGTCCAAGGTGATACTTGCCCGAGGCAATACTTGCCGAGGCGATACTTGTCCAAGGCGATACTTGTCCAAGGCAATACTTGCCCAAGGCGATTCTTGCCCGAGGCGATACTTGCCCAAGGCGATTCTTGCCCAAGTCGATACTTGTCCAAGGCAATACTTGGCCAAGGCCATACTTGTCCAAGGTGATACTTGCCCGAGGCAATACTTGCCGAGGCGATACTTGTCCAAGGCGATACTTGTCCAAGGCAATACTTGCCCAAGGCGATTCTTGCCCAAGGCGATACTTGCCCAAGGCGATTCTTGCCCAAGTCGATACTTGTCCAAGGCAATACTTGCCCAAGGCAATACTTGCCCAAAGCGATATTTGCCGAGGGGATACTTGCCCAAGGCGATACTTGTCCAAGGCAATACTTGCCCAAGGCAATACTTGCCCAAAGCGATATTTGCCGAGGGGATACTTGCCCAAGGTGATACTTGTCCAAGGCAATACTTGTCCAAGGCAATACTTGCCCAAGGCGATTCTTGCCCAAGGCGATTCTTGCCCAAGGCGGTACTTGCCCAAGGCGATACTTGTCCAAAGCGATATTTGCCGAGGGGATACTTGTCCAAGGCGATACGTGTCCAAAGCGATACTTGTCCAAAGTGATACTTGTCCAAGGCAATACTTGCCCAAGGCGATACTTGCCCAAGGCAATACTTGCCCAAGGCGATACTTGCCAAAGGCGATACGTGTCCAAAGCGATACTTGTCCAAAGTGATACTTGCCCAAGGTGATACTTGCCCAAGGCGATTCTTGCCCAAGGCGATACTTGCCCAAGGCGATACTTGCCCAAGGCGATACTTGCCCAAGGCGATACTTGCCCAAGGCGGTACTTGTCCAAGGCGATACTTGTCCAAGGCGATACTTGTCCAAGGCGATACTTGCTCAAGGCAATACTTGCCCAAGGTGATACTTGCCCGAGGCAATACTTGCCGAGGCGATACTTGTCCAAGGCGATACATGTCCAAGGCGATTCTTGCCCAAGGCGATACTTGGTCAAGGCGATTCTTGCCCAAGGCGATACTTGCCCAAGGCGATACTTGCCCAAGGCGATACTTGCCCAAGGCGATACTTGCCCAAGGCGGTACTTGTCCAAGGCGATACTTGTCCAAGGCGATACTTGTCCAAGGCGATACTTGCTCAAGGCAATACTTGCCCAAGGTGATACTTGCCCGAGGCAATACTTGCCGAGGCGATACTTGTCCAAGGCGATACTTGCTCAAGGCAATACTTGCCCAAGGTGATACTTGCCCGAGGCAATACTTGCCGAGGCGATACTTGTCCAAGGCGATACTTGTCCAAGGTGATACTTGCCCAAGGCGATACTTGCCCAAGGCGATACTTGTCCAAGGCGATTCTTGCCCAAGGCGGTACTTGTCCAAGGCGATACTTGGCCAAGGCCATACTTGTCCAAGGCAATACTTGTCCAAGGCGATGCTTGTCCAAGGTGATACTTGCCCGAGGCAATACTTGCCGAGGCGATACTTGTCCAAGGCGATACTTGTCCAAGGCAATACTTGCCCAAGGCGATTCTTGCCCGAGGCGATACTTGCCCAAGGCGATTCTTGCCCAAGTCGATACTTGTCCAAGGCAATACTTGGCCAAGGCCATACTTGTCCAAGGTGATACTTGCCCGAGGCAATACTTGCCGAGGCGATACTTGTCCAAGGCGATACTTGTCCAAGGCAATACTTGCCCAAGGCGATTCTTGCCCAAGGCGATACTTGCCCAAGGTGATTCTTGCCCAAGTCGATACTTGTCCAAGGCAATACTTGCCCAAGGCAATACTTGCCCAAAGCGATATTTGCCGAGGGGATACTTGCCCAAGGCGATACTTGTCCAAGGCAATACTTGTCCAAGGCAATACTTGCCCAAGGCGATTCTTGCCCAAGGCGATTCTTGCCCAAGGCGGTACTTGCCCAAGGCGATACTTGTCCAAAGCGATATTTGCCGAGGGGATACTTGTCCAAGGCGATACGTGTCCAAAGCGATACTTGTCCAAAGTGATACTTGTCCAAGGCAATACTTGCCCAAGGCGATACTTGCCCAAGGCAATACTTGCCCAAGGCGATACTTGCCGAAGGCGATACGTGTCCAAAGCGATACTTGTCCAAAGTGATACTTGCCCAAGGTGATACCTCTCCAAGGTGATACTTGACCAAGGCGATACTTGCCCAAGGTGATACTTGTCACCTTGGATACTTATCCAAGGCGATACTTGCCCAAGGTAATACTTGCCCAAGGCGATACTTATCCAAGGGGATACTTGCCCAAGGTGATACTTGGCCAAGGTGATACTTGTCTAAGGCGATACTTGTCCAAGGTGATACTTGCCCAAGGCGATAGTTGCCCAAGGCGATACTTGTCCAAGGCGATTCTTGCCCAAGGCGGTACTTGTCCAAGGCGATACTTGGCCAAGGCCATACTTGTCCAAGGCAATACTTGTCCAAGGCGATGCTTGTCCAAGGTGATACTTGCCCGAGGCAATACTTGCCGAGGCGATACTTGTCCAAGGCGATACTTGTCCAAGGCAATACTTGCCCAAGGCGATTCTTGCCCGAGGCGATACTTGCCCAAGGCGATTCTTGCCCAAGTCGATACTTGTCCAAGGCAATACTTGGCCAAGGCCATACTTGTCCAAGGTGATACTTGCCCGAGGCAATACTTGCCGAGGCGATACTTGTCCAAGGCGATACTTGTCCAAGGCAATACTTGCCCAAGGCGATTCTTGCCCAAGGCGATACTTGCCCAAGGCGATTCTTGCCCAAGTCGATACTTGTCCAAGGCAATACTTGCCCAAGGCAATACTTGCCCAAAGCGATATTTGCCGAGGGGATACTTGCCCAAGGCGATACTTGTCCAAGGCAATACTTGCCCAAGGCAATACTTGCCCAAAGCGATATTTGCCGAGGGGATACTTGCCCAAGGTGATACTTGTCCAAGGCAATACTTGTCCAAGGCAATACTTGCCCAAGGCGATTCTTGCCCAAGGCGATTCTTGCCCAAGGCGGTACTTGCCCAAGGCGATACTTGTCCAAAGCGATATTTGCCGAGGGGATACTTGTCCAAGGCGATACGTGTCCAAAGCGATACTTGTCCAAAGTGATACTTGTCCAAGGCAATACTTGCCCAAGGCGATACTTGCCCAAGGCAATACTTGCCCAAGGCGATACTTGCCAAAGGCGATACGTGTCCAAAGCGATACTTGTCCAAAGTGATACTTGCCCAAGGTGATACTTGCCCAAGGCGATTCTTGCCCAAGGCGATACTTGCCCAAGGCGATACTTGCCCAAGGCGATACTTGCCCAAGGCGATACTTGCCCAAGGCGGTACTTGTCCAAGGCGATACTTGTCCAAGGCGATACTTGTCCAAGGCGATACTTGCTCAAGGCAATACTTGCCCAAGGTGATACTTGCCCGAGGCAATACTTGCCGAGGCGATACTTGTCCAAGGCGATACTTGTCCAAGGTGATACTTGCCCAAGGCGATAGTTGCCCAAGGCGATACTTGTCCAAGGCGATTCTTGCCCAAGGCGGTACTTGTCCAAGGCGATACTTGGCCAAGGCCATACTTGTCCAAGGCAATACTTGTCCAAGGCGATGCTTGTCCAAGGTGATACTTGCCCGAGGCAATACTTGCCGAGGCGATACTTGTCCAAGGCGATACTTGTCCAAGGCAATACTTGCCCAAGGCGATTCTTGCCCGAGGCGATACTTGCCCAAGGCGATTCTTGCCCAAGTCGATACTTGTCCAAGGCAATACTTGGCCAAGGCCATACTTGTCCAAGGTGATACTTGCCCGAGGCAATACTTGCCGAGGCGATACTTGTCCAAGGCGATACTTGTCCAAGGCAATACTTGCCCAAGGCGATTCTTGCCCAAGGCGATACTTGCCCAAGGCGATTCTTGCCCAAGTCGATACTTGTCCAAGGCAATACTTGCCCAAGGCAATACTTGCCCAAAGCGATATTTGCCGAGGGGATACTTGCCCAAGGCGATACTTGTCCAAGGCAATACTTGCCCAAGGCAATACTTGCCCAAAGCGATATTTGCCGAGGGGATACTTGCCCAAGGTGATACTTGTCCAAGGCAATACTTGTCCAAGGCAATACTTGCCCAAGGCGATTCTTGCCCAAGGCGATTCTTGCCCAAGGCGGTACTTGCCCAAGGCGATACTTGTCCAAAGCGATATTTGCCGAGGGGATACTTGTCCAAGGCGATACGTGTCCAAAGCGATACTTGTCCAAAGTGATACTTGTCCAAGGCAATACTTGCCCAAGGCGATACTTGCCCAAGGCAATACTTGCCCAAGGCGATACTTGCCAAAGGCGATACGTGTCCAAAGCGATACTTGTCCAAAGTGATACTTGCCCAAGGTGATACTTGCCCAAGGCGATTCTTGCCCAAGGCGATACTTGCCCAAGGCGATACTTGCCCAAGGCGATACTTGCCCAAGGCGATACTTGCCCAAGGCGGTACTTGTCCAAGGCGATACTTGTCCAAGGCGATACTTGTCCAAGGCGATACTTGCTCAAGGCAATACTTGCCCAAGGTGATACTTGCCCGAGGCAATACTTGCCGAGGCGATACTTGTCCAAGGCGATACTTGTCCAAGGTGATACTTGCCCAAGGCGATAGTTGCCCAAGGCGATACTTGTCCAAGGCGATTCTTGCCCAAGGCGGTACTTGTCCAAGGCGATACTTGGCCAAGGCCATACTTGTCCAAGGCAATACTTGTCCAAGGCGATGCTTGTCCAAGGTGATACTTGCCCGAGGCAATACTTGCCGAGGCGATACTTGTCCAAGGCGATACTTGTCCAAGGCAATACTTGCCCAAGGCGATTCTTGCCCGAGGCGATACTTGCCCAAGGCGATTCTTGCCCAAGTCGATACTTGTCCAAGGCAATACTTGGCCAAGGCCATACTTGTCCAAGGTGATACTTGCCCGAGGCAATACTTGCCGAGGCGATACTTGTCCAAGGCGATACTTGTCCAAGGCAATACTTGCCCAAGGCGATTCTTGCCCAAGGCGATACTTGCCCAAGGCGATTCTTGCCCAAGTCGATACTTGTCCAAGGCAATACTTGCCCAAGGCAATACTTGCCCAAAGCGATATTTGCCGAGGGGATACTTGCCCAAGGCGATACTTGTCCAAGGCAATACTTGCCCAAGGCAATACTTGCCCAAAGCGATATTTGCCGAGGGGATACTTGCCCAAGGTGATACTTGTCCAAGGCAATACTTGTCCAAGGCAATACTTGCCCAAGGCGATTCTTGCCCAAGGCGATTCTTGCCCAAGGCGGTACTTGCCCAAGGCGATACTTGTCCAAAGCGATATTTGCCGAGGGGATACTTGTCCAAGGCGATACGTGTCCAAAGCGATACTTGTCCAAAGTGATACTTGTCCAAGGCAATACTTGCCCAAGGCGATACTTGCCCAAGGCAATACTTGCCCAAGGCGATACTTGCCGAAGGCGATACGTGTCCAAAGCGATACTTGTCCAAAGTGATACTTGCCCAAGGTGATACCTCTCCAAGGTGATACTTGACCAAGGCGATACTTGCCCAAGGTGATACTTGTCACCTTGGATACTTATCCAAGGCGATACTTGCCCAAGGTAATACTTGCCCAAGGCGATACTTATCCAAGGGGATACTTGCCCAAGGTGATACTTGGCCAAGGTGATACTTGTCCAAGGCGATTCTTGCCCAAGGCGACACTTGTCCAAGGCGATTCTTGCCCAAGGTGATATTTGTCCAAGGCGATACTTGCCCAAGGTGATTCGGAGCCAGGAATCGGAGCGGAGAATCGGAGCGGAGAATCGGAGAAGGCAATCGGACTAGGTAATCGGAGCGGGGAATCGGAGCAGGGAATCGGAGCGGGGAATCGGAGCGGGGAATCGGAGCAGGCAATCGGACTGGAGAATCAGAGCGGGGAATCGGAGCGGGGAATCGGAGCGGGGTATCGGAGCGGGGTATCGGAGTGGGGTATCGGAGCAGGGGATCGGAGTGGGGAATCGGAGTGGGGAATCGGAGCAGGGAATCAGAGCGGGGAATTCTGGAGCGGGATTCAGAGTGGGGAATCAGAGCGGGGAATCGGAGCGGGGAATCGGAGCGGTGAATCGGAGCGGGGGATCGGAGTGGGGGATCGGAGCCGGGAATCGGAGCGGGGGATTGGAGCGGTGAATCGGAGCGGGGAATCGGAGCGAGAATCGGAGCCGAGAATCGGAGCGGGGGATCGGAGCGGGGAATCGGAGCAGGGGATCGGAGCGGGGGTCGTAGCGGGGGATCGGAGCGGGGAATCGGAGCAGGGCATCGGAGCGGGAAATCGGAGCGGGGGATCGGAGCGGGGAATCGGAGCGGGGAATCGGAGCGGGGGATCAGAGCGGGGAAACAGAGCGCGGAATTCTGGAGCGGGGATTCAGAGCGGGGGATCGGAGCGGGGAATCAGAGCGGGGAATCGGAACGGGGAATCGGATCGTGGGATCGGAGCGTGGGATCGGAGCGGGGGATCGGAGCGGGGAATCGGAGCGGGGAATCGGAGCGGGGGATCGGAGCGGGGGATCGGAGCGGGGGATCGGAGCGGGGGATCGGAGCGGGGAATCGGAGCGGGAATCGGAGCGGGGGATCGGAGCGGGGGATCGGAGCGGGGGATCGGAGCAGGGGAATCGGAGCGAGGAATCGGAGCGGGAATCGGAGCGGGGGATCGGAGCGGGGAATCGGAGCGAGGAATCGGAGCGGGGAATCGGAGCGGGGAATTCGGAGTGGAGAATCGGAGGGGGGAATCAGAGCGGGGAATCGGAGCTGGGAATCAGAGCTGGGAATCGGAGCGGGGAATCGGAGCGGGGAATCGGAGCGGGGCATTGGAGCGGGTGATCGGAGCGGGGGATCGGATGTGGGAATTCTGGAGCGGGGAATCAGAGCGGGGAACTCTGGAGCGGGGATTCAGAGCGGGGAATCGGAGCGGGGAATCGGAGCGGGGATTCGGAGCGGGGAATCGGAGCGGGGAATTGGAGCGGGGGATCGGAGCGAGAATCGGAGCCGAGAATCGGAGCGGGGGATCGGAGCGGGGAATCGGAGCAGGGGATCGGAGCGTGAAATCGGAGCGGGGAATCGGAGCGGGGGATCGGAGCGGGGGATCGGAGCGGGGAATTGGAGTGGGGGATCGGAGCGGGGAATCGGAGCGGGGGATCGGAGCGGGGAATTGGAGCGGGGGATCGGAGCGGGGAATCAGAGCGGGGAATTCTGGAGCAGGGGATCAGAGCGGGGAATCAGGGCGGGGAATTCTGGAGCGGGGATTCAGAACGGGGGATCAGAGCGGGGAATCGGAGCGGGGAATCGGAGCGGGGAATCGGAGCGGGGGATCGGAGCGGGGAATCGGAGCGGGGGATTGGATATGGGAATTCTGGAGCGGGGAATCAGAGCGGGGAACTCTGGAGCGGGGATTCGGAGCGGGGGATCAGAGCGGGGAATCAGAGCGGGGAATTCTGGAGCGGGGATTCAGAGCGGGGGATCAGAGCGGGAAATCAGAGTGGGGAATTCTGGAGCGGGGAATCGGAGCGGGGAAATGGAGCGGGGGATCGGAGCGAGAATCGGAGCCGAGAATCGGAGCGGGGGAGCGGAGCGGGGAATCGGAGCAGGGGATCGGAGCGGGGAATCGGGGCGGGGGATCGGAGCGGGGGGTCGGAGCGGGGAATTGGAGCGGGGGATCGGAGCGGGGGATCGGAGCGGGGAATCGGAGCGGGGGATCGGAGCGGGGAATCGGAGCGGGGGATCGGAGCGGGGAATCAGAGCGGGGAATTCTGGAGCGGGGATTCAGAGCGGGGGATCAGAGCGGGGAATCAGAGCGGGGAATTCTGGAGCGGGGATTCAGAACGGGGGATCAGAGCGGGGAATCAGAGCGTGGAATTCTGGAGCGGGGATTCAGAGCGGGGGATCAGAGTGGGGAATCAGAGCAGGGAATTCTGGAGCGGGGATTCAGAACGGGGGATCAGAGCGGGGAATCAGAGCGGGGAATTCTGGAGCGGGGATTCAGAGCGGGGGATCGGAGCGGGGAATCGGAGCGGGGAATCGGTGCGGGGAATCGGAGCGTGGGATCGGAGCGGGGGATCGGAGCGGGGAATCGGAGCGGGGGATCGGAGCGGGGAATCGGAGCGGGGGATCGGAGCGGGGGATCGGAGCGGGGAATAGGAGCGGGGAATCGGAGCGGGGGATCGGAGCGGGGAATCAGAGTGGGGAATTCTGGAGCGGGGATTCAGAGCGGGGGATCAGAGCGGGGAATCAGAGCGGGGAATCAGAGTGGGGAATTCTGGAGCGGGGATTCAGAGCGGAGGATCAGAGCGGGGAATCAGAGCGGGGAATCAGAGTGGGGAATTCTGGAGCGGGGATTCAGAGCGGGGGATCAGAGCGGGGAACCAGAGCGGGGAATTCTGGAGCGGGGATTCAGAGCGGGGTATCAGAGCGGGGAATCAGAGCGGGGAATTCTGGAGCGGGGATTCAGAACGGGGGATCAGAGTTTGAAATCAGAGCGGGGAATTCTGGAGCGGGGATTCAGAGCGGGGGATCGGAGCGGGGAATTGGAGCGGGGGATTGGAGCGGGGAATCGGAGCGGGGGATCGGAGCGGGGAATCAGAGCGGGGAATTCTGGAGCGGGGATTCAGAGCGGGGGATCAGAGCGGGGAACCAGAGCGGGGAATCAGAGCGGGGAATTCTGGAGCGGGGATTCAGAGCGGGGGATCGGAGCGGGGAATCGGAGCGGGGAATCGGACCGGGGAATCGAAGCGTGTGATCGGAGCGGGGGATCGGAGGGGAGGATCGGAGCGACGAATCGGAGCGGGGAATCGGAGCGGGGGATCGGAGCGGGGGATCGGAGCGGGGAATCGGAGCGGGGGATCGGAGCGGGGGATCGGAGCGGGGATTCAGAGCGGGGATTCAGAGCGGGGATTTGGAGCGGGGATTCAGAGCGGGGATTCAGAGCGCGGAATCGGAGCGGGGAATCGGAGCTGGGAATCGGAGCTGGGAATCGGAGCTGGGAATCGGAGCAGGGGATCGGAGCGTGAAATCGGAGTCGGAATCGGAGCGGGGGATCGGAGCGGGGGATCGGAGCGGGGAATCGGAGCGGGGGATCGGAACGGGGAATCAGAGCGGGGGATCGGAGCGGGGATTCAGAGCGGGGGATCAGAGCGGGGAATCAGAGCAGGGAATTCTGGAGCGGGGATTCAGCATGGGGGATCAGAGCGGGAAATCAGAGCGGGGAATTCTGGAGCGGGGATTCAGAGCGGGGGATTGGAGCGGGGAATCGGAGCGGGGAATCGGAGCTGGGAATCGGAGCGTGGGATCGGAGCGGGGGATCGGAGGGGGGGATCGGAGTGGGGAATCGGAGCGGGGAATCGGAGCGGGGAATCGGAGCGTGGGATCGGAGCGGGAGATTGGAGCGGGGAATCGGAGCGGGAGATCGGGGCAGGGGAATCGGAGCGGGGAATCGGAGCGGGGATGGGAGCAGGGGATCGGAACGGGGAATCGGAGCGGGGAATCGGAGCGGGGAATCGGAGCGGGGATTCGGAGCCGGGATTCGGAGCGGGGAATCGGAGCGGGGAATCGGAGCGGGGAATCGGAGCTGGGAATCGGAGCTGGGAATCGGCGTGGGGAATCGGAGCGGGTAATCGGAGCGGGGAATTGGAGCGGGTGATCGGAGCGGGGGATCGGATGTGGGAATTCTGGAGCAGGGAATCGGAGTGGGGGATCGGAGCGCGGACTCGGAGCGGGGAATCGAAGCGGGGAATCGGAGTGGGGGATCGGAGCGGGGAATTCTGGAGTTGGAATCGGAGCGGGGAATCGGAGCGGGGAATCAGAGCGAGGAATGAGAGCGGGGAATCGGATCGGGGATCGGAGCGGGGAATCGGAGCAGGAGTTCGGAGCGGGGAATCGGAGTGGGGAATCGGACGGGGAATCAGAGCGGGGAATCGGAGTGGGGAATCGGAGCGGAGAATCGGAGCGGGGAATCGGAGCGGGGAATCGGAGTGGGGAATCGGAGCGGGGAATCAGAACGGCGAATCGGAGCAGGGAAATGGGGTGGAGAATCGGAGCGGGGAATTGGAGCGGGGAATCGGAGCGGGGAATTCTGGAGCGTGGAATCGGAGTGGGGGATCAGAGTGGGGGATCGGAGTGGGGGATAGGAGCGGAGAATTCTGGAGCGGGGAATCGGAGTGGGGGATCAGAGTAGGGGATCGGAGTGGGGGATAGGAGCGGAGAATCAGAGCAGGAGTTCGGAGCGGAGAATCGGAGCGGGGAAATGGAGCCGGAATCAGGGGCGGCATTCTCCCCTACCCGGCGTGACGGAGGGTCCCGGAGTAGGGGAGTGGCGCCAACCACTCAGGGGTCGCGCCTCCCCAAAGGTGGGGAATTCTCCCCACCTTTGGGGGCCAGCCCCGCGCCAGAGCGGTTGGCACCAGGAGACCGGCGTAAAGAACCGGTGCCCCCGGCCGCGGGGCTGGCCGAAAGGTTGACCGGCGAGGGCGGGATTTTAGGCGCCCCCAGGCAATTCTCCGATCCTGCTGGGGGTTGGAGAATTTCACCCCAGAGCCGGAATCGGAGCGATGAATTGGAGTGCGAATCACAGCTGTAATCGCAGCATTGCAATGGGTTTCGTGTCCGGTGCCAATCCTGTAATTTGGTAGACGCTCCATTCTCCACCCGATCGGAATCCTGACATCGGGCAATAGGGAATTTCCCTCTCTTGCTGGATTGCCATTTCGCAGACAGGATGGGCCTTTTTCTCCTCACACTGGCAACATCTGCACACTCTGAGAACATCACTGTAGCTCCCTCCACCAATGCCTCATCCACAAAGATGCTCTTTTCACATTTCTTGTAGTGGTTACTGGCCTGGGGGAAGCTTGCAGAGTTAGAAGGTAGGGAGTCCGTTAATATGTGTAAAATAAATAGGTTAAGTTCATTTTTGAAAGAGCTGGCAGAGTAATTACAAATGTAGCCGGGTATTGCACTGTATTTCCAGCTTCAGAGACGGTGCAATCGGATTTAAGTCCAGATCACAGACTCCCATATCAGTGTCTGTGGACAGTGAGGGATTCATCAGCAAAGGTGCTTTTCTGTGAAGCTTCGCAGTCGAAAACTGAAGCAAGGGAGATATTTCCACCTCACATTCATCATTGTTACTGTTGGCGTGTCAAATGTCCCCAATGTAATTTTATTTTTAATTATACAGCACTAACCTTTGAGCAGGGTACCAAGCAAATATATGACTGTGGATCTCCGTCACAGATTATTGCACCATACTCTCGACACATCTGTCAAACTGCTGAAAGCCACTCACTGCATTGTATTTTAGTGTTACATGTGGTTGATGTGCCGGGGACTTGCCTGATCTTTCTCTATTATGTTGCTATTTTGGGTCTGTTTCTTTGTAGAGATGTTTTAATTGTCCTCTTCCGATTCTCCGCATTGATAAACAATGTCAGTTACTTGATGATGTGACTCCATTTCCAATCTGGCAGAAATAAATATCTTCTTTCAAATTATTTTCCAGTGGATCTGTAAATCACACGATTAAAAGCTCGCAGAAGCTGACTGGTTAATTCTTAAAGTTGGGGTCTGGGTGTCACTGAAATGTTGAAGAGCCTTTGCATTGTCTGGAGGACAGAAGATGATGGGTGATCGAATTGGGGTGTTTAAGACGATGAACGTATTTGATAGGTTTGTTTGAAGGAAGCTATTTCCTCGACTGTGGGAGTCCAGAGCAAGGTGACATAATCTGAAAATTAGAGTAAGGTTCAGTCAGGGATGATCTGCATCAGACAATAAATCATCGAAACCTGAAACTTTCTCCCTTAAAGAAGTTGGTCATTTGAACATGTCTGCATTGCCTCACCCCACCCTATCTCTCTGACATCCTCTCACCCCCACATCTCACAGCGATCTCCACTCTGCTCTCACTCTGACCTTTGTGCATCCCTGATTGTAATCACTCCCCCATTGACTGACCAATCTTCCAGCTGTCAAGATTCTAATCTCTGGAATTTTCTCCCAAAGCTCCTATGAGTCTCCACCTTTCTTGGACGGGATTCTCCGGGCCTCCAGCCACGGGTTTCTCGGCTGTGCGCCATTTGCTGCCGGAAGGATTCTCTCTTTCTCATTGAAGCCACCTCATCCCTGTCCACCATCTACAAGGCACAAGTCAGGAGTGGGATGGAATACACTCCGCTTGCCTGGATGAATGCAGCTCCAACAACACGCAAGAAGCTTGACACCATCCAGGATAAAGCAACTTTGCTTGATTGGCACCCTTTCCACAAACATTCAAACCCTCCACCACTGACGAACAGTGGCAGCCGTGTGTACCATCTACAAGATGCACCGCAGGAACTCACCAAGGTTCATGGGACAACACCTTCGAAATCCAAGACCCCTACCAGCTAGAACGACAAGAGCAGCAGATACCTGGGAACCCCAACACCTGGATGTTCCCCTCCCAGTCACTCACTATCCTGACTTGGAAATATATCACTGATCCTTCACTGTCACTGGGGCAACATCCTGGAACTCCCTCCCTAACAGCACAGTGGGTGTGTCTATACCACAGGGGTTGCAGTGGTTAGAACAAAGAACAAAGAAAAGTACAGCACAGGAACAGAGGGTCCGTATCCCTCTATTCCCATCCAATTCATGTATTTGTCAAGATGCCCCTTAAATGTCACTATCGTCCCTGCTTCCACCGCCTCCTCCGGTAGCGAGTTCCAGGCACCCACTACCCTCTGTGTAAAAAACTTGCCTCGTACATCTCCTCTAAACCTTGCCCCTCGCACCTTAAACCTATGCCCCCTAGTAATTGACTCCTCTACCCTGGGGAAAAGCCTCTGACTATCCACTCTGTCTATGCCCCTGATAATTTTGTAGACCTCTATCAAGTCGCCCCTCACCTCCGTCGTTCCAGTGAGAATAAACCGAGTTTATTCAACCGCTCCTCATAGCTAATGCCCTCCATACCAGGCAACATCCTGGTAAATCTCTTCTGTACCCTCTCTAAAGCCTCCACATCCTTCTGGTAGTGTGGCGACCAGAATTGAACACTATACTCCAAGTGTGGCCTAACTAAGGTTCTATACAGCTGCAAGAAGGCAGCTCACCACCACCTTCTCAAAGGCAACTAGGAATGGGCAATAAATGCTGGCCTAACCAGCGATACCCACATCCCGGAAATTGATTATTTTTTTTAAACGACCGGAGAATTCTGCACCTTATTTTTTTAAGAAATTTCTTTCCACTTTTATCATTGACCAACCTTTTGGTCACAATTTTCCCACCTTATGTGACTTGGTGGCTGATTCTGCTGAAGAACACTTGGGATGTTTTGCTGATGTAAGGGGATCAGGGGTTATGGGGAGAAGGCAGGAGAATGGGGATGAGAAAATATCAGCCATGATTGAATGGCGGAGCAGACTCGATGGGCCGAGTGGCCTAATTCTGCTCCTATGTCTTATGGTCTCATGGCTATTTAAATTCAAGTTGTTGTTATTTAGCCTCCTGTTCTTATTGGTGACTTGAATTATCACACCGATTGCAGATTTGCCGAGGATGAGGTCTGTGTCAGAGGAAGGGGCAGGTAGGTTGGTTTCATTTGGCCTTTGCGCAAGGAGAGCTCCTGGATGAATGTTCCTTGCCACTGACTCTCCCAAGCCTGAATATTGTCCGGTGGCTGCTGCATCTGTACACAGACTGCTTCAGTGTTTGGTTGCCTGTCTCAATTTCCTGGTTTCTGGGAACTAAATCCAATGTGTAAATTGGTGCCAAATGTGCAGCCATGTTACTATATCTTAAATCAACAACCTGGCGACCAGCTTGGCTAACAGCAGGAAAGTCGGGTGTTTTGGCAGATTCACAATGGGCGGTGGAGGAAGGGAGCGTGAGGAGTCCTGCGGGGGGGCGGGGGAGGGGGGGGGTAGGTGGGGGGCAGTGGCTTATTATCCTTATAGGTTACGGCCAGAGCCCTTTTAATTCTATCTCTGGGGGCAAATACTACCTGGCCCCAAACAAAATTTGGAGTTGGGATCCAATTTGCATCAGAGGATCCTAACGTAATATACAGTGGTTAGCACTGTTGCTTCACAGCACCAGGGTCTCGGTTTTGAGTCATTGTCTGTGTGCAGAATCTGCACGTTCTCCCCGTGTCTGCGTGGGTTTCCTCCGGGTGCTCCAGTTTCCTCCCACAAGTCCCGAAAGACGTGCTGTTAGGTGAATTAGACTTTCTGAATTCTCCCTCTGTGTACCCGAACAGGCGCCGGAATGTGGCAACTAGGGGCTTTTCACAGTGACTTCATTGCAGTGTTAATGTAAGCCTACTTGTGACAATAAAGGTTACTATTAAAAAAGTTATTCATCAGGATGAGGGTGTGGAGGGTGAAAACCTTGAATGGACATTAAAAACCAGGCCCAGGAAGTCAAGGGGAACTTTCAGGTGGCAATCACCTTCAACAGAAATAATGTTTAATTTACTTGAAAAGCAAATTATTGCTTTCAATGGAAAGAAGTTTGTCAGTGAGAGCAAATAGGGTTTACCAGAAAGGGAATAATGTGACCTTGGACACAGACACACTATTACCTGAAAGCAAATGTATTTGCTAGGTGCTGTGGCAGCCCGCGATATAACAACTGGCACAAACTCCTATCACAAAAGAGCAATTTAATGGAAATTACATAAGCTATTCTTCAATAAACTCCAGTAAAGTCAAAAGCCAAACCCAGAGAATGACATTTTTTTCTAAGCAAAGTATTTTTTGAATTCTTTCCAATGCGGAACTCATATGGAAACTTATTCAGAGATGTTATACAGTGCAATGCATTTAAATTAACAAAGTTAGATTCTTTTTCTTATTAAGGCCTTGGCTTGGATAATATTCTTTTAAATCTGAAAACACTATTTGACAGATTGACTCGTTCTTAATGTAACTGGTACATTATCATTCTGTAACAACTTTTCCCGATTCAAAAATGAGGCACATTAATGGGGCCAGCTGCTGTGTATGTGAAGAATCAATTTGGATGATGATCACGAATGGTCATAGAATCATAGAATTTACAGTACAAAAGGAGGCCATTCGGCCCATCGAGTCTGCACCGACCCACTTAAGCCCTCACTTCCGCCCTATCCCCGTAACCCAATAACCCCTCCTAAACCTTTTTGGTCACTAAGCACCCTACCCAGGCCCACATCTCCACCCTATCCCCATAACCCAGTAACCCCATCCAACGCTAAGGGTAATTTTGGACATTAAGGGCAATTTATCATGGCCAATCCACCTAACCGCCACGTCTTTGGACTGTGGGAGGAAACCGGAGGACCCGGAGGAAACCCACGCAGACACGGGGAGGATGCGCAGACTCCGCACAGACAGTGACCCAAGCCGGGAATCGAACCTGGAACCCTGGAGCTGTGAAGCAATTGTGCTAACCACTACGCTACTGTGCTGCCTATGGTGCGGGATTCCATTGTGGAACAAGGTGATAACTCACCTTTTAATTTGTTAAAATCTTTACTGTATAAGGGGATGTGTGCATCTTTAGCAAGGTCAGCATTTGTGGCCCAGACCTAATTGTCCTTGAACTGAGCTGCTTGTTCGGCCATTTCAGAGGGAGGTTAAGACGTTGCTGTGGGTCTAGGGTCAGGTGTAGGTCAGACCGGGTAAGGACAACAGGATCCTTCCCAAAAGCCACATTAATGAACCACATGAGTTTTTACTGAGATTACCTTCATGCAGATTATTGATTCCATTTAAATCCCACCAGCTGTCATGGTGAGGGGGAAACTCTCCGCTGGGTGGAGTCATACCCGGCACAATGGAACATGGTTGTGGTGGTTGGAGGTCAATCATCTCATCTCCAGGATATCACTGCAGGTGATATTTAAAATAATTTAAAATAAAGGAATCCTGGCAAACTGGAATCAATGACGATCTGAGGGAAATGACTGATACAGTATTGTTCCAATCTTGCCTTGTATACCTTAAAATGGAACTCCAGCTCAGACCAGTACGTCATGGCCAGGTTTTACTGTTTTTTTTCCTCAAGGTTGCTGGAGATTAATTATCTCAGCTCCAGGACATCACTGCAGGAGTTCCTCAGGGTAGTGTCCGAGGCCCAACCATCTTCAGCTGTTTCATCAATGACCTTCCTTCCAACATAAAGTCAGAAGAGGGGATGTTTGCGGATGACTGCACAATGTTCAGCACCGTTCGCGACTCCTCAGACACTGAAGCAGTCCATGTCCAAATGCAGCAAGACCTGGACAATATCCAGGCTTGGGCTGACAAGTGGCAAGTTACATTCATGCCACACAAGTGCCAGGCAAAGACCATCTGCAATAAGAGAGAGTCAAACTATCGTCCCTTGACATTCAATGGCATTACCATCACTATTAGCATCTGAATTATTGTCAAGTAATCAGGTCATATGTTCAAGGTCACATTTACCCTTTCTAGGAAGTTCATTTGCAGTCACTGAGTGATTTTGCAGGGGTATAGATTATTCAAGCATCTCTTACTTCCACAAGTCAACATTCTTCCTGTATGAATGATTACCATGATGGTTGCTGAACAACTCATGCATGGCCATGAGGCGGGGGAGGATGGAGGATGAAACATGCTGTGTAATCTAGTCTGCAACCAAAACTCACAAACTTCCATTCTCCCGTAGAACTGACAGAGTGCCCACCCTTTTCCAGAAACCTTGATAAAATCTACATTAGGCTGGAGAATAATGACCAATAATTATCCTTTAACAATGATGTCAAAGCCTTGGAGAAGAGCTTTCGATGAATGATTCCATGGATGCAGACCTCATCATTGTGCAGAGATTAGAAACTGGTGTCATCTCCTTACAGCAGGGATGTAGTGTTGTGCTTCTCCTGGTACACGTGGGAAGCTGGGAACATTTCCATTGCTTGGGGCCAGGATACATCTAGAGTTGCAGCTCCTGGAACGTCACCCTCCCAACCACCCCCCCCCCCCCCCCCAAACTCCCCTCTATACACACACACACACAAGACAGTCAAGGACAGAGGGAGAAGGGGAGGGGAAAGAAAAGGAAGCACATGTAAATGAAAGAGAGAAAAGTCCCATTCTTTAGATGATGAGTTCTTCAGCATACTTTCTTCACAGTATGAGTGTGGTTTAGAGTCTCTGGTCTACAGTCTGTAATGCTCTTTCGGCTGTTCTAGGAGAGGCCCCTGGCTTCACAATAGCCTGTTCTGCAGAGAGAGCTATCAGATTCTGGGTTCTGCTTGCATCAGCCTTGCCTCAGGTGGTACACTAGCACAGTGGTTGGCACTATGGTTTCACAGTGCCAGGGTCCCAGGTTTAATTCCCGGCTTGGGTCACTGTCTGTGCAGAGTCTGTACATTCTCCCTGTGTCTGTGTCAGTTTCCTCCGGGTGCTCCGGTTTCATCCCACAAGTCCTGAGAAACGTGCTGTGAGGTGAATTGAACATTCTGAATTCTCCCTCTGTGTACCCGAACAGGCGCCGGAGTGTGGCGACTAGGGGATTTTCACAGTAACTTCATTGCAGTGCTAATGTAAGCCTACTTGTGACAATAATAAACATTATTATTACTACATTTGTTGCTCCCAGTGCAGTCTACTCTACATTGGAGACACAAAACACAGACTGGGTGACCATAGAACATAGAAGACAGAACAGTACAGCACAGAACAGGCCCTTCGGCCCTCGATGATTTGCCGAGCATTGTCCGAAACAAAGATCAAGCTATCCCACTCCCTGTCATTCTGGTGTGCTCCATGTGCCTATCCAATAACCGCTTGAAAGTTCCTAAAGTGTCCGACTCCACTATCACAGCAGGCAGTCCATTCCACACCCTAACCATTCTCTCAGTAAAGAACCTACCTCTGACATCCCTCCTATATCTCCCACCCTGAATCTTATTGTTATGCCCCCTTGTAACAGCTACATCCATCCGAGGGAATAGTCTCTGAACGTCCACTCTATCTATCCCCCTCATCATCTTATAAACCTCTATTAAGTCACCTCTCATCCTCCTCCGCCCCAAAGAGAAAAGCCCTAGCTCCCTCAACCTTTCCTCATAAGACCTATCCTGCAAACCAGGCAGCATCCTGGTAAATCTCCTTTGCACCCTTTCCAATGCTTCCACATCCTTCCTATAATGAGGTGGCCAGAACTGCACACAATACTCCAAATGTGGTCTCACCAGGGTCATGTACAGTTGCAGCATAACCCCACGGCTCTTAAACTCAAGTCCGCTGTTAATAAACGCTAACACACGATAGGCCTTCTTCACGGCTCTATCCACTTGAGTGGCAACCTTCAGAGATCTGTGGACATGAACCCCAAGATCTCTCTGTTCCTCCACATTCATCAGAACCCTGCCGTTGACCCTGTAATCCGCATTCAAATATTTTCTACCAAAATGAATCACCTCACACTTATCAGGGTTAAACTCCATCTGCCATTTTTCGGCCCAGCTCTGCATCCTATCAATGTCTCTTTGCAGCCTACAACAGCCCTCACCTTATCCACTACTCCACCAATCTTGGTGTCATCAGCAAATTTACTGACCCACCCTTCAGCCCCCTCCTCCAAGTCATTGATAAAAATCACAAATAGCAGAGGACCCAGCACTGATCCCTGTGGTACACCGCTGGTAACTGGTCTCCAGTCTGAAAATGTTCCATCCACCATCACCCTCTGTCTTCTATGTGATAGTCAGTTACTTATCCAATTGGCCAAATTTCCCTCTATCCCACACCTCCTTACTTTCTTCATGCGCCGACCATGGAGAACCTTATCAAATGCCTTACTAAAATCCATGTATATGACATCAACTGCTCTACCTTCATCTACACACTTTGTTACCTCCTCAAATAATTCAATCAAATTTGTGAGGCAAGATTTATCCTTGATGAATCGGTGTTGACTATTCCGGATTAAGCTGCATCTTTTCAAATGGTCATAAATCCTATCCTTCAGGACCTTTTCCATTAACTCACCGACCACCGAAGTAAGACTAACTGGCATATAATTACCAGGGTCATTCCTATTCCCTTTCTTGAACAGAGGAACAACATTTGCCACTCTCCAGTCTCCTCTGTTTAGTCGCCTGCTGTTTAGCACACAGGGCTAAATCGCTGGCTTTGAAAGCAGACCAAGCAGGCCAGCAGCACGGTTCGATTCCCGTAACAGCCTCCCCGAACAGGCGCCGGAATGTGGCGACTAGGGGCTTTTCACAGTAACTTCATTGAAGCCTACTCGTGACAATAAGCAATTTTCATTTTCATTTCATTTTCCTCAGGCACTATCCCCGTGGACAGTGAGGACCCAAAGATCAAAGCCAAAGGCTCTGCAATCTCATCCATTGCCTCCCAAAGAATCCTTGGATATCTCCCATCTGGCCCAGTGGACTTGTCGACCCTCAGGTTTTTCAAAATTGCTATTACATCCTTCCTCAGAACATCTACCTCCTCCAGCCTACCCGCCTGTATCACACTCTCATCTTCAAAAACATGGCCCCTCTCCTTGGTGAACACTGAAGAAAAGTATTCATTCAACGCCTCTCCTATTTCTTCTGACTCCACGCACAAGTTCCCACTACTGTCCTTGACCGGCCCTAACCTCACCCTGGTCATTCTTTTATTTCTCGCATAAGAGTAAAAAGCTTTGGGGTTTTTCTTGATCCAACCCGCCAAGGATTTCTCCTGCCCCCTCCTCGCTCTCCTGAGCCCTTTTTTGAGCTCATTCCTTGCTGCCTTGTTATCCTCAAGAGACCCAACTGAACCTTGTTTTCTCATCCTTACATATTCTTCCTTTTTCCCCTTGACAAGACATTCAACCTCTTTTGTGAACCATGGTTCCCTCACACGGCCACTTTGCAGAACATCTCCCGTCCGTCCACAAACATGACCCAGTCCTTCCTGTCGCTGTCGTTTCAACTCGCCATCCTGCTCCCACGTCCACATGTCCGTCCTTAGCCTGCTGCAATGTTCCAGTGAAGCCCAGTGCAAACTGGAGGAACAGCACCTCATCTTCCGATTAGGCACATTACAGCCTTCTGGACTTAACATTGAGTTCAACACCTTCAGGCTGTGAACTCTCTCCTCCACCTTCACCCCATTTTTATTTCTATCAATTTATCTTCAGTTCTTCCATTATTCCCTCAACATCATCTCCCGTTCCCCCCCAACCCCCACCCCACGAAGGCTGTTCCCTGTTCCCAGTTTCATTTGACACACTGCTCACCTTTGTTCTGCCATCCACACACTCTGATGTCTTTCTGTGCCGCAATCAGCTCCGTTCTTCGCCTCGATCACCCCCATTTACGTTTCCTTTGTCTTTTTATCCATGACATCATTGTCAATCTCCACCTATCGTGGTACCCTAACCTGCCCCACTCCCCCATTACAGGATAAATCTGACCCTATTTGCAGTTCTCTCCAGCTTTTACAGAGTCACCCAGACTCGAAATGTCAGCTCCCTTCTCTCCCCACAGATGCTGTCAGACCTGCTGAGATTGTCCAACATTTTCTGATTTTGTTTCAAGTCTCTAGGCCTTCATGGCCCCTTTCAATAAGACAACTTCCGATTTAGAACATAAACATAGAACACACAGTGCAGAAGGAGGCCATTCGGCCCATCCATGTCTGCACAGACCCGCTTAAGCCCTCACTTCCACCCTATCCCCATAACCCAATAACCCCTCCAAACCTTTTTGGTCATAAAGGGACAATTTATCATGGCCAATCCACCTAACCTGCATGTCTATGGACTGTGGGAGGAAACCGGAGCACCCGGAGGAAACCCACGGAGACACGGGGAGAACGTACAAACTCCGCACAGACAGTGACCCAGTGGGGAATCAAACCTGGAACCCTGGCGCTGTGAAGCCACAGTGCTAACCACTATGGTACCGTGCTGCCAATTCCATTAATTTGGTTTTAGGCACACTTTTCAAAATGCTCGGGTTATAATGTTTATTTCTACATAAGATCGAGGCAGATCAACAGCCATTTTTACAGCCGTTGTACTTTAAAAACACATTCTCACTTGATTCCACTTGTTTCTCACTCTTGTTGTGTTTAAAAGATTAAAAACCCCCTCAACCCTCAAAACTTAAACTCTTTCAGATCCTAGACTGGAGTCCACAATTTTCTGTCATGAAGCACGGTAATGCTGTCTGTGACGGTATCGCAACTCGGAGCACTGTACCGTGGGGGTGTTTACATTGATTTTGGAATGGTGTGCCGAGTCAAGTGTCAGCCCAGTGAGAATAAGAGGGCCAATTGTCATTCAACAATTATTAAGAACTATTTATTAAATTAGTAAAATTCAAATACAAACAATCGGGACGATAGCACGTGAAGACAATTAAGTGCATAAATTGCTAAACACCCCCCGTTCATGTAGAACAGAACCCTTGTTCCAAAATATAACAGTGATCGCCAAACTCCTTAAAACTTCCCCGTTCCTCAAACAACATCCAAATTAAATCGGTCTATGAGTCAAAACCTGCTTATCGTTACCACACAATACAGTGGTAATAACAGTGAGAATAATCAAACTAAAAAACATCTTTTGTCCTGACCCGGTGGAGATATTTAAACTTCCTCCACAAAGGTTTCTGCATTGCTTTGACCCGAAGACTTAGAAACTGCTAAATATAACTGGCCTCCAGGCTGTTTGATGTAAACTGACCTTGCCTGCTTCTGAGAATTCTGGCAATGATACCATTTCTCCCCTTTGACTCTGCATTCTGTGTTATTGGTTGTCTGCCTCCATCAAATTCCTTGGCCGGGATTATCCGACCCCCCCCGCCGGGTCAGAGAATCCCCGGGGGGAGGTGCGAATCCAGCCCCGCCACCCCAACGCCGGCTGCCCTATTCTCTGGCGCAGTTTTTCAGGCGGAGGCAGGATTCCCGGCCACACCCATCGGGGGCCATTAACAGCGCCACCCCCCCCCCCCCCCCCCCCCCCCGGTGATACTCCAGGCCCACTTGGGCCGAGCCGCCTCCCAGTTTTCCCAGTCCTACCGGTGTGAATTACTCACCTCACACACGGCGGGACCTGGCAAGTAAGTGTGTGGGGGTGGTCCTCGGGGGGGGGGGGCATGGGGGGATCTGACCCTGGGGGGGGGGCCACCATGGTGGCCTCGCCCACCATTGGGGCCGACCGATTTACAGGCGGGCTTGTTCCGTGGAGGGACTTCTTTCCTCCGTGCCAGGCCCCTGTTGGGCTCTGCCGTATTGCCCGGGGGCCGGTGCAGAGAGAGACGAGAACCCCCGCGCATGCGCGGAAATACGCCGGCCGGACCGCGCAAGCGCAAATTCGCACCAGCCCTTCGGCGCCAGCTGGAGCGACGCCATCCCCTCCGGCACCCTCCTAGTCTCCCAGAAAGGTTAGAATTCCTCACCTTGGGGAGCCGTTGACGCCGGAGTCGGTGGCCCCGCTTTTCCCGTCGACGTGGGGACATAGTCCCATTTTCAGAGAATCCCGTCCCTTGAGTCTGGAAATTAACATTTGTTTACCTCGTTGATCTCCCAATTGTCGAGGTAATCTGTTTGTACCAATAGGCGATTCACACCTGATTCTATCTCAATGCCTGTTAACCTCGTTACTGGGAATAATGCATCTCTTCCGGCCTTTTGAATACTGGTTACTGCTACCACTGGGAAGATTGCTACCTGTTACTGAGCAGGGTGCATTCTATCCTGTCTTGTTAAATTCCTGCCACAGCTGTTACTGGGCAAAAGTCCTGCGTCCCCTCCACTGAGGATGGCCTCCACCTCGTGGACTGAAATGGTTTGAAATGGTGGCCAACCACCACCTTCACAGGGTCATTATAAATGAGCAATAAATATGGGTCTCCCACATCCCGTGAAATAATCAGAAAACAATATTGGTATTCAAAGATCTTTTCATCTGATCCGATCTGTGGTGAGTTGTTTTTATCTTTCTATCTAACGGTAACAGATGCTCTTTGAAATGTAACACCTGGCTTCAATACTGCTCTATTAGGTATTCGAGAATACAGTTCTGCATATCCTGGAAATATGTATTTTGGGGTCCAAAATCTTATTTTGTCTGTATTCTGACATTCTTCATGAATAAACAGTTACTGGAGACATGTGATATTGTCTCACTTCGGCTGATTCACCTTCTACAACATTCACTATGACCTTCCCCGACAAACAATAAAAATATCTCATTAGATAAGAATTACTTCTTAACAAACGAGCCTTAATAAAAACAGATTGTTCAAAAAGATTAAAGCATAGCCAGTGATTCGAAACACTGTCATTATAAAACCCCAATACTCTTGTGGCTTGATATTTAATGCTTGCCTATTTCTTAAATTCAACTTCACGCCATCTAGAATGAATTCTCCCTCTGTGTACCCGAACAGGCGCCGGAATGTGGCGACTAGGGGATTTTCACAGTAACTTAATTGCAGTGTTACTGTAAGCCTACTTGTGACAATTAAAAGATTATTAGCATTAATTATTATTATTTGGCCACTTTACTCTAACACACAGAAACTACCTGTGCTGGATTTTCAAAACGGACGCATTTCAAGGGGGAAAATTTCAAGGGGATTTTACTGTTTTGTTGATTTCGATGACTTTACCAATGTGATGGAAATGTCCTTGTTTCTGTTACTGTTTTCCATACGATCTGTTGTAGCACGGTGGTTAGCACAGTTGCTTCACAGGGCCAGGGTCCCGGGTTCGATTCCCGGCTTGGGTCACTGTCTGTGCGGATGTCTGCACGTTCTCCCCGTGTCTGCGTGGGTTTCTTCCGGGTGCTCCGGTTTCCTCCCACAAGCCCCGAAAGACGTGCTGTTAGGTGAATTGGACATTCTGAATTCTCCCTCCGTGTAGGCAACTGGGGGCTTTTCACAGTAACGTCATTGCAGTGTTAATGTAAACCTACTTGTGACACTAATAAAGATTATTATTAATATTTTGTGCTGTATGTCATTGACGTTATTTAAGAAAGAATCTTAACTATTTGATAAATACACTGTGTCAAAGCCTTTACCATTCCAAACAAAGCAGCCGGGATCTGTTTCTCTCACTGTCAAAGGCCCAAATCTCTGTCCCTAACTCTTCAACATAAGATTCTGTCCATGATATCGGTGGAAAATGTAAAATATTTTTACTGGCCTTTTTATTAACACAGTGGCATTTAATTAGCAAGTTCTGACAACACCTCTATTAAAATTTAAAATTAGTGATAAAGTATTTTTTATATTTAATGTCATTGAATTGATTTAAGAGGAAACGTCATTAAATTATCCAGCCAATGCTGCAATATTTGATTCCGTTAGCCATCCTGAACAATCCCTACTCCAATGTATTTCCCAAAATCCCCTGTTGTCATAAACTTTAAACCTTTACTGTTAAACCTTCAGGCTTTCGCAATATTGTAATCAAATAGAAACCATATAAACACTGATAGTTTTCTCCGACAAAGTTTTTTCCAGGATTGACAAATGCCTGAACATACCCACACAGGAATCACTTCCCAAAACAAAATCAGCTGCAAATAAAATCAACTGTGGGATCTGGAATTATTACTAAACCTCACCTGTTATCTTCCTGTAACCCTGTTATCTTCAAATGTACTTTGAAGTATAGCCATAATTATAAAAAGTGAATCACCTGTTTGACTCCTTTCCAAATTAAAATAGGAATAGTTTTAGGCGTCTTAGCCCCAATCACGGTTGCAGCATCTGTACAAAGTTTCAATGAAATTAATAAATTTATTGCATCGATCCAAACTTTGCAAATATTTGAGAATTAATTTGTGGCTGAGCAAATCAAAGCCTTTTGCCAAAACAATGAAAATTACCACCATTTGGCCCCTATTAAACAATTCTGTAACCTTGTAATGTTCTGTTGCAAGCAGATGTTCCAGCAACACAAACCTTTCCCGCCTCGGATTGAGATAAATCACATTCACTATTCATCTCACACTTCTCTTCATAAAGAGCCTGACAATGATTCTACCCAGTAAGAAGTCTTACAACACCAGGTTAAAGTCCAACAGGTTTGTTTCGAATCACTAGATTTCGGAGCACTGCTCCTTCCTCAGGTGAATGAACAGGTAGGCTCCAGAATCATTTATATAAACAAAGTCAAAGATGCAATATGATACTTTGAATGCAAGACTTTGCAGGTAATTAAGTCTTTACAAGTCCAGACGGAGCAAATGGAGAGAGGGATAATCACAGGTTGAAGAGGTGTGAATTGTCTCTAGCCAGGACAGTTGGTAGGATTGCACAAGCCCAGGCCAGATGGTGGGGGGTGAATGTAATGCGACATGAATCCAAGCGGTTGAGGGCGTACTCATGTGTTCGGAACTTGGCTATCAGTTTCTGCTTGCTGATTCTGCGTTGTCGCGCGTCCTGAAGGCCGCTTTGGAGAATGTTTACCCGAAGATCAGAGGCTGAATGCCCTTGACTGCTGAAGTCTGGAATGGAACATTCCTGCCTGGCGATTGTCGTGCGATGTCTGTTCATCCGTCCCACGCCATCGGGATGTCAACTGAGGTCCTCCCTCGATGCACCGCCACTGATGGGCCGAGTCCCCGACGGCATCGGTCGTGTGTACTCTCACTTTTCGGTGACCTCGCTGCAGACCGTGTCCAGCGCCGCCACAGTCGGCGGGGTGGGTAGCCGTTCTGCTGGCAGGGGGGGTTTTGGCGAGGGGGTTACAGTGGGGCAGGCCTGGTTCACGCATGGGCAGCTTTATGTTGTATGGCATGGCCACTGCAGGTCGCTATCGTGCACATACGCAATTCTGCGTCCGTATTTGCAGATAAAGCCAGCCCCTCACTGGGTGGGGCATTGGTGCTGGAGAGGCACCGACTTGGGAGACGAAGCCTGTGTGGAATATAAGTACGAAGGAGCTTAAACAAGGAGTCAGGAGGGCTAAAAGGGGTCACGAAAAGTCATTGGCAAATAAGATTAAAGAAAATATTTTGGGCGAGAGAAGTGGTGCGAATCGCATCCCAATCTCAAAGTGTCGATTGTGGCCTCCCCCCCCCACACACACCCACACACACCAATCACCAGTACTACCACCACCCCCCCCCCCCCCGTTCAAGTGAGAAACACCCTACTATGGGATCGCCATAGCCCCACCCTTGGCAGAGCCAAACTGGCAGTGCCATGTGAACCAGGTTCCAGTCCCCCGACCACCTCCCATGGCCTCCGAACCTTTCAAAATGGTCGTCACGTCTGGTCTCCGGTGCTGGAGATCACTCTTGCTTCCAGACGTCTCAGCTGCGCCGGTGGGGGTGGGGGAGGTGGGGGGACTACCGGGAGATCCGGCTTGATATGACAAAGCTTATTTAAATATGCTAATCTGGTTCACATCCAGCAAGGGCGTAAACCAGATTATATCAGGTGCAACAGGCCGGGAGCATCATGCTCTGCTCAGCGCCCAGCGCAAACCCCACTGAGGGGACCTCCCGCTATTCTCCTGACATAATGAGATGTGCGCCCAGCACATTGCCGGCGGAGAATCACCCTGATGATTTTCCTTTCACAAAACCATGTTGACTCTGATTGGTTACTCTGATTTAAAGGTTCTATATCACCTTTAATAATGGCTTCTAACACTTTCCTGATGATAGGGGTAAAGCTCATTGGCCTGTGGTTTCCTGCTTTCTGTCTCCCTCCCATTATAAATAAAGGAGGGGGGAATTCACATTTAGTCGCTTGCAGGCTCTCGTGTTCCTGTACATCTGCTGCCCTTGTCTTACTATGCTGTAGAGGTCAGGGGTTTGGAAAGTGCTTTTTAAAAAGTTCATTCATGGTACATGGGCATCGCAGGCTGTGCCAGCAATATTTGCCCATCCCTAACTGCCCTTGAGGACATTTAAGGGTCAACCAAATTGCTGTGGATCTGGGGTCACATGTAGGCCAGACTGGGTAAGGACGGCAGATTTCTTTCCCTAAAAGACATTATTAAACCAGATGGGTTTTTACAACAATTGAAAATGGTTTCATGATTTTTATTGAATTCAAATTTCACCATCTGAAGCGGCAGAATTTGAACCTGGGTCCCCGGAGTATTACTCTGGGTCTCTGGTTTACTAGCCCAGTGACAATGCCACTATGCTACTGCCTCCCCTGAAGGATCCTTGATATGTGCATTTTGCAGATGTTAAACATAGCTGCCGCTGTGTGGGCAGGCGGCACGGTAGCGCAGTGGTTAGCTCTGTTGCTTCACAACCCCAGGGTCCCAGGTTTGATTCCCACTTGGGTCACTCTGTGCCGAGTCTACACATTCTCCCCGTGTCTGTGTGAGTTTCCTCCGGGTGCTCCGGTTTCCTCCCACAAGTCCTGAAAGACGTGCTTGTTAGGTGAATTGGAAATTCTGAATTTTCCCTCTGTGTCCCCGAACAGGCGCCGGAATGTGGCGACTAGGGGATTTTCACAGTAACTTCATTGCAGTGTTAATGTAAGCCTACTTGTGACAATAACAAAGGTAATTTTTATTATTATTATTATGGTGCAGAGATTGAATGTTTGTGGAAAGGGGAGCAAGCAAGCAGACTGCTTTCCTGGATGGTGCCGAGCTACTTGAGTGTTGTTGGAGCTGAGCTCATCTAGGCAAGTGGAGAGTATTCCTTCCCAATCCAGACTAATGCCTTGTAGAAGTTGAAAAGCTAACAGCTAACCCACAACTTCACTGAATTCCACCCAATCCCCACTGCTCTCCTCAAGATTTATCGTTTTCATTGAGTCATAATGGAATTTCTGTATTCACCAGATCAAGTCCTGAGTACGAGGGCCTTGCAATACCATCCGGTTCATAAAGAGACTCCGGTACCATTTTCCAGGTGAAATGCTTTTGTTCAGAGTGTGAATAAAATGAGGAAATACTTCAAAGCTTGTTTTCAGATTTCCTATTCAATCCATGTGGCTGCTCCCATGAGCATTATTTATGACAGATCGTGTAAGACTTGTCTAAGTGAGCTTGTGAAATGAGACAGAAAGGGAAATGAATGCCCAAAGGAACACAACAGTTTGTCTTCGACAATATCAGACAATAAAAAAAAGCTATGTGTAAAAACTGAGGAACTTGGGAGCAGATCTTTCCAGATTTTACAGCTGAGGTCCCATTGCCAGGGCTGAAAGGAAGCGGCAAGTCCATTTCGGCAGACAGCAGGCCCCTAGAAACACACCACCCCATCAATGACCACTAAATTGACCACTGTCAGGCCGGTCAACCAATGAAGGACGGTGACGGTGAATTATCCCCAAAAGGTGCTGGTCAATCAGAGAGCTGGAAGCTCACCACCCTCCCCCCCCCCCCCCCCCCCCCCCCCCCCCCCCACCAGCACCACCATGGTTGGTGGCCACTGCTGGTACTGCATCTCCAGGATCAGGGAAGCCCTGCGGCTGTGTATTCCCCAGGAGGGGGAAGTGGGTTTGGAGGATGCCACGTAGGGAGATTTCAGTAGAGAGCCACTTTCACTGGAGCGAGAGGCACCTGCAGTCCTTCCCACTTGGGAAGGCTATGGTGCGTCTAAAAAGGAGGGAAGCACAGACCCCAGTTACAGAGCCCATAGCAGGACACAGGTTTCGCGAGAAAACCTCCCCATGCGCTGGCTGGCTACCCTGACATGGACAAAACATCTTTAGATAGACTAGAGGATGTGGCCCGGATTGGCCACTTAAATGACTTTGTTGGATTCCCGCTGAGTGGCATCCTTCCTGCCACTGGCAAAATGGCTTCGCAGCAGGAAGATGTCAAGGAGTCCCTCGATGCCTTCCCACACCATTCTGTCAGCCTTTCTGCCTCCCAGTCTATTGCCAAAGACCTGGTAAAATTCCACTTATTCTAGTGCTCCCCTTGACTTTCAGAGTGGAAATGTGTTGGCCACTGTGGTACTCAAGCTGAAGAAACATGAGGGTTGCTAAGAGTTTAAAGCTACATCTGTATCCAGCACGGAGAAGCTCCATTCGCATTCAGAAAGATAGTTAGAGAAACAGCACATGGGGCTTGCTAGTGGCAATGCCGCTGGATTAGTCATCCAAAGACTCAGGTTCAAATCCCACTATAACAACTACTGGAATTTAAAGTTAATTAATAAATCTGGAATATAAATCCAGCCTCAGGAAAGATGACAATCGAACCATTATCAATTGCCATAAAACCCATCTGGTTCACTGCTGACCTTTCTTGATGGAAATCTGCTGTCCTTACCCTGTCTGGCCTTTATCTCAAGAGGGTTGGAATATAAAAGCAGGGATGTGCTACTGAGCCTTTATAAGGCTCTGGTTAGGCCCCATTTGGAGTACTGTGTCCAGTTTTGGGCCCCACATCTCAGGAAGGACATACTGGCACTGGAGCGTGTCCAGCGGAGATTCACACGGATGATCCCTGGAATGGCGGGTCTAACATATGATGAACGGCTGAGGATCCTGGGATTGTATTCATTGGAGTTTAGAAGGTTAAGGGGAGATCTAATAGAAACTTACAAGATAATACATGGCTTAGAAAGGGTGGACGCAAAGAAACTGTTTCCGTTAGGCGAGGAGACGAGGACCCGTGGGCACAGCCTTAGAATTAGAGGGGGTAAATTCAGAACAGAAATGCGGAGACATTTCTTCAGCCAGAGAGTGGTGGGCCTGTGGAATTCATTGCCGCGGAGTGCAGTGGAGGCCGGGACGCTAAATGGCTTCAAGGCAGAGATAGATAAATTCTTGATGTCGCGAGGAATTAAGGGCTACGGGGAGAATGCTGGTAGGTGGAGTTGAAATGCCCATCAGCCATGATTGAATGGCGGAGTGGACTCGATGGGCCGAATGGCCTTACTTCCACTCCTATGTCTTGTGGTCTTATGGCCTACATGTGATTCCAGACCTACAGCAATGTGGTTGATTCATAAATGGTCGATGAAACCACTCAGTTCTAGGGCAATTAGGGATGGGCAACAAATGCTGGTCATTCACGTGCCATGAAATAATTTTTAAAAGTTGTGTGCCATTGTTCTTCTGATCCAGTCCAATCTAATAATTGTGTCTCTTGTTTTTAATATATCTTTCTATTCCTTTCTCCCTCGTAATTTTAAAACATTAACGCTGAGGCATTTACACTATTTACCTTAACTGTACCCAGCGACAACTGTTATGGGAGCGGCGTTTCCAGAACCCCAAAATGTATCATGGAGTTCAACCAACCTCTCCCTTTAATGTATTGTTGCTTTTGAAGCACACGGCTTGTTCCCCAGGTGTGGTATTACAGTTATGGACTCGTTCGGTTTTTAAACACAAATCAACGTTTATTCCATGAACTCAAGTTAACCTTTTTAAATAAACATTGGCTCACTTAACCCCCTTACTTCCAAGATAACCCCGAAAATAATACAACACTAAATTATCCCTCAAAATGTTCCTTCAAACCTCCAAAAAACTTAACACCTTTAAACAGAAACACATCAGGTTAAAGACATTACTATTATGAGTTTAAATCACCCAAATGATTCAGAGATAGTCTTTCCTGGCAGAGATCACAGCAGATCCAGCTCACTGCAAACACAGACACACCCCAGCTCTTTTCTCAAACCGGCTTTCTCCTTTCAAAACAGCTCACAGCAAACCAGCCAGGCACTTTTCACCTGCTCTCTCTCAAACTGAAACTAAAAGCAGAAGTGAGCTCAGCTCCCCCCACCCTCTGACATCACTTCAGTAATATGAGCTGCTCCATTTCTTAAATGTACATTGCTTAAACATCCATTTCTTAAAGGTACTCTCACATGACACTCACACTGATTCCCTGAAAATGGTAAAAAAATGGATTTGAAACAGTGACTCAGCCAGTCGCACTGTCACCTCTGAGTCCTAATGCTGTGGGTTCAAGACCCCTCCCGAAACGTGTGTCTATAATTGGGGATAACACATCAGTGCAGTAGTCGGACGGTGGAGGGGTACTGGGCTCGCACTGTCAGAGGTGCCATAATTCCTGTGAGATCTTAAATCAAGATCCCATCTTAATAATAATA
Organism: Scyliorhinus canicula; assembly: GCF_902713615.1. Lineage (NCBI taxonomy): Eukaryota > Metazoa > Chordata > Chondrichthyes > Carcharhiniformes > Scyliorhinidae > Scyliorhinus > Scyliorhinus canicula. The sequence continues at coordinate 242,708,704 of NC_052149.1, forward strand.
ATCTTTATTATTGTCACAATTTGGCTTACATTAACATTGCAATGAAGTTACTGTGAAAAGCCCCTAGTCGCCACACACTGGCGCCTGTTCGGGTACACAGAGGGAGAATTCAGAATGTCCAATTCACCCAACAACACGTCTTTCGGGACTTGTGGAGGCAACCGGAGCACCCGGAGGAAACCCACGCAGACACGGGGAGAACGTGCAGATGCCACACAGACAGTGACCCCAGCCGGGAATCGAACCTGGGACCTTGATGCTGTGAAGCAACAACGATAACTGCTGTGCTATAATGCCGCTTTAGGTGTCTTTAATAGCGGTAGCTAAACTAGAGCAGGAGATATCTCCCTGTACATGCGCAATGTTTCTCTTTCACAATACCTAAAACATGATCTGAAGAGTTATTTATTCTTCAGTTGAGATTACCATTGTTGGCATTTACAGCTGATCCTTGAGAAGTTGGAGGTCAGTCACTTTCTTTAACTGCTGCATAGGAACACATAAAATAGGAATAGGCCAATTGGCCCTTCGAGCCTGCTCCACCATTCAATATGATAATGGTAGATCCTCTATCGCCACATCATACCACAGTGCTCTCCCCATATCATTGACACCTTTAGAGTCCAGAAATCTATCTATTTCCCTCTTCAATCTATTCACTGATTTGGCCTCCACAGCTTTCTGTGGTTGAGAATTCCACAGGTTCACCACCACCTGCGTGAAGAAACCTCTCCTCAGCTCACCCCGTATCCTGCGGCTGTGACCCCTTATTCTCGCCCTCCCCAGCCAGAGGAAACAGCGTCCCTGCATCCATTCTACCCAGATCTGCCAGAGGTTTTGAAACCTTTCTGAAAATCCAAATAAACCGCATCTTCTCGTTCGCCCTTATCTATTCAGCTAGTTACGCTCTCAAAAAACTCCAGCAGGTTTGTCAAACATAATTTCCCTTTCATAAATCCATGTTGATTTTGTCTAATCCCTCTGATACTTTTAAAGTGTCTTGTTATCGAAAACTTTGGAATAAATTCCAGCATTTTTCCCACTACTGGTGCAGGATTCTGTGGGAACCGGCGGGGCGGGCAACTCCGGGGGAAGGAGTGGCGTGAACCACTCCGGCATCGGACTGCCCCAAAGGTGTGGAATCCTCCGCACCTTCAGGGGCTAGGCCGACCGCGGAGTGATTTATGCCCGGCTAGCAGGTGGGGAATGTGCTTGGTGCCACGCCAACTGGCGGCGAAGGGTCTCTGCTGGCTGGCGCGAGTTGGCACATGTGCGGGAGTGCCAGCGTGTGCTGGCGTCATCCCCACGCATGCGCAGAGGGCTTCGTTTCTGCACGGGCCATGGCAGACCGCTCCAGCTGCCAGTGCGGAAGAATAGAGTGCCCCCACGGCACAGTCTCGCCCGCAGATCAGTGGACCCCGATCACGTGCCAGGCCACCGTGGGGGCACCTCCCGGGGCTAGATCTCCCCCCCCCCCCCCCCGAGAAGCCCGGAGGCTACCCGCACCATCAGGTCCCGCCGGTAAGGACCTAATCTAATTTACGATGGCGGGACCAGACCAGCAAGAAAACTGACGGCCATTTGGCCCATCGCTGGCTGGAGAATCGCCGGGGTGGCCACTGCCAGCGGCCGCCGACCGGTGTGGCGTGATTCCAGCCCCCACTAAATTTCCGGCGCCGGATAATTCGGCAGCCGGCGGGGACAGAATTCACCCCGACCCTCGGCGATTCTCCTTTCCGGCGGGAGGCGGGGGGGGGGGGGGGGGGGGGGGGGGAGATTCCCGCCCCTGATGTTAGACTGACTAGCCTGCAATTCTTTTTTTTCTCCCTCCCTTCTTTTTGAAAAGTAGGATTACATTTTCTGCCCTCCAATCTGCTGGGACTGTTACAGAATTTTGGAAGGTGATAACCAACAGATCCACAATTTCTCTGGCCACCTCCTCTTGAACCCTGCAATGCAGACTATCAGGCTCTGGGCATATAGCCGCTTTCAGTCCCGTTAATTTCTCCGGCACCTTTTATTAGAAATGCTAATTTCCATCAATTCCTCCTTTTCACTAGACCCATGATTCCTCAGTATTTCTGGGAAGTTACTTGTGTCGCCCTCCGTGACGACAGAACTAAAGTAATTGCTCTGCCATTCCCTTGCTTTTTCGATGATAAATTCTCTTGTTCGGACTGTAAAGGATCTACAGTTATCTTTACTAATCCTTTTATTTTTACATACTCATGGAAGCTTTTACAGTTCTGTGTTTATGTTACTTGTGAGTTTATTCTAATACTCTATTCTCTGTCTCTTAATCAATATCTTGGTCCTCCTTTGCTGAATTCTGAAGCGTTCTTTACGCTCAGGAACCAATCCTCAGGTTTGCTACTTTTTCTGACAACATTATCTGACGCCTCTTTGAATCTACCTTTGATTTAGTTGGCTAACCTGGTTTTACTTGCTGTGTTTTTATGTTGGAAATGAATTTATAACTGTTGCCATGAGGTGTAGGCATATCTACAGCGCTGTTAGGGAGGCGGTTCCAGGATTTTGACCCAGCGACAGTGAAGGGATGGTGCCACATTTCCCAGTCAGGATTATCCATGGGTTGGGTTGATCAATGTGAATGTGGTGGACAGGGTGGGTGTTTAAGGTGGGGATGGGGCACCAATCAAGCAGGGCTGCTTTGTCCTGGATGGTGTCGAGCTTCTTGAGTGTCAGAACTGCAGTCAGAAAGGCAAGTGGAGAGTATTCCATCACACACGTAACTTGTGTCTTGTAGATGGCAGACAGGCTTTGGGGAGTCAGCAGGTGAGTTACTTTCCACAGAATTCCCAGTCTCGGATCTGCTCCGGTAGCCACAGTATTCACATGTTTAGTCCAGTTCCGTTTGTGGTCAAGGATGTCGATGTTGGGGGATTCAGCAATGGTAACAGTATTGAATGTCAAAGGGAGATGGTTAGATTATCTCTTGTTGTAGATGGTCGTTGGTATTTGTCTGGATGGATGTCACTTGCCACTGATCAGCCCAAACCCACAAGTTGAATTGGTTTTGCTGCTCATATTGTTCATTATGGGAGCATGTTGTATATAAATTGCCTGCCTAACTTCCTGTTTCCCTAGTTTCGGATTGAGTCGATGCCATTGAAATACTTGGAATCCCTCTCAGAGGCTCAAACGTGAGGGTTTGCATGAACTTCCCCTGGTCAATGGTGCTGGGCCGGGAACCATCCAACAGAAGCAATTTAAATTGTTAACTTCTGCAAATTCTGCCCTGATAGTTACTCGGAAAAATCACTTTGATGCTTAAAAATGTTACAGTACAGAAGACGGCCATTCGGCCCAGCTTGTCCGGCCAGCCCGAGGACACACAGGTGTCCTTTCTAATTCCATCTTCCTGCACCCTGCAGTTTACAGCAATTAAGGTGCAGATCCAGGTACTTTTTAAAAGAGTTTAGGGTCTCTGCCTTCACCACCAACTCAGGCAGCGAATTCCAGTGTAACTATTTAAAAAGCCCAAGGCCAGCCTCGCAAGGGACACCCCCTCAACTCACGCGACTCCCCGGGGACCCATCACACTTCCTCCCGCCCCCTATCCAAACCCCCACATAGCCCAGTGCCACCCCAACCTGGCCCAACATCACTCCCCACCTCCCCATTCGGCCCTCCCCTCTCCAGTCTGACCCCTGCTCCCCCACACGCCTCTGGTTGGTTTGATGCCCGTCCACAACTCCAGTTCGATCCCCCCCCCCCCCCCCCCCCACCGCCCCACTCGCCTCACCTCCACATCCCACCTGCCTCACCCACTGAATGTTTTAACTTTCATCTCCATCACGGTAGTTGGTGCCACAGAAAGAGGGTGTTGATTTCCTCTCTGTGCCACAGTTACTCCATGCCAATACAGCCGGCACTGCTTCACCGCGAGGCAGGGCTTTGGAAGCCCAGATGGCAATCCACCGGAGATTTCCATCTGAGCAAGTTGTGGGCGAATGATGAGTCCTAAAGTTTTACAGCACAGAGAGAGGTGCTTTAGCGCAGCATTTCTCTGCTGACCATTCAGCACCAATCCATTCCTTATCTGGTCATCACTGCATTTGAAATGTATTTAATTGAATAAAGAGAATCAGGCTCCATATTAACTCCCACTGCTCCATATTAACTTTCACACACCGAATTGTGAATGATCAAGTATAACCGGCTGCCCAGTGTCAGCTCATCTCTGCAATCCTCTTTCCTGTTAGACAGAAGAGTGTGCGTTCAAAACTCTGGCAGCAGTACCTTGAACATTATCCGTGTCGGCAACTCCAGTGTTGTACTGAGAAAGTGACACCTTGTTGGAAGCTGCATCCTTCAAATGAGAAATCAAATCAACACCTTACCTGTTCATTCAGGTGGTTGTACAATATCCCATGGCGATCTGTCAGTGCTCAATTACACAAACACTTTTTACAGAAGCTGGAATATATATTTAGAAATGGAAGGTGGTCTTCATGTGCTGCCACTGGGGGCTGGTTTCGCACAGGGCTAAATCGCTGGCTTTGAAAGCAGACCAAGGCAGGCCAGCAGCACGGTTCAATTCCCGTACCAGCCTCCTCGAACAGGTGCCGGAATGTGGCGACTAGGGGCTTTTCACAGTAATGTAATTTGAAGCCTACTTGTGACAATAAACGATTTTCACTTATCTGGAATTAGCCAAGGTACTTCATACAAGGTATACCCATCATCCCGACAAGCAGCCTGGTAACAACTAACTCAAACAGAGCTCCCTACACTGACTCTAACATAGACAAAAGCTCCCTACACGATGTAAGTTAAAGTTGATCTGTGGGCCTTAGAATGTGAGGATTTTCTCCAGGAGAAGTGCTGTGAGAGACAAAGCTGTAAGATCCAGGAATCAATATCCTGCGACAATGATAATGAATAGCAGCTGTCTGACTTATACACAGCACAGGAAGCAGCCAGATATCGGAAAAGGCCTGCTGGACATATCCATAAAAATAAAAGGAGAATGTGTTGTTAACAGCATTCTTCACAACCATTGAACATCGCCATGCTTTACAGCTAATGGAATACTTTTCAAAGTGCAGTCACTGTTGGAATGTCAGAGTGTGGCAGCTAATCTGTACACAGCAAGCTCCGACAAACAACGTGATAATGATCACATGACCTGTTTTGTGTGATGTAAATTGGGAGACAAATAATATTTGCAGCAAGTGTTGGTTTCTCGAGAAACTTCAGCTCCAAGTTGGTGAGAGCTGGAGGCTGAACTTCAAACACTGCGACACATGCAGGAGGGGAGAGTTACCTGCATATTTTGTTTCAGGAGGCGGTCACACCCCGTAGATTAAGGGCGCGATTCTCCCAGACAGGGAGAAATCGTAAGGCTGGCGTCAAATCTGGGCGGGTTTGACGCCAGCCCCCTCCCCTCCCCGACCGGGAACCGATTCTGGTCCCCGGTCGGGGCTAGCATGCCGCCGCCGTAAACTCCGGCATCGCGGGCTTAACGAATTTCGTTAAGCCCGCTTGCCAGAGTTTGCGCCGGCTGACGCGTCACATGACATCAGCCGCGCATGCGCGGATTGGAAGACTCCAACCCACGCATGCGCGGATGACGTCATTGCGCATTTGCGCGAAACCCCCGCATGCGCGGGCCGGGATGCCCCTCAGCCGCCCTGCAAAGTGATACAGCGGGGCGGCGGAAGGACAAAGAGTGCGCGGGTATCGGACCCGCTGCCCGCGATCGGTGCCCACCGATCGCGGGCCCATGGCACCCTTGGCACGGCCGTGGTACTGCCGTGCCAATCGGTGCCATGGTTTTTAAAATCGGCACTTTACGGCCGTTTTTACGAACGGCCAGACTTGCCGTTCGTAAAAACAGCCGTAAAGGGCTTGGAACTCGGCCCATCGGCCAGCTGAGAATCGCTGCTGGCCGTAAAAAAACGGCGGCAGCGATTCGTATCGGGAGTCGGGCGTGGGGGGGGGGGGTGGAGAATAGCGGGAGGGCATCGGACTAGCGTGGCCGTAAAATTTTACGAACCCCGCTATTCTCCGCACCGTCGTGAGTGCGGAGAATTGCGCCCTAAGTACCTCAAACTCGGTCAATGCTCAGGGACAGCAGGGTGTGACGGTGAGTGAGGCAGGTAGAGGGATCCTGAATTCAGGAATGCAGGAACCTCAGCTCTTGACCTTGTCCAACAGGCACCAGGTACTTGTTCCCTGTGTGGATGAGGAAATGGACTGAAGGGAGGATGAGCTAGCCGACCTCTGCACCGTGGCACAGGAGGCCATTGAAGTTGGGGGGGGGGGAGCAAAGTGTAGTTGTAGAGGATTCTATAATCAGGGGGGCTGTTAGCATCTTTTGATCAAGAGTCCGGCGTGGTATGTTGCCTGCCTGGTGCCAGGGTGAGGGGCATCTCTGACCGGCTTGAAAGGATATTGAAGTGGGAAGGTGAGGATCCAGTTGTTGTGGTCCAAGGTGGGTCAAACAACATCGGCAAGACTCAGAAATAGGACCTGTTGAGGGATATCAGGAACTAGGAACTAAATTAAATAACAGGTCCTCAAGGGTCATAATCTGTGGATTACTACCCGAGCCACGTGGGAATTGGAATAGGGATGAGAAAATTAGGGAAGTAAACATGTGGCTAAAGGAGTGTTGCGGGAAGCAGGGGTCTCATTTCCTGGCGGATTGGTATCAGGATTGGGACAGGAGGGATCTGTCCCGTTGGGACGCTCTCCATCTGAATCGCTCTGGGGCCAGTGTTCTCGCGAAAAGGATAAATAGGATGGTCACAAAGACTTTAAACTAGCAAGTGGGGGGTGGGGGACGGGAAGGGTAACACTTTGGGAAGTAAAATGGTTAATGGGAAGCAAAGCAGCAGGTTAGCACCTAGGGAGTTGAGTTCAACTACAGGGACTGTTATGAAAAAAGATAAAGGGAAGAACTCAGGAGATGTTATTAATGGAGATGTTCGGATTGAAATAGAAGGCATTAAAACGAGCAGAAAGGCACATTACCCGAATGCTGGTCACATTGGAAACATGATAAATGAGTTGACGGCACAAATCATCGTGAATGAGTCTGATTTTGTGGCCATTACAGAGACATGGCTGCAGGATGGTCACGACTGGGTGTTAAATATCCAGGGGTATCAGACTATTCGGAAGGACTGACAGGAAGGACAGGGAGGTGGTGCATCTCTGATATTTAAGGATGACATCAGGGCGGTAGTGAGAGATGATATAGGTTCGATGGAGAAAAAGGTTGAATCCATTTGGGTGGACATTAGAAATAGTAAGGAGAATAGGTCACTGATAGAAGTAGCCTATAGGCCACCAAATAATAACATCACAGTGGGACGGGCAACAAACAAAGAAATAACTGATGCATGTAACAATGGTACGGCAATTACCATGGGGGATTTTAATCTACATGTCGATTGGTCAAACCAGGTCGGTCAGGACAGCATTGAGGAGGAGTTCATAGAATGTATCCACAATAGTTTCCTCAAACAGTATGTAATGGAACCTACAAGGGAACAAGTTATTCTCGATCTGTTTCTGTGTAATGAGACAGGCATAATTAATGATCTCGTAGTTAGGGATCCTCTTGGAAGGAGCGATCACACTACGGTTGAATTTAAAATACAGATAGGGGTGAGAAGGTAAAATCCAATACCAATGTCTTGTGCTTTAACAAAGTAGATTACAAAGGGATGAGAGAGGAGTTGGCGAAGGTAGACTGATTTGATTTGATTTATTGAGTACAGTGAAAAGTATTTTTCTGCAGCCGAGGGAACGTACACAGTACGTACATAGTTGACAAAAGAATAATCAACAGAGATCATTGACTAATCGTGATTGGTTACAGTGCGGAACAAGGGGCCAAACAAAGCAACTACATGAGCAAGAGCAGCATAGGGCATCGTGAATAGTGTTCTTACAGGGAACAGATCAGTCCGAGGGGGAGGTGTTGAGGAGTCTAGTAGCTGTGGGGAAGAAGCTGTTCCTATGTCTGGATATGCGGGTCTTCAGACTTCTGTACCTTCTGCCTGATGGAAGGGTCTGGAAGAGGGCAATGCCTGGGTGGGAGGGGTCTCTGATATTGCTGTCTGCCTTCCTGAGGCAGCGGGAGGTGCATACAGAATCAAGGTGAAGGTGGCAAGCTTGTGTGGTGCGTTGGGCTGAGTTCACCACACTCTGCAGTTTCTTGTGATCTTGGACGGAGCAGTTGCCATACCAGGCTGTGAGGCAGCCGATCTGGAAGACTTTGTGGTGGGACAAATGAGGAACAGTGGAGGACTTTTAAAGTAATTTTTCACAGTGCTCAGCAAATGAAAAGGGAGGACTTTAGGAAAAAGGATTATTAGCCATGGATATCCAAGGAAATAAAGGAGGGTATCAAATTGAAAGAAAATGCATCAAAAGTTGCAAACTAGTGGGAAACTAGAGGATTGGGAAATCTTTAAAAGTCAACAGAAAGCCACGGAGAAAGCTATAAAGATAGATTGTGAGAGTAAACTCGCTCAGACTATAAAAAACAGATAGCAAACAATTCTACAAATATATAAAACATAAGAGAGTGACTAAGGTAAATATTGATCCTTTAGAGGATGAGAAGGGGGATTTAATAATGGGAAGTGAGAAAATGGCTTTGGCATTGAATAGGTATTTCATGTCAGTCTTCACAGTGGAAGACACAAATAACATGCCAATAATTATTGGCAAGGAGGCTATGGACCGTGAGGACCTAGAAACAATCATTCTCACTAAGGAGGTAGTGTAGGGCAAAATATTGGGGCCAAAGATAGACAGGTCTCCTGGCCCTGATGGAATGCATCCCAGGGACTAATCAAAGTGGAGGGGGAAAAAGAAAACACGCTTGTGATAATTTACCAAAATTCGCCGGAAAACAGCAAATATAACGCCACTGTTTTAAAAAACAGGCAGCCAAAAGGCGGGTAATTGTGGGTCAGTTAGTTTAACTTTGGTAGTGCTGAAAATGCTTGAATCTTTCATCAAGGAAGAAATAGCGAGACACCCGGATAGAAATTGTCCCATTGGGCAGACGGAGCATGGGTTCATGAAAGACAAGTCATGTTTAACTAGTTTACTGGAATTCATTGAGGACATTACGAGCACGGTGGACAATGTGGGAGACCAGTGGATGTGGTGTATCTGGATTTCCAGAAAGCATTTGACAAAGTGCCGCACAAAAGGCTGCTGCATAAGATAAGGGTGCATGACGTTTCAGGTAATGTATTAGCATGGATAGAGGATTGGTTAGCGAACAGAAAGCAAAGAGTGGGGATAAATGGTTGGCAATCAGTGGCTAGTGGTTTGCAGCACGGTTGCACAGTGGTTAGCACGGTTGCTTCACAGCTCCAGGGTCCCAGGTTCGATTCCCGGCTTGGGTCACTAACTGTGTGGAGTCTGCATGTTCTCCCCGTGTCTGCGTGGGTTTCCCCCGGGTGCTCCAGTTTCCTCCCACAGTCCAAAGAATTGCAGGTTAGGTTGATTGGTTCTCACATTGATTTTGTCTACACCTCCCGCTGCCTCAGGAAGGCAGACAGCATTATCAGAGACCCCTGCCACCCAGGCTTTGCCATCTTCCAGACCCTTCCATCAGGCAGAAGACACAGAAGTCTGAAGACCCGCACATCCAGATATAGGAACAGCTTCTTCCCCACAGATATAAGACTCCTCAACGACTGCCCCTCGGACTGATCTGTTCCCTGTAAGAACACTATTCGCGACCCCCTATGCTGCTCCTGCTCATGTATTTGCTTTGTTTGGCCCCTTGTTCCGCACTGTAACCGATCACTGTTTGTCGATGTACCAATAAAGGATCGCACACTGTTCCTGTGCATGTGTTGTATCTCCTCCGCTTGGACGGTGCAAACTGGTTGCACAGTAGAACATAGAACATAGAACATTACAGCGCAGTACGGGCCCTTCGGCCCTCGATGTTGCGCCGACCTGTGAAACCATCTGAAGCCTATCTGACCTACACTATTCCATTTTCATCCATATGTCTATCCAGTGACCATTTAAATGCCCTTAAAGTTGGCGAGTCTACTACTGTTGCAGGCAGGGCGTTCCACACCCCTACTACTCTCTGAGTAAAGAAACTGCCTCTGACATCTGTCCTATATCTACCACCCCTCAATTTAAAGCTATGTCCCCTCGTGTTGGTCATCGCCATCCGAGGAAAAAGACTCTCACTGTCCACCCTATCTAACCCTCTGACTATCTTATGTCTCTATTAAGTCACCTCTCAGCCTTCTCCTCTCTAACGAAAACAACCTCAATTCCCTGAGCCTTTCCTCATAAAACCTTCCCTCCATACCAAGCAACATCCTAGTAAATCTCCTCTGAACCCTTTCCAAAGCTTCCACATCCTTCCTATAATGTGGTGACCAGAACTGCACGCAGTACTCCAGGTGCGGCTGCACCAGAGTTATGTACAGCTGCAGCATGACCTTGTGGTTCCGAAACTCAACCCCCCTGCTTATAAAGGCGAGCACACCATATGCCTTCTTAACAGCCCTATTAACCTGAATGGCAACTTTCAGGGATTTATGTACCTGGATGCCGAGATCTCTCTGTTCATCTACACTACGAAGAATCTTGCCATTAGCCCAGTACTCTACATTCCTATTACTCCTTCCAAAGTGAACCACCTCACACTTTTCCGCATTAAACTCCATCTGCCACCTCTCAGCCCAGCTCTGCAGCTTATCTATGTCCCTCAGGTTTGCACTGAGTGCTGAGCTTGTGGCATTTGAGTGCTACAGTGAGAGTTTGGTGACTGAGGGAGTATAAGGGTTATTTAAAGTCTAGTATTTCTTTTATTTAGTTAATTAACTTAAAAGTTGCTGTTTGGTCTATAAGAAGGTGAATTTTGAATCAGCTTTAAACAAGGTTCTACTTGGACTTACTTGCAGCTGGAGCTTGTTAATTAGTTAATTGCATTAGGCCAGTTTTTAGAAGCTAGAGTCACAGTATAAATAGGGGCTAGATACAGTGCAGACTTTGTTTGCACTGAGTGCTGAGCTTGTGGCATTTGAGTGCTACAGTGAGAGTTTGGTGACTGAGGGAGTGCTGAGCTTGTGGCATTTGAGTGCTACAGTGAGAGTTTGGTGACTGAGGGAGTGCTGAGCTTGTGGCATTTGAGTGCTACAGTGAGAGTTTGGTGACTGAGGGAGTTAGGTGAGGAGGGAGTAAGGTGCTCCTTACATTTCATTTCCTATATTTATCAAAGAGCGTGAAGGGAACCAGGAGTTTAGAGTACAGCTGACTGGGAGCAGAGCCGGAGGGCGGAGGTCCAGTTGGTCCACAGGGCAGCTAATTCTGTAAAGTAAGAGGGGATGGAGGCTAGGGCAGTTGCATGCTCCTCCTGTAGGATGTGGGTGGTGAGGGATACCACTGGTGTCCCCGCTGACTATACCTGCGGGAAGTGCACCCAACTCCAGCTCCTCAGAGACCGTGTTAAGGTACTGGAGCTGGAGCTGGATGAACTTCGGATCATCCGGGAGGCAGAGGGGGTCATAGAGAAGAGTTACAGGGAGGTAGCCACACCAAAGGTCCTGGACAAGAGTAGCTGGGTTACAGTCAGGGGAAAGAAAACTAACAGGCAGACAGTGCAGGGATCCCTCGTGGCCATTCCCCTTCAAAACAAGTATACCGTTTTGGATGCTGTTGGGGGGGATGACCTACCGGGGGAAGGCCCCAGCGGCCAGGTCTCTGGCACTGAGTCTGGCTCTGGGGCTCAGAAGGGAAGGGGGGAGCATAGAAAAGCAATAGTAATAGGAGATTCAATGGTTAGGGGAATAGATAGGAGATTCTGTGGTCGTGAGCGAGACTCCCGAAAGGTATGTTGCCTCCCGGGTGCCAGGGCCAGGGATGTCTCTGATCGTGTCTTCAGGATCCTGAAGGGGGAGGGTGAGCAGCCAGAAGTCGTGGTGCACATTGGTACCAACGATGTAGGTAGGAAAAAGGGTGTGGAGGTAATAAACAAGTTTAGGGAGTTAGGCTGGAAGTTAAGGGCCAGGACAGACAGAGTTGTCATCTCTGGTTTGTTGCCGGTGCCACGTGATAGCGAGGCTAGGAATAGGGAGAGAGTGCAGTTGAACACGTGGCTGCAGGAATGGTGTAGGAGGGAGGGCTTCAGGTATTTGGATAATTGGAGCGCATTCTGGGGAAGGTGGGACCTGTACAAGCAGGACGGGTTGCATCTGAACCAGAGGGGCACCAATATCCTGGGGGGGAGGTTTTCTAGTACTCTTCGGGAGGGTTTAAACTAATTTGGCAGGGGAATGGGAACCGGATCTGTAGTCCAGCAACTAAGGTAGACGATAGTCAGGACGCCAAAGCACGTAGTGATGCAGTGGGGAAGGTAACAATGACAAAGGAGAGTACTTGCAGGCAAGGAGATGGGTTGAAGTGTGTATACTTTAATGCAAGAAGCATCAGGAATAAGGTGGGTGAACTTAAGGCATGGATCGGTACTTGGGACTACGATGTGGTGGCCATCACGGAAACTTGGATAGAAGAGGGCCAGAAATGGTTGTTGGAGGTCCCTGGTTATAGATGTGTCAACAAGATTAGGGAGGGTGGTAAAAGAGGTGGGGGGGGTGGCATTGTTAATTAGAGATAGTATAACAGCTGCAGAAAGGCAGTTCGAGGGGGATCTGCCTACTGAGGTAATATGGGTTGAAGTTAGAAATAGGAAAGGAGCAGTCACCTTGTTGGGAGTGTTCTATAGGCCCCCCAAGAGCAGCAGAGATGTGGAGGAACAGATTGGGAAACAGATTCTGGAAAGGTGCAGAAGTCACAGGGTAGTAGTCATGGGCGACTTCAACTTCCCAAACATTGAGTGGAAACTCTTTAGATCAAATAGTTTGGATGGGGTAGTGTTTGTGCAGTGTGTCCAGAAAGCTTTTCTAACACAGTATGTAGATTGTCCGACCAGAGGGGAGGCCATATTGGATTTAGTACTTGGTAATGAACCAGGGCAGGTGATAGATTTGTTAGTGGGGGAGCATTTTGGAGGTAGTGACCACAATTCTGTGACTTTCACTTTAGTAATGGAGAGGGATAGGTGCGAGCAACAGGGCAAGGTTTATAATTGGGGGAAGGGTAAATACAATGCTGTCAGACAAGAATTGAAGTGCAGAAGTTGGGAACATAGGCTGTCAGGGAAGGACACAAGTGAAATGTGGAACTTGTTCAAGGATCAGGTACTGCGTGTCTTTGATATGTATGTCCCTGTCAGGCAGGGAAGAGATGGTCGAGTGAGGGAACCATGGTTGACAAGAGAGGTTGAATGTCTTGTTAAGAGGAAGAAGGAGACTTATGTAAGGCTGAAGAAACAAGGTTCAGACAGTGCGCTGGAGGGATACAAGATAGCCAGGAGGGAACTGAAGAAAGGGATTAGGAGAGCTAAGAGAGGGCATGAAAAATCTTTGGCGGGTAGGATCAAGGAAAACCCCAAGGCCTTTTACACATACGTGAGAAATATGAGAATGACTAGAGTGAGATTAGGTCCGATTAAGGACAGTAGCGGGAGATTGTGTATTGAGTCTGAAGAGATAGGAGAGGTCTTGAACAAGTATTTTTCATCAGTATTTACAAATGAGAGGGGCCATATTGTTGGAGAGGACAGTGTGAAACAGACTGATAAGCTTGAGGAGATACTTGTCAGGAAGGAAGATGTGTTGCGCGTTTTGAAAAACTTGAGGATAGACAAGTCCCCCGGGCCTGACGGGATATATCCAAGGATTCTATGGGAAGCAAGAAATGAAATTGCAGAGCCGTTGGCAATGATCTTTTCGTCCTCGCTGTCAACAGGGGTGGTACCAGAGGATTGGAGAGTGGCGAATGTCGTGCCCCTGTTCAAAAAAGGGAATAGGGATAACCCTGGGAATTACAGGCCAGTTAGTCTTACTTCGGTGGTAGGTAAAGTAATGGAAAGGGTACTGAGGGATAGGATTTCTGAGCATCTGGAAAGGCATTGCTTGATTAGGGATAGTCAGCACGGATTTGTGAGGGGTAGGTCTTGCCTTACAAGTCTTATTGAATTCTTTGAGGAGGTGACCAAGCATGTGGATGAAGGTAAAGCAGTGGATGTAGTGTACATGGATTTTAGTAAGGCATTTGATAAGGTTCCCCATGGTAGGCTTATGCAGAAAGTAAGGAGGCATGGGATAGTGGGAAATTTGGCCAGTTGGATAACAAACTGGCTAACCGATAGAAGACAGAGAGTTGTGGTGGATGGCAAATATTCAGCCTGGAGCCCAGTTATCAGTGGCGTACCGCAGGGATCAGTTCTGGGTCCTCTGCTGTTTGTGATTTTCATTAACGACTTGGATGAGGGAGTTGAAGGGTGGGTCAGTAAATTTGCAGATGATACGAAGATTGGTGGAGTTGTGGATAGTGAGGAGGGCTGTTGTCGGCTTCAAAGAGACATAGATAGAATGCAGAACTGGGCTGAGAAGTGGCAGATGGAGTTTAACCCTGACAAGTGTGAGGTTGTCCATTTTGGAAGGACAAATCTGAATGCGGAATACAGGGTTAATGGTAGGGTTCTTGGCAATGTGGAGGAGCAGAGAGATCTTGGGGTCTATGTTCATTGTTCTTTGAAAGTTGCCACTCAAGTGGATAGAGCTGTGAAGAAGGCCTATGGTGTGCTAGCGTTCATTAGCAGAGGGATTGAATTTAAGAGCCGTGAGGTGATGATGCAGCTGTACAAAACCTTGGTCAGGCCACATTTGGAGTACTGTGTGCAGTTCTGGTCACCTCATTTTAGGAAGGATGTGGAAGCTTTGGAAAAGGTGCAAAGGAGATTTACCAGGATGTTGCCTGGAATGGAGAGTAGGTCATACGAGGAAAGATTGAGGGTGCTAGGCCTTTTCTCATTAGAACGGAGAAGGATGAGGGGCGACTTGATAGAGGTTTATAAGATGATCAGGGGAATAGATAGAGTAGACAGTCAGAGACTTTTTCCCCGGGGGGAACACACCATTACAAGGGGACATAAATTTAAGATAAATGGTGGAAGATATAGAGGGGATGTCAGAGATAGGTTCTTTACCCAGAGAGTAGTGGGGGCATGGAATGCACTGCCTGTGGTAGTAGTTGAGTCGGAAAATTTATGGACCTTCAAGCGGCTATTGGATAGGTATTTGGATTAGGGTAGAATAAGGAAGTGTAGGTTAACTTCTTAAGGGCAGCACGGTAGCATTGTGGATAGCACAATTGCTTCACAGCTCCAGGGTCCCAAGTTCGATTTCGACTTGGGTCACTGTCTGTGTGGAGTCTGCACATCCTCCCCGTGACTGCGTGGGTTTCCTCCGGGTACTCCGGTTTCCTCCCACAGTCCAAAGATGTGCAGGTTGGGTGGATTGGCCATGACAAATTGTCCAAAATTCTATGATTAACCTAGGACAAAAGTTCGGCGCAACATCGTGGGCCGAAGGGCCTGTTCTGTGCTGTATTTCTCTATCTCTATCTATCTCTGTATCCTATAACATCCTTCAGCACTATCCACAACTCCACCAACCTTCGTGTCATCTGCAAATTTACTAACCCATCCTTCTACACCCTCTTCCACGTCATTTATAAAAATGACAAACAGCAGTGGCCCCAAGACAGATCCTTGCGGTACACCACTAGTAACTGAACTCCAGGGTGAACATTTGCCATCAACCACCACCCTCTGTCTTCTTTCAGCTAGCCAATTACTGATCCAAACCGCTAAATCACCTTCAATTCCATACTTCCTTATTTTCTGCAATAGCCTACCGTGGGGAACCTTATCAAACGCTTGTATTTCCAGATTTTCAGATGTATTTCCAGATGAACCCGGTACTTGATTCCCTGTCAGGAGGGAAGCCGCCGCCCCCCGTTAGATACAAAAGCTGAGGGGGTTTAAACCTCACTGACTGTTTTTCACTTTCCAGGAATTGACAGGCGCTGCTTCCTGTGTCGGAGCCAGCTGGTGTATTGCCCGAGTGAGTGTTTAGGCGGTGATTCCTGTGTTCGGAGCCAGCAGGTGTATTGCCCGAGTGAGTGTTTAGGCGATGATTCCTGTGTTCGGAGCCAGCAGGTGTATTGCCCGAGTGAGTGTTTAGACGCTGCTTCCTGTGTCTGAGCCAGCTGGTGTATTGCCCGAGTGAGTGTTTAGGCGATGATTCCTGTGTCGGAGCCAGCAGGTGTATTGCCCGAGTGAGTGTTTAGGCGGTGATTCCTGTGTCGGAGCCAGCAGGTGTATTGCCCGAGTGAGTGTTTAGGCGGTGATTTCTTTCCCATCTTCTGCCTGGGCTGTCCTCGAGATTCCAGACAGGAATCTCTCTTCTGGGGATCTCTGATTGGGGCCTCTCTAATGTTGGGGGTCTCTGGTGGGGGGAGTGGTCTGGTCCCCCTGCATTTGGGGGGGGGGGGGGGGGAAAGTGGAGTGGGCCAGATATTCCCTGGGGAAGGGTTGAATTCCATTGCAGGGGGCAGGGGGACCCAGCTGTCTGACCTCGCTATCGGACTGCGAGCTCAAAATAGCTTCCCAACAGTGGGATTCCCGGAGGAACCCGTTGCAATTCTTATCATGCATAAATTTGCACGGCAAAGGATTGTAACTCTCTTCCTGATGTATGCTCCGAGCGTGTGCACCAATCAGACGGAATTCAGCTCCGGGGGGAGAACATCATTCTCCCAAACGGAGAATCCTTGCTGTGGTCTGTCAGATCCCAGCAATGGAGACCTTCTCACTCAGCACCTCACTGCCCACTATTGTAATATCACTTTAAGGTGATATAAAAATGGTGCACACAGGGTATTAGAAAGCAGCAGTGGGCTGTGTTACTGCTGTTAGTATCGGTGGCTGTTAAATCCTCAGCCTGTTTGTGGAGCTCCCCTGTACATGTATTAATTTTGGCCTCCAAATAAATGGAACCGACTTTTCGTTTCCCAATCCTGTGTGGGATTGGTGACTTTGCGCTCCAGGCACCAGGAATTCCAGTGTGCCCAGTGTGCCCAGTGTGCCCAGTGTACCCAGTGTGCCCAGTGTGTACCCAGTGTGCCCAGTGTATCCAGTGTACCCAGTGTGTGTCCAGTGTCCCAGTGTGCCCAGTGTCCCAGTGTGTGCCCAGTGTGTGCCCAGTGTGCCCAGTGTATCCAGTGTACCCAGTGTGTGTCCAGTGTCCCAGTGTGCCCAGTGTGCCCAGAGTGTGCCCAGTGTACCCAGTGTGCCCAGTGTGCCCAGTGTGTGCCCAGTGTGTACCCAGTGTTCCCAGTGTGCCCAGTGTGCCCAGTGTGCCCAGTGTGCCCAGTGTGTGCCCAGTGTGCCCAGTGTGCCCAGTGTGCCCAGTGTGCCCAGTGTGCCCAGTGTGCCCAGTGTGCCCAGTGTGTGCCCAGTGTGTACCCAGTGTTCCCAGTGTGCCCAGTGTGCCCAGTGTGTACCCAGTGTGCCCAGTGTGCCCAGTGTGTGCCCAGTGTGTGCCCAGTGTACCCAGTGTGCCCAGTGTGCCCAGTGTGTACCCAGTGTGCCCAGTGTGTGCCCAGTGTACCCAGTGTGTGCCCAGTGTGCCCAGTGTACCCGGTGTGCCCAGTGTGCTTAGTGTGCTCAGTGTGCTCAGTGTGTGCCCAGTGTGCCTAGTGTGCCCAGTGTACCCAGTGTACCCAGTGTGCCCAGTGTGCTCAGTGTGTGCCCAGTGTGCCCAGTGTGTGCCCAGTGTGTGCCCAGTGTACCCAGTGTGCCCAGTGTGCTCAGTGTGCTCAGTGTGTGCCCAGTGTGCCCAGTGTGTGCCCAGTGTTCACAGT
The DNA here is from genome assembly GCF_902713615.1 of Scyliorhinus canicula. Lineage (NCBI taxonomy): Eukaryota > Metazoa > Chordata > Chondrichthyes > Carcharhiniformes > Scyliorhinidae > Scyliorhinus > Scyliorhinus canicula. The sequence continues at coordinate 242,726,503 of NC_052149.1, forward strand.
GTGCCCAGTGTGCCCAGTGTGCCCAGTGTGCCCAGTGTGCCCAGTGTGTACCCAGTGTGCCCAGTGTACCCAGTGTACCCAGTGTACCCAGTGTGTGTCCAGTGTCCCAGTGTGTGCCCAGTGTGTGCCCAGTGTGCCCAGTGTGTGCCCAGTGTGTGCCCAGTGTACCCAGTGTGTGCCCAGTGTACCCAGTGTGCCCAGTGTGCCCAGTGTTCCCAGTGTGTGCCCAGTGTGTGCCCAGTGTGCCCAGTGTGCCCAGTGTACCCAGTGTACCCAGTGTGCCCAGTGTGCCCAGTGTGCCCAGTGTTCCCAGTGTGTGCCCAGTGTGTGCCCAGTGTGTGCCCAGTGTGCCCAGTGTGCCCAGTGTACCCAGTGTACCCAGTGTGCCCAGTGTGCCCAGTGTGCCCAGTGTTCCCAGTGTGTGCCCAGTGTGTGCCCAGTGTGTACCCAGTGTGCCCAGTGTGCCCAGTGTACCCAGTGTACCCAGTGTGCCCAGTGTGCCCAGTGTGCCCAGTGTGCCCAGTGTGCCCAGTGTGCCCAGTGTGTGCCCAGTGTGCCCAGTGTGTGCCCAGTGTGCCCAGTGTGCCCAGTGTGTGCCCAGTGTGCCCAGTGTGCCCAGTGTGTGCCCAGTGTGCCCAGTGTGCCCAGTGTGTGCCCAGTGTGCCCAGTGTGCCCAGTGTGTGCCCAGTGTACCCAGTGTGTGCCCAGTGTGTGCCCAGTATGTGCCCAGCGTGCCCAGCGTGCCCAGTGTGCCCAGTGTGCCCAGTGTGTGCCCAGTGTGTGCCCAGTGTGTGCTCAGTGTGTGCCCAGTGTGTGCCCAGTGTGTGCCCAGTGTGTGCTCAGTGTGTGCCCAGTGTGTGCCCAGTGTGTGCCCAGTGTGCCCAGTGTGTGCCCAGTGTGTGCCCAGTGTGTGCTCAGTGTGTGCTCAGTGTGTGCCCAGTGTGTGCCCAGTGTGCTCAGTGTGTACCCAGTGTGTGCCCAGTGTGTACCCAGTGTGCCCAGTGTACCCAGTGTGCCCAGTGTGCCCAGTGTACCCAGTGTATGCCCAGTGTACCCAGTGTATGCCCAGTGTGCTCAGTGTGTGCCCAGTGTGTCCAGTGTGTGCCCAGTGTGCCCAGTGTGTGCCCAGTGTGCCCAGTGTGCCCAGTGTGTGCCCAGTGTGTCCAGTGTGTGCCCAGTGTGCCCAGTGTGTGCCCAGTGTGCCCAGTGTGCCCAGTGTGTGCCCAGTGTGTGCCCAGTGTGCCCAGTGTGCCCAGTGTGTGCCCAGTGTGCCCAGTGTGCTCAGTGTGCCCAGTGTGCCCAGTGTACCCAGTGTACCCAGTGTGTGCCCAGTGTGCCCAGTGTGTGCCCAGTGTGTGCCCAGTGTGCCCAGTGTGCCCAGTGTGCCCAGTGTGTGCCCAGTGTGCCCAGTGTACCCAGTGTGCCCAGTGTGTGCCCAGTGTGCCCAGTGTGCCCAGTGTGTGCCCAGTGTGCCCAGTGTGCCCAGTGTGCCCAGTGTGTGCCCAGTGTGCCCAGTGTACCCAGTGTGCCCAGTGTGTGCCCAGTGTGCCCAGTGTACCCAGTGTGCCCAGTGTGTGCCCAGTGTGCCCAGTGTGCCCAGTGTGTGCTCAGTGTGTGCCCAGTGTGCCCAGTGTGTGCCCAGTGTGCCCAGTGTGTGCCCAGTGTGTCCAGTGTGTGCCCAGTGTGCCCAGTGTGTGCCCAGTGTGCCCAGTGTGCCCAGTGTGTGCCCAGTGTGTGCCCAGTGTGCCCAGTGTGCCCAGTGTGCCCAGTGTGCCCAGTGTGCCCAGTGTGCCCAGTGTGTGCCCAGTGTGTGCCCAGTGTGTCCAGTGTGTGCCCAGTGTGCCCAGTGTGTGCCCAGTGTGCCCAGTGTGTGCCCAGTGTGTGCCCAGTGTGTGCCCAGTGTGCCCAGTGTGCCCAGTGTGCCCAGTGTGCCCAGTGTGTGCCCAGTGTGTGCCCAGTGTGCCCAGTGTGCCCAGTGTGCCCAGTGTGCCCAGTGTGTGCCCAGTGTGCCCAGTGTGCCCAGTGTGCCCAGTGTGCCCAGTGTGTGCCCAGTGTGCCCAGTGTACCCAGTGTGCCCAGTGTGTGCCCAGTGTGTGCCCAGTGTGCCCAGTGTGCCCAGTGTGCCCAGTGTGCCCAGTGTGCCCAGTGTGTGCCCAGTGTGCCCAGTGTACCCAGTGTGCCCAGTGTGCCCAGTGTGCCCAGTGTGCCCAGTGTGCCCAGTGTGCCCAGTGTGTGCCCAGTGTGCCCAGTGTGTGCCCAGTGTGTGCCCAGTGTGCCCAGTGTGCCCAGTGTGTGCCCAGTGTGCCCAGTGTGTGCCCAGTGTGCCCAGTGTGCCCAGTGTGTGCCCAGTGTGTGCCCAGTGTGCCCAGTGTGCCCAGTGTGTGCCCAGTGTGCCCAGTGTGCCCAGTGTGCCCAGTGTGCCCAGTGTGTGCCCAGTGTGCCCAGTGTGCCCAGTGTGTGCCCAGTGTGTGCCCAGTGTGCCCAGTGTGCCCAGTGTGTGCCCAGTGTGCCCAGTGTGCCCAGTGTGCCCAGTGTGCCCAGTGTGTGCCCAGTGTGCCCAGTGTGTGCCCAGTGTGCCCAGTGTGTGCCCAGTATGTGCCCAGTGTGCCCAGTGTGTTCCCAGTGTGTGCCCAGTGTGCCCAGTGTGTACCCAGTGTGTGCCCAGTGTGCCCAGTGTGCCCAGTGTGCCCAGTGTACCCAGTGTGCCCAGTGTGTGCCCAGTGTGCCCAGTGTGCCCTGTGTGCCCAGTGTGTGCCCAGTGTGTGCCCAGTGTGCCCAGTGTGCCCAGTGTGTGCCCAGTGTACCCAGTGTACCCAGTGTACCCAGTGTGCCCAGTGTGTGCCCAGTTTGCCCAGTATGTGCCCAGTGTGCCCAGTGTGTGCCCAGTGTACCCAGTGTGCCCAGTGTGCCCAGTGTGCCCAGTGTACCCAGTGTGTGCCCAGTGTGCCCAGTGTGCCCAGTGTGCCCAGTGTACCCAGTGTGTACCCAGTGTGTGCCCAGTGTGCCCAGTGTGCCCAGTGTGCCCAGTGTGTGCCCAGTGTGCCCAGTGTGTGCCCAGTGTGTGCCCAGTGTACCCAGTGTGTGCCCAGTGTGTGCCCAGTGTGCCCAGTGTGTACCCAGTGTGTGCCCAGTGTGCCCAGTGTGCCCAGTGTGCCCAGTGTGCCCAGTGTGTGCCCAGTGTGCCCAGTGTGCCCAGTGTACCCAGTGTGCCCAGTGTGTGCCCAGTGTGTGCCCAGTGTGCCCAGTGTTTGCCCAGTGTGCCCAGTGTGTGCCCAGTGTGCCCAGTGTGTGCCCAGTGTGCCCAGTGTGTTCCCAGTGTGTTCCCAGTGTGTGCCCAGTGTGTGCCCAGTGTGCCCAGTGTGTGCCCAGTGTGCCCAGTGTGTGCCCAGTGTGCCCAGTGTGTACCCAGTGTGCCCAGTGTGCCCAGTGTGTGCCCAGTGTGTGCCCAGTGTTCCCAGTGTGTGCCCAGTGTGTGCCCAGTGTGTGCCCAGTGTGTGCCCAGTGTGCGCCCAGTGTGTGCCCAGTGTGCCCAGTGTGTACCCAGTGTGTGCCCAGTGTGTACCCAGTGTGTGCCCAGTGTGCCCAGTGTGCCCAGTGTGTACCCAGTGTGCCCAGTGTGTACCCAGTGTGCCCAGTGTGTGCCCAGTGTGTGCCCAGTGTGTGCCCAGTGTGTACCCAGTGTGCCCAGTGTGCCCAGTGTGCCCAGTGTGTGCCCAGTGTGCCCAGTGTGCCCAGTGTGCCCAGTGTGTGCCCAGTGTGCCCAGTGTGTGCCCAGTGTGCCCAGTGTGCCCAGTGTGTGCCCAGTGTGCCCAGTGTGCCCAGTGTGTGCCCAGTGTGCCCAGTGTGTGCCCAGTGTGCCCAGTGTGTGCCCAGTGTGCCCAGTGTGTGCCCAGTGTGTACCCAGTGTGTGCCCAGTGTGTACCCAGTGTGTGCCCAGTGTGCCCAGTGTGCCCAGTGTGTGCCCAGTGTGTGCCCAGTGTGTGCCCAGTGTGTACCCAGTGTGCCCAGTGTGCCCAGTGTGTGCCCAGTGTGCCCAGTGTGTGCCCAGTGTGCCCAGTGTGCCCAGTGTGTGCCCAGTGTGCCCAGTGTGCCCAGTGTGTGCACAGTGTGCACAGTGTGCCCAGTGTGCCCAGTGTGTGCCCAGTGTGTGCCCAGTGTGCCCAGTGTGCCCAGTGTGTACCCAGTGTGTGCCCAGTGTGTACCCAGTGTGTGCCCAGTGTGCCCAGTGTGCCCAGTGTGTACCCAGTGTGTGCCCAGTGTGCCCAGTGTGCCCAGTGTGTTCCCAGTGTGTGCCCAGTGTGCCCAGTGTGTGCCCAGTGTGCCCAGTGTGCCCAGTGTGTACCCAGTGTGCCCAGTGTGCCCAGTGTGCCCAGTGTGCCCAGTGTGCCCAGTGTGTGCCCAGTGTGTGCCCAGTGTGTCCAGTGTGTGCCCAGTGTGTGCCCAGTGTGTGCCCAGTGTGTGCCCAGTGTGTGCCCAGTGTGCCCAGTGTGTGCCCAGTGTGCCCAGTGTGTGCCCAGTGTGTGCCCAGTGTGTGCCCAGTGTGTCCAGTGTGTGCCCAGTGTGTGCCCAGTGTGTGCCCAGTGTGCCCAGTGTGCCCAGTGTGTACCCAGTGTGTGCCCAGTGTGCCCAGTGTGCCCAGTGTGTACCCAGTGTGCCCCCAGTGTGCCCAGTGTGCCCAGTGTGTGCCCAGTGTGTGCCCAGTGTGTGCCCAGTGTCCCAGTGTGCCCAGTGTCCCAGTGTGGCCAGTGTGCCCAGTGTCCCAGTGTGCCCAGTGTACCCAGTGTGCACAGTGTGTGCCCAGTGTGTGCCCAGTGTGCCCAGTGTTCCCAGTGTGCCCAGTGTGCCCAGTGTGCCCAGTGTGCCCAGTGTGTGCCCAGTGTACCCAGTGTACCCAGTGTGCCCAGTGTGCCCAGTGTTCCCAGTGTACCCAGTGTGTCCAGTGTACCCAGTGTTCCCAGTGTACCCAGTGTGTCCAGTGTACCCAGTGTGTCCAGTGTGCCCAGTGTGCCCAGTGTACCCAGTGTGCCCAGTGTGCCCAGTGTTCCCAGTGTACCCAGTGTGTCCAGTGTACCCAGTGTGCCCAGTGTACCCAGTGTGCCCAGTGTGCTCAGTGTACCCAGTGTGCCCAGTGTACCCAGTGTGCCCAGTGTGCTCAGTGTACCCAGTGTGCCCAGTGTGCTCAGTGTACCCAGTGTGCCCAGTGTGCCCAGTGTGTGCCCAGTGTGCCCAGTGTGCCCAGTGTGCCCAGTGTACCCAGTGTGCCCAGTGTTCCCAGTGTGCCCAGTGTACCCAGTGTACCCAGTGTGTTAGAAAAACCTGCAAAGTGCTCCTTGCTCTAAATTCCAGAAAACATTAAGGACAAGACCTGGTGGCCTTGGTTCACGTTTGTGCTCAAGCTCACCGACGTCCATCTCGACGCGTTCCACAGCAGGCTTCTCACAGTAACTTCATTGCAATGTAAGCCTACTTGTGACAATAAAAGGTTATTATGATTAACAATACTACCTTCCACGGGAGTTCAGTTCAGCCATTATCACAGCAGTCTACATCCCACCCCAGGCAGAAGTGAGGAAGGCGCTGGACGAACTGTACACAGTTATAAACAACTATGAAACAGAACACCCGGAGGCCTTGTTCATTGTGGCTGGAGACTTCAACAAGGCCAATCTCAAGAGTGTACTGCCAAAATTCCACCAGCACATCTCCTGTCCCACCAGGGGCGAGAACACTCTTGACCACTGCTACTCAAAAATGAAGGGCGCCTACCGTTCCATCCCCCGACCGCACTTTGGGAAATTAGACCGTAAGATGGTGCTCCTTCTCCCGGCATAAAAGCAGAGACTCAAGCGGGAGAATCCAGCTAAGAAGGTTGTGCTTTGCTGGTCCGAGGAGACAGAAGAGCTCTTACGTGACTGCTTGGAGACAGTGGACTGGTCCATATTTAAGAACACAGCGACCAACTTAAATGAGTATGCCACCACCGTCACAGTCTTCATCAGCAAATGTGTGGACGACTGCGTGCCAAAGAAAGCAGTATGTACGTTCCCCAACCGGAAACCATGGCTCAACCGTGAGATTGACTCCCTACTGAAGGACAGATCTGAGGCGTTCAAGTCAGACGACCCTGTCCTATACAAGAAATCCAGGTACGACCTCCGCAAAGCCATCCGAGATGCCAAGAGAGAATATCAAACCAAGCTAGAGTCACAGACAGACTCTCGGCGGTTGTGGCAAGGACTAAACAACATAACGGGCTACAAAGCGAAGCTGAGCAGCATCTCTGGCAGCAGCACACCCCTCCCCGATGAACTTAATGCATTCTATGCTCGGTTCGAGCAGGTAACCACCAACCCGCTATCGAGTGCCCAAGCAGCCCATAACTCACCCATACCAACCATCACAGCTTCCGAAGTCAGATCGGCCTTCCTGAAAGTGAACCCTTGGAAGGCGACGGGCCCGGACGGGATCCCTGGTCGTGCACTCAGAGCCTGCGTGGACCAGCTGGCAGAGGTGTTTGTGGATATCTTTAACCTGTCCCTACTCCACTCCGAGGTCCCCACCTGCTTCAAGAAGACCACTATCATACCGGTGCCAAAGAAGAACCAGGCAACGTGCCTCAATGACTACCGTCCAGTGGCCCTGAATTCAGTCATAATGAAGTGCTTCGAGAGGTTGGTCATGAAGCGTATCGCCTCCATACTCCCAGAACACCTTGATCCACTGCAATTCGCATACCGTCGCAACCGGTCCACAGCAGATGCCATTTCCCTGGCCCTACACACATCTCGACAACAAGGACTCCTACATCAGACTACTATTTATTGACTACAGCTCCGCCTTCAACACCATAATCCCAGCCAAGCTTATATCAAAGCTCCAAAACCTAGGACATGGCTCCCCACTCTGCAACTGGATCCTCGATTTTCTGACCAACAGACCACAATCAGTAAGAATGAACAACAACACCTCCTCCACAATAGTCCTCAACACCAGGGCCCCGCAAGGCTGCGTACTTAGCCCCCTATTCTACTCCCTGCACACACACGATTGCGTGGCAAAATTTGGTTTCAACTCCATCTGCAAGTTTGCTGATGATACAACCATAGTGGGCCGGATCTCGAATAGCGATGAGTCAGAATACAGGAGGGAGATAGAGAACCTAGTGGAGTGATGCAGCGATAACAATCTCTCCCTCAATGCCAGCAAAACTAAAGAGCTGGTCATTGACTTCAGGAAGCAAAGTACTGTACACACCCCTGTCAGCATCAACGGAGCCGAGGTGGAGATGGTTAGCAGTTTCAAATTCCTAGGGGTGATCATCTCCAAAAATCTGTCCTGGTCCACACACGTCGACGCTATCACCAAGAAAGCACAACATCGCCTATACTTCCTCAGGAAACTAAGGAAATTCAGCATGTCCACATTAACCCTTACCAACTTTTACAGATGCACCATAGAAAGCATCCTAAGCAATTTTCATTTCATTTTTCACGAACCTGCCTCCCATCCATTGACTCCATCTACACCTCCTGCTGCCTGGGGAAAGCGGGCAGAATAATCAAAGACTCCTCCCACCCGGCTTACTCACTCTTCCAACTTCTTCCATCGGGCAGGAGATACAGAAGTCTGAGAATGCGCACGAACAGACTCAAAAACAGCTTCTTCCCCACTGTCACCAGACTCCTAAATGACCCTCTTGTGGACTGACCTCATTAACACTACACCCTGTATGCTTCAACCGATGCCGGTGATTATGTAGTTACATTGTGTACCTTGCGTTGCCCTATTATGTATTTTCTTTGATTACCTTTTCTTCCCATTGATCTTTAATGATCTGTTGAGCTGCTCGCAGAAAAATACTTTTCACTGTACCTCGGTACACGTGACAATAAACAAATCCAATCCAATCCAATCCAATCCAACATGGCTTCTCGCTTCCTGTACAGGCAAAGGTTCATTAATTAGTCCACCTTTCACCGGCAGCACCAGACCAATGTTGACCAGACCCGTCATCTTTGCACATTTGACCTTTATATGCCCCCAGGGCGAGCGGTCTGACCTCCCAGCTTCGGCAGACACAGGTATACGTGTCTTCTGTTACTCTGAATCTTACACCCCTGAGCACCATGAGCCCCTGCAGGACTTCCCCGCACACTGCCAATGCCAGATTGCTGCTCATCCTTGCTGAGCGCTGAAGATTATCAAAACTTTTCTGGCTCTGAATCCAGATGTGTTGCACCACACCATGCCCACTGACCCTCAGCTACCATCCCAGGCCCTCTGCTGCCCTCTTCATTTTGTGGATTGCCCACCTCTTGCAATCCTGTGGCATCACTCAACTCTGCTGGGTTGGGCCTGGTGCTTGTAGGCCTGGCACCTTCTCATAAAGGCAACTGCTCCCTTCGGAAATCGGTGCGGCAGGAGATTCCCATGAGGAAAGTAGGAAAGCGTCAGAGACCACTCGATGTTTCCCGCTGACTCACGGGAAATTATGACTTGTGACCGGAGAAATGGACAAGGCTAATTCTGAAAGGCACCAAAGGCATCGAGAGATTCATTGAATGAAAATCGCTTATTGTCACGAGTAGGCTTCAAAGAAGTTACTGTGAAAAGCCCCTAGTCGCCACATTCCGGCACCTGTCCGGGGAGGCTGGTACGGGAATCGAACCGTGCTGCTGGACTGCTTGGTCTGCTTTAAAAGCCAACGATTTAGCCCAGTGAGCTAAACCAGGAATGCGCAGTAGCCAACTGGAGGCATCAGAGAGAGTACGCAGCCTCCAGGCACCTCACCTGCTCCACCCTTCCAGCACCGACTGCTCAATGTGTGGCAGAGTCTGAAGTGTCTGCATTAGGTTTACCAACCTTCTCAACCCATCACACCGGGGAAAGCAGGCTGGCCTCAATCCCGAGGGGCTGCCTGAGAGTGAAAGGTTAGAGGGAAGGTGGTTCCACGTGCGTGTTTGTCAAGGACCGAAAAATGGTGCAGAAAAAACATTAAAAGAGAAAGAGGAGAAATGGGGCGGAGGAGTTGCAAAGTAACAATAGCACAGCGATTTCTCCCATTACAACCTGAAGCATTACAATCTGTGGCAGATGGGGAGAAATCTATCCATATGCCACATTCTTCCCGATGCTAAATTTAAACCAGGTAGAAATGAAGCCATAGCACATTTATGGAAACAGTGGTTTAATAATAATAATATTCTTAATAACATCATTTATGAGATAAATGGGACACTGTAAATACTGAGAGAATATTTTCAATTCCAATTATCGAAATTCAATTGATTTCATTGATTGAGATTTTCTTCTGTAATGAATGTAGAAATATTTCAGTAATATCTATACTGCACAGACCAGACCAATCTTTAAATGCAATATTTTGTCATGTGTTCAAAGAACAATACAGCCCAGCAACAGGCCCTTCGGCCCTCCAAGCCTGTACCAGTCATGGAGTTTGCACCTTCTCCCCGTGTCTGCGCGGGTTTCCTCCGGGTGCTCCAGCTTCCTCCCACAGTCCAAAGATGTGCAGGTTAGGTGGATTGGCCGTGATAAATTAATGTCACCCACCAAGGTGTGGGTCTCTGTGCTGGTGGAAGAAGTGGGTGAAAGCTGTGATGTCTCGATGGTGGCCTCCTCAGAGGTCTCCTGCGAGGTCAACTCTTGGGTGGTGGTAGGGGGGGGGGGGGGGGGGCAGAGAGCTCTGGATGGGCCGGCCCCAACAGATGGAGATCCTGCGAGAGAATAGACATGTAGTCAGTTAGAGGGAAGGACAATCGGTCTGACATGAACAACTCACTGGAGCCAGGTCACTTGAGTGAAAGGCTGATGGATTCTTACCTCTGTGGCACAGGCCAGCCTAGCTGTTGGTGACTAGTCTCTCCACGGACAACCCTACAATTCCACAAAGAGGGTGAGGACTCTGGTACTTCACCCCGTGTCTTGGCCCTTTTCAGCTGATTGTGAGCTTTCTATTCCTGTGGGGACAAAGAGAAGGCTTTGTCAGCTGCATGTCTGATGGATCAGGGTGGGGGGTAGTCTGTAGAAGGTGGTATGTGTGGGACCCACACCGGGACATGAAGAGGTTATTCAGTGTCTTGCTCTCTTGGAGCGTCTTGGTCATATGACCCTGATATCATGCTCACATCATCGTTAAAATCCTTGCCTCATTATCATAACCCTCGCTGTCTCACCAATCCTTAACTCTCTGCTTTAAAAAGGCCTCCACGTGCAGCCAGCAGCTCATCACTCCCCTGATGAGCTGTGAACCACGACTCTTTAAAAACTTGGCCCAAACCCATGAATGTTTCAGAGGGGGGGTTGGGAACACATGCCGATCTCCGCAACGGAGCTGGCCAGGTCAGGAGTGGCAGAAACCAGCCCACCAAATCAGACATTCCGAGAATGGGATCAAGAATCCAGGAACTGGGACCAGGCCACCATTTTTTAAAACATAATCTTTATTGTCACAAGTAGGCTTACATTAACACTGCAATGAAGCTACTGTCCAAATCCCCTAGTCGCCACATTCCGGCACCTGTTCGGGTACACGGAGGGAGAATTCAGAATGTATAATTCACCTAACAGCACGTCTTTCAGGACTTGTGGGAGGAAACTGGAGCACCCGGAAGAACCCACACAGGAACAGGGAGAACGTGCAGACTCTGCACAGACAGTGACCCAAGCCGGGAGTCGAACCTGGTACCCTGGCATGGTGAAGCAACAGTGCTAACCACTGTGCTACCATACCACCCCTAAGGATTTCCAAGTTATTCCAATTTGGTGAAAGTTCAACCTATCAAATCTCTTCCCAGGGTAGGCAATTGAACTCCCATACAGAGACATTAAATTAGATTCTGTACTCCACGGAAACCTCACCAAGACCAGATGCAAGCCTCACTGAGAAGTGTAGCAAAAACGCAATCAAAAACAATACAGAGAGGCTGCTTAAAGAGCAGTGGGGAAAACTTGTTCCTCACATTTTATTCATTTTCTTGGCTGCCATGAAAAAGTGAATTAGCAGTTTGAACATCCATCGAAGTCTCCAGATCTATATTCTGTCCAATCAACCACGATTGTATTTCAAGTGCAGTCCACATTCTCATTCTTTCTCCATAATTTCTACTCTGTTGAACTTCTTCTGCCATCTATCTATCTCTTGACATGATTCATTCCATTCCTTCAGATTATCGCTCAGTGAGCAGCATCTACTGGACCCAGTTTAGTTTCACCTGAAAACCCTGGTGTCTTGGACAACATTCCATTTCCTAAAACATTTACAGAAATTCCAAACCACAGCTAAAACAGCCTTGGATGATGCTCCTGGCAGCTAGTTTCCACTCGAATGCCTGGGCATGTATCACGCCACTCTTTGCTATCTTTCATTTCACAAATACTAATCTAGTCCAAAGCATTGCCTTCTATCCCATGACATTCACCTTCTGAATCCGTCCGTTATTTTGAACAGTGTAAAATATTTCCCCAAATTATAGAATTTACAGTGCAGAAGGAGGCCATGTGGCCCATCGAGTCTGCACCGGCTCCTGGAAAGAGCACCCTACCCAAGGTTAACACCTCCACCGTATCCCCATAACCCAGTAACCCCACCCAACACTAAGGGCAATTTTGGACACTAAGGGCAATTTATCATGTCCAATCCACCTAACTTGCACATCTTTGGACTGTGGGAGGAAACCGGAGAACCCGGAGGAAACCCACGCACACACGGGGAGGATGTGCAGACTCCGCACAGACAGTGACCCAAGCCGGAATCGAACCTGGGACCCTGGAGCTGTGAAGCGATTGTGCTATCCACAATGCTACCGTATAATCCATTCAAGTCTTCTTCCCCTTTGGGAATTGTAGTGATACTGCACTGCATGAGAAATGGAAGTCAATTCAGATGGTGTGAGATAGCTTAAAAATGCATTAAGCTAAAATGTACTTTGGAATAAACTAGACATAAAAAGATAAAAGTCAGGCAAGGTAGTTTTGTGTTATTTGCTGTATTTATTCATGTGAGGCTAATTAGCATCCATTTCAGAATCTGTGCTGAACATTGAAGCTAATTCTCCCTGAGACAGTAATATGTTCTGCAATGTGCACCTTCCCTCAAGAGCTGAATAAATTAGAGACATTTTAGATGGTGTCTTTACATACACATTGACATCTTTCCCTTGCTCTGAAAGACAGATGGTGTTGATGTCTTTGGTCGAGCGATAACACCGGCCCATCTGTTACTCTCTGGCAGCCTGTTTAAAAATCGTCAGACCTCCGGGAAAAAAATATGATGAAATAACAGAGACAAGGGATATCATGATGAGAAGATGCAGCTATGAGATTATTCCCATGCTCACACAGGCTATCCATTGCATAAACATAACCTTTAATATGCATCTGACAATGGGATGATAGTATAATAAGATGGGCCATGTTATCCTTTAATACCCCAATGTTGTCGTCTTAATCTGTGCTGTGCAAAAGTGTTCTATGGAAGAGAAAATCAAAAAATGCCAATCATATTCCTGGATAAAGGCACTGAGCAGGGCTTCAGTTGCTGGTCTCTTGATTGAGAGGAGGTGTCTGGCGCAGGGGGAACGAAGGCAGTCACAAGGTGGGGGGGTTATACATTTATTTAAAAAAGGAAATGTTAAAAAATCTTTTGGTTTATTTTAACACTGGGTAAGGCAAATATCAGAGAGTGAAACTCCTTTATCATCGACCATCTGTTACAGCTACCTTTGCCAAATGTGGAACTCTGGCAGCGGCAGCGCAAAACTATTTATTGTCATGAAGTGTTTGGTAATTAAAGAGATGTTGTATTTGCTCCAGAATCTGAAGGGTTGGATGGATGAATCGCAGTGCAATGATCGCAGATTTAATTGTCACTATTTAGTATCAGCCACAGGCACAGGGTCTTGTGTTTATACGTCTTTGTAATAAGAGAAGTGGGTGATTTGTGGTCAACAACTGTCTAAGCTTTGGAAGTGCATTTTGTTAAGTGGTAACTCAATAAATTCACTGTTGGATTAACAAAATGACAAAACCCGAGTAACATAATTCAGTCTCTAAGTCAGCTACAATATGTATTTTGTATCAATTCAAAGTGATTTTGGATACATATGAACACACACCCAGAAGTATAACTCTGATCTCGGGACAGAAGTGGAAGCTAGGATGTCCTCAGGTCTGCTTTGCTTTCAGATTGGCTGAATATGAAATGACGAACGTGTACAAGATGGAATTTAAAAGAAATTCGCAGATAGATTTTTTGCGAATTTCGCTTCAAGCGATGAGTGGAACAACAATATCTGCATTCAGGTCTGGGTTTAAGTGCTCAGATACAGAGCTTGGTTGTCCCTGAGAATCATACTGGAATCAGCAACCTAACTTGAGTTTGTTGACCTCACATCAGAGGTAGTAATGTCCTTTGTAAACTCTGACCCATGACTGGTGCAGTGTTATAATGAGATATGCCCAACATGCTGCACAAGACTGGAATAATAGTGAAAGTGGTCCTGTGATTCCTGATTATCCCACCATGTGTGTGTGTTTATCTCTCTGTATTTTTGAATGTTACAGTGGGTGAACACGGTCAAGTCAAAGGTGCAAACAGAGTTTGGAGTCCAAATCATTAAAAAAAAACCCCAATATGCGATTCGGTGATCATGTTGTGCCTGGCATGGAACAGGATGCAACGAGTGAATGGCTCGAGAGTCCCCAATCAGGCTCCGCGCCAAGCCGATCGTCACCCAATGAGGCAGTGAGCTTTGCACACGAGCAGTGGGAGCGACCACATTCAGAGTGAGGCACAGCCAGAGTGAGTGTGAAACTTGGGAGTTTGAAACAGATTGGGAATTCGGTAAGATCTGGAAAAGATGCTCTTTGCTTTTTCTCCTTGCTTTGTAACTTTAAACCTTCCGAGAGGGACCTTACCCTGCGGACGCTGAAGCTATAAGGGAGAGAACTGATTGTAGGTAAGGTCGGTAAATCTTTACAACTTTTATCAATTATAGTTTGAAAATACTTTTTGTGGATTATAATCTGTAAGGACTATAATTGATAGCAACAAGGACAAGGAAAGAAGAGCCACAGAGAATTGGATTTAATCTAATATCAAGCATTTTCCAAGTTTCTAATTTAAAGGGGTAAGTCATGGCAGGAGATCTCAAAGCTGTTGTTTGCTCCTCTTGCTCCATGTGGGAAGCCGGGAACATTTCCAGTGCCCAGGACCAGTATGTGTGTAGGAAGTGTCTCCAGCTACAGCTCCTGGAAACCCGGGTTTCGGAGCTGGAACGGCGGCTGGAGACACTGTGGGGCATCCGCGAGGCGGAGAGCATCGTGGATAGTGCGTATAGAGAGGTGGTCACACTGCAGGCTCAGACTCCGCAGGAAGGGAATGGGTGACCACCAGACAGAGCAAGAGAGCGAGGCAGGTAGTGCAGGAATCTCCTGTGGCCATTCCCCTGCAGAACAGATATCCCGCTTTGGATACTGTTGAGGGGGATGGCCTCTCAGGGGAAAGCAGCAACAGCCAAATGCGTTGCACCATGGTTGGTTCTGCTGCACAGGGGAAGAATAAAAATGTGGGAGTGCAATAGTTACACGGGATTTACTTGTAAGGGGAATAGACAGGTGTTTCTGTGGCCTCAAACAAGACTCCAGGATGGTAATTTGTCTTCCTGATGCGAGGGTCAAGGATGTCTTGGATGTACAGGACATTCTGGAGGGGGAGGGTGAACAGCCAGTGGTCGTGGTGCACATCGGTACAAATGACATAGGTAAAGCAAGGGATGAGGTCCTAAAAGCAGAATATAGGGAGTTAGGAAGGAAGTTGAGAAATCGGACTTCAGGCAAGTGATCTCAGGATTACTACCGGTGCCACGTGCTCGTCAGAGTAGAAACAGCAGGATACATCGGGATGAATATGTGGCTGAAGAGATGGTCTGAGGGGAAGGGTTTCAGATTACTGGGCCATTGGGACCGGTTCTGGGGGAGATGGGACCTGTACAAACTGGACAGGTTACACCTGGGCAGGACCGGGACTGATGTCCTGAGAGAGTATTTGCCAGCGTGGCTGGGGAGGGGTTAAACTAATATGGCAGAGGGATGGGAACCTATTCAAGGAGTCAGAGGAGGAGGAAACAAGGACGACAACACAATAGAGAAACGGGAATAAGGAAAGATAGGCAGAGAAACCAAGGGCCAGATTCAAACAGGATCACAGTGAAAAATATTGGAAGCGTGACTAGTAATGTTAATCATAGAATTTACAGTGCAGAAGGAGGCCATTCGGCCCATCAAGTCTGCAGCAGCTCTTGGAAAGAGCACCCTACCCAAGGTTAACACCTCCACCCTATCCCCATAACCCAGTAACCCCACCCAACACTAAATGTCATTTTGGACACTAAGGGCAATTTACCATGGCCAATCCACCTAACCTGCACATCTGTCGACTGTGGGAGGAAACCGGAGCACCCGGAGGAAACCCACGCAGACATGGGGAGAACGTGCAGACTCCACACAGACAGTGACCCAAGCTGGGAATCGAACCTGGGACCCTGGAGCTGTGAAGCAATTGTAATATCCACAATGCTACCGTGCTGCCCTCGTCAAAAATACAAACTCCAAGGCTTTGTGACTTAATGCGCGGAGCATTCACAATAAAGCGGATGAACTAATCGCGCATATAGACATAAACATGGGCAGCACAGTAGCACAGTGGTTAGCTCTGTTGCTTCATAGCTCAAGAGTCGCAAGTTCGATTCCCGGCTTGGGTCACTGTCTGTGTGGAGTCTGCACGGTCTCCCCGTGTCTGCGTGGGTTTCCTCCGGGTGCTCCGGTTTCCTCCCACAAGTTCCAAAAGATGTGCTGTTAGATAATTTGGACATTCTGAATTCTCCCTCTGTGTACCCGAAAGGGCTCGAAAAGTGGTGACTAGGGGCTTTTCACAGTAACTTCATTACAGTTTTAATGTAAACCAACTTGTGACAATAAAGATTATTATTACTAAACAGTTATAATATAATCAAGATTGGGCGACATGGCTGTTGGGTGACCAGGGATGGGAACTGAATGTCCAGGGGAATTCAGTATGAAGGAAGGACAGACAAAAAAGAAAAGGCGGTGGAGTGGCAGTGCTGGTTAAAGAGGAAATTAACACAACAGTGAGGAAGGATATTAGCTCTGACAATGTGGAGTCCGGATGGATAGAGTTCAGAAATTCCATGGGGCAAAAAACATCAGTGAGGGCTGTATGCAGGCCTCCAAACTGTGATGGTGATGTCGGGAATGGCATTAAACAAGAAATTAGAGACAATGGAATAAAGGAACATCTATAATTATGTGTGATTTTACTCTGCATATCGATTGGTCAAATCAAATTAGCCACAATATCGTAGAGGAGGAATTGCTGGAGTGTATCTGGGATGGTTTCCTGGACCAATACGTTGAGGAGCCAACTAGAGAACAGACTGGGTACTGTGTAATGAGAACGGAATCATTGGCAATCTAATTGTGTGAGACCCCTTGGGGATGGCCGACCATAATATGATGGAATTTTTAATCAATGTGGAGAGCGAAGTAGTTGATTCTGAGACTAGGGACCTGAATCTTGCGTGGCCGTTCTATGTGGCCCTTCCGGTGATTCTCTGCCCGGGATGGGCCGAGCGGCCACGCAAAAAAACCCGAGTTCCGCCGGCGCTGTTCACACCTGGCCTTACCCGGCAGGACCTTGACATGCATCTGGAGGGGGGGGGGGGGCCTGGTGGGGAGGAGGGGGGTCCGACCCTGGGGTGGGGGGCCTCCTTTGTGGTCAGCGGGCTGGCCTCTCGGGCTGGGGGCCACTTTTGTTCCACGCCAGCCCCTATAGCCCGACGCCATGTTGCGTCGGGGCCGGCACGGAGAAGGGAGACAGTGCGCATGCGCGCATTGACTGAGGTCCCACTGCGCATGCGCAGACATGTGGCGCCCATCTGCATCTGGAACAGCATGGGTCACTCCAGTGCCGTGCTAGCCCCCTGCAGCGTGGGTCACTCCAGTGCCGTGCTAGCCCCCTGCAGCATGGGTCACTCCAGTGCCGTGCTAGCCCCCTGCAGCATGGGTCACTCCAGTGCCGTGCTAGCCCCCTGCAGCATGGGTCACTCCAGTGCCGTGCTAGCCCCCTGCAGCATGGGTCACTCCAGTGCCGTGCTAGCCCCCTGCAGCGTGGGTCACTCCAGTGCCGTGCTAGCCCCCTGCAGCGTGGGTCACTCCAGTGCCGTGCTAGCCCCCTGCAGCGTGGGTCGCTGCAGTGCCGTGCGAGCCCCCTGCAGGGTTCAGACTCGCTGCTCCTGAGGTCATTTTGATGCTGTTGAGAAACACGACGGCGTTTACGATGGCATCAACACTTAGCCTCAGGATCACAGAATGTGTAAAACTAAAGAGCATGGGATTAGGGGTTGAGCATTGAGATGCATTAAAAAGTGGTTGGCAGACAGGAAACAAAGATGAGGTATTAAGGGTCCTTTTCAAATTGGCAGGCAGTGACCAGTGGAGTACTGCAGGGATCGGTGCTGGGATCCCAGCTATTCACAATATATATTGTGGGGCAACACGGTAGCATTGTGGTTAGCACAATTGCTTCACAGCTCCAGGGTCACAGGTTCGATTCCCGGCTTGGGTCACTGTCTGTGCGGAGTCTGCACATCCTCCCCGTGTGTGCGTGGGTTTCCTCCGGGTGTTCCGGTTTCCTCTCACAGTCCAAAGATGTGCAGGTTAGGTGGATTGGCCATGATGAATTGCCCTTAATGTCCAAAATTTCCCTTAATGTTGGGTGGGGTTACTGGGTTATGGGGATAGGGTGGAGGTGTTAACCTTGGGTAGGGTGCTCTTTCCACGAGCCGGTGCAGACTCGATGGGCCACATGGCCTCCCTCTGCACTGTAAATTCTATGATATTAATGATTTAGATGAGGGAACAAAATGTCATATCACCAACTTTGTAGAGTGGGGGGGGGGGGGTGAGCTGTGAGGAGGATGCAGAGATCTTTCAATGTGATTTGGACAAGTTGAGTGGGTGGGCAAATTACTGGCAGATGCAGTATAATGTGGAGAAATACGAGGTTATGCAGTTTGGTCCCCATTCCAGGAAAAACCCCCAACCTGATCCCCTCTGGACCAGCAAAAGCCTCCCTGACCCCACCTCCCATGAAGGACCCCATTGCCACCCTGGTGGCATGTTGAGAGGGTACTTATCACCTTGCCATCCCTTCGACTACAAGGTGCAGGTTGGCACTGCCAAGGGACAAGGCCAGAACGGGGGTTAAGAGGTAGTCACTGAAGGGGATGATTGGGGGGTGAGGGGGATCCTGAGGGGGATCAGAGGGGGTCTGAGAGTGGAAATGGGGGATGAGGGGGCTACTGGACAGTGGTGGAGGTGAGCAGGAGGAATGGGGGGGGTGTGAATGGGGGATGTAAGGGGAGAGGCTGGGGGTTCTGAAGGGGTGTCCTGGGTTGGGGGGTCGATACCCTACCAGTCATCTCGGGGGGGGGAATGCTACAGTAGGTATCTGAGATCTGATCTCAGAGGTGCGGGACTGTCAGAGATTACATCCCGCTCCTCTGATTTCCAACATGGACTGTAGCCGCAGTGCCCTGGAATGAAAGGAGGTGCTGACACCTGCTGGCAAGTTCAGGAGCTGGTTTAGCACAGTGGGCTAAACAGCTGGCTTGTAATGCAGAACAAGAGCAGCAGCGCGGGTTCAATGCCTGTACCAGCCTCCCCGAACTGGCGCCGGAATGTGGTGACTAGGGGTTTTTCACAGTATCTTCATTGAAGCCTACTTGTGACAATGAGCTATTGTTATTATTATTATCACTGGAGTCCCATGATCATGGAGTGAAGCAGGCCTCGGGTAAGAAATGTGTGGGGGGTTCACAGGGTGCGTGTCATGGAGAGAGGGTAATGGTGGTGGTGGGGGGGGTGGTGGGCAGCAGGAAGGTTAGGTGGATCGCTCTCAATGAGCCCCTTTCCTGATGTTGCAGTCTTCCATCAGGCGCTGAGTGCCTTTGATTGAGGGACCTTTACCCCCTTCAAAGCTGCTCTTTCATTCAATAAGATCATGGCTGATCTTGCTGTGGTCTCAACTCCACTCTCCCACTACCACATCCTGGGAAAGGGAATACCGCAGACTAACATGCCTCTGAGACAAAGAACTATTCTCATCTCATTCTTAATTGGTAGATAACTTATTTTAAACTGTGGATTTAAGTCCCACACTGAAGACTTGAGGAACAAAATGGAAGCAAGTGCTCCCTCAGTACCGAGGGAGTGCCGTACTGTCGGAGGTGCTGTCTTTTAGATGAGATGTCCGCCCTGTCTAATGGGTCCCTGATGTCCTGGCCAATATTGATCACTCAATTCACACCACTAATCAGACTCTCTGGTTTCTGTAATCCTGCTGTGTGCAGATTGGTTCCTGTCATGTGCGAGTACCTTTAAGAAATGGGTGTTTATAAAATAGCTGTAGTGGATGTACCTTTAAGAAATGGGTGTTTATCAGTGATGTCAGAGAGTGGGTGGAGCTTGGCTGTCTGTCTGATTTTACTTTCACTTTGGGCTGTCTGCTACAGGGCGTGTTTTAGTTTTGTTTTAGATATGGAGAAGCTGCAGTCACAGCAAAATGTTCATTTGGTGATTTCAAAGTGGTAACTGCTCTCAGTAGTGAAGTTAAACCTGATGTATTTCTGTAGAAAGGGTTCCTTTTGTCTTATGGACGTTGCAAGGAAAGATTAAGAGTTACTTATAGAGTACTGTATTCTTTGGGGGATTTATTGGTGTTGATAGTTTACTGTGGGTTTATAAAGTGTTAACTGGTTTCATAAATAAACATTATTTTAATTTAAAAGTACTGTAGATCTCTGTTGCATCAAACCTGCAGAGTGGGCCGTGTGCTCCCCATAACCACAATCTAGTAAAAGTTGTTGGTCAAGTCAACTCCATGATACACTTTGGGGTTCTCTCAACCCTGGCCCACAACAGTTCCCCCATTCTCTACATTATAACAGTGACCACACTTCAAATGCAGCTAATTCACTGGAAAGTACTTTGGGACATACTTGTTTGGTGGCCAGGCAGAGGGTTGAGAGTCAGAGGTATCCAGAGATATAGCTTGAAACTTAGAAATGTTTTGAGGTCTTTTCAATCTTTGACTGTGCTGTGACACAGCAAAGCAGCTCAGCGATTCCCTAACGCTGGAAGCTGACCGTAAGGATAGACAGGTGGTAGGCACAGTGTAGAATCTCGCACTGTCAGAAATCTGCTGCCATTGTGGAGAAGTGGAGAAGTTGCTGAATGTGCTCGTGAGAGGGAATTGCTAGATGTTTTTCTGAGTGAGGTATCAGATTAAGACTGCAGTTAAAGTGAAGTCATTGTCATCCCAATAGAATTACAAAACCAGCAGCTGGACTGACAAATCAAAGAGCAACTTGAAGCTGAGTCATTAATTAGCGTGTGTGTACAGCTATTAGTCAACCAGAATCCTATTTATATTTAATTTTCCAATACATGTTGCAGCATGCACAGTAGATCAGGTAATTTCCCTTTGCAATTTGCCCGTACATTCCCGTGGTGTATAATTATCTGAGGGTATTATCAAAACTGCTTGAAGATTTGTCTTTCCCCTTATAGACACACAAACCCTTCTCTGAGTGCAACAGGACAAGTCAACGGTAATGAGAATCTCAAAGCGATCGTTCTCCTTGGTGTTTTGAGGCATAAAAGAAAAAACCCCAACAGTAGCTGGGGTAGATCCGGGAATTGTAACAGCACCTACAGATATCAAAGTTCAGAAGTATGTTGAAAATGAGCAAGAGTATTAGAGGAGTGGGGCGACCTCGATACCAGCGATGGGTAGATGTAATGTTGCGACTGAATACCTATTCACAGGAGCTCATCAACAGACTGGTTAAAACTATAAAGCTAATTGTTGGGATTCTTACGGTTCTACATAAAATAAGATTGGACTTATCAGCAAACTCATAAATAGAGCCCAAGCCATTTGCTTATCATGGTAGCTTGATGCTGAAATAGGGTTCATCAGAGCCAACCTGTGGGATATTGACATCCCAAAGACTGACAGATCATATCAAGCAGAATGTCCCTTTGGCTATTCGCAATGGGCAAAGTACAGGCCATATCCAACCAGTCCATATTAGAAAAACTCAAAACACAGTGTCCAACACTAGATGGATTATGAGATTGGACAACATTCGCTAAATAATACAACAAACAAAGAACAGTACAGCACAGGAACAGGCCCTTCGGCCCTCCAAGCCCGTGCCGACCATGCTGCCCAACTAAACTACAATCTTCTACACTTCCTGGGTCCTTATCCCTCTATTCCCATCCTATTCATGTATTTGTCAAGATGCCCCTTAAATGTCACTATCGTCCCTGCTTCCACCACCTCCTCCGGCAGAGAGCTCCAGGCACCCACTACCCTCTGTATAAAAAACTTGCTTCGTACATCTACTCTAAACCTTGCCCCTCGCACCTTAAACCTATGTCCCCTTGTATTTGACCCCTCTACCCTGGGAAAGAGCCTCTGACTATCCACTCTGTCTATGCCCCTCATAATTTTGTAGACCTCTATCAGATCGCCCCTCAACCTCCGTCGTTCCAGTGAAAACAAACTGAGTTTATTCAACTGCTCCTCATAGCTAATGCCCTCCATACCAGGCAACATCCTGATAAACCTCTTCTGCACTCTCTCTAAAGCCTCCACATCCTTCTGGTAGTGTGGCGACCAGAATTGAACACTATAAGTGAGGGCCGAACTAAAGTTCTATACAGCTGCAACATGACTTGCCAAAGTGTGGTATTAATTCTACTGACAACCAATTTAAGATTGTCAGTTGGCCTCGCAATGCTTGTTTTTATTCATTCATGAGAGGTGGCTGTTAATTTATTACTCATCTCGAATTTCTCTTGAACTGGATCTGGAGTCACATGTACATAGGAACATGGGAATGATGGGTTACGGGTATAGGGTGGATACGTGGGTTTGTGTAGGGTGGTCATTGCTCAGCACAACATCGAGGGTCGAAGGGCCTGTTCTGTGCTGTATTGTTCTATCTCTACCTTGTTGCAAATCCACCTCCCTACCTGTTCCCCACACCCCTTTAACCCTTTAATCCTGGCTGATCTCTGCCTTTCTGTTTTAGATCAGAAATATTTCTATCTCCTTCTTGAAAGTATTTAATGATTCAGATTCCACCGCACTGTGGGGTAGCGAGTTCCACAAATTCACAATCGGGTAAGGATGGCCCATTTTCCTCCCAAAAGGACATCAATGATCCGGATGAGTTTTCACAAAAAACAACAGTGGTTTTCACAGTCATGATCAGACTTTCAATTCCAGATTTTTATTGATTTCAAATTTCACCGTCTGCTGTGATGTGATTCGAGCCCAGGACCCCAGAGCATTACTCTGGGTCTCTGGTCTAGTGAAAGTGCCACTGTGTACCCTCCAGTCTGGTGCATTTATGTGTACTGGAAGATATATATATTGATACACAGGGGCTCTCCTTTGCAGACAGAAAGAGGATTATGCAAAATGCATCTGTTTTATCCAAACGCAATAAGTGTCAGACACTCAATGGTTCATTCTTCATGGCAATGCCATGTCCAATCAGAGTCAAGCTGCCTGGTTTAAATTGCAAACAGTGCTTGGCAGTGAACTGTCAGTTACCATCAACTAGTGCATCATTCATAGTAATGCTTCAAGCGGAGGCAGTGGCATAGTGATTTTGTCACTAGGTTAGTAATCAATAGACCCAAGCTAATGCTCTGGGCACCCGGGTTCGAATCCCACTCTGGCAGATGGTGAAATTGGAATTCAATAATAATCTGGAATTCATAGTCTAATGATTACCATGATACCACTGTTGTTCACCAATGTCCTTTAGGAATCTGCCCTCCTTACCTTGTCTGGCCTATATGTGACTCTGCACCAACAGCACTGTGGTTGACTCAAATGTCTTCTGAAATGGAAGGATAGGGATGGGCAATAAATGCAGCCTCAGCCATCGACATCCCATAAAAGACTAACAAACAATGAGTCCATTTGCCAACTAATCAACACTGCCTTTACTATTTTCCGGTCCTGATGAGTGCAAAATGGAAAAGCTTTGACAAAATGTTCCTTTTTTCAGCAATACACAAGTTGTGTTCCACGAAACAACCATTCAAACAGAAAACCTAATGTGCTCTGGAACAAAAACTGATCTATGTGACCTGTGCCACAATAAACAAATTGTTAATTTTGTCAATTTTGGAAAAGGCTATTACTATTACTATTTACGTTCGACACTTTTTATTTACTCATTAACAATATTGCATCCAGTTATCATGATTGTGTCCAATTTTGGTCTCCTTATTTGAGGAAGGATGTGGTGACATTGGGGCAGTTCAGAGGAGTTTCACCAGATTGATTCCGGAGATGGGAGGATTGACGGATGAGGAGAGATTAAACAGTTTGGGCTTATAGTCGCTGAAGTTCAGAAGAATGAGAGGGGATCTGATTAACGTATATAAAACACTAAAAGGGATTGATAAAGTAATCGTAGACCAAATGTTCCTCCTTGTGGGGCAATCTAGAATGAGAGGTCACAGATATAGGTTGCGAGGCGGTAGATTAATAACTGAGATGAGGAGGAACTACTTCTCGCAGAGGGTGGTGAATTTGTGGAACACACTGCCCCACAGTGGGGTGCAGTTTGAGTCATTAACTGGTTTCAAGAAAGATATGTTTATGATTTAAACAAATGGCTGAACAGGATATGGAATAGAGGTCGGGAGGTGGATTTGAGACCAGGAAGGGATCAGGTATGATCTGATTGAATGGCGGAGCTGAATTGCCGACTTCCGCTCCTAATTCCTATGTTCCCCTCTGATTGACACTTGCTTTGCTTGGTTTTGATCTAGATTCTGATGGGCAGAAGCATTTTATATTTTGGAATAAAAGCTCTGAAGTCACAATTCGTAATCAATTTTCCCAATCAGAATGAGGCCGTTTAGCCCCTCAGTGATGTTCTGCCATTCAACAAGGCCATGACTGATTTGTATTCAAAGTGCATCTCTCTGCTTTGGTTCCAAATTAAAAATCCATCAATCGCAGTTTTGAAACTTTCAATTGATATCCGTCAACAGTTTTTTGGAGAAGAGTTCTAGATCTTCACTTCCCTTCGTTTGAGGAAATGCTTCCTGACTTCACTCCCGATTGGCCTGGCTCCTGCATTAGGGTTCTGTATCCTTGTTCCCCCACCAGGTTATTTCTATCTCCCCTATCGAAGAGAGACGGACACCTCGGACTGATTGGTTTGCAGTTTTCTTCTTCTGGGCTCTCCAAAGCGACTCAGCAGGAGGAGCTGAATCTTGGCATTTGGGGAATTCAGGAGAAAACTCTTCACCCCGAAACTGGTTCCCAAACTCGCTGTGTCATGTGAGAGTACCTTTAAGAAATGGATGTTTAAGCAATGTACCTTTAAGAAATGGAGCAGCTCATATTACTGAAGTGATGTCAGAGGGTGGGGGGAGCTGAGCTGAGCTCACCTCTGTTTTTGGTTTTCAGTTTTGAGGAAAAGAGCTTGGGTGTGTCTATGTTTGCAGTGAGCTGGATCTGCTGTGATCTCTGCCATGAAATAATCTTTTGGGTGATTTAAACTCATAAAAGTAATGTCTTTAACCTGATGTGTTTCTGTTTAAAGGTGTTAAGTCTCTTGGATGTTTAAAGGAACAACTGAAGGATTATTTAGTGTTGTATTATTTTCGGGGTTATCTTTGTAGTAAGGGGTGTTAAGTGTTTATTTAAAAGGTTAAGTTGAATTCATGGAATAAACATTGTTTTGTGTTTATAAACCCACGTGTCCATAATTGTAATACCACACCTGGGGAACAAACCGTGTGCTTCAAAGGCAACAATACATTAAAGGGAGAGGTTGGTTGAACTCCATGATACATTTTGGGGTTCTGGAAACGCCGCTCCCGTAACAGTGAGTCTGAAATTCAACATAAAAATTGTTATGATGAGCAGGATGGACAGAAATGTGTTCTGTTTACATCCTTGACCACTTTCCAATTGATTCTGCTCACTTTGGGCACGTTAATCCGACATAACCAATTGGAAAATTCAACTTTTTAAACATAGTTTTGCTCGTATGCTCATTGCTAACTTTCAAAGTGTGTCAAAAATGAATAGATGTGACAGATCCCAAGCAGTTCCACATTTAACTAACATCAGCAGTGGAAGTGGTTCTGATTGTAAAGGGAAATTAGAATGGAAAGTGTGGATTCAGGCAGTGTCAATGATAGTGTTCAGTTAAAGGGAGCATCTGCTGAGGCCTCGAGTAATTCCCTGTACACTGCAACACATTTCTGTTTGGAAAGAAGGTTTGGGTTTAAATGCTGCTGTGGATGCACCAAATTCACTCACTCGCAATCTGACCCATTACCAGATCAACAGCCAGAAGCAACGTCAAGGAAACGCACTCACTTCCTGGAGAAAGATTCACCTCCTCACCCATCCCCTCAATCACCTCCTCACTCACTTCTCATTCACCTCCTCACTCACCCCCTCACTCACTCATAGATTCAGAGAACATACAGTGCAGAAGGAGGCCATTCAGCCCATCAAGTCTGCACCGACCCACTTTAGCCCTCACTTCCACCCTATCCCCATAACCCAATAACTCCTCCTAAACGTTTTCAACACTAAGGGAAATTTAGCATGGCCAAACCACCTAACCTGCACCCACATCCACACTCAGCTCCTTACTTACCTCTGTATTCACCTCTACACTCTATTATCACTTGATGTGAATCTGCAGTCCGTGCCACAGACAAAGAACAAAGAAAATTACAGCACAGGAACAGGCCCTTCAGCCCTCCCAGCCTGCGCCGATCCAGATCCTTTATCTAAACCTGTTGCCTATTTTCCAAGGTCTACTTCTCTCTGATCCCCACCCGTTCATATATCTGTCCAGATGCATCTTAAATGATGCTATCGTAACCGCCTCTACCACCTCCGCTGGTAAAGCATTCCAGGCACCCACCACCCTCTGCGTAAAAAACTTTCCACGCACACCTCCCTTAAACTTTGCCCCTCTCACCTTGAAATCGTGACGCCTTGTAATTGACACCCCCACTCTTGGAAAAAGCTTGTTGCTATCCACCCTGTCCGTACCTCTCATAATTTTGTAGACGTCAATCAGGTCTCCCCTCAACCTCCATCTTTCCAATGAAAACAATCCCAATCTACTCAACCTTTCTTCATAGCTAGCACCTTCCATACGAGGCAACATCCTGGTGAACCTCCTCTGCACCCTCTCTAAAGCATCCACATCCTTCTGGTAATGTGGCGACCAGAACTGCACGCAGTATTCCAAATATGGCCTAACCAAAGTCCGATACATCTGTAACATAACCTGCCGAATCTTGTACTCAATAGCCCGTCCGATGAAGGCAAGCATGCTGTATGCCTTTTTGACCACTCTATCGACCTGCGTTGCCACTTTCAGGGTACAATGGACCTGAACTCCCAGATCTCTCTGTACATCAATTTTCCCCAGGACTCTTCCATTGACCATATAGTCTGCTCTTGAGTTAGATCTTCCAAAATGCATCACCTCGCATTTGCCTGGATTGAACTCCATCTGCCATTTCTCTGCCCAACTCTCCAATCGATCTATATTTTGCTGTATTCTCTGACAGTCCGCCTTGCTATCTGCAACTCCACCAATCTTAGTATCATCTGCAAACTTGCTCATCAGACCACTTATACCTTCGTCCAGATCATTTATGTATATCACAAACAACAGTGGTCCGAGCACGGATCCCTGTGGAACACCACTAGTCACCTTTCTCCATTTTGAGACACTCCCTTCCACCACTACTCTCTGTCTCCTGTTGCCCAGCCAGTTCTTTATCCATCTAGCTAGTACACCCTGAACCCCATATGACTTCACTTTTTCCATCAACCTGCCATGGGAAACTTTATCAAATGCTTTACTGAAGTCCATGTATATGACATCTACAGCCCTTCCCTCATCAATTAACTTTGTCATTTCCTCAAAGAATTCTA
Source organism: Scyliorhinus canicula (assembly GCF_902713615.1). Taxonomy (NCBI): domain Eukaryota; kingdom Metazoa; phylum Chordata; class Chondrichthyes; order Carcharhiniformes; family Scyliorhinidae; genus Scyliorhinus; species Scyliorhinus canicula. The sequence continues at coordinate 242,753,621 of NC_052149.1, forward strand.
TTAGGTTTGTAAGACATGACCTTCCCTGCACAAAAGCATGCTGCCTATCACTGATAAGTCTATTTTCTTCCAAATGTGAATAGATCCTATCCCTCAGTATCTTCTCCAACAGTTTTCCTACCACTGAAGCCAAGCTCACAGGTCTATAATTCCCTGGATTATCCCTGCTACCCTTCTTAAACAAAGGGACAACATTAGCAATTCCCCAGTCCTCCAAGACCTCACCCGTGCTCAAGAATGCTGCAAAGATATCTGTTAAGGCCCCAGATATTTCGTCCCTCGCTTCCCTCAGTAACCTGGGATAGATCCCATCCAGTCCTGGGGACTTGTCCACCTTAATGCCTTTTAGAATACCCAAAACCTCCCCTTCCTTATGCCGACATGACCTAGAGTATTTAAACATCCATCCCTAGCCTCAACATCCGTCATGTCCCTCTCCTTGGAAAGTATTCATTAAGAAGCTCACTCATTTCCTCTGACTCCACGCATAAATTCCCTCTTTTGTCTTTGAGTGGGCCAATACTTTCTCTAGTTACCCTCTTGCTCCTTATATACGAATAAAAGGCTTTGGGATTTTCCTTAACCTTGTTAGCCAAAGATATTTCTTGACCCCTTTTAACCCTCTTTATTGCGTGTTTGAGATTTGTCCTACTTTCCCGATATTCCTCCAAAGCTTCACCAGTTTTACATCGCCTCGATCTTATGTATGCTTCTTTTTTCATCTTAGCTAGTCTCACAATTCCACCCGTCATCCATGGTTCCCTAATCTTGCCATTTCTCTCTCATTTTCACAGGAACATGTCTGTCCTGCACTCTAATCAACATTTCCTTAAAAGACTCCCACATTTCAAATCTGGATTTACCCTTAAACAGCTGCTCCCAGTCCACATTCCCGGGCTCCTGCCGAATTTTGTTATACTTGGCCTTTCCCCAATTTAGCACTCTTCCTTTAGGACCACTCGCGTCTTTGTCCATGAGTATTCTAAAACTTATGTAATTGTGATCGCTATTCCCAAAGTAATCGCCGACTGAAACGTCAACCACCTGGCCGGGATCATTCCCCAATACCAGGTCCAGTATGGCCCCTTCCCGAGTTGGACTATTTACATACTGCTCTAAAAAACTCTCCTGGATGCTCCTTACAAATTCTGCTCCATCTACGCCTCCAACACTACATGAGTCCCATTCAATGTTGGGGAAGTTAAAATCTCCCATCACAACCACCCTATTGCTCCTACATTGTTCTATAATCTGTCTACATATTTGTACCTCTACTTCACGCTCGCTTTTGGGAGGCCTATAGTAAAGTCCCAACAATGTTACTGCACCCTTCCTATTTCTTAGCTCTATCCATATTGCCTCAGTGCTCGAATCCTCCATCCTGCCCTCCTTAATCACAGCTGTGATATAATCCCTGACCAGTAATGCAACTCCTCCACCCCCTTTACCTCCCTCTCTATCCCTCCTGAAGCATCTATACCCTGGGACATTTAGTTGCCAGTCTTGCCCTTCCCTCAAGCAAGTCTCAGTAATACCAATAACATCATCGTCCCAGGTACTCATCCAAGCCCTAAGTTTATCTGCCTTACCTGCTACACTTCTCGCATTAAAACAAATGCACCTCAGACCACCTGTCCCTTTGCGTTCATCATCTCTTCCCTGTCTACTCTTCCCCTCAGTCACATTGAGTTTATTATCCAGTACCTTACTGGCTTTAGTTGCTGCTTCTTTACTGACCTCTAACTTCCTAATCTGGTTTCCATCCCCCTGCCACATTAGTTTAAAACCTCCCCAACAGTGTTAGCAAAAGCACCCTCAAGGACATTGGTTCCAGTCCTGCCCAGGTGTAGACCGTCCGGTTTGTAATGTTCCCACCGCCCCCAGAACCAGTTCCAATGTTCCAGAGGTCTGAACCCCTCCCTCCTGCACCATCTCTCAAACCACGTATTCATTCTGACTATTCTTGAATTTCTACTCTGACTGTCCCGTGGCACTGGTAGCAACCCTGAGATTACTACCTTTGAGTTCCTACTTTTTAACTTATCTCCTCACTCCCTAAATTCTGATTGTAGGACATCATCCTGTTTTTTACCTATATCGTTGGTGCCTATATGCACCACGACAACTGGCTGTTCACCCTCCCCCTTCAGTATGTCCTGCAGCCGATCGGAGACATCCCTGACCCGACACCCGGGAGGTAACATACCATTCGGGAGTCTCGTTTTCGATCACAGAAATGCCTGTCTACTCCCCTACGATTGAATCCCCTATGACTATAGCCCTGCCACTCTTTTTCCTGCCCTTCTGCGCAGCAGAGCCAGCCACGGTGCCATGAGCCTGGCTACTACTGCCTTCCCCTGGTGAGTCATCTCCCCCAACAGTATCCAAAACGGTATACCTGTTTTGGAGGGAGATGACCACAGGGGACACCTGCACTGCCTTCCTGCTCTTTCTCTGCCTTTTGGTCACCCATTCCCTGTCTCCCTCACCAATCCTAATCTGAAGTTTGACCAACTCACTGAACGTGCTATCCACGACCTCCTCAGCATCGCGGATGCTCCAAAGTGAGTCCATCCGCAGCTCCAGAGCCGTCATGCGGTCTAACAGGAGCTGCAGCTGGACACACTTCCCGCACATGAAGAAGTCAGGGGCATCGGCCGCGTCCCTGAACTCCCACATTGAGCACGAGGAGCATAACACGGGTCTGGGATGTCCTGCCATTTTTACCCTTTACCTTAACTGACTACAAATATAATATCAAATAATTAATAAGTGAAAGGAATAAAGATTTTACTTACCAATCACAATACTCACCAACACACGAAGAGTTAAATTTCTCCCAGCTGCTGCTAATTGGAGCACTTTCCTTACCAGCCAATCAGGTCACTGCTTTGCTGTGATGTCACCCTTCAAGGTAAATTTTGAAAAAGATAAACTTACCTTCCCGACAACCACGGTTGTTTTTTTTGGTTAGAGGAGGAGGTAGGAAGGGAAACACTGAGGAAGTGTTTCGGGTTTAACTGTCACATGACAACAACCCCTTCACAAACCACCTTCAAATTTAGGGGCTGGTTTAGCTCGCTCAGCTAAACCGCTGGCTTTTAAAGCAGACCAAGCAGGCCAACAGCACGGTTCAATTCCCGTACCAGTCTCCCCGGACAGGCGCCGGAATGTGGCCTACTCGTGACAATAAGCGATTTTCATTTTTTCATTTTGTTTCATTACGCTGACCGCACTGCACGTATGCAAATCTCCCCAGAACAGCCAATCAGTAGCTCCGCTCTGCTGTCGTCTGCGGGTTGCTGATGTTTAGCAATGGCAGAGGTCAGGACTATAACTTGGCGCTGATTGAGATTTGTGCCATATACGTGGCAATCCCTCTGAACTACTTCAAATAAAATCATTCAATCACAAAATCCCTGCAGTGCAGAAGGAGTCCATTCGACCCATTGAATCTGCACTGACCTATGAAAAAACACCCTACCTGGGCCCAGGCTCCACACTTACCCATCTGAACTTTTGGACACTAAGGGGCAATTTAGCATGGCCAATGCGCCTAATCCACACATTTTTGTCCTGTGGGAGGAAACCAGAGCACTCGGACAAAACAGAGCAGACACGGGGAGAAAGTGCAGACTCCGCACACACAGTGACCCAAGCCAGGAATCGAATCTGGGACTCTGGAGCTGTGAGGCAGCAGTGTTAACTCGGGTCCCTGGCGCTATGAGACAGCAGAGTTAACCCAGTTCCCTGGTACTGTGACACAGCAGTGTTAACTCGGGTCCCTGGCACTGAGAGGCAGCAGTGTTAACCCGGGTCCCTGGCACTGTGAGACAGCAGCTTTAACCCGGGTCCCTGGCACTGTGAGGCAGCAGTGTTAACCCGGGTCCCTGGCACTGTGAGGCAGCAGTGTTAACCCGGGTTCCTGGCACTGTGAGGCAGCAGTGTTAACCCGGGTTCCTGGCACTGTGAGACAGCAGTGATATCCCAGGTCCCTGGCAATGGGAGACAGCAGTGTTAACCCGGGTCCCTGGCACTGTGACACAGCAGTGTTAACCCGGGTCCCTGGCACTGTGAGGCAGCAGTGTTAACCCAGGTCTCTGGCACTGTGACACAGCAGTGTTAACCCGTGTCCCTGGGACTGTGAGGCAGCAGTGTTAACCCGGGTCCCTGGTACTGTGAGGCAGCAGTGTTAACCCGGTTCCCTGGCACTGTGTGACAGCAGTGTTAACCCGGGTCCCTGGCACTGTGAGGCATCAGTGTTAACCCGTGTCCCTGGGACTGTGAGGCAGCAGTGTTAACCCGGGTCCCTGGTACTGTGAGGCAGCAGTGTTAACCCGGTTCCCTGGCACTGTGACACAGCAGTGTTAACCCGTGTCCCTGGGACTGTGAGGCAGCAGTGTTAACCCGGGTCCCTGGTACTGTGAGGCAGCAGTGTTAACCCGGTTCCCTGGCACTGTGACACAGCAGTGTTAACCCGGGTCCCTGGCACTGTGAGACAGCAGTTTTAACCCGGGTCCCTGGCACTGTGAGGCAGCAGTGTTAACCCGGTTCCCTGGCACTGTGACACAGCAGTGCTAACCCAGGTCCCTGGCACTGTGATACAGCAGTGTTAACCCGGGTCCCTGGCACTGTGAGGCAGCAGTGTAAACCCGGGTCCCTGGCGCTGTGAGACAGCAGTGTAAACCCGGGTCCCTGGCACTGTGACACAGCAGCGTTAACCCGGGTCCCTGGCACTGTGAGGCAGCAGTGTTAACCCAGGTCCCTGGCACTGTGAGACAGCAGTGTTAACCCGGGACCCTGGCACTGTGAGGCAGCAGTGTTAACCCGGGTCCCTGGCACTGTGAGGCAGCAGTGTTAACCCGGGTCCCTGGCACTGTGAGACAGCAGTGTTAACCCGGGTCCCTGGCACTGTGAGACAGCAGTGCTGACCCGGGTCCCTGGCGCTGTGAGACAGCAGTGTTAACCCGGGGCCCTGGCACTGTGAGACAGCAGTGTTAACCCGGGTCCTGGCACTGTGAGAGAGCAGTGTTAACCCGGGTCGCTGGCAATGTGAGACAGCAGTGTTAACCCAGGTCCCTGGCACTGTGAGGCAGCAGTGTTAACCTCGTTCCCTGGCACTGTGAGACAGCAGTGTTAACCTGGTTCCCTGGCACTGTGAGACAGCAGTGTTAACCCGGGTCCCTGGCTCTGTGAGACAGCAGTGTTAACCCGGGTCCCTGGCACTGTGAGGCAGCAGTGTTAACCCGGGTCCACGGCACTGTGAGACAGCAGTGTTAACCCGGGTCCCTGGCGCTGTGAGACAGCAGTGTTAACCCGGGTCCCTGGCACTGTGAGACAGCAGTGCTAACCCGGGTCCCTGGCACTGTGAGACAGCAGTGTTAACCCGGGTTCCTGGCACTCTGAGACAGCAGTGTTAACCCGGGTCCCTGGCCCTGTGAGGCAGCAGTGTTAACCCGGGTCCCTGGCACTGTGAGGCAGCAGTGTTAACCCGGGTCCCTGGCACTGTGAGGCAGCAGTGTTAACCCGGGTCCCTGGCACTGTGAGACAGCAGTGTTAACCCGGGTTCCTGGCACTGTGAGACAGCAGTGTTAACCCGGGTCCCTGGCACTGTGAGACAGCAGTGTTAACCCGGGTCCCTGGCACTGTGAGACAGCAGTGTTAACCCGGGTCCCTGGCGCTGTGAGACAGCAGTGTTAACCCGGGGCCCTGGCACTGTGAGACAGCAGTGTTAACCCGGGTCCTGGCACTGTGAGAAAGCAGTGTTAACCCGGGTCCCTGGCAATGTGAGACAGCAGTGTTAACCCGGGTCCCTGGTACTGTGAGACAGCAGTGTTAACCTGGTTCCCTGGCACTGTGAGACAGCAGTGTTAACCCGGGTCCCTGGCTCTGTGAGACAGCAGTGCTAACCCGGTTCCCTGGCACTGTGAGACAGCAGTGTTAACCCGGGTCCCTGGCACTGTGAGACAGCAGTGTTAACCCGGGTTCCTGGCACTCTGAGACAGCAGTGTTAACCCGGGTCCCTGGCCCTGTGAGGCAGCAGTGTTAACCCGGGTTCCTGGCACTGTGAGACAGCAGTGTTAACCCGGGTCCCTGGCACTGTGAGACAGCAGTGTTAACCCGGGTCCCTGGCACTGTGAGACAGCAGTGTTAACCCGGGTCCCTGGCGCTGTGAGACAGCAGTGTTAACCCGGGGCCCTGGCACTGTGAGACAGCAGTGTTAACCCGGGTCCTGGCACTGTGAGAGAGCAGTGTTAACCCGGGTCCCTGGCAATGTGAGACAGCAGTGTTAACCCAGGTCCCTGGCACTGTGAGGCAGCAGTGTTAACCTGGTTCCCTGGCACTGTGAGGCAGCAGTGTTAAATCGGTTCCCTGGCACTGTGAGGCAGCAGTGTTAACCCGGTTCCCTGGCACTGTGAGAGAGCAGTGTTAACCCGGGTCCCTGGCAATGTGAGACAGCAGTGTTAACCCGGGTCCCTGGTACTGTGAGACAGCAGTGCTAACCTGGTTCCCTGGCACTGTGAGACAGCAGTGTTAACCCGGGTCCCTGGCTCTGTGAGACAGCAGTGCTAACCCGGGTCCCTGGCACTGTGAGACAGCAGTGTTAACCCGGGTCCCTGGCACTATGAGACAGCAGTGTTAACCCGGGTCCCTGGCTCTGTGAGACAGCAGTGATAACCCGGGTCCCTGGCACTGTGAGGCAGCAGTGTTAACCCGGGTCCCTGGCACTGTGAGACCGCAGTGTTAACCCGGGTCCCTGGCACTGTGAGACAGCAGTGCTAACCCGGGTCCCTGGCACTGTGAGACAGCAGTGTTAACCCGGGTCCCTGGCTCTGTGAGACAGCAGTGTTAACCCGGGTCCCTGACACTGTGAGGCAGCAGTGTTAACCCGGGTCCCTGGCACTGTGAGGCAGCAGTGTTAACCCGGGTCCCTGGCACTGTGAGACAGCAGTGTTAACCCGGGTCGCTGGCACTGTGAGACAGCAGTGCTAACCCGGGTCCCTGGCACTGTGAGACAGCAGTGTTAACCCGGGACCCTGGCACTGTGAGACAGCAGTGTTAACCCGGGTCCCTGGCACTGTGAGGCAGCAGTGTTAACCCGGGTCCCTGGCACTGTGAGACAGCAGTGTTAACCCGGGTCGCTGGCACTGTGAGACAGCAGTGCTAACCCGGGTCCCTGGCACTGTGAGACAGCAGTGTTAACCCGGTCCCTGGCTCTGTGAGACAGCAGTGTTAACCCGGGTCCCTGACACTGTGAGGCAGCAGTGCTAACCTGGGTCCCTGGCACTGTGAGACAGCAGTGCTAACCCGGGTCCCTGGCACTGTGAGACAGCAGTGTTAACCTGGGTCCCTGACACTGTGAGGCAGCAGTGTTAACCCGGGTCCCTGGCACTGTGAGACAGCAGTGTTAACCCGGGACCCTGGCACTGTGAGACAGCAGTGTTAACCCGGGTCCCTGGCACTGTGAGACAGCAGTGTTAACCTGGGTTCCTGGCACTTACTTCCTTCACCAGTAACATCAATAATTGCTGATAATTAAGATTTGTTTGCTCGTCTTTGAACAGGTGAATGGAATCCCACAACGTACACGAGAAAAGAGAAGGATCATCGGTGCCACCCTGGGCTGGATTCTCCGATTTGAAGACTAGTGCTGCCGCCGGCGTGGGGACAGTGATGTTTTACGTCCGCAAAAATGGAGGCAAAGTTGCACCGACTCTCCGTCTGGTGGGGGCTAGCAGGCACACAGTGTGAAGCCCTCGGCTTTACCTGCAGATACAGCCAGAGAATTGCCGGGTCCGTGGCTGCGCATGTGCACGGCGACTGCCTGCAGCGGCCACGCCGTGGAACATGGCAGCGACCGCGTACGGCCCAGGCCTGCCACAAACTGCCCCCCTTTGACCAGGCTCACCACCCCTGGACCACCCACCACCAATTCCCCCAGCAACCATCCAAAGGCCCCCCCCCCTCCCCGCCTGCGGAATGGCTCCCCCCCCCCCCTCCCCGCCTGCGGAATGGCTCCCCCCCCCCCTCCCCGCCTGCGGAATGGCTCCCCCCCCCCCCCCCACGACTGGCAGCGCTGGAGTCAGTCCGTAGCCGCCACGCCAGGTTCACAAAAATAAAAATGACAAGTGTTCCACGCCATCAGGAACTCGGTCCAACAGGGGCGGAGCATTGGGGGAGGACCATCGGGGGAGGGCCTCAGGTGACATCCTGAAGCTGTGCCCATGGGGTGCGGTGTACGAGTACTCCATTTTCGAGGTGGCAGCGCATTGCAAAAGCGGCGGCGCCCCCGATTTCAAGGCAAACAGCGATTCTCCGGCTGATTGGCGAACACGATTCTGGCGTCAGAGACTGGAGAATCAGCCCCTTGTCTTTCATGATACTTTTTTCAGCTTGTGATTGACCACAATGAATTGGGAATGAATTTCAGCGAGGCTGAGGCGTGGTGATTTCTGTAACATTGACAAATCTTTATGAGTTAATCACAATGTCTCAAATCGTCACTATCCTGATGCCTGTTCTGGTCTCACCAAGCAAACGAGAAGATACTCCAGTTAGACCTCATTTCCCAACTTGTTTGATGGCATGAGAGACTTCAGAAGCTGGTTTGATGTTTGGTTTTCCCGTGTGATTTGATTTGATGGAGAATCTAAAACAGAGATGTTAGATCTTTTTCATGTCTGGCTCCTCAGCAAGGGTAAGGCAGCAGTTACAAATATAATGTCAGCTTGAATCCTTTGCTGCCTGTCAGCTGGTCGAGGGGAACAGGGTCGTTTTCCATTTAGTTACATCAGAGCAATGTGGGTAGACCTCGAGTTTGTCAATTAACAATTCTCAAAACCCTCCCCTCCTCCCCTCTCTTTGACAAATTGATGGGACCAATGTGTTTAAGTAAGAAAATATATTGTATTACAAGAAGTTTGTAAACATTAAGGCAGTTTTTTTGTCATTGTTCATCTGATAGAGTTAAATGTTAACTGGTTTTAAAGTTTTGTATTTATAAAGTTAATAAATGTTAATAAATGTTTTTCATTAAACTTTACAAGCTTTTACAAATATCTTATTGAAACATCAAAACACAACATTTATTATGATAATTATAAATGAATAAGAGAATTGAAGTAAACAAGGCAGAAACATATTTGACACGGGTAACATGGTTGCACACTGGTTAACACTTCTGCCTCACAGCACCAGGGACCTGTGTTCAATTCAGACCGTGGGTGACTGTGTGATGTTTACACATTCTCCCCATGTCTGCATGGGTTTCCTAGAACCTTTGAATAGAACCATAGAATTCCTAAAGTGCATAAGGAGGCCATTTGTCCCATCAAATCTGCACGACCCTCTGAAAGAGCGCCCTACCTGGGTCCGCTCCACCACCCTATCCTCTGGAACCCAACCTGTACACCCCCAGACACTAAAGGGCAACTCAGCATGGGCCAATCCACCTAACCTGGACATCTTTGGACTGTGGGAGGAAACCTACGCAGACACGGGGAGAAAGTGCAGACTCTGCAGACAGTGACCCAAGCTGGGAATCGAACCTGGAGCTGCGAGGGAGCAGTGCTAACCACTGCGCCATCGTGCCCCTGCCATTTCCTCCGGGTGCTTCAGTTTCCTCCCGCATCCACCCAAAGATGTGCAACTTAGGTGGAATTGGCCGTGTGAAATTGCCCCATAGTGTCAAACCGTTACTGTTGGAGGGAAAAACAAACGGAGTCCTTCAGACTGTCTTGAACTTCAGCTAAACCGGATTTATTCAACATGCGTGAGGGAGAGCTGAACTGGAAGTGGCAAACTCCAGCTTGTTTCCAATCTCTCTGCCGAATTCAGCTTTTGCACAGTCCTTATACCTTTCCTATGTTGCAGAGTGTCATCATTACATCCAGTCATCAATACTGATAGTTTTGTGTTGATTACAGAGTAGTTCCGGTTACATTGTGGATCCATTGTCCTGTATGCTTTATTTTAATTGTTTTCTGGGCATCTCTTGTTTCCCTGTGTTACAACACAAAAGTGATGTGTTTGACTCGCGCACTTTGTTCTTTAGGCAACAGGTTTAGATAAAGGATCTGGATCAGCGCAGGCTGGGAGGGCCAAAGGGCCTGTTCCTGTGCTGTAATTTTCTTTGTTCTTTGTTCTTTATTCTCGTTGTTAAAACAAAGAAACAAGAAAAATTACAACACAGGAACAGGCCCTTCGGCCCTCCCAGCCTTCGCCGATCCAGATCCTCGATCTAAAACTGTCACCTATTTTCTAAGGATCTGTATCCCTCTGCTCCCTGCCCATTCATGTATCTGTCTAGATACATTTTAAATGATGCTATCGTGCCCGCCTCTACCACCTCCGCCAGCAATGCATTCCAGGCACCCACCACCCTCTGCGTAAAGAACTTTCCACGCATATCTCCCTCAAACTTTTTCCCTCTCACCTTGACCCCTAGTAATTGAGTCCCCCACTCTGGGAAAAGCTTGTTGCTATCCACCCTGTCCATACCTCTCATGATTTTGTAGAGCTCAATGAGGTCCCCCTTCAACCTCCGACCTTCGAAGAAAAATAATCTTAATCTACTCAACCTTTCTTCATAGCTAGCACCCTCCATACCAGGCAACATCCTGGTGAACCTCCTCTGCACCTTCTCCAAAGCATCCACATCCTTCTGGTAATGTGGCGACCAGAACTGCACGCAGTATTCCAAATGTGGCCTAACCAAAGTCCGATACAACTGGAACATGACCTGCCAACTCTTGTACACAATATCCCTTCCGATGAAGGCAAGCATGCCGTATGCCTTCTTGACCACTCTATCGACCTGTGCAGCCACCTTCAGGGTACAATGGACCTGAATACCCAGATCTCTCTGTACATCAGTTTTCCCCAGGGCTTTTTCATTTACCGTATAGTTCGCTCTTCCAAAATGCAACTCCTAAATGCATCACCGTCTGTTGTGGTAATTGTCCCAGCTCCCTGACATCTGACCACTTTGCAGAGGCACATTGGCCCCTCCAGACCACAATGACCCCTTTGTGCCTCACAAAGATCTCACCTGGGATGTACTGTGTTTGCTATCTGAGCTGTGGCGATTGGTTGTGTGTGTCTGCCGTTTTGAGTGTGAACACTGTCTTTTTAACCCTTTCCTCACATTTACCCCTGCTGCCACATTCACGCCCTGGATTTGCCCTACTACAGTTACATGGAGTTTTGGGGATAGGAGGGGGTGTGGGTCTTGGTAGGGGGCTCTTTCAGAGGGTCAGTGCAGACTCGATGGGCCGAATGGCTTTTTTCTGCACTGAACTAATTCAATAAACACAAATCCAAAAGTATCAGATGTTACAAGGACAGTGACAGCAAAAAGCCCTGAGGAGCTTTGAAAACCTTAGGACCATAATCTAAATAAAAAAAGAGAAACACTGTTACGCATGTCACATGTGAAGATAGCGCAGATTTAAATAGTTGCCCAGATTAAATCAAATAACCAAACTTATTTCACTTATAAATAAATAGCTTTGATTATTAAAAATAACTTTAAAAGAATTGACGACAGTAATGTCTGTTTAAATTGAAGAACAAATAAAAACTGTTTAAAACAAAGTCTGCATATCTTTAAAGCATTTGTTAAAATAGATACCTGTTATTTTCTAGCTCAAACTATTGTATAAATGCGAGCCGTCAGTGAGCGTTCCCAAGCTGCTCTGCTCGCGCTGGAGCCTGCGCAGACCAGGAGGCGGGAGCCTGCGCAGACTGAGACGCTGGAGCCTGCGCAGACCGGGGTTGTGGAGCTGCGCAGACCGGGGAGGCTGTAACCTGCGCAGACCAGGACGCTGGAACCTGCGCAGACCGGGGAGGCTGGAGCCTGCGCAGACCAGGAGGCTGGAGTCTGCGCAGACCGGGGCACTGGAGCTTGCGTAGACCGGGGTGGCTGGAACCTGCGCAGACCGGGAGGCGGGAGCCTGCGCAGACTGAGACGCTGGAGCCTGCGCAGACCGGGGTTGTGGAGCTGCGCAGACCGGGGAGGCTGTAACCTGCGCAGACCAGGACGCTGGAACCTGCGCAGACCGGGGAGGCTGGAGCCTGCGCAGACCGGGGCACTGGAGCCTGCGCAGACCGGGGTGGCTGGAACCTGCGCAGACCAGGAGGCTGGAGTCTGCGCAGAACGGGGAGGCTGGAAACTGCGCAGACCAGGAGGCTGGAGCCTGCGCAGACCGGGGTGCTGGAGCCTGCGCAGACCGGGGTGCTGGAGCCTGCTCAGACCGGGGCGTTGGAACCTGCGCAGACCGGGGTGCTGGAGCTGCGCAGACCGGGGAGGCTGTAACCTGCGCAGACCAGGACGCTGGAACCTGCGCAGACCAGGAGGCTGGAGTCTGCGCAGAATGGGGAGGCTGGAAACTGCGCAGACCAGGAGGCTGGAGCCTGCGCAGACCGGGGTGCTGGAGCCTGCGCAGACCGGGGTGCTGGAGCCTGCTCAGACCGGGGCGTTGGAGCCTGCGCAGACCGGGGTGCTGGAGCCTGCGCAGACCGGGGTGCTGGAGCCTGCTCAGACCGGGGTGCTGGAGCCTGCGCAGACCGGGGTGCTGGAGCCTGCGCAGACCGGGGAGGCTGGAGCCTGCGCAGACCGGGGTGCTGGAGCCTGTGCAGACCTGGACGCTGGAACCTGCGCAGACAGGGGTGCTGGAGCCTGCGCAGACCGGGGTGCTGGAGCCCGCGCAGACCGGGAGGCTGGAGCCTGCGCAGACCGGGGTGCTGGAGCCTGCGCAGACTGGGGTGCTGGAGCCTGCGCCGACCGGGGTGCTGGAGCCTGCGCAGACCGGGGAGGCTGGAGCCTGCGCAGACCGGGGAGGCTGGAGCCTGCGCAGACCGGGACACTGGAACATGCGCAGACAGGGGTGCTGGAGCCTGTGCAGACCGGGAGGCTACAACCTGCGCAGACCGGGGTGCTGGAGCCTGCGCAGAGTGGGGTGCTGGAGCCTGCGCAGACCGGGGCGCTGGAACCTGCGCAGACCGGGTTGCTGGAGCCTGCGCAGACCGGGACGCTGGAACTTACGCAGACCCTGATGTTGGAGCCTGCGCAGACCGGGGAGGCTGGAGCCTGCGCAGACCGGGAGGCTGGAACCTGCGCAGACCGGGACGCTGCAGCCTGCGCAGACCGAGTGGCTGGAGCCTGCGCAGACCAGGGTTCTGGAACCTGCGCAGACCGGGGTGCTGGAACCTGCGCAGACCGGGACGCTGGAGCCTGCGCAGACTGGGACGCTGCAGCCTGCGCAGACCGAGTGGCTGGAGCCTGCGCAGGCCGGGGAGGCTGGAGCCTGTGCAGACCGGGGTGTTGGAGCCTGCGCAGACCGGGATGTTGGAGCCTGCGCAGACCGGGATGTTGGAGCCTGCGCAGACCGGGGTGTTGGAGTCTGCGCAGTCTAGGACGCTGGAGCCTGCGCAGTCTAGGACGCTGGAGCCTGCACAGACCCTGACGCTGGAGCCTGCGCAGACCGGGAGGCTGGAGCCTGCGCAGACCGGGAGGCTGGAGCCTGCGCAGACCGGGAGGCTGGAGCCTGCGCAGACCGGGAGGCTGGAGCCTGCGCAGTCTACGACGCTGGAGCCTGCGCAGACCGGGGAGGCTGGAGCCTGCGCAGACCGGGAGGCTGGAGCCTGCGCAGACCGGGAGGCTGGAGCCTGCGCAGACCAGGATGCTGGAGCCTGCGCAGACCGGGGTGCTGGAGCCTGCGCAGACCGGGGAGGCTGGAGCCTGTGCAGACCGGGAGGCTGGAGCCTGCGCAGACCGGGACGCTGGACCCTGCGCAGACCGGGACGCTGGAGCCTGCGCAGACCGGGGAGGCTGGAGCCTGCGCAGACTGGGGAGGCTGGAGCCTGCGCAGACCGGGCCGGTGGCTTCCCACTGGAAGACGTACTGACTGTTATATAAACCCAAAGCAGGCCACGACGTTTGATTGAGTTTAAGATTGTTCAGTATTGATACTTTCCCATTCTACTTGACCCAAGCTGTAAATGGCCATAAATGTAGGAGCAGAAGTCGGCCATTCGGCCCATCGAGTCTGCTCTGCCATTTACAGAGATCATGGCTGGTCTGATATAATCCTCAGCTCCGCTTTCCCACCTTATCCCCATAACCCTCGATTCCCTGACTGATTAAAATCTGTCTCTCTCAGCCTTGAACATACCTAACGACCCGGCCTCTGCAGCTCTCTGCCGTGAAGGATCCCAGAAGAAATTCCTCCTCATCTCTGTGGGAAAAAGGGTGACCCCTTACCCTGAGATAATCACCTGATCCTGGACTCTCCCACAAGGGGAAACATCTGCTCAGCATCGACCCTGTCAAACCCCCTGAGAATCCTGTGTATCTCAATAAGGTCACCTCTCATTCTTCTAAACTCCAATGAGTACAGATGCAAACGACTCAACCTCTCCTCATAAGTAAATCCCTCTGTACCCAGGATAAATCCATGAACCTTCTCTGGACAGCCTCCAACGTCAGTATATCTTTCCTTAGATCAGGGAACCAAAACTGTTTGCACTGTTCTATGTCTATCAGAGCCTTGTGTAGGTTGAGCAGGACTTCCCTATTTTTGCACTCCCTTTGAAATAAAGGCAACGTTCAATTTTCCTTCCCCATGTCCTGATGAACTTGCCTGCTAGCTTTTGTCATTTATGCACGAGAACCCCCAGATCCCTCTGTGCTGAAACTTTCTGCAGTCTTTCTCCATTTGAATAATATTCAGCTCCTTGATTCTTCCTAACAAAGTGCAAAACTTCACATTTTCCAACATTATTTTCAACCTGCCGAGTTTTCTCCATGTTGGTTAACAGTTTTTTTTCACAGAAAAGGGATTCAAATGCCTGAAACAACTGATCCAATCAATCTGCAAACACACACTGTCAATGTGGCCCCACTGCGGGAGATGGGGATGGACTGATTCTCCGTATGGATTATCCTAACCATCCAGCTCTGCTTCAGGACAACATCCACACGTAGCCTGGAAAAGCAGAATTCACATCTTCACATTGTTTCCTTGAGCCTTGAGGATACGGACTCCGTAAGTGTTTTTAGTTTAGGCAGGTACCATGGTCGGCACAGGCTTGGAGGGCCGAAGGGCCTGTTCCTGGGCTGTATTGTTCTTTGTTTTTTGTTATGGTGGAAGCTTACGTGAATCTCACCAGCTACTCACCCCAAGGGCTCCATTCCCTGTCACTGGGAGCATTCTGGATTCCTGCTGCCGATCGCTCGCCATCCCAATTAGTCAAGGGAAGGAGGTGGGGGGCAGAGTGGGGGACAGGCACAGGATAAACTGCTTGTCCTGCCAATTGGCACAAAATGTCTGCATTGTGACAACATACTGGAATGTTCGCAAAACATCTGAAATGTGATTTAAGGGCTTATCTTTGCAAAGGCGCCTGTATTTCAATATGTGCAATCTGTCATTACTGGTGTCAGGGACACATCAGGCATCAAGTGAAACATGAACATCCAGCTGTTTTTTCTAAAGTTCCTTTCTTATGTAAGATGTACAGATGTGCCAATCTGCCAATGTGTGAAAAGCAGCTATCAGCTGATCAGGCCATCCTACAGGCAACAAGGAGGCTGAAGACAGAA
Source organism: Scyliorhinus canicula (assembly GCF_902713615.1). Taxonomy (NCBI): domain Eukaryota; kingdom Metazoa; phylum Chordata; class Chondrichthyes; order Carcharhiniformes; family Scyliorhinidae; genus Scyliorhinus; species Scyliorhinus canicula. Next base: position 242,769,225 of record NC_052149.1, read on the forward strand.
TCGACAATGGGCTCGGAAGAATATCGGAAAGATAACAGCGTCTGTCGCCTTCAATGCCATTGCTCAAACTCTGCTGCCAACAGCTTGTGGCAGGAGGAGGGCTGGGGTTTGGAGTGGGGGGTGGGGTGGGGGGACGGTTTGCGTGCACACCCATATTCCAGCAGATATTGATTGCTTGTCAAGCTGTGGCATGTCATTGACGCTGACGGGCTGGGAAGCTAATTGAGATGTTCTTGCCACTGAATTTCCGTCCATCGATCAGCTCAATGGAGTTGATGATGTGGTGAATGAATTCGCTCCATACTTGGGAACCAGCTGAGTTGCTTCAGGCATGTGCATCCCTTTACTGTGACAAGTGCCTGGAAATGAGACCCTGCAATGTTTGTGCTGTGGTTCATCACTAAGCCTGTCTATCCATCATTGACACTATTTAAGCTTGATTTAATCAGCTAGACCTTCCAGTTTTCCAGCACGGTGACAGGCACAAGCAACGTGTCCCTCCCCTGAATATAGAGAAATACAGCACAGAGCAGGCCCTTTGGCCCACGATTTTGTGCCGAACTTTTGTCCTAGGTTAATCATAGAATTTTGGACACTAAGGCAATTTTTCATGGCCAATCCACCCAACCACTGGTCTCCACTGATCCCTGTGGAATCCTGTTGCTTATAGATTGCCAACCTGAAAAAGGCACCCCCTTACCCCACTCACTGTTTCCAGCCCAAGTCAATTCTCTAATCATGTTAATACATTACCTCCAACATCTTGGGCTCTTAACTTATGACTTAACCTTTTGTGAGGTACCTTGTCAAACCCTTGTCAATACATCACATCTACTGGTTTCCCTTTATCCATCCTGGCTGCGATTTCCTTGAAAAACTGTTGTAAATTATTCAGACACGACTTGCTGGATCTGCTTGATTTGATTATGATTTTCCAAATGTGCTGCTATTACGTTCTTAATAATGAATTCCAATTTTACAACAATAGAGGCGGGATTCTCTAAAAATGGGGCTATGTCCCCAGGCCGGTGAGAAAACCGGCGCCAACGACTCCGGCGTCAATGGCCCCTGAAAGTGAGGAATTCTCACCATTCTAGGGGGTGCGGTTGCCACCGGAGCCGTCCTCACAGCTCCATCCGGTGCTGAAGGGCCGGCATGATGTCGCGCATGTGTGGACCGGCCGGCGTATTTCTGCACATGTGCGGGGGTTCCCTTCTCCGCCCCTGTGCCCGGGCAATATGGCGGAGCCCTCCAGGGGCGCGGTGCAGAGGAAAGAAGCCCCCCCCCCCCACGGAACCAGCCCGCCTGCAGATCAGTCGGCCGCGATCACCGGTCAGGATCACCCCGCGCACCTCCCCCCCACCTCAGGACCGCCCGCACACTTACCTGCCAGGTCCCGCCGTGTGTGAGGTGAGTAATTAACGCCGGCGGGACTGGCCAAAACTTTACGGCCACTCGGCCCATCGGGGCCCGGAGAATTGCCAGGGGGTCCGCTGTCAACGGCCCCCGACTGGCGTAGTGGGAATACCGCTGGCCCTTGAAAAATGGCGCCGGAGAATAGGGCAGCCGGCATCGAGGCGGCGGAGAGGGATTCACGCCACGCCGCGGGGATTCTCCGACTCGGCGGGGGGGGGGGGGGGGGGGGGGGGGGGGGGTTCGAGTATCCCGGCCTAAATGTTTGCTTAATCGACATATTGTTACCCACTTTTTGCCTCCCTCCTTTTTTGAAAAGGGGTGTCACATCCTAGAAGCCAAGGATGTTTGCAAAATTACAACAAATGCATCCACAACAGGATGCAGAGCTGGACCGATAAGTGGCAGATGGAGTTCAACCGAGATAAATATGAAGTGATTCATTTTGGAAGGTTGAATTTGAATGCTGAATACAGAATTAAAGGCCGGATTCTTGGAAGTGTGGAGGGACAGAGGGATCTTGGTGTCCATGAACATAGATCCCTCAAAGTTACCACCCAGGTTGATAGGGTTGTTAAGAAGGCGTATGGTGTGTTGACTTTCATTAACAAGGGGATTGAGTTTAAGAGCCGCGAGGTTTTGCTGCAGCTTTATGAAACCCTAGTTAGACCACACTTGGGTTATTGTGTCCAGTTCTGGTCACCTCATTATAGGAAGGATGTGGATGCTTTGGAGAGGGTACAGAGGAGATTTACCAGGATGCTGCCTAGACTGGAGGGCATGTCTTATAAAGAAAGGTTGAGGGAGCTAGGGCTATTCTCACTGGAGTGAAGAAGGCAGAGAGGTGACTTGATAGAGGTGTTCAAGGTGATGAGAGGCATGGATAGAGTGGATAGCCAGAGACTTTTCACCAGGGTGGAAATGGCTGTCATGAGGGGACATAATTTTAAGGTGATTGGAGGAAGATATAGGGGAGATGTCAGAGGTAGATTCTTTACACAGAGAGTAGCATGGTGGTTAGCATAAATGCTTTACAGCTCCAGGGTCCCAGGTTCGATTCCCGACTGGGTCACTGTCTGTGCGGAGTCTGCACGTCCTCCCCGTGTGTGCGTGGGTTTCCTCCGGGTGCTCAGGTTTCCTCCCACAGTCCAAAGATGTGCAGGTTAGGTGGATTGGCCATGATAAATTGCCCGTAGTGTCCTAAAAAGTAAGGTTAAGGGGGGGGTTGTTGGGTTACGGGTATAGGGTGGATACGTGGGTTTGGGTAGGGTGATCATTGTTCGGCACAACATCGAGGGCCGAAGGGCCTGTTATGTGCTGTACTGTTCTATGTTCTAAGTAGTGGGTGTGTGGAATGCTCTGCCAGCAGAGGTGGTGGAGTCAGAGTCATTCGGGACATTTAAGCGACTCTTAGAGAGGCACATGGACAGCAGTAAATTGAAGGGGTGTAGGTTAGATTGGGATAAGTGGTCGGCACAACATTGTGGGCCGAAGGGCCTGTACTGTGCTGTACTGTTCTATGTTCTATCTCTGTAGGTCTTTCTTTTAGGATCCTGGGATGCAAGCCATTAGGGTCAGGGGGATGTATCTGTCTTTAGCCCCATCGGTTTGTCTAATACTGCTTCTCTAGCGACAGTGATGGTATATAATTCCCCATTCTTTAGTATTAATGTCAGGTGTTGATGCTAATATTCAGATGCTGTGTCAATCCGATAACGATGATCGCCAGAGCTCGGAAACAGGGGGCTGGATTCTGCGCCCCGCTGCGCCACATTTCTATTTCACCCCGCCAGCGGGATGCTCCATTAGGCCGGCTGGTCAATGGGGTTTCCCATTGTCGGGAAGCCCCACACCGTCGGTAAACCCCCGGCTGCCGGCAAAACGGAGCACCCCGCCGGTGGAGACTCCTGGCCTGAGTCTCTGTTTCTCTCTCCACAGATGCTGCCGGTGTGGTCGGGTTTTTCCACCACTTTCTCATTTCATTACTGATTTGCTCACTGACACTCAGTTTGGGTTTCGTCAGGATCACTGAGCTCCTGACCTCATTACAACCTTGGCCCAAACATGGACAGAAGTGCTGAATGCCAGAGGTGAGGGGAGAGTGACTGCCCTGGAACCAAGGCAGCATTACCTTCTTTATCCATTCTAACATCACCCTTACCTGAACTACCCCCTTACTTTTAAAAAAGTTTCTAAAATATTTTTGAGTTCCTTTTCGTATTAGACAATAATATTTTCTCATATTCTCTCCTTGTAAACATAATCCTTTTTGATATATTTCTGCACATTTATCCTTTTTGTCCATAAAGACACCCTCTGGAAGATTGCAATGTAAAATGGCCATGAGTAAGTATCCACACGCTTGGCAAATAATGGGTTCCACCTCCCACTGCGGAACTGTTCAAACTAGCTCCAGGAATAAGAAATAAGCAAGTTTGACATGGCAATCTAGTCTATTCCAGCTGCTGGACATTAAGTATAGCCCAGAGGCTAGTAAGTCTCCCTGCCTGCCAGTCTTGCATTAATCTGGGAGAGGAAAAGCAGTGAGATTGATACCGCTGGAGAGTACCCAGAGTACTGAGTGATTTGAAAAGACACAGAAGATGGAAGAAATTACTCTCTGCGGAAAGTCAGTAAAAGTCGAGCGAGAGTTTATAAATTTGCAAAGGGATGTTGAACCTTATTTGTGACTCTGGGTATAGAGTGGACTCCAACAGGGACCAGACTCGGGCAGGTTTGGCTTTGTCAAACGATATTGTTTTATTGGGAAATAAAGGCAAAAATACTGCGGATGAGGGAATTCTGAAATGAAAACCGAAAATGCGGTGAAGGGAAACAGAGTTAACGTTTTGAATACGTCTGACTTCTTTCTCCATCGCTGCTGTCAGACCTGCTGCGTTTTTCCAGCATTTTCTGTTGACATGCAAATGATGGTGTCACATTGCAATATGCCGGAGACAAAATTGCTTCTATTACCTCCTTATGTTAATTTGTGATGTTATGGACCTTTAGGCCGGGGAGTCCCATACCACTGGACAGGACAGGGAGCTTTTTAATTTTATAGCTTAAGTAATTTCACATTGTGTCACAAACACCCACTCTCCCAAAGTTAACCCTGCATCGTTCCATACTGATTGAACCGAGCTAAGTTCATAAATCTTCCTTCTTGAGAAAAAATAATGTAAACGTGAATATAAAACGTGCTGAGACCTGTTCATTTCATTCAACTTGGTTCCCTTGTTGACTCACTGAGATGTGAATCAGAACATTAATGAGCACAAGAAATATTCACAAAGCTACCCAGGAACATGGTCCATTAGAGCCTTCAAAATACAATATTAATGATATTCAATCCATTTGTGTCCAAAATTATAATCATACCATGAAGACTCTGATGATGGTTTTAGTACAAGTATTGCATGGATACACACTGCTGCTGAGTACATGTCACATGTGGCTGAATTTGATGTCATTTCTGAACTCTGATAAGTGGAGTATTCAATCGAGTTATGTTCAAAAAGAAACATCAGAACAAGAGGCTGTCATTCAGCTCCTCTAACTTCTTCAGTTGTTCAGTTCGATCGTGGTTGGCTTGCATCTCCACTCCGTTTGATGTTTGTGTTACATTCTGATGCTTGGCCGGTAGAAGTGTTGCACAGTAGAATTGTTCTTGAAAATACAGAAAAATGTGTCATTTGAAACATGGAAGTCTGGCAATATCTGCTCTGAGAGAAATCTGAGAGAATGCAGCGAAAGATCCCATGAAGGGTTAATAGCAGCTGCAAAGAGCAGGATTATAAAATGCAGATTCTTTCTCTCAAGCACGCTTATCAAACACACAGGATTCACGTATTAAGCTAAAACAATGGCTCACATCTTCATTGAAAGTAACTATCTTAGGAAGCATCTGGAAAAGCATGGATGAGAGTTTCAATTGATTTAAGTGACGAATGTTTAAAACAGGCAGGTCTTTCAAGTCATAACCAAGTGAAATTTTAGCATACAGTTAAAAGCAAAGGTTTCACACCTTCATTGAAATAAACTCTCTTAGTAAACAGCTGGAAAGGATGGAAGATGTTCAGTCGAATTTGGTGTCAATTCTAAGTGTGAAATTCTACTGATACCAAGTAAATTAAAAGAAAATTGGAGACAACCTGTCTAGGAGAAGCATAATTTAAAGTCAAAATCAAAGGCAAAGTTATGAGCTGGGGACAATTGAAAAATTAAACTATTGAAAGACAGGAATTAAAAGTAACACCTATTGAAACCAAAGCATTTTTTGAATATCACAAAGGAACTTTGAACATCACAAAGGACAATGTAATCAGAGGTGAGGTTATGCCCAAAATGAATACTTAGTTGTATTAAAATGTTTACATCAAAGATACTTTTTACAATCAAAGTGAAATAAGCTCATTTACAATAAAGTCGTTAAAACTTAATAACTGTTCGAAAGAGAATATAAACCTGAAGAAAGGGGACAGCCAGCAGAGCCAGCTCTCACAGCTCGGTACATGGGAAGGACAGGACACAGCAACCGAGTTCACCAGCGAATACATCTAAAGAAGACCAGATTTTAAAAAGAAGATTGATTGTCAAGTTGGGCCTGAAGGTCACTTCAACCAACCAGAAGGATCCAGAAGCAAGACCTTTTAACCTTTATGTAAAGAAAGTGTTTGCAGCTTTAAAAAAAAAATTATAATAGTAAAATAACTTAAAGGTTTTAACCTGAAACAGTGGTTATTAGCCTACTTTACTTACTTAACAATGCAGGACCCAGGATATCGATGCTACTAAGGGGTAAGTAGGTAAAATTATTTGGTGAAGGTATGGGTTATACCGGGGGATAACTTGAAAATATAGTTTGACCTGAATAGCACCCACCGAAGCCTGCATCGGAGTCAGGGAGTGAGAATCCCTGTTCACCATTTAGAATATCGACCCTTTTTGACATAGGGGGAATTCTAAGAATAGTGGTGAGTTTTAACTTCAGAATGTTTAGTTCTTGACTAGTTAAAGTATTTTATTATAAAATAAATGTGTTGCAAAGATAACCATAAGAAATATATTGCAAACTACTAAGACTGATAAATTATCCCAGAGCTACTGAAAGTATGACTATCCACTAACACGACTATCTCCCAACTCCGTGAGGTACAGAGTCACATGGCAGATTTACACTGCCACCTGCTGGTCGGAGGTCGTTTACATCATTATATGCATGATTGCTTATACATATCATCACAGTTTGTACTGGAGAAGATTTGATCGCTCTCTGTAAGGGAGTACCATGCCATCACAGGTACTGTGTTTCAGACAAGCCCTTTAATGCAGGCTGCATGTGCCTGCTTTGATAAATAAAAAAGATCCTGTGGGACTGTTGTGTGGAAGAGTGAGCATGCTCTCCCGAGTGCCCCGACCAATATTCATCCCCAACATCGCGAAAAACAGATGATCTTCTCGTTATCACATTGCTGTTTGTGGAAGTTTGCTGTGCGTCAAATTAGTTTTTGTGTTTTCCTACATTAAGTATTGATGATATGAGGACTCCATTGGCTGAAAAAGAGTTTAAGAAGTCTTACAACACCAGGTTAAAGTCCAACAGGTTTGTTTCAAATCACTAGCTTTCGGAGCACTGCTCCTTCCTCTGGTCCTTCCTGAGCAAGGAGCTGCGCTCCGAAAGCTAGTGATTTGAAACAAACCTGTTGGGCTTTAACCTGGTGTTGTAAGACTTCTTACTGTGCTCACCCCAGTCCAATGCCGATCTCCACATCATGGAAAAAGAGTTTGACACACTGGCTGGGCATGACATGTGTGACAGAAATAAAGTTCTTGTTCTACCAACAATCTGCGTTTGATTTCACAAAAAATTATATCAAAGTTCCAGCACAGAAACTGACCATGTTTCCCAACTGATCAAAACCATTCAGAGAATCATTCAGATTGACAGCATGGAAGAAGGCCATTCAGCCCATTGTCTCCATGCTGGCCGACAAGTAGCCATCCCATGTAGCGGGACAGGTAGCAGGGGAGGATGCAGAAGGACTTGGATAGGCTAGCAGAGGGGGCAAAGAAGTGGCAGATGGAATATTGTGTTGAAAAATGTGAGGTTATGCACTTTGGAAGGAGGAATGGAGGCACAGACTATTTTCTAAATGGGGAGAGGCTTAGGAAATCAGAAGCACAAAGGGATTTAGCAGTTTGGATCAGAAATTGGCTAGCTGATAGAAGACAAAGGGTGGTGATTGATGGGAAATGCTCTGACTGGTGTCCAGTTACTAGTGGTGTGCCACAAGGATCTGTTTTGGGGCCGTTGCTGTTTGTCATTTTTATAAATGACCTGGAGGAGGGCGTAGAAGGATGGGTGAGTAGGTTTGCAGATGACACTAAAGTCGGTGGAGTTGTGGACAGTGCAGAAGGATGTTACAAGTTACAGAGGGACATAGATAAGCTGCAGAGCTGGGCTGACAGGTGGCAAATGGAGTTTAATGCAGAAAAGTGTGAGGTGATTCATTTTGCAAGGAATAACAGGAAGGCAGAGTACTGGGCTAATGGTAAGATTCTTGGTAGTGTGGACGAGCAGAGAGATCTCGGTGTCCATGTCCATAGATCCCTGACAGTTGCCACCCAGGATGAGAGGGTTGTTAAGAAGGCGTACGGTGTGTTAGCTTTTATTGGTAGAGGAATTGAGTTTCGGAGCCATGAGGTCATGTTGCAGTTGTACAAAACTCTGGTGCGGCCGCATTTGGAGTATTGTGTGCAGTTCTGGTCGCCACATTATAGGAAGGATGTGGAAGCATTGGAAAGGGTACAGAGGAGATTTACAAGAATGTTGCCTGGTATGGAGAGAAGATCATATGAGGAAAGGCTGAAGGACTTGAGGCTGTTTTCGTTAGAGAGAAGAAGGTTAAGAGGGGACTTAATTGAGGCGTACAAGATGATCAGAGGATTAGATAGGGTGGACATTGAGAGCCTTTTTCCTCGGATGGTGATGTCCAGCACGAGGGGACATAGCTTTAAATTGAGGGGAGATAGATATAAGACAGATGTCAGAGGTAGGTTCTTTACTCAGAGAGTAGTAAGGGCGTGGAATGCCCTGCCTGCAACAGTAGTGGACTCGCCAACAGTAAACACATTCAAATGGTCATTGGATAGGCATATGGACGATAAGGGAATAGTTTAGAGGGACTTTAGAGGGGTTTCACAGGATGGTGCAACATCGAGGGCCGAAGGGCCTGTACTGCGCTGTAATATTCTATGTTCTATGTTCTATGACTTGGGAGTCCTTGTTCAAGGTTCTCTTAAGGTTAACGTGCAGGTTCAGTCAGCAGTTAGGATGGCAAATGCAATGTTTTTTATTTAATTTAGAGTACCCAATTAATTTTTTGCAATTAAGGGGCAATTTAGCGTGGCCAATCTACCTAGCCTGTCGCCTGCACATCTTTAGGTTGTGGGAGCGAAACCCACGCAAACATGGGGAGAATGAACAAACTCCACACGGACAGTGACCCCGAGCCTGGGTCGAACCTGGGACCTCCGATCCATGAGGTAGCGGTGTTAATCACTGCGGCAAATGCAATGTTAGCATTCATGTCGAGAAGGCAACAGGGGTGTATTTCTGAGGCTGTATAAGATGTCAGACCCCATTTGGAGTATTGTGAGCAGTTTTGGGCCCGGTATCCAAGGAAGGATGTGTTGGCTTTGGAGAGGGGCCAGAGGAGGTTCACAAGAATGATCCCTGGAATGAAGAATTGTCGTATGAGGAACGGTTGAGGACTCTGGGTCTGTACTCATTGGAGTTTAGAAGGATGAGGGGGGAATCTTATTAAAACATACAGGATACTGCGAGGCCTGGTTAGAGTGGACATGGAGAGGATGTTTCCACTTGTAGGAAAAACTAGAACCAGAGGGCACCATCTCAGACTAAAGGGACGATCCTTTAAAACAGCGATGAGGAAGAGTTTCTTCAGCCAGAGGGTGGTGAATCTGTGGAACTCTTTGCCGCAGAAGGCTGTGGAGGCCAAATCACTGACTCTTTAAGACAGAGATAGATAGGTTCTTGATCAATAAGGGGATCAGGGGTTATGGGGAGATGGCAGGAGAATGGGGATGAGAAAATATCAGCCATGATTGAATGGCGGATCAGACTCGATGGGCCGAGTGGCCTAATTCTGTTCCTGTGTCTGATGGTCTTATCCCGCTTTTCTGACCTGGTCCACAGTGTTGTATAGAAATCATTGTTTAAGCTCCGTACGGCCTCCTCCCAACATCTAACTCTATTTGCATTTGTGTTTCTCCCCTCTGGAGTGCACAGCCAGTTTCCACAAAATGAATCCAGACTCCTTGTGTGGTAACACATCTCATATTCTAACCTCTCCCTGAATAACAACGTTTTCCTCAATTCTTTTCTAAATTAAATTTAGAGTACCCAATTCTTTTTTTCCAATTAAGGGGCAATTTAACACGGCCAATCCACCTACCCTGCACATCTTTGGGCTGTGGGGATGAGACCCACGCAGACACGGGGAGAATGTGCAAACTCCACACGGACAGTGATCTGGGTCTGGGATCGAACCTGGAACCTCGGCGCCGTGAGGCAGCAGTGCTAATCATTGCGCCACCGTGCCGCCCCTTTCCCTCAATCCTTCAATGATTATCTCGGAATTGTCTCCTCTATTCCGGTTTGAATTAAAAAGAAAGGAAATCTTTGTTCCTTGGAAATTTCAACTGCACAGGAAGCTGCAGTTCTCTGCTTTTAGATGTTGAAGAGTCTGTGGTGTATTTCCAACGTTTACAGTTGTATCTTTTTGCCTCTTGACGTGCCCAGAAGCTGTGCTCTGGTGCCATTACATCCCAATGCTCGGGGACTGCTCATTTTGGTTTTGGGAACGTACATGCCAGTGAGAATTAGATCATACTGCCACTTTAGACGCAGTCTGAGAACAAGCGGGCACAGGCAAGACTTTTTAAAAGTAAATGATTAATGTATGCACAAACCCAATTCACCACTCTCACCAGTCAAATATTGAACATTTAAAAAACTCCAGAGAACTCCTGATGGTTTCAAGGTGAAAGGTTCTAGTTTTGGGAAGTGGAATACTTTCTATTTTGGGCACCATACTACAATGTCAGTCACTCCTGGGATAACTACAGCAGAATTAACCGCCTCCTTCGACAAATGTACCTCCACCCGAGCTTTACAGAAATATCCCTCAGGGCAGCAGAGTGGCATCTTCCAGTCCATCAGAGAAACCATCACCTCAGAGCGATTGCTGCTTCATTGCCATTTGAAGGTGCAGTAAATGTTGTTTTGCACCGTAAGCTCGTGCCCACCGATAGCGGGATGTGGGGTCGCAAATTTTCATTTAGTAGTTTGGATTGGATTTAAATCAATGGCAGGATGTCAGGCCACGATATGAATCAACTCGCCAATTGCTTTAGGATTTTCAGGATTTGTGTCAGCTATTGTATCAATAGATTAGCATTTAGAACCCGATGTGATTTGGCACGACAACCCTTTGCAACAAGTTACGATTAAAAAACGAACGTGATGTAGTAAAATCATCCAAGAAACGTCACACAAACGCGTCCTGACAAACATTCGCACTGGGCCAAAGACGGAAACATTAGGGAAGGTAAACACATGATTGGTCGGAGAGATAATGAGCAAACCACAGAGGAGGAGAAAGAGTCAGAGAGGGAATTTCAGAGCTTCAGGTCTCTCAAGGCACAGTGGCCGTCGAGGTGAAAGGTGAAGAGATGGGGAAGTGCCATACAATGGAAAAGAGTTGACCAGAAGGATCAGAGTGTCAATGTCGAAGTCAATAGTTTTCCTGCTTCTGGATTGTGGTAGAAAGACTCGACAAAGTTAGTTTCGACAAAATAAGTAGTCTTTATTTACGAAAAGACCACATGCAGTATTGGCTGCAACTTGAGTTCAGAGAGCAGTTGGTACCCACTGCTTATTCCTCCTCAAGTCCGCTCTTACACAGAGAATCAGTTCAATATTTATACATTATCATCATCAAGATTGTGTGACTACAGCTTAGTCAGGAATTCGCTCAGAGGTAGAAACATAAGCAAAATCATAAAACCGGCATGACCTGCTGACCTTCTGGGACTCTTTGTCTCATACCTCATACCATTATCTTGTCCTCTGATAGAACATTAAAAGGTTGGTGACTTCTTAATTTCTGACCTTATCTTGTCTTACTCATACAGCCCTGGGCCATGATGAGTTAACCTGATCTTAAGTTACAGAGGTCAGGCATTTTGGAATAGCTTGACCTTCTCTGATCTTATTCATGCTTTAAGTTACACGGAGTTGGCCTTATCAGTCTTACAGGGGTCTGGCAAATTGGAATGTCTAGGTCAGCTTTTCTTAAAAAGGGGTCTGGTATATTGGAATGGCTCGGTCAGCTTTTCTTACATTGTACCAAGTAGTTGACCAATTTTCCCATCATGCCTATTACTTAATTCGTACAACATCACATCAACAAATAACGAGGCAGGTCACATGAATAAGGAAGTTACAAAATCATTTCCAATTAAGCTACAAATGAAAAATGCCACGCTGAACACAAGTGCACATGACGAGTTCTCATTTTAAAATGCCCACGTGCTTTTATTGGCATGACTCAGATTTATCAACATTAATAAGTAATAGGAGGACAACAAGATGTGCCAATTCGTGAATGTTCTGCTGGAAAGGATTATGTTCATCAACAAACAATCATGAGCTTCTTCTTGCCAAAGTAATTATGGAATACTCTGCAATCACCGGCTATTGAGTAGCACAAATACCTTGTGAGGGATTAAATTACACATCAACAATTTATAACCTGTTCCTTTGAAATGGTTCATTCTGCATTATTCTGGATGCTGGACAACTTGTTCTGGCCAAAAATAACTCTGTGGAATATAGAAAGTCAGAGAGATCTGGATGTGCAGGTCCACAGATCTTTGAAGGTGGCAACCCAAGTGGACAAGGTAGTCAAGAAAGCATCCGGAATGCTTGCCTTCATTGGACGGGGCATCGAGTATAAAAACTGGCAAGTCATGCAGCAGTTGTATAGAATCTTGGTAAGGCCGCACTTCGAATATTGCGCAGAATTCTAGTCGCCACAGTACCGGAAGGATGTGGAGGCTTTGGAGAGGGTGGAGAGGAGGTTTACCAGGACGTTGCCTGGTCTGGAGGGTGTTAGCTATGTGGAGAGGCTGAACAGACTTGGACTGTTTTCATTAGAAAGATAGAGGTTGAGGGGTGACCTGATGGAGGTCTACAAGATTATGAGGGGCATGGATAGAGTGGATGGGCAGGCACTCTTTCTCAGGGTGGAGGGGTCAGTCATCAGGGGGCATAGGTTTAAGGTTCATGGGGCAAACGTTTGAGATGTGGGAGGCAGGGTTTTACGCAGAGGATGGTGAGTGCCTGGAACGCTTTGCCAGGGGAGGTTGTGGAAGCAGATACATTAACGGCGTTCAAAAGGCATCTTGACAAACACATGGATAGGATGGGTATAGAGGGATACGGCACAAGGAAGTGCTGAGGGTTTTGGCCAAGGTTGGTATCATGGTCGGTATAGGTTTGAAGGGCTGAAGAGCCTGTTCTTGTGCTGTATTGCTCTTTGTTTGTTCTTTGAGATAGCAATGCCTGCACATTTGGGGGGGGGGTGGTGGCTGCCTGCACATTGGGGGGGGGGGGGGGGGGCGGCTGCCTGCACATTGGGGGGGAAGCTGCTTGCACATTGGGGGGGGCGGCTGCCTGGACATTAGGGGGGGGGCGTTTGCCTGGACATTGGGGGGGGGGCTGCTTGCACATTGGGGGGGGGCGGCTGCCTGCACATTGGGGGGGCAGCTGTCTGCACATTGGGGGGGGGCTGCCTGCACATTGGGGGGGGGGGCGGCTGCCTGCACATTGGGGGGGGGGCGGCTGCCTGCACATTGGGGGGGGCGGCTGTCTGCACATTGGGGGGGGCTGCCTGCACATTGGGGGGGGGGGGGCGGCTGCCTGCACATTGGGGGGGGCGGCTGCCTGCACATTGGGGGGGGGTGGCTGTCTGCACATTGAGGGGGGCGGCTGCCTGCACATTGGGGGGGGCAGCTGTCTGCACATTGGGGGGGGGGGGGCGGCTGCCTGCACATTGGGGGGGGCGTTTGACTGGACATTGGGGGGGGGAGGCACATCCAGCCTGTGTTCCCATTGCTGCATTCAACAGAAACTACCCACCTGGGCTGCCACAGCACAGCGAGGGCAACCTCCACGGGATCGAGGGATGGTCCGTGGGATCAAGGGAGGGTTTCTGGGATCGAGGGATGGTCCGTGGGATCAAGGGAGGGTCTGTGGGATCGAGGGAGGGTCCGTGGGATTGAGGGAAGGTCCGCGGGATTGAGGGAGGGTCCATGAGATCAAGGGAGGGTCTCTGGGATCGAGGGAGGATCTGCGGGATTGAAGGAGGGTCCACGGGATTGAAGTTCGGTCCGCGAGATCGCTGGAGGGTCCGCTGGATTGAGGGAGGGTCCGCTGGATTGAGGGAGGGTCTGCAGGATTGAGGGAGGGTCTGCAGGATTGAGGGAGGGTTTGCGGGATTGAGGGAGCCTCCGCGGGTTTAAGGGATGGTCCGCGGGATTACTCCAACAAACATTGTGGTATTGGGAAGGATACAGAGGATGCCAGAGCCGGACCATCAGTTCGAGCTTCCACCCCGGGAAACCTCAAATCCCTCCAAGCAGCCCCCACACTGACCCAGTCTGTCCCGCCTTCTCTCACAGCGCCATCCAGCGAGCCTGTTGTGCTGGAAAACCTCACTCTGCCCACTCACCCCCAGCCACATCAGGAACCCCCAGACCCCAGTCCCCCGACCCCAGACCCCAGTCCCCCGACCCCAGACCCCCGACCCCCGACCCCAGACCCCAGTCCCCCGACCCCAGACCCCAGTCCCCAGACCCCAGTCCCCCGACCCCAGTGCCCCGACCCCAGTCCCCCGACCCCAGACCCCAGTCCCCAGACCCCAGACCCCAGTCCGCAGTCCCCAGACCCCAGTCCCCCAACCCCAGTCCCCCTACCCCAGACCCCAGACCCCAGACCCCAGCCCCCCGACCCCAGACCCCGGACCCCAGACCCCAGACCGGAGATCCCAGACCCCAGACCCCAGTCCCCAGACCCCAGACCCCCAGTCCCCCGACCCCCGACCCCAGACCCCAGTCCCCCGACCCAGACCCCCAGACCCCAGACCCCCAGACCCCAGACCCCAGTCCCCCGACCCCCGACCCCAGACCCCCAGACCCCAGACCCCAGTCCCCCGACCCCAGACCCCAGTCCCCAGACCCCAGTCCCCAGACCCCAGACCCCAGTCCCCCGACCCCAGACCCCGGATCCCAGACCCCAGACCGGAGATCCCAGACCCCAGACTCCAGTCCCCAGACCCCAGTCCCCAGACCCCAGACCCCAGACCGGAGATCCCAGACCCCAGTCCCCAGTCCCCAGACCCCAGTCCCCAGACCCCCAGACCCCAGACCCCAGTCCCCCGACCCCAGACCCCAGTCCCCCGACCCCAGACCCCAGACCTCAGTCCCCAGACCCCAGTCCCCCGACCCCAGACCCCAGAACCCAGTCCCCAGTCCCCAGACCCCAGACCCCAGTCCCCAGACCCCAGTCCCCCAACCCCAGACCCCCAGACCCCAGACCCCAGTCCCCCCGACCCCCGACCCCAGTCCCCCGACCCCAGACCCCCAGACCCCAGACCCCAGTCCCCCCGACCCCCGACCCCAGTCCCCCGACCCCCGACCCCAGACCCCAGACCCCAGTCCCCAGACCCCAGACCCCAGACCCCAGTCCCCCGACCCTAGTCCCCCGACCCCAGACCCCCGACCCCAGACCCCAGTCCCCAGACCCCGGTCCGCAGACCTCAAACCCCAGACCCCAGACTCTGCTGGGACATTAGGGAGGCTGTGCTCAGCTGTCCTCCACTCATCCACACACTGACCCATTGGCTGCCATTGGATCTTCATTGGTGAAGCTCTCTGCTCTTCAGTGTTGGATTGTTGGCAGCTGCCTCGATGGTGCTGAGGTTCCTGGAGTTCAGACAAACTGTTCCCATGTCTTCAGTTGATGTCCCGGAGGACTGGAGAATAGCCAATGTTGTTCTTTTGTTTAAGAAGGGTAGCAAGGATAATCCAGGGAACTACAGTCCAGTGAGCCTTACGTCAGTGGTAGCAAAATTACTGGAGAGAATTCTTCGAGACAGGATCTACTCCCATTTGGAAACAAGTGGACGTATTAGTGAGAGGCAGCATGGTTTTGTGAAGGGGAGGTTGTGTCTCACTAACTTGATAGAGTTTTTCGAAGAGGTCACAAACATGATTGATGCAGGTAGGGCAGCGGATGTTGTCTATATGGACTTCAGTAAGGCCTTTGACAAGGACCTTCATGGTAGACTGGTACAAAATGTGAAGTCACACGGGATCAGAGGTGAGCTGGCAAGGTGGATACGGAACTGGCTCGGTCATAGAAGGCAGAGGGTAGCAATGGAAGGGTGCTTTTCTGATTGGAGGGCTGTGACTGGTGGTGTCCCACAGGGATCAGTGCTGGGACCTTTGCTGTTTGTAGTAAATATAAATGATTTGGAGGAAAATGTAACTGGTCTGATCAGTAAGTTTGCGGACAACGCAAAGGTTGGTGGAATTGCAGATAGCGATGAGGACTGTCAGAGGATACAGCAGGAATTAGATCGTTTGGAGACTTGGGCGGAGAGATGGCAGATGGAGTTTAATCCGGACAAATGTGAGGGAATGCATTTTGGAAGGTCTAATGCAGGTAGGGAATATACAGTGAATGGTAGAACCCTCAAGAGTATTGAAAGTCAGAGATCTAGGTGTACAGGTCCACAGGTCACTGAAAGGGTCAACACAGATGGAGAAGGTAGTCAAGAAGGTAAACGGCATACTTGCCTTCATTGGCCGGGGCATTGAGTATAAAAATTGGCAAGTCATGTTGCAGCTGTATAGAACCTTAGTTAGGCACACTTGGAGTATAGTGTTCAATTCTAGTCGCTCCCGATGGCGAGTTCCAGATCCCAGCCGCTCCCGATGGCGGGTTCCAGATCCCAGCCGCTCCCCGTGGCTGGGGTCTGGAACTCGCCACGGGGAGCGGCTGGGATCTGGAACTCACCATGGGGAGCGGCTGGGATCTGGAACTCGCCACGGGGAGCGGCTGGGATCTGGAACTCGCCACGGGGAGTGGCTGGGATCTGGAACTCGCCACGGGAAGCGTCTGGGATGTGGAACTCGCCACGGGAAGCGTCTGGGATCTGGAACTCGCCACGGGGAGCGGCTGGGATCTGGACCTCGCCACAGGGAGCGGCTGGGATCTGGAACTCGCCACGGGAAGCGTCTGGGATCTGGAACTCGCCACGGGGAGCGGCTGGGATCTGGAACTCGCCACGGGGAGCGGCTGGGATCTGGAACTCGCCATGGGGAGAGGCTGGGATCTGGAACTCGCCACGGGGAGTGGCTGGGATCTGGAACTCGCCATCGGGAGCGGCTGGGATCTGGAACTCGCCACGGGGAGCGGCTGGGATCTGGAACTCGCCACGGGGAGTGGCTGGGATCTGGAACTCGCCACGGGGAGCAGCTGGGATCTGGACCTCGCCACGGGGAGCGGCTGGGATCTGGAACTCGCCACGGGGAGCGGCTGGGATCTGGAACTCACCACGGGGAGCGGCTGGGATCTGGACCTCGCCATCGGGAGCATTTGGGATCTGGAACTCGCCATCGGGAGCGTCTGGGATCTGGAACTCGCCATGGGGAAGCGTCTGGGATCTGGAACTCGCCATGGGGAAGCGTCTGGGATCTGGAACTCCCCATGGGGAGCGGCTGGGATCTGGAACTCCCCATGGGAAGCGGCTGGGATCTGGAACTCCCCATGGGAAGCGGCTGGGATCTGGAACTCCCCATGGGGAGCGGCTGGGATCTGGAACTCCCCACGGGGAGTGGCTGGGATATGGAACTCGCCATCGGGAAGCGGACCAGGGTCATCACAAAATGCTTCACGCCCGCCACAAATCTCAATGTTTCCCTTTGCCACTATTTAACCAGCCCATCCCAATCTGCGTCAGGCACAACGCAGTCACTGAATCTCGCACAACATCAGCAATTATTTTATTCAGTGCATTTTCTCAGTGACGTTCGGCAGCAATTTGAATTGTTGCATAAATTAATTTGATCCAAAATTACAGACATTTTGTTTGAAGTATTCATGATTTAGAGAGATGGAAAGCTGGAGAGCCCACATTACAAACTGTGTAACATTTTACCTGAGAATTTAAAATTGGCCTTTCTTGGACAGGGTACATTCGGCAGATTTAAAATGTCTGCTGAAGCCTGTCTTGTAAAGACTAAAGCCTTTGCTGCAGGGTGGGGGGGGGGGGGGGGGGATTTATAATACCTCCTGTGTGAATGTAAATCAGTTACAATTCTCCTCTGATGGGAAAACATTGGGTGAGATTCACCGACGGTCAACGCCGAAATCACGAAACACGATTGGGCAGAGAATGACCTCTGATGCCAAAATCACGGAAGATGCCTGTTTGACACCAAATTGGGAGGCTCCGGCACCCCGAAAATGGCAAAACTATGTCGCTCACCGGGCGGCATTTCATTGGCGGGCCTGACCCTTGATTCATTGCTGCCAATGGCCCGGATTACTGACTCCGCGGTTCACTTGTGGTGTCAGCGGACTGTGTGCAGCACCGTCTCAGTCAGCCGGGAGCCTGCTATTGGCCGGGAGGGGCTTCTGTAAGGGGTGGGGACGGGGGGGGACTGGTGGGCGATGGCCAGGGGATGCCGGGGGGGGGGGGCTCCATCTCGCAGGTCGGGCCCGTGCACGCGAGAGGCATTATGTGCGTCGTGACCGCTGCAGGTCATCACTGTGCACATGCATGGTCACGGACCCGGCCATTCTTCAGCCATTTCTGTCCTGGGAGTCGGGGGTTTTACTCGCCGTAGCTGCTAGCCCCTCACCGGTCGCAAGATCGGTAAGGGGGCGGCGCTGATTTTTCCGTCGTAAAGCTCCACGAATCCTGCGCTGGAACGTCTCAGAAATGGTGAATCCATCCCATAATTTCTCGAATGGAGAACCTGGCCAAATATCTATCACTTTCAGGAAGCTAATGGGGTTAAAGGTCACAAAGCCCCCTGGACCTGATAGGCTGCATCCCAGGATACAAAAAATAATTGGCTGCAGAGATAATAGCTGCACTGAATCCTTAAATCCTGGGAATGGAAAATATCAGCAAGAGATGGGGAGGAAGAGAGAGAGAGAGAGTGTGAGGACTGGTTAGGAAGAGAGAGAGTGTGGGAGGAGTGGAGAGGAATAGAGAGAGTGTGAGGGCTGGTTAGGAAGAGAGAGAGTGTGGGAGGAGTGGAGAGGAATAGAGAGAGTGGGAGGACTGGTTAGGAAGAGAGAGAGTGGGAGGTGTGGAGAGGAAAAAAGAGTGTGTGTGAGGTGTGGGCTTCGGCCTCCCAGTCCGGCACAGGGTCGCACACAGTGGGCGAAATTCTCCCAAAACGGGAAAAATCGTCAAACCGCCGTAAAACCCGGGCGGGTTTTACGGCATCGCGCCCCTTCCCGACGGGGGACCGATTCTGGTCCCCCGTCGGGGCTAGCAGCCCGACGTCGGAGGCTCCGACAAGTCGGGCTTAACGAAAATCGTTAAACCCGCTTGTCGGACTTAGCGCCGGCTGACGCGTCATATGACGTCAGCCGCGCATGCGCAGGTGGGAAGACGCCACCCGCGCATGCGCGGGTGACGTCATCGCGTTTTTGCGCGAAACCCGCGCATGCGCGGTCCGGGTTGCCCCTCAGCCGCCCCGCGTATTGATACTGCGGGGCGGCGGAAGGACAAATAGTGCGCGGGCATCGGGCCCGCTGCCCGCGATCGGTGGGCACCGATCGCGGGCCCATGGCACCCTTGGCACGGCCGTGGTACTGCCGTGCCAATCGGTGCCATGGTTATTTTTTTCCAGGTGGTCACGACGTTTTTACGAACGGCAGGACCAGGTGTGTTTGCCGTTCGTAAAAAGGTCGTAAAGGGCTGGGACTTCGGCCCTTCTAACAGCTGTGAATCGCTGCCGGCCGTAAAAAAACGGCGGCAGCGATTCGTGTCGGGATTTCGGGGGGGGGGGTGGGAGAATAGCGGGAGGGCGTCAAAAAAGTCGGGAAGGCCCTCCCGCTATTCTCCCACCCGTCGTGGGGGGCGGAGAATTTCGCCCAGTGTGAATCAGCCTGTGCTTTGCTGCTACCCAAGAACCCACGGCCCTGTCCTTCAACGGAGGTCAAGCCGTTTCACAGATTAGAGAAACCCATTGTCAACGTGCTGATTTAAAGGTTACCAAATGTTACACCAAAGTTAAACTAGAAAGTCCATTAATTTGAAAACATTGAGGGTGTGAATAATGCTGTCAACTGGGATTTCTCGTATCTTTGAGAGCTGTATTTCAATGCAGTCCAGCTCATTGGGATGGGAGCTTGCTCACTCTGAGTTGTAATAGTCGGTGTGAAGTACAGATTTAACCAGATATAATTCAACATCTGTCTGCAGGAGAAAATAATAACTTCAGCAAAACTTCATGTCAACTTGTTCAATAAAGAAACTGACACAAGAAAGGAGATCTCACATTGGATAATGATTCTGTAATTCTCAGTTCCTGATTAACGGTTACTAATCATCAGTGGGGAGTCAGTCCCTGTCACTCAACTTGCATCCCAGTGTCCCCCAAAATCCTTCTCCACTTTCACCCTCCCAGCCGAGGTGAACAGACTTTCCGCTGTCGCATCAAATTATCTGTCAGCTCCCAACAATTGCCACGGCAGGAAGTTTATCCCAGAGTGAGGAAAACCTTCCGGGCGGGATTCTCCGTCAGCCGATGCTGAAATCGGGAAAGGACATGAAATGAAATGAAATTCGGCGGAGGTTATGTCCAGCTTCACGGCAAATTGCAATTCCCCGTCTCCTCAAGAGCGGGGTAAATACATTCCGCTCCACACGTACAGTAAACGCAGTTCGTGTATCATTATCGAGTCTGGCCCGGGATTCTCCGGGGCCTCCGCGATTCTCCACCTCCACTGGGGGCAATTCCCAACGGAGAGTTTCACTTCTGGTTTTAAAAATCAGGAAACAGGCGGCCAGGTGAGAGAGAGGGGGGGAGGGGGAGGTAGGACACGGAGAGGCAGGACCCTGGGCTGCCAGGCATGACACTGTCTGCGGGGGGTGGGGGGAGGTAGGACACGGAGAGGCAGGACCCTGGGCTGCCAGGCATGACACTGTCTGCCGGGGGGGGGGGGGGGGGGGGGGAGGACACGGGGAGGCAGGACCCTGGGGCGGGGGGGGGGGAGAACCGGGGGTCTCCGAGAGGCCCTGAAGGGCAACGGGGTTAACAGGAGTGACCAGGGATGGGCTGTGTGGTTGGGGTGACCCCCCCCCCCCGCCCCCCCCACAGGACTGAGGTGTCCAGGCATGACTGACATTGCAAGGCTGCCATCTTGTTACATCTCCCACAGACTGCCTACCATGGCCCCTGGCCGTGCAGAGCGACACCAGCCTTATGGGTGCCCCCAGCCCACCACCCCCGCACCCCAGACCCCACCCACTGCCAAACATCCCCCCCCGCCCCAACCAGCCGTCACCCGTCGGGGAGGGACAGTATGCAGCCCACCTAAGGGCAGCAGCCACAGTAGCCCCTGCTAGAGAGTGCGAACAGGGGAATTGGAGTGTACCGCTGGGGTGTGGAGGGCAGGGTGCCAGGGGAACGGAAGGATGTGGGTGTGGAGATGATGCTGGGGGGGGGGGGGGGGGGGAACCTGTGGGGGCAGGGGCTGCAGTACAAGCCGGGGTCACCGTGTAGCCCAGTTGGCCTGGTTGGGCACAGGGATAGGCACCATGCTAACATGTCTGATTATGAGGCCTGTTTAGGGGCACATTGTATTCTTCTCTTTGAAGTCAAGGTATTTTTTTGAGTCATCGGTTAGCTGAGGTCTGTATAAAAGACAGAGAGACAGCGCACGAAGTAAGCAAGCACTTTCCAGGAGACTCATCCGGAGTGAGACTCGTACAGAGTGGAGGATTGAAATTTGGTAATTTGGTGCAGTGAGGTAATTCGGTGCAGAGTGTGAGGAGGTGCTCTTTCACCCTGGTAAGTGACTGGTAAGTAGTCTCTCTTTTTCTTTTCATTGTCTAATTTATTTATTTTTATTTTGAAATTGTAGTTGTTTAAGTTTACCAAGGGTTTATTACATGGCAGGAGATCCCAGACCCGTGTCATGCTCCTCGTGTGCGATGTGGGAGCTCAGGGACACGTCCACTGTCCCTGGCTCCTTCACGTGCAAGAAGTGTGTTCAGTTGCAGCTCTTGTTAGACCGCTTGACGGCTCTGGAGCTGCGGATGGACTCACTTTGGAGCATCCGCGATGCTGAGGAGGTCGTGGATAGCACGTTTAGCAAGTTGGTCACACCGCAGGTGAAGGTTACTGAGGGAGATAGAAAATGGGTGACCAAAAGAAATAGCAAGAGTAGGAAGGCAGTGCAGGTGTCCCCTGCGGTCATCTCCCTGCAAAACAGATATACCGCTTTGGATACTGTTGAGGAAGATGGCTCACCAGGGGAAGGCAGCAGCAGCCAGGTTCATGGCACCGTGGCTGGCTCTGCTGCACAGCAGGGCAGGAAGAAAAATGGCAGGGCTATAGTGATAGGGGACTCGATCGTAAGGGGAATAGACAGGCGGTTCTGTGGACGTAATCGAGACTCCAGGATGGTATGTTGCCTCCCTGGTGCAAGGGTCAAGGATGTCTCGGAGCGGCTGCAGGACATTCTAGGGGGGGGAGGGTGAACAGCCAGCTGTCGTGGTGCACATAGGCACCAACGATATAGGTAAAAAACGGGATGAGGTCCTACAAGCGGAATTCAGGGAGTTAGGAGTTAAACTAAAAAGTAGGACCTCAAAGGTAATAATCTCAGGATTGCTACCAGTGCCACGAGCTAGTCAGAGTAGGAATGTCAGGATAGATAGGATGAATGCGTGGCTCGAGAGATGGTGCAAGAGGGAGGGATTCAAATTCCTGGGGCATTGGGACCGGTTCTGGGGGAGGTGGGACCAGTACAAACCGGACGGTCTGCACTTGGGCAGGACTGGAACCGATGTCCTAGGGGGGGTGTTTTCTAGAGCTGTTGGGGAGGGTTTAAACTAATGTGGCAGGGGGATGGGAACCAATGCTGGAAGTTGGAAGGTAGTAAAACAGGGACAGAAACAAAAGGAAGTAAGGGGAAAAGGGCAAGGCAGAGAAGACATAGTCAGAAATCCATAAGGGCGACAGTACAAGGTACAGTGAATGAGGGGAGCACAGTGAATAGGCCCAGTAATAACAAAAGGAATAAAACTGGAGATGTTAAGATTCAAAACAGAGGTAAAAAAACCAACATAAGTGTACTTTACCTGAATGCTCGTAGTATTCGGAATAAAGTAAATGAGTTGGTGGCACAAATCATCGTGAAGGACTATGATTTAGTGGCCATTACTGAAACATGGTTAAAGGATGGTCACGACTGGGAGTTAAATATCCGAGGGTATCAAACTATTCGGAAGGACAGAGTGGATGGTAAGGGAGGTGGTGTTGCTCTGTTATTTAAGGATGACATCCGGGCAATAGTAAGGGATGACATCGGTGCTATGGAGGATAAGGTTGAATCCATTTGGGTGGAAATCAGGAATAGTAAGGCGAAAAAGTCACTGATAGGAGTAGTCTATCGGCCACCAAATAGTAACGAGATGGTGGGGCAGGCAATAAACAAAGAAATAACTGATGCATGTAGAAATGGTACAGCAGTTATCATGGGGGATTTTAATCTACATGTCGATTGGTTTAACCAGGTCGGTCAAGGCAACCGTGAGGAGGAGTTTATAGAATGTATCCGCGATAGTTTCCTAGAACAGTATGTAATGGAACCTACGAGGGAACAAGCGGTCCTAGATCTTGTCCTGTGTAATGAGACAGGATTGATTCATGATCTCATAGTTAGGGATCCTCTCGGAAGGAGCGATCACAATATGGTGGAATTTAAAATACAGATGGAGGGTGAGAAAGTAAAATCAAATACTAGTGTTTTGTGTTTAAACAAAGGAGATTACAAGGGGATGAAAGAAGAACTAGCTAAGGTAGACTGGGAGCTAAGACTTTATGGTGGAACAGTTGAGGAACAGTGGAGAACCTTCCAAGCGATTTTTCACAGTGCTCAGCAAAGGTTTATACCAACAAAAAGGAAGGACGGAAGAAAGAGGGAAAATCGACCGTGGATATCTAAGGAAATAAGGGAGAGTATCAAATTGAAGGAAAAAGCATATAAAGTGGCAAAGATTGCTGGGAGATTAGAGGACTGGGAAATCTTTAGAGGGCAACAGAAAGCTACTAAAAAAGCTATAAAGAAGAGTAAGATAGAGTATGAGAGTAAACTTGCTCAGAATATAAAAACAGACAGTAAAAGTTTTTACAAATATATAAGACAAAAAAGAGTGGCTAAGGTAAATATTGGTCCTTTAGAGGATGAGAAGGGAGTTTTAATAATGGGAAATGAGGAAATGGCTGAGGAACTGAACAGGTTTTTTGGGTTGGTCTTCACAGTGGAAGACACAAATAACATGCCAGCGACTTATAGAAATGAGGCTATGACAGGTGAGGACCTTGAGAGGATTGTTATCACTAAGGAGGGAGTGATGGGCAAGCTAATGGGGCTAAAGGTAGACAAGTCTCCTGGCCCTGATGGAATGCATCCCAGAGTGCTAAAAGAGATGGCTAGGGAAATTGCAGATGCACTAGTGATAATTTACCGAAATTCACTAGACTCTGGGGTGGTCCCGGTGGATTGGAAATTAGCAAACGTGACGCCACTGTTTAAAAAAGGACGTAGGCAGAAAGCAGGAAATTATAGGCCAGTGAGTTTAACTTCGGTAATAGGGAAGATGCTGGAATCTATCATCAAGGAAGAAATTGCGAGGCATCTGGATAGAAATTGTCCCATTGGGCAGACGCAGCATGGGTTCGTAAAAGGCAGGTCGTGCCTAACTAATTTAGTGGAATTTTTTGAGGACATTACCAGTGCAGTAGATAACGGGGAGCCGATGGATGTGGTATATCTGGATTTCCAGAAAGCCTTTGACAAGGTGCCACACAAAAGGTTGCTGCATAAGATAAAGATGCATGGCATTAAGGGTAAAGTAGTAGCATGGATAGAGGATTGGTTAATTAATAGAAAGCAAAGAGTTGGGATAAATGGGTGTTTCTCTGGTTGGCAATCAGTAGCTAGTGGTGTCCCTCAGGGATCCGTGTTGGGCCCACAATTGTTCACAATTTACATTGATGATTTGGAGTTGGGGACCAAGGGCAATGTGTCCAAGTTTGCAGATGACACTAAGATGAGTGGTAAAGCGAAAAGTGCAGAGGATACTGGAAGTCTGCATAGGGATTTGGATAGGTTAAGTGAATGGGCTCGGGTCTGGCAGATGGAATACAATGTTGACAAATGTGAGGTTATCCATTTTGGTAGGAATAACAGCAAACGGGATTATTATTTAAACGATAAAATATTAAAGCATGCCGCTGTTCAGAGAGACTTGGGTGTGCTAGTGCATGAGTCACAGAAGGTTGGTTTACAAGTGCAACAGGTGATTAAGAAGGCAAATGGAATTTTGTCCTTCATTGCTAGAGGGATGGAGTTTAAGACTAGGGAGGTTATGTTGCAATTGTATAAGGTGTTAGTGCGGCCACACCTGGAGTATTGTGTTCAGTTTTGGTCTCCTTACTTGAGAAAGGACGTACTGGCGCTGGAGGGTGTGCAGAGGAGATTCACTAGGTTAATCCCAGAGCTGAAGGGGTTGGATTATGAGGAGAGGTTGAGTAGACTGGGACTGTACTCGTTGGAATTTAGAAGGATGAGGGGGGATCTTATAGAAACATTTAAAATTATGAAGGGAATAGATAGGATAGATGCGGGCAGGTTGTTTCCACTGGCGGGTGACAGCAGAACTAGGGGCATAGCCTCAAAATAAGGGGAAGTAGATTTAGAACTGAGTTTAGGAGGAACTTCTTCACCCAAAGGGTTGTGAATCTATGGAATTCCTTGCCCAGTGAAGCAGTTGAAGCTCCTTCATTACATGTTTTTAAGGTAAAGATAGATAGTTTTTTGAAGAATAAAGGGATTAAGGGTTATGGTGTTCGGGCCGGAAAGTGGAGCTGAGTCCACAAAAGATCAGCCATGATCTCATTGAATGGCGGAGCAGGCTCGAGGGGCCAGATGGCCTACTCCTGCTCCTAGTTCTTATGTTCTTATGTTCTTATGTTCTTATCACCTCCTGCAGACAATTTGGAATTCAACCAGTAACGTTGGCCTTCATCTGAGTCACCACAGCCCTGGGGCATGTCCTGCGGCTGTACGACCTGGAGCTACTCAAGGGGGTCCCAGCAGTGACGGAGCGGCAGCAGGGGAACAGGAGGCAGCCGCCCAGGATGGAGAACCGGCCGCCCAACAGGCCGAGGAGGAGGAGGTGTAAAGGAGGTGCCGCATGAGGCCTCCTGTATACCGGCACTGCCTGTCATTCGAGGACTTGCCGGACTGGGCATTCCGTCGGAGACTCGGGCTGAGCAGAGAGACAGTGCATCATATCTGCCAGATGGTGGCACACCTGGCACCGCGGGGGTATGGGGAGGACACCCGCTCCCGGTGATCACCAAGGTGACGGTCGTCTTGAACGTTTACGCCACGGGTCCTTTCAGACGCCGAGTGGAGACCTGTCTGGGATCTCACAGACCTCGGTGCACAGGTGCATCTGTACCATCACGAAGGGCCTGAACACCCAGGCGGCGCACCATTCTGACGTGGACAGAGCCAATCAGAATGCCCAGGCAGCTGGGTTCGCCGAGATGCCCAGGGGGTGATTGACGGGATGCTTGTCCCCCGACCAGCACCTGTAGATGACAGGCCGCTCTACACAAACCGAAAGGGATTCCACTCACTGAAAGGGCAGCTGGGGTGCGACCACCATCTGCCCATCGAGCACGTCTGCGCCTGATACCCGGGCAGTGGGCACAGTGCCTTCATCCTGGCGCACTCTCAGGTTACAAACATGTTTGAGACGCCCACTCGGCTGGGGTTTGGATCCTGGGCGACAGGAGTTATCCACTGCAGCTGACACAGACCGAGGTGGAGACCTGTTACAACAATACCCATGCTGCGACCAGTGGCATTATCAAGCAGTGCTTCGGCATCCTGAAGATGCAGTTCAGATGCCTGGGACACTCCGGAGGGGCCCTCCAGTATAGCGCTAAGAGAATTTCCCACATCGTGGCAGACTGCTGCGTCCTCCACAACATCGCGCAGCATAGGCGTGACAGGCTGGAGGAGGAGGATGAATGACAGGTCCTGTCCGACAAAGAGGGTACGGGGGAGGACGAGAATGGGCAGGACATGGGGCCCGGCTGGCATGGGAGGCTGCACAACATGTGCGCCAAGATCAATGTGCACAGCATGCTCTAATTGCCTCCAGGCCCAACGACTAGGTGCAGTGGCCAACAGCCATTCCCCTTCCTGTCCGACCGACCACACCCTCCCGTGAACATCTTCCCTGTGTAACCCCCCCCGGCCAGGCTCTTACAAACCTCTCCGTGATTTCTACCTGTCTTAGTGCGTGCCCTGGGTTGGCAGTAACAGCAGTCTGGTCCATAGAACATAACAGCGCAGTACAGGCCCTTCGGCCCTCGATGTTGCGCCGACCTGTGAAACCCCTCTAAAGTCCCGCTACACTATTCCCTTATCGTCCATATGCCTATCCAATGACCATTTGAATGCCCTTAGTGTTGGCATTGCTGTTGCAGGAAGGGCATTCCACGCCCTTACTACTCTCTGAGTAAAGAGCCTACCTCTGACATCTGTCCTGTATCTATCTCCCCTCAATTTAAAGCTATGTCCCCTTGTGCTAGACATCACCATCCGAGGAAAAAGGCTCTCACTGTCCACCCTATCTAATCCTCTGATTATCTTGTATGCCTCAATTAAGTCACCATGGGATGGAGGATGATGACAACCCGCTTTGCGATGGGCTCTGGTGCCCCGCATCATTTGACAATGTCTGAGTGATGCCCACAGTAGCACCTTCCCTGCGTGATCCCTGCGTGCGAGCTGGCCGGTCCATCTCGTGGCCCCTGGCGTGGTGAAGGTGGAGAGGGTGGACAGGAGGGGATTGGGGACGGGGTATGGGATGGGGGCTGAGCCAAGCCCACCCCCGAATATCCGCCATCCCTACCACCACCCCCCCTCCCCACCTGCCCCACACTCCACCCAGCCAGCCCAGGACAGCCCAGCCCATCCCATCATTCACACTCATCTGGCAGAGCATGAGGCAGGTTGTAACAGTGGTAACAGGTGTCCAATGTGAACGAATATATACAATATTCTGCTCTAACCCCTATTGCCCTGCACCCATGCCAACTGAACTGGTGCCCATCTTTCTGGCCTTACGGGCCCAAACGCTACACCGAGGTGGTTCCCCAGATGATATATCAGTGGTAGAGGAGGCCGGATTCCCGCCCTGAGACCTGGGTCCCCTTTGACGGCCGTCTTCTGGGGCAGCCCGGCTTGGGTGGGCCCGGCTGCTGCTCGGGTGTCCCGGGTGGCGTGGTGCTTCCCCGCTCTGCCCGCTGACCACCAGGTGCACCAGGGACAGGAGGGGGGGGGGGGAGTCTGGGGGCTTTGTACACAATTCCTTCTGTGTCCTTCACAGCTACACCATGTCAATGGTTTCATCATTATACAGCGCTACTGAGTGTGTCAGCTCTGTTAGTGAATTGTCTTGCTCTTTGTCCTCTGCATTTGAGTAAGATATTTTGAACAGTTTCTTTTTTGTTAATGATTTGCAGATCAAACACATTTTGAAGAGATTGAAGGAAATGAACAGGCTGCACAGATCTACAGATGGGCAGCTGCTCCAAGTTAGATCAAACCAAACCAGCTTCTGATATTGTTCTGTGATATGGAAAGCAGACTACACTGGGTGGTCTGAAAGAATAATCAGCAACCTTCTGCCTTCTGCTCACGTGGGAACTGAGAAATATTTACTGTCTATTTCTGCTATTCTGAAACCATTGAGCTTGGTCTTAATTCTGTAATGGTCACAAATCTTTAACACAAGATCAATATCAGGTCCCTTCCTTTGCTGTTCAGTGAAACCCCATTGTTCTGGAAGTTTCTCTGTGAACGCACATCATTCCTCAATGCCAAATGAGAAAAGATAGCAGCTGTTGATTTGGGCACAGTTTGCCTATTTTTGTTAAATGCATCTTTTCATTATTTACACCAATGACCCATTGGGGGGATCTTTGTCAAATATGGTCATCAGTTCCTCCTATTTTTCTTTTACTAGACTTGTCTGACTTCCGAGTTTGATGGATAATATTGTATTTGCACACAAACATACAGATTAGGATCAGGAAGTGGCCATTCTGCCGCACTAGCCTGCTGCTCCGTTCAATATGATCATGGCTGATATAATTCTAACCTGAACTCCACACTCCCGCCCACCCCCAATAACCTTTCACCTCCTTGTTAATCAATAATCCATCCTGGTCGGCCTTGGAAATATTCAAAGGCTCTGCTTCCACTGCCTTTTGAGGGAAAGAGTTCCAAAGGCACTCAACCCTCTGAAAGAAAACATTTCTCCTCATCTTTAAACAAAATGGATTCCATTTGATAAATGACTCGCTCCACCTACATACTGACCGTTTGGGATTGATGCACTGAGACACTCAGGTCGCTCTCCATGCCAGAGCTCTGCAATCTCTTACCATTTCGATAATCAGTTAATTTTATATTCCTCATGTCACAGTGAGCAATTTCACATTTCCCGTTTATACTCCATCTGCCAGGTCTTTGCCCACTCACTAAACCTGTCAATGTCCCCCTGTAGCCTCCTTACGTCCTCTTCACAACTTACCTTCCTAATTATCTTTGTGTTATCAGTACATTTAGCAGACTTACTTTTGGTCCCTTCCTCCAAATAATTTATATAAATTGTAAAAAGTTGAGGCCCAGCAGTCCGAATTAGTGATGATTGCCTTAATGTAGTTTCAGATATTAGTCCTTAGTTCTTATCAAGTCTAGTAAAGGCTTGTCATATTCACAACTTTAAACACAGATTGTATTCAGTAGAAATATCTGGAATGCAGACAGCCTGCGAAGATAGTCGCCAATGGTCACTTAACTTTTGCAATTGCTGCAAAGTAGCTCAAATCTCCAAAAAGTTCTTGATTGACCATGGGCAGGGTGCTGCCCTGAATGGACATACCAAGATGAAAACCAAGGAATTAACACCTTCTGTTATTTAATAAAAGCAAATCTGAAACTAAAGAGAAAATGCTGGAAAATCTCAGCAGGTCTGGCAGCATCTGTAGGGCGAAAGTTTCGAGTCCGATGACTCTTTGTCAAAGCCAGGGATGCCTGGCTTTGAAGGAAAACCTTCTTCTACAGACATAAACAACATGTTCTTCCTAAGATAAGCCAACACATTGTGTGTGTATGTGCATGTGCCTGTGTATGTGTGTATGTTTGTGTGTGTATGTGAGAGTGCATGTGTGTATCTGTATGTATGAGAGTGTATGAAAATGAAATGAAAATGAAAATTGCTTATTGTCACGAGTAGGCTTCAATGAAGTTACTGTGAAAAGCCCCTAGTCGCCACATTCCGGGGAGGCTGGTACGGGAATGTGTATGTATTTGTGTATGTGAGAGTGTATGTGTGCATTTGTGTGCATATGTGTGTATGTGTGTTGTGTGTATGTGTGTGTATCTATGTGTTGGGTATGTGTGTTGTATGTTTGTATTTTGGTGGTTGCGCATGTGTATGTATGTTTGTTCTGTATATGTATGTAGGTTGGGCTGTGTGTTTGTGCATGTATGTGTGTGTATGTTGGGATGTGTGCATGTGCGTGTACATGTGTGTGTATGTTGGGCTGTGTGTATGTGCATGTACATGTGTGTATGCTAGGCTGTGTGTATGTGTGTGTACACGTGTGTATGTTGGGCTGTGTGTATGTGCATGTATGTGTGTGTATGTTAGGCTGTGTGTTTGTGCATGCACATGTGTTTGTATGTTGGGCTGTGTTTGTGCATGTACATGTGTGTGTATGTTGGGCTGTGTTTGTGCATGTACATGTGTGTGTATGTTGGGATGCGATGTATGTGCATGTACATGTTGTGTGAATGTTGGGGGGTGTATGTGCATGTGTGTGTATGTTGGGCTGTATATATGTGCATGTACATGTGTGTGTATGTTGGGCTGTATGCATGTGCGCGTACATGTGTGTGTGTGTTGGGCTGTATGTGTGTGCATGTACATGTGTGTGTACGTTGGGCTGTGTGTATGCGTGTGCACATGTGTGTGTATGTTGGGTTGTGTGCATGTGCGTGTACATGCGTGTGTATGTTGGGTTGTAATGTATTGTTATATCTCTGTGGTGAAAGCATTAATAAATAATCCACTTTATTTAAGATGATGAAAATTTGCCGCTGGTTATTCAAATTGGCCACCCATTCAGGAGTTAAGAAACTCACATCCTCCTGTTTCATGTACACAAAATACAGAAAATAAGGGAAAGGAACAGACATTTCAATTCTATCTCATCACTTTTTATAACTGTTCCTCTTGACAGAATCTCAATTCACCACAAAGTTATGAAAAGGAGAAATAGTGACAGATGGAAGCGCCCTATCTCCAGGTGGTAAAGGGTTAAGAACAAGGAGCCATAGGCACAGGATTAAATGTCAGGGTCTAGAATGGCAGGAACCTTGTACAGGGAGTCGGGAATCCATGGAAACAATCTCCAGAGATAATAACAGTTGCAGAATGATGTCAATACTGAAGATCAGATTAGACTGGTGAATAAGACTGGTTGGAGAGATTTGAATGCAGGACATTTAAATGTAGCTGAAGATCTTTCTGTTTGTGTGGGTGGTAAACACTGACACCCACTGCTCAGGTCAATTGTTCTAATTCTCTGTTGTCACTTCTATATGTTTCCAGACAACTTATATTAAAAATATCCAAAAGGAAAAGTTCTACAATAAGTATGGAGTGGGCCTAGGCAGGGTACTCTTTCAGATTATCAATGTAAACCCGATGGGCTGAATGGACTCCTACTGCACTGTAGGGATTCTGTGGTTCTATGGTAAATGAAATGAAATGAAAATCGCTTATTGTCACAAGTAGGCTTCAATAAAGTTACTGTGAAAAGCCCCTAGTCGCCACATTCCGGCGCCTGTCCGGGGAGGATGGTACGGGAATCGAACCGTGCTGCTGGCCTGCTTGGTAAGCCAGTGATTTAGCTGTGTGAGCTAAACCAGCCCCAAATAGCATATGTCGGGTGAGAGTTAACAGAAACATTTCTAAGTGTCAGTTAGGGAATGTTTGCTGAGGTGTTTCTCACTGGTGGCCCATATTTAACAGCACTTTGTGCTGAAAATGAGCCCCCCCCCCCCCCCCCCCCCCCCCCCGTGCTCCTCGCTGTCTTGCCGTGTGATTCGCTGGACTCACGGCTCAACCCCTCACCACTAACTAGGAGGAGCTGCTTATAATCGCTCCCTCACCACTCACTCCAATCAACACGCAAGCACGGCAGCGCACAGACCTGCTCCTCACTTTGGTAATGCCAACCTGGACACGCTACCTGTGGATGCGAGACAGGACCCCTGAGGGGGTCAAAGGTCCCTGTTCCCCTGAGGGGGTCAGTGGTCCCTGTTCCCCTGAGGGGGTCAGAGGTCCCTGTTCCCCTGAGGGGGTCAGAGGTCCCTGTTCCCCTGAGGGGGTCAGAGGTCCCTGTTCACCTGAGGGGGTCAGAGGTCCCTGTTCCCCTGAGGGGGTCAGAGGTTCCTGTTCCCCTGTTCCCCTAAGGGGGTCAAAGGTCCCTGTTCCCCTGAGGGGGTCAGGGAACCCTGATGCCCTGAGAGGGTCAATGGTTCCTGTTCCCCTGAGGGGGTCAAAGGTCCCTGTTCCCCTGAGGGGGTCAGAGGTCCCTGTTCCCCTGAGGTGGTCAGAGGTCCCTGTTCCCCAGTTCCCCTGAGGGGGTCAGGGGTCCCTGTTCCCCTGAGGGGGTCAGAGGTCCATGTTCCCCTGAGGGGGTCAGAGTTCCCTGTTCCCCAGAGGAGGTCAGAGGTCCCTGTTCCCCTAAGGGGGTCAGAGGTCCCTGTTCCCCTGAGGGGGTCGGGGTCCCTGTTCCCCTGAGGGGGGTCAGAGGTCCATGTTCCCCTGAGGGGGTCAGAGTTCGCTGTTCCCCTGAGGGGGTCAGAGGTCCCTGTTCCCCTGATGGGGTCAGAGGTCCCTGTTCCCCTCAGGGGGTCAGAGGTCCCTGTTCCCCTGATGGGGTCAGAGGTCCCTGTTCCCCTGAGGGGGTCAGAGGTCCCTGTTCCCCTGAGGGGGTCAGAGGTCATTGTTCCCCTGAGGGGGTATCTTGGTGGGCTTGGTCCTGCTGAAAGTCAGCTTCTCGGGCATTTGGGGTATCTGTGACCTGACAGATGTGCCTGTGGGCTGTAGATTGTGAAATGCCAGACTAGTCCCTGCCTGAGCCCTGGAATTAACACGTTGCATAAAGGTTCAGGGCAATGGTTGCTTTCATGGTCACTGGGAGTGGGTGCCCTCCTCGTCCACGGGGTACCAAATCCACGAGGACATGAAACAGATTCTGCACTGTCTCATTATCAAGGCAGAGTTTCCTGCGGCACATACTGTCCGTCATCTCCTCGAAAGCGTCGCGCACCAAGTCCCACAGTGTTTTCTTGCTTTTAACTGGATTGTCCTCTGAACTCATATGTTTCCTCCCCCCCCCCCCCCCACCGACTCCCCCCCCCCCCCCCCCCCCGCCCACCCCCACCCCAGGGATCTTAAAAAAAGTTGTCCTTCTTTCCAGCTACAGAAAGGGAAGGAAACAGCAACAGCGGTCTCCAGGCATCTGCAGACACCAGCAGGAGCAAGCAGCAAATGCTACCTGTAGCTGGGAAATGCTCTCACAACTAACAAAGCCAATTCCTTATCAGCAATAGCCTGCAGCTGTGAAGCTAGAGGCTTCTCACAGTCGAAGGGAGTTAAGTGAACTTCAACATAGAAGCAAGAATGAAATTAAATTAAATGAAAATCGCTTATTGTCATGAGTAGGCTTCAATGAAGTTACTGTGAAAAGCCCGTGGTCGCCACATTCCGGCGCCTGTCCAGGGAGGCTGGTACGGGAATCGAACCGTGCTGCTGGCCTGCTTGGTCTGCTTTAAAAGCCAGCGATTCAGCCCAGTGAGCTAAACCAGCAGCAGGGTTTTGCCCTGGAAGTTTTGATAAAGAAGCCGCAGCTGTAGTTGCCCCTGTTATGGGTATCCAAATATTTAAAGATGGTTTGAAGACCTCACAGATAAAAGGCCCCTCAACCACGCCCCCCCCCCCCCCCCCCCCACCTTCCTCTCCCCTCTCTTGCCACTCCCAGGCCCAGGGAAGTCCCCTGATCTGGAATGCTCCAGCCTCCCTGAAGGGTGCCCCCCTCCGGTGCCCTTCAGCTGCACACTGGAGAACGGAAATGGTTTCTCACCTCCTCAGTTCCCCACAGCAGCCATTGCACCAGCTTCATGTTTACAAAAAGGAGTATTAAACGACGCCCGCGTGATTTCTCATTGGGGAAAAGATTAATTCCCGCAAGGCCATTATCACTCAACTTCAATCTCGCTAATGAAATGGAAATTAGTGCTCACCATATACGGGCAAGATCCATCGCCATGGTGAGGGGGGTGCCTCGGTTAGGTCGCAAACTAAACCCCGCCCGGCATCAATCTGGATTATGGCCTTACCCGTGTGGATGTACAGCACAGTGGTTAAATCACCCCCAGTATATTTACATCACACTTACAAAGCTCGACCTTATTCAAAGGAAATGTTTGATTTTCTGTGGGTTGAGAAGTGAGAGAAGTCAGATCGAACATGAGCTACAAGTCGCTCACATTTTCCAAAATGTGGTTGAACTGTATCCCTGGAAACAGGGGATGTTGTCTTGCTGCGTCTGACATGCCCACTCCTCTCTGTTTCCCACTTTCTTTCAGTCTTCCACCAGCTACATCAGAGATCCATTGAAGTGTGGGCTGATTAACATATCCTAATTTGAATATGTTGCATAGTTTTTAAATTGTACTTTGCAGCATGGACTGTAACCACAGCAAGAGGAACAATCCTCAGAGTCTATGACCAGAAGACCATAAGACATAGGAGCAGAATTAGGCCATTCAGCCCATCGAGTCTGCTCCGCCATTCAATCATGGCTGATATCTTTCTCATCCCCATTCTCCTGCCTTCTCCCCATAACCCTTGATCCCCTTATTGATCAAAAACCTATATATCTCTGTCTTAAAGACACTCAGTGATTTGGCCTCCACAGTCTTCTGCAGCAAAGAGTTCCACAATTCACCACCCTCTGGCTGAAGAAATTCCTCCTCATCTCTGTTTTAAAGGATCGTCCCTTTAGTCTGAGATTGTGTCCTCTGCTTCTAGTTTTTCCTACAAGTGAAAACATCCTATTCATGTCCATTCTATCCGGACCTTACAGTATCCTGTAAGTTTCAATAAGATCCCCCCACACCCTTCTGAACTCCAATGAGTACAGACCCAGAGCCCTCAACCGTTCCTCATACGACAAGCTCTTCTTTCCAGGGATCATTCTTGTGAACCTCCTCTGGACCCTTTCCAAGGCCAGCACATCCTTCCTTAGATACAAGGCCCAAAACTGCTCACTATATTCCAAATGGTGTCTGAACAGAGCCTTAAATAGCCTCAGAAGTCCATCCATGATCTTGTATTCTAGACCGTGGGTGTACATGGACCACATGGACTCACCACCTCATCTTACTCTGCAGCAAGAGGTAGTCTTCATCCAACAACATGTCCTCATCACTCTCGCTAATGTATAATGGAATTATAAATGTACCCTGGAACATTGAAGAGCGAGCTTGGTACTGTGTGTCTCAGCTAATAGCTACATGCTGGTAATTTAAAACCATTTGGATCTTTAAACAGCCACAGTTTCAGATTATCACACACTGTCGAGATAAATCAGCAAACTCGGCACCTCAGTGGCAATGGTCTCGTCTAGCGACCTGAATCAGCAATGGTGCTGATTGTTCCCGGCTCGATTGAATCGCTTCACAGCCACCAGCGTTCTCTAGCAGATAAATCACAACAGCAAAGGTGTAATTTAGTGACGTTTCCTTTGTTTAGCTCCAGGCCTCTCGTCCTGTGTAAAAAACATCAGTGGAAAACTATTAACTTTGCTATAAACTATAGTTGCTCCTGGCAACAGCCCTTGAGCAACGATAGGATGCTTAAAATATTGGATAATTAAATTGTCATCAGCTTTATAAACAAAACTAAGCCTCTTACGGCTAATTAGCATAGCTGGTTGGTAAAAGATGATTAAGAGTTGAAATAGTGAAGCCAGGTTTACACCGTCTGCAAAGACTGTTTTCCTCCTCCATGGTTTCAGTGAAGGATCTGATCCCACATCAAGATACAAGTTAGGTGCCAATTACCTTGCTGGGTTTGCGTTATTTCAGTGTGTCACTAAGAATGGGAGCTGATTGTTTGTACCTACCCCTTCCCTGGTTAAAGGGATGGCGAAGTGAGAATATTAGCCTATAGAGAGCATGGCCGGGCTCTTGTGCGGATTGTGTCCACTAGAACTTTCCCAAAGCTGGACACTGCTCTGCATCTCCTGCAGCATTCCCAGAGTCTGCCTTTCCCTAAAATGTGGAGTACAGCCTCCTGCCCAGAGCTCTGTCCGATTGCAATGGAGCCAATGAAGGCAGGGCAGGGCAGGGCAGGGCAGGGCAGGGCAGGGCAGGGCAGGGCAGGGCAGGGCAGGGCAGGGCAGTCCCACTTTACATTGGGAAAACTGTTAGATCAGAATTGCTCAAGGTCGGTGAGAAGGTCAGTGAATCGGTGAGCGAGATGGTGGGTGGCTGGGGAGGTAGGAGGGTGGGGAGGTGGGTGGGTGGGGAGGTGGGTGGGTGAGGTGGTGGGTGGGTGTGGAGGTGGGTGAGTGTGGAGGTGGGTGGGCAGGGAGGTGGGTGGGTGGGGAGGTGGGTGAGTGTGGAGGTGGGTGAGTGTGGAGGTGGGTGGCCGGGGAGGTGGGTGGGTGGGATGGTAGGTAGGTGGGGAGTTATGTGAGTGACGTGGTGGGTGGGCGGGGAGGTACGTGGGTGAGGTGGTGGGTGGGTGGGGAGGTGGGGGGGTGGGTGGGGTGGTGGGGATGGTGGGTGAGGTGGTGGGTGGGTGGGGAGGTGGGTGGGTGGGGTGGTGGGTGGGGAGGTGGGTGGGTGGGTGGTGGGTGGGTGGGGAGGTGGGTGGGTGGGGAGGTGGGTGGGTGGGGAGGTGGGTGGGTGGGGAGGTGGGTTGGTGAGGTGGTGGGTGGGTGGGTGGGTGGGTGAGGTGGTGGGTGGGTGAGGTGGTGGGTGGGTGGGTGGTGGGTGAGGTGGTGGATGGGTGGGGTGGTAGGTGGGTGAGGTGGTGGGTGGGTGAGGTGGTGGGTGGGTGAGGTGGTGGGTGGGTGGGGAGGTGGGTGGGTGGGGGGGTGGGGAGGTGGGTGGGTGGGTGAGGTGGTGGGTGAGGTGGTGGGTGGGTGAGGTGGTGGGTGGGTGGGGTGGTGGGTGGGTGGGGAGGTGGGTAAGGTGGTAGGTGGGTGAGGTGGTGGGTGGGTGGGGTGGTAGGTGGGTGAGGTGGTGGGTTGGTGAGGTGGTGGGTGGGTGAGGTGGTGGGTGGGTGGGGTGGTGGGTGGGTGAGGTGGTGGGTGGGTGGGGTGGTAGGTGGGTGAGGTGGTGGGTGGGTGAGGTGGTGGGTGGGTGAGGTGGTGGGTGGGTGGGGAGGTGGGAGGCCGGGGAGGTGGGTGGGTGGGGAGGTGGGTGGCCGGGGAGGTGGGTGGGTGGGATGGTAGGTAGGTGGGGAGTTATGTGAGTGACGTGGTGGGTGTGTGGGGAGGTACGTGGGTGAGGTGGTGGGTGGGTGGGGAGGTGGGGGGGTGGGTGGGGTGGTGGGGATGGTGGGTGAGGTGGTGGGGAGGTGGGTGGGTGGGGTGGTGGGTGGGGAGGTGGGTGGGTGGGGTGGTGGGTGGGTGGGATGGTAGGTGGGTGGGGAGGTACGTGGGTGGGGAGGTGTGTGGGTGAGGTGGTGGGTGGGTGGGGAGGTGGGTGGGTGGGGAGGTACGTGGGTGGGGAGGTGGGTGGGTGGGTGGGTGGGTGAGGTGGTGGGTGGGTGGGGTGGTGGGTGGGTGGGGTGGTGGGTGGGTGAGGTGGTGGGTGGGTGGGGAGGTGGGTTGGTGAGGTGGTGGGTGGGTGGGTGGGTGGGTGAGGTGGTGGGTGGGTGGGTGGGTGGGTGAGGTGGGTGGGTGGGTGGGGTGGTAGGTGGGTGAGGTGGTGGGTGGGTGAGGTGGTGGGTGGGTGAGGTGGTGGGTGGGTGGGGTGGTGGGTGGGTGGGGAGGTGGGTAAGGTGGTAGGTGGGTGAGGTGGTGGGTGGGTGGGGTGGTGGGTGGGTGGGGAGGTGGGTAAGGTGGTAGGTGGGTGAGGTGGTGGGTGGGTGGGGTGGTAGGTGGGTGAGGTGGTGGGTGGGTGAGGTGGTGGGTGGGTGAGGTGGTGGGTGGGTGGGGTGGTGGGTGGGTGAGGTGGTGGGTGGGTGGGGTGGTAGGTGGGTGAGGTGGTGGGTGGGTGAGGTGGTGGGTGGGTGAGGTGGTGGGTGGGTGGGGTGGTGGGTGGGTGAGGTGGTGGGTGGGTGGGGTGGTGGGTGGGTGGGGTGGTGGGTGGGTGAGGTGGTGGGTGGGTGGGGTGGTAGGTGGGTGAGGTGGTGGGTGGGTGAGGTGGTGGGTGAGGTGGTGGGTGGGTGGGGTGTTAGGTGGGTGAGGTGGTGGGTGGGTGGGGAGGTGGGTGGGTGGGGAGGTGGGTGGGTGAGGTGGTGGGTGGGTGAGGTGGTGGGTGGGGTGGTGGGTGGGTGGGGAGGTGGGTGGGTGTGGTGGTGGTGGGTGGGGAGGTGGGTGGGTGAGTGTGGAGGTGGGTGGGTGGGGAGGTGGGTGGGTGTGGTGGTGGGTGAGTGTGGAGGTGGGTTGGTGGGTGAGTGTGGAGGTGGGTGGGTGAGATGGTGGGTGGGTGAGGTGGTGGGTGGGGAGGTGGGTGGGTGGGTGAGGTGGTGGGTGGGTGGGGAGGTGGGTGGGCGAGGTGGTGGGTGGGTGGGGAGGTGGGTGAGTGTGGAGGTGGGTGGGTGTGGAGGTGGGTGGGTGAGGTGGTGGGTGGTTGGGGAGGTGGGTGGATGAGGTGGTGGGTGGGCGAGGTGGTGGGTGGGCGAGGTGGTGGGTGGGTGGGTGGGGTGGTGGGTGGGTGAGGAGGTGGGTGGGTGAGGTGGTGGGTGAGGTGGTGGGTGAGGAGGTGGGTGGGTGAGGTGGTGGGTGAGGTGGTGGGTGAGGTGGTGGGTGGGTGGGGTGGTAGGTGGGTGAGGTGGTGGGTGAGTGGGGGGGTGGGTGGGTGGGGAGGTGGGTGAGTGTGGAGGTGGGTGAGTGTGGAGGTGGGTGAGTGTGGAGGTGGGTGGGTGGGGAGGTGGGTGGGTGTGGAGGTGGGTGGGTGGGGAGGTGGGTGGGTGGGGTGGGTGGGTGGGTGGGATGCTAGGTGGTTTGGTTGCTCGAGTCAGATTGTGGGTAGTCAGGTTAGGGGTGTAGTCAGGGTTTAGGAGGCGTGGTCGGGGATTGTTGGGAGGTTGGAGGTACACGGGAGGTTAGTGTGAGTAATGAGAGAGGTGGTCAATGATATCGTTACCCATGGGTTAGACTAGGAATTTCCTGTCTAACATTTCCTGTAACTACATTAGAACGGTCCAAAGTCTCCGACTCTAACTCAGAGTTGGAGTCCTTTTGGAGGATCCTGAGAATAAGGGAATTGTTGGTGGGAAGTTGAAACCTTCTGGGCGATTGCCATGGAGATCAGCATGTCATGAAAGGATAGGATGGAAGGGCTGAGGGTTTTGGCTAAGGGTGATATCATGACCAGCACAGGCTTGGAGGGCAGAAGGGCCTGTTCTTGTGCTGTATTGTTCTTTGTTCTTTGACATCCACAGGCTCCCAACACACATCTTCAACAACACATAGGTCCAGTCACTGATCAGAAGACGATACGAAATAGGAACAGGAGGAGGCCAATCGGCCCCTCAAACCTACTCTGCCATTCAATAGGATCATGGCTGATCCGACATTTCTCACATCCACTTTCCTGCCCTTTCCCTGACTGACCAATAACCTGTCTGATGATCAGGAATCCGGAATATCTGGGCCCTTGTTTCAATCCCACAAAAGGAACGGTGAATATTTGAATGTATCAGGAGCTTTTAGCAAGCTGGGTTTGATTGGAGGAAGGGTATAAATTGGTTGATTCTTGGTACAGATGACTTGCTGGTTTCTGGGTTTTGTTTTAAATGTCACTTATGATTTGAAAAATAACATTTAAAATTCAATGTGTAAAAACAGTTGTGAAATCCAATTTGACATCAGAACAAGTGGAAATTGCCTGAGTTATTAATGTACAAATGACACGTATCAAATTTCTTGGTGTGTTTATTAAATGGAGCTGTGAACCTATTTACAATCTATTAAAACAACATATTGAGAAATGTGATCCAAAAACATTAACCATTTGTGTGATAATATCGGCCTCACCCGATATTTTAAATTCGCTCATTCAGGGTGATATAAAAACTCCCACAGTTCCAAAAATACACCAGGGCAGTGAATGCATTACTCTTTTTAATGTCCTGTTAATTGGCAGGTAGTTTTGTTCACAAACAAAATAGTACCTGTTCTCCAAGTAAGTAATTCCTTGACTGTGAAGTGCTTTTAGATATTCTTAGTGTCCAAAATACGCAAAATAAACAGAAAACTTTCTACCTTTAATATGTCTTCACCAGGGTACAGAGGTGAGATATTAAAATCACTCTCTTCATTCGGAATATCATGAATTTATCTCGTCAATCAGCTTGGGTCCCACTTCATAGAACATAGAACATACAGTGCAGAAGGAGATCATTCAGCCCATCGAGTCTGCACCGACCCACTTAAGCCCTCACTTTCACCCTATGCCCGTAACCCAATAACCCCTCCTAAACTTTTTTGGTCACTAAGGGCAATTTATCATGGCTAATCCACCTAACCTGCACATCTTTGGACTGTGGGAGGAAACCGGAGCAGCTGGAGGAAACCCACGCACACACAGAGAGAACATGCAGACTGCACACAGACAGTGACTCAGCGGGGAATCAAACCTGGGACCCTCGCACTGTGAAGCCCAGTGCTATCCACTTGTGCTGCCGTGCTGCCCGAATTAATTTGTTTTTGTTGTGGGGAATATTCCATTGAGGTCGCTGGGTGCAATTAACATTCTTCCAAATCAGACCTTCCTCTTTTCCCACCCTCCACATCCATTTCTTCACTTTGTGACCAGCTGTGTTCAGAAGTTGCCTTTCAGAAGTTGATTCTGTTTCATCTCTGCGTGAGCCACGGGAGATTTCACAGCCACAAGAACCTGTGAAACTAGAGATCTTCCACACAACCCGATAGATACTTTCAAAAACATACATCATAAAGAAAGAAAATAAGAACGTGCATTTTTATAAAAGCAAGTGTTTCCCTCCTTCTTCCTCTTCTGTATTCTAATGAGAACACAAAGAGAATTAACGGAGGTTGTCAAAAGTGTGAACAACTTTTAATAGAATAAGTGAGGAGACGCTGTTTCCATGGGCAGGAGCAGCAGTAACTAGGAATTTTAAATAATTGGTAAAAGAACTAGGGGAAGGTGTGGAGCCAAAGTCAGCTGGTGAACAGAAGAGTGACATGTGAACTGGACTGGGAACTAGTTAAGAAATGTGTATATTATTTTGTGGTGATCATGTTCCTGGTTTGAGATAGCCGGCACAAGAGTTTCTCATGATCATGTTAAAGTGTTGATTACTAACATCACACTTCACCGTATCTATGTCAATTATTCAAATTACATTTTTTACACTGACTGGTTTCTATCTGAACTCACACTGTGAACAGCCCAGTGATTTCTGCTTGTTTGTAATGCCCACACTTACAATTCTGAACATGATGATTTAAGAAGGAGCGACAGTGTAATATATAAAACAGATCTTTGCATACTTTTGGAAGAGAGACCCAGAGGATGGATCCCACTCTCAAATATATTTTTCACAATCTCTAAATCCTTATGGCAACATATTTCCGCTGTGTTGCCCGGCTGCATGTCAGACTAATTGTTTTTTGTTTAATTTTCCGACAATTCTGCAAACATTAAGCCACAGCACAATATATAACCAATAGGATGCAGATTCTCAGTGTGGTGATATGACTAGGAGGTTTACGGTACCTATCTGCCATTGGTGCAGAACACTCGCTGCCCATTGGCTCAGGACGGTCATGTGCCTCTCGGCTGGTTGGTTGAGACTAGTCATGTGACTGCTCACCGATTGGTCGGGAGGCAAGTAGTCCCGCCTACGAGGCGGGGTATAAGAACCCGTAGGACCCGGCAGTCGGCCTTTCTCTGTAAGTCGACTGCCAGGCACACAACTAGTCGATTAAAGCCTAATGTTTGGATCTTCATCTCGACTCGTGTCCAATTGATGGTACATCAATCAGCAAAGTCAGCTCCTGTAGTCAGCTGACTCCATTTAACCCTGGCACAGAAATGACATTGGCCACAATGGTGGTAGTCAGCAGCAACAGCAGGAGTGATGCACATTGGTGATAATTTGCCAATTGGAAAGCTTGAATAGAGATTACATAAAACTGTACAATATTCCACAATAACAATAACTGGAGCTACAATACCCTCCCTGATGTCAATGAGCTTAAAACTGACTGTGAAACTGCATAAACCCAGCTCTCTATTGCGCGCAGTTCTGGAATCCACATTATAGGAGGGATGTGATAGCACTGGAAAGGGTGCAGAGGAGATTCACCAGGATGTTGCCTGGGCTGGAGAGTGTTAGTTATGAAGAGAGATTGGATAGACTGGGGTTGTTTTCCTTGGAGCAGAGGAGACTGAGGGGGGGCAGGATTGATTTGTATAAAATTATGAGGGGCAGAGATAGAGTAGACAGGTAGAAATGTTTCCCCTTGGTGGAGGGATCAATGACCAGGGGGCAGAGATTTAAGGTAAGGGGCGGGAGGTTTAGAGGGGATGTGAGGAAAAACCCTTTCACCCAGAGGGTGGTGGGAGCCTGGAACTCGCTGCCTGAAAAGGGGGTGGAGGCAGAGACCCTCATAACATTGAATGGCCTCCCTCTGCACTGCAAATTCTATAAAATGTCAGCTGTTCTTTATAATCAGGACCAAATATCGATCACTGATGCAACAATATAAATCATTTTAAGGCAATTCATTATACACAAAGTACTTTACCACAGGTCTGAGATACACAAGTTCTATATCAAAGGTTTATCTGTGAAAAATGTACCCTTATAACAATATTTACAAGCAAGTGAAAACTATTTTTAAGGTGCCCTTTGTCTTAATTTTCATTCTAAGCAGACATGGACCTTGTTGCACAGAATCTCTAAACCCCTCCAATTAAATAGAGAAAGAGAAACCTTTCCAACAGTAACTATTAAAATGTTACACTTCAGCGAGCTTCCTTCCTGTGAATGAATTGTTTAAAGTGTTGGTTTATTGCTGTCGGAGTTACAGATTCAATGTCAATGATTACTGCAATAAACTGTTCCCCAAAAAGGGTATTGGCATTCCAGGTAAAGAGAAGGCAGTAAAGGCTGGTTTAGCTGAGTTGTGATGCAGAGTGAAGCTAACAGAGTGGGTTCAATTCCTGTACCGGCTGAGGTTATTTATGAATTTCTCCCTTTTCTAAACCTTGCCCTTCGCCTAAGGTGCAGTGACCCTCAGGTTAAATCACCGCCAGTCACCCTCAAAGGGGAAAGCAGCCTATGGTCATCTGGGACTGTGGTGAATTTACTTACTTTATTGGTATGCACACACACAAGGTTGCCTGATTTGCTTGACACAACTGTTCTAGCATACGATTGGATTCTTTTAGTGTTCTGACGGAGCACATCTCTTTCAGTGATAGCTGTCTGTAATGGACTTCCTAAACTAACAGTAATGCTGAACAGCATGTTTGCCACTGGTGACTTACTGCACTCTTCAGCTTATCATCAGCATCATCAATACTCACTCTTGGCCAAGGAATACGCAAACTGCTCTCGTCATCATTGGTGAGGAATTAGCCCTTTGTCCACCTTGGGGAATTGAGCACAAATCAGAGAGCAAATCTATCCTTCATTAAATGTGATGACAACAATCCACACCCGCAGCATTACATTTCCGTCAGATCTTTCCAAGATGTTCTGCACATCAAAACAAACCCGCTTGCATAAACTAGTAATTGCAGCACAAAGGCAAGGAAAACAAAACATTAATTTTTTTAAACAAATTAAAAATGTTAGATTAAATTCAGTGTTTTGAATCAGTTTAAATTTGTTTTGCACAAATTGTTTAATTTATTCCAATAGATGTTTTGTAACATTATGGGGTGAAATTCTCCCCTACCCGGGGGTCCCGGCGTAGCGGAGTGGCAGCAACCACGCCGTCGTCGGGCCTCCCCAAAGGTGCAGAACTCTTCGCACCTTTAGGGGCTAGGCCTGCGCCAGAGTGGCTCCCGCTCCGCTGACTGGTGCCAACGGCCTTTGGCGCCATGCCGATCGCCGTCGGGGCTGGCCGAAAGGCCTTCGCCGGTCGG
Source organism: Scyliorhinus canicula (assembly GCF_902713615.1). Lineage (NCBI taxonomy): Eukaryota > Metazoa > Chordata > Chondrichthyes > Carcharhiniformes > Scyliorhinidae > Scyliorhinus > Scyliorhinus canicula. The sequence continues at coordinate 242,813,518 of NC_052149.1, forward strand.
CGTGAGCCCGCGTATGTGCCAGAGCGTCAGCGACTGCTGACGTCACCACCGGCACATGCGCGGTGGAGGGCGTCTCTTCCGCCTCCGCCATGGTGGAGGCCGTGGTGGCGGCGGAAGAAAAAGTGCGCCCCCAATGCACTGGCCCGCCTGCCGATCGGTGGGCCCTGATCGCGGGCCTGGCCACCGTGGGGGCACCCCCTCGGGGTCCAATCGCCCCGCGCCCCCCCCCCCCCCCCCAGGACCCTGGGGCCCGCTCGCGCCGCCTTCTCCCGCCGGCACCAGAGGTGGTTTAAACCACGTCGGCGGGAGAGGCCTGACAGCGGCGGGACTTCGGCCCATCACGGGCCGGAGAATCACCGCGGGGGGCCCGCTGACCGGCGGGGCGCGATTCCCGCCCCCACCGATTCCTGGGTGGCAGAGAATTCCGGCCACGGCGGGGGCGGGATTTACTCCGGCCCCGGGCGATTCCCCGACCCTGCGGGGGGTCGGAGAATTCTGCCCAAGATCTGAGGGAGGTGTTCTGTAAACGCAGCCATTTATTTGGAGTCAGACAGGGCTCTGTGTAAACTGTATGGTTCAGCACGGACGTTGCAAAGTCAGGTAGGATGGTCAGGAGCTTCAAAATCCAAATTAACCAGGATCTCTGACATTACTTATTAAAGTTGCAAACTGCTCTGAATACTCAATGAATCTGTTCTTGTTCTTCCACTTAATTGTGTCTCTGCAGAAAACAATTTAAATACATTTTTGATACTTTGGTAAATGATTCGAATAAAGCGAGTGGTTTTTTAACCTCCTCTCCAATCATGAATTAACAGCGTTTAAACAAAACAGAGAGACGGCCTCTGACAATGGAACCTTCAATCATTTTTCGGCATATTTTACAGACTTTGTTAAGTTTCGCTGATGACACAAGCATGAGTTCAGATTGAGGTCTTGTATGTTTATTTGTTCATCAATCCTTAGCTGACAGACTGAGAGAACCAGATCCCATGGCCACACTGCTCTATTCTGGGATGTCTCATGCACACAAGTCCCCTCCGATCCTACTTTCTCCCACCCTACCAGCTTATCCTTCCATTACTGTCTCCCTCACCTCCGTACCCAACTCCTCTTAAACACATTTATGTTGGCCAGAATTCTGTTTGGGAGACTGTTCTCCCGCCAGGGATCAATTCCAACTGATTTGTGCCAACGCTGGAGCGGAAGTGAATCACAATTTTTAGCCGTGCAAAGCTCTGCATGACCGGGATTGCGAGGAATTCCTGAGCAAATCCCACAATGGAGCCGCCATTTTGAGTGATAGCCCGATAGCAAAATCCGGCGGTTTCCCCCCTCCTTCCCCGCAAGTCAATTCAGTGTCCCCCCCACCCAGGGTTATCTGGGTCACCTCCCCCCGCCCCCCCGCCCCCCCCCTCCCACCCAGGGTTATCTGGGTCACCTCCCCCCGCCCCCCGCCCCCCCCCCCCCCCCACCCCACCCAGGGTTATCTGGGTCACCTTCTCCCCCCCCCCCCCGCTACAGTATGAGGGTGACCTGAATCCCCATCAGAGACCCCCATTACAGAGACCCCGCTATTACAATGCCCCCCACCAGAGACCCCATAAGAGACGCCCCTGTCTGGAAGACCCCCTCAGAGGGATCCTGGCCTGAAAGCTATGGAGCTGTTCAGACAGAGGCAGTGAATAGAGTCACTGGGTGATACAGCTGCTGGCTCAGACCCAGGAACCAGCACCAGTCAATTCCTGGAGAGAGAAAACCAGTCAGCTGGGTTTAAACCCCCTCAGATCTTTGATCCGCAAGTCTCTCATTCATTTCTCTTTGAAGTTGCTTTCAGTAGGCTGTGATTGACAGCTTCCACATGTACCCAGCTGTCTGCATTGTTTAATTCATCTTCCTTGTGGTCTGAGTGGCAAGGCCTCCCCAGGCCAGACCCCCTGGCAGTGCCAGGGTGCCCACGTTCCAGGTTGGCACTGCCAAGGCGCTACTCTGCCCTGTTCCCAACCACCTGGAGGTCTCCAATGGCCTGGGTGACCTTCCCCGGGGGCACCTGGTCCATGTTTCTGAGGGCCAGTACGAAACGGTGTCCTGGTAAGGTCTCCCATACACGGCGAGGGGAGAATCCTGGGATCGCGCTGGGCAGTGCGAGTCAGGTGACTCGTGTCAGGTTTACAGCTTGGCGCAGAGCCTGATTTGGGGTCGAGTGTGATTCACCCCAGACGCCCGGAATTATGATGGGCGCAACGGGGTTGTTGAATTGCACTCTACGTCTACCCTGCCGATACAGCTGATTCGGGCAAGATTCACTGAAAGTTCGATTTATCTGCATTTAATTCTGCATTTTAATTGGTGGAGAGCCATTGCATCAATTACAAAAAATCCATAGTTTCCTGTCGTAATCCCCGTGCGGACCATGGGGAACCCCCAGTGTTGATCTCTCTCGACGAGTAAGAACTTCCCAAGTTGGGGGCGAAGGCCGCCCAGCTGCAGCTCGTTCGACCTAATTATAAAGCCGGCCCAAGTAGGTCCCGGAGCTATTGGCAATACCAACAGGGTCCGGATTGGGAGAGAGTTACTGCCATGGACAGTAACTTACATCGATCAATAAATCCTTCTTCCAGTACCTTCCTCAAATTACTAAATTTCCAAACTTTGCTTCTAAATGCTAAAACCAAAGCCTTGTATTTCTAACATGTCACATCACACAAGTCAGAAATTATTCCAAGTTTCTTTTTCAAAGGATTATTTTGCTTGTTGTTGTCAGACTGAACAATGTGGGTGGGGCAGCCATGTGTGTACACACAAAGACCTCACAAATATCCAGGTTTATGGTCAGTTGCTCTCTATTCAGTAGGGAGATCAATTAGAGGAAGTCCACTCCCTCCTGTTAGACCTACTGATGCCCATAAACTCAGCAACAATAAACCATAAATAATAAAATAACATGATTGTGACTCAAACAAAGAGAAAGTGAGCAGAGTTACAGTCAAACAGGAGCAGCAGTGAATAACCAGCCAATCATTCTGAATGGATTGGAATGTTGTGGACTACAATAGAAATCAAACAGAAATCCAAACTTGTCGTTCACTGTTTGCTTAAAACATTTATCTGACCAAATGGTGATTTAGCCTGCAGCTTAACAAACATTTACAAGACAATTAATTAATGTAATTACAGTTAATCAGCTCATCAAGACCTGGCATATTTCAGTCAGCAGTAGAAATTAATATTTTTTAATGGTTGCCAGCTACATTAGCTATTGCCAATTTTAAGCCTTTATTATAGGATGATGATTTTCAATACTGAGGTTCTGTTGTTTCTGATTGCATTAATATTCTGGGTACATTGTGGGTTTAAGCCCCGTTATGATACCCAGGCCCAGTTTGTGGTCAATTCCAGCCCCACGTGCCCCCAGGTCACAGCACAAGTGAATTAATCAATAATTCTGATAAAAATACCCAGTCCGAACCCCCCTTAATCCTGTCCCATCCTCTACACACACACACAATTCTGACAAACAGGGGTGGAAAGGGGTAAAAATCATAAGTGAAAGGAAGAGAGAGGGCTGGATTCTCTGCTGCCCGACGCCGATATCGTAATTGCAGATTGGGCGGAGAATGAGTCCGATGGCCAAACTGGGGTGAGTTTGACGCCGGTCAACCATGCTCCTCCCCCTCGGAAATGGTGTCATCACGTCGTGCATACCATTGCAATGGAGTTGGACATCATCGGCCAGTCATAGAACATAGAACATAGAATGATACAGCGCAGTACAGGCCCTTCGGCCCTCGATGTTGCACCGGCATGGAAAAAAATTAAAGGCCATCTAACCTACACTATGCCCTGATCTTCCATATGCTTATCCAATAAATTTTTAAATGCCCTCAATGTTGGCGAATTCACTACTGTTGCAGGTAGGGCATTCCACGGCCTCACCACTCTTTGCGTAAAAAACCCACCTCTGACCTCTGTCCTATATCTATTACCCCTCAATTTAAGGCTATGTCCCCTCATGCTAGCCACCTCCATCCGCGGGAGAAGGCTCTCGCTATCCACCCTATCTAACCCTCTGATCATTTTGTATGCCTCTATTAAGTCACCTCTTAACCTTCTTCTCTCTAACGAAAACAACCTCAAGTCCATCAGCCTTTCCTCATAAGATTTTCCCTCCATACCAGGCAACATCCTGGTAAATCTCCTCTGCACCCGTTCCAAAGCTTCCACGTCCTCCCTATAATGAGACGACCAGAACTGTACGCAATACTCCAAATGCGGCCGTACTAGAGTTTTGTACAACTGCAACATGACCTCATGGCTCCGGAACTCAATCCCTCTACAAATAAAGACCAACACACCATAGGCCTTCTTCACAACCCTATCAACCTGGGTGGCAACTTTCAGGGATCTATGTACATGGACACCGAGATCCCTCTGCTCATCCACACTACCAAGAATTTTACCATTAGCCAAATATTCCGCATTCCTGTTATTCTTTCCAAAGTGAATCACCTCACACTTCTCCACATTAAACTCCATTTGCCACCTCTCAGCCCAGCTCTGCAGCTTATCTATGTCCCTCTGTAACCTGCAACATCCTTCCGCACTGTCTACAACTCCACCGACTTTAGTGTCGTCTGCAAATTTACTCACCCATCCTTCTGCGCCTTCTTCTAGGTCATTTATAAAAATGACAAACAGCAACAGCCCCAGAACAGATCCTTGTGGTACGCCACTCGTAACTGAACTCCATTCTGAACATTTCCCATCAACTACCACTCTCTGTCTTCTTTCAACTAGCCAATTTCTGAGCCACATCTCTAAATCACCCTCAATCCCCAGCCTCTGTATTTTCTGCAATAGCCGACCATGGGGAACCTTATCAAACGCTTTACTGAAATCCATATACACCACATCAACTGCTCTACCCTCGTCTACCTGTTCAGTCACCTTCTCAAAGAACTCGATAAGGTTTGTGAGGCATGACCTACCCTTCACAAAACCATGCTGACTATCCCTAATCATATTATTCCTATCTAGATGATTATAAATCGTATCTTTTATAATCCTCTCCAAGACTTTACCCACCACAGACGTTAGGCTCACTGTAGAAGTGGATTTCATTTGGAACTTCGCTGATAGGGTTAATATAACAGTTCTGAAAAGCTCTGTGAAAGAGATGTCAACAGGTCAAGGGATGAAATAAAGGGAGTGTGTCTGACCGGCATCTGTAAAAGCAAAGATGTCAGAAGGTTATGGGATGGAATATAGGGAGTGTGGCATTGGTACTAATTAATGTTCTGACCCGTATCTGTAAAAGCAGAGAGGTCAAAAAGGCAAAGAATGGAATGAATGGGAACCGTTACTTTATTGCAGAGATAACATAATTAAGCTCGTTTGACCAGTTGGAACAAATAAACATTGAAATGTAAGAGGGACTGTCTTTAGAGTGAGTTGAGCCATATGGCCATGGGATACAAAAACCTTTGTATTAATATTGATAGTGACTTGTGCTAATGATTATGTCAAAAATAACCTCCCGACCTCGAAGAATAATTCCATATATGTACATGTTCTGGATCCTTGCCAAATCATAGGTGTATCTAGGAATTTAAAGGGACCACCCCTAAGCTGTAAGATGTATAAAGATACCGTCCTTATTCTGGGATTTTGGCACTTCTCGAAGGTAGTTACCCGACTGCTTAGAGATTTGTCCCGGCCGTAAATAAACGAATATTCGTTACTGACGTGTTCGAGTGTTTTACTTCTGGACTGACAATCAGATACGTGAAAGCGCAATTCACATCACCGGCCTATAGTTACCGGGGTTATCTCTACTCCCCTTCTTGAACAAAGGGACCACATTTGCTATCCTCCAGTCCTCTGGCACTATTCCTGTAGCCAATGATGACCTAAAAATCAAAGCCAAAGGCTCAGCAATCTCTTCCCTGGCTTCCCAGAGAATCCTAGGATAAATCCCATCAGGCCCCGGGGATTTATCTATTTTCACCTTGTCCAGAATTGCCAACACTTCTTCCCTACGCACCTCAATGCCATCTATTCTAATAGCCTGGGTCTCAGCATTCTCCTCCACAATATTATCTTTTATCTTTTTATCTTTCCTGAGTCCTCCCATGATCCTCCGCCCCCGATGAGCCAGGTTTCTGACTGTGCGGGTGACGTGTGGTCTGAGCAGTTGGTGACGACTGCGTCTGAGATCAGTGCCATTGGCTGGGGTGCGCCTCGAGGGCTCGGGACTGGTAGGAGGTGACCAGGGGGTGACCTGTGGGGTCGCGGCTGGGTCTGTGCACGGCCGGCGCCATGTTGTGCAGCGCAATGGCTGGAAGTCGTCTCTGTGCGCATGCGTGACCTGGGACACAGCCATTCTCTTGCCGTTTCTGGACCGGGAGCTGGGATTTTCACCCAGCGCTGCTGATAGCTCCTTACCAGTCCCGGAATTGGTGAGGGTTCGCCACCAATTGTTGCGTCGTAAAACACCCACAAATTCTCCATTCAAACTGGCATTTAGCCACTGAAACGGAGATCCAGCCAAGTCTTTGTTCCAGGTGATGGTTTCAGCAAACCTTTGTTCACAACAAGCTTGAAGATTAAAGTCTTTGGTTTGCAGCCTGCAATGATCACTGTAGATTCACTCTTCAGATTCTCTGTCATTTAAAAATGCTGTGCTCCCAGCTTTAAGGAGGAATATTAAAATGCTGTGCTCCCAGCTTTAAGGAGGGATATAACGAGTTCTGGACTTTGCCTGTACAGCCTGTGATGTTTCTTCTGTAAATAGATTCTCCCAGGCTCTCTGTCAGCTCAGATTCACAGCTTTTCTGGACAGAAATGTGACCAGGAGTCAAACTGAAACCGTGGGGACTCTGAAAAATATTCCAGTGGGATAGGATCTGATCACCACCTGTTACCGGGCAAAGCACAGCCTTTTGGGTCAATTCATTAACCAGCAGCCAAATCCATCAAAACGAGTCCCAACCCCAATAAATCTTCAGCTCCAGTTGAAACCAGTGAGTGATATCTGCTATAACCTCCGGGTTCTTCTGCTTGGATTAAAGATACAGGCTGCTTGATATGTTCATTAACCATCCATAGATCAAAATACGAACAGCAAAATAAAAGAAAGGGGAAATCATAAGAATTTACAGCGCAGAAGGAGGCCATTTGGCCCATCAAGTCTGCACTGGACCTTGGAAAGAGTGCCCTACACAAGCCCACAATTCTAATTTATCCCCGTAACCCAGTTACCCCACCCAAACCTTTTTGGACACGACGGGCAATTTGCCATAACCAATCCACCTAACCTGCACATCTTTGGACTGTGGGAGGAAACCGGAACACCCGGAGGAAACCCACACAGACACGGGGAGAATGCGCAGACTCTGCACAGACAGTGACCCGAGCCGGGAATCGAACCTGCGACCCTGGAGCTGTGAAGCAACTGTGCTAACCATTGTGCTACCGTGCTGCTCACATAGGTTCATGTGAGACAGTTTGGTGATCCTACCACCTTTCATTCAATTTGTATCAATGATGACTAAAATAGAATTGAACAATTGTTTGAATATTTAGAATACCACAACATCCAATTTACAAATTAGTTTTATCTGAATTACCATATAACCTGTCATTGAAGAATCCATTGTGGACTATTAATTGCGGCAGATTGCTGAACTGGAACATCTTTAAGAATCCATTCCCATAATTTGCTGCTGTTTGATAAATGGGAGAAAAATGTGACTGGGTGTAATTTATGTCCGTAATCTAAATAAAATAGAAGCATTGATTCAATAACGCTCCCAGCTGTAGGGGCAATTATTGGAACTCAGGCAATCATAGAAAATTCTTATTTCTTGCTTTTGATTTCTAATCATTTATCAATGCTGTTCTCAAGAGTTTTATTCGGCCACTTTAAATAACTGTCATCAAGCTTTTGTTGTTTTTAATGATTTCCCAAATGAAGTAATTAAATTCCAGCATATATTTTACGAGATGGTCAATTTGAATTTGAATTGCTGAATCACATCATTTTTCCACAGCTCAACGCTGGCCAGAATAAGTCACCATGTTTCCCCTCACCACACACACCCTGAGGTTTGCCCCCTCACTGACCCCCCCCGACCCCCCCCCACCCCCTGCCACACCCCCCTGCCACCCCACCACCCCGCCCACCCTGCCAATCCCCCGCCCACCCCACCGCCACCCACCCCCCCCGCCCCCACCGCCACCCACCCCCCCGCCCCCCCCCCCACCCAACCCCCCCACCCCCCGCCCACCCTGCCACCCCCCCCGCCCACCCCACCGCCACCCACCTCCCTCGCCCCCACCCACCCTGCCACCCCCCCGCCCCCCCCACCGCCACCCACCCCCCCGCCACCCACCCCCCCACCCGCCACCCACCACCACTTCACCTTGCCTGCTCCCTCAGTCTGGGCAATTTCCCACTCTCCAGTCATTTGTTCCTGCACCAACCTTTCTTTCTTTCTCATCCTCTCAGCTCATTGATATTAAAATCCTTCTCTTCAAAAATCCCTCTCCTCCTTCCCTCATTGAGATTTCATATAATTTACAGGGCAGAAGGTGGTCATTCGGCCCATCGAGTCTGCACCGGCCCTTGGAAAGAGCACCCTGCTTAAGCCCACGCATCCGCCCTATCCCCATAACCCAGTAACCCCACCCAACACTAAGGACAATTTGGACACTAAGGGCAATTTATCATGGCCAATCCACCTAACCTGCACATCTTTGGACTGTGGGAAGAAACTGGAGCACCCGGAGGAAACCCACGCACACACGGGGAGAACGTGCAGACTGTGAAACTTCCTAAGTTGTATGGTCCTGTTTGCAGCCTTCACTTTTCAGCCAGGCCGATCTGCCGCACCTTCCCATTCACCTGCATCCCCACCCCTATCTCTGACATCTGGCTTCAGAGCCCCAATCCCGACAGATCCCTTCAGCTCTGATCTCTAAAATCTTCCTGCGCTTTCCACAGTACCTTCAGCTACCTCCTTGACCCACCTCCCCCCGCCCCACCTGCCGGGCCCAAGGAGCATTTTGCAATTTGAAATCTGCTTTTTAACGTACAGCCTTCAGGTTATCTCAGAACAAACTGCAGTTTGAAATTAAAGATAAGTTAACAGGCTTAATGTATAATTTTAATTTAGTAAAAAGCTGCAAAATTCAAACGTATGCACTTTACGATGGTCACTTCAGCTGTAAACATTTTGACATCGAGTGTTAGTTTTGCTCTTCCATCTCACAGGGTTTGGGGCCACTTTAGAATAAAATGGCTCAGTGAGGTTTTCCAAACCGTTTCAACAGAAGGTGGAACAGAAGGAATGTAAACAGGCTGGAGCACAGTGAGCAGAGCTCCTTCGGTGCATTTCATATTCGATCATTTCTGGCCTCTATTCCACAAACACCAAAAATTATCTGGTTGAATTGGATTTCCAATCTACCCTATTTTTGTTTCCTGTGACTGAAGCTCCATATACCTCCCCTGGACCTCCGACCCAGGTCTCCTGGTAAATGTGGAGCGGAGCCCCTCCTGGGGTCCTCTCTACAGAGTGTAGGATTGTCAGCGAATCGGAAAGTTTAAATGTCCCAGCTATTTTGACAAGCCAGGAGGGAAGGGAAGTTTGTGAGATAAGTGGATGTAGGGTGGGTCAGGTTGTTGGCTGGTTGGGAGGTGAGGGGGGTTGTTGGAGGCCTGGAGGGTGGGGGTTATAGTCAAGTGGTCAGGGAAGTCAGGTGGACGGGGGGGTGGGGTTTATTGGGGTTTATGAGAGTGGATTAGATCGGGTGGTCTGAAAGGTTGGGGTAGTCAGGGATAGTTGGGTGGTGGGGAAGGGAGTCAGAGAATCATCGAACGATAGAATTTACAGTGCAGAAGCAGGCCATTCAACCCCTTGGAAAGAGCACCCAACTTAAGCCCATGCCTTCAGCCTATGCCCGGAACCCAGTAACCCCACCTAACCTTTTTGGACACAAAGCGAAATTTAGCATGGCCACTCCACTGAACCTGCACGTCATTTGGAGTCGGGGGGATAATCAGGGGTCGACGGGTTTGTCACGTTGTGTGTTGGTGGTTGAGCAGTCGAGGGGTCGGGGATAGATTGTGTCAGGGAGTGGTTAGATGCTCCAAAGGGGGATCTGCGCAACCGGTCCACAGCAGATGCCGTCTCCCTGACTCTACAATCAACACTCGAACACCTCAACAACAAGGACACCTACATCAGGCTGCTATTCATAGACTACAGCTCCACCTTCAACACCATTATCCCAACAAGACTAATAACCAAACTCCGCAATCTTGGACTTGACCCCTCCCTGAGCAGCTAGATCCTCGGCTTCCTCACCAACGGACCGCAATCTGTCAGGATCGGCAACAGCACCTCCTCCACAATAGTCCTCAACACCAGGGCCCCACAAGGATGTGTGCTCAGTCCTCCACTGAACACCCTATAGATACACGACTGTGTGGCAAGATTTAACTCTAATTCGATCTGTAAGTTTGCAGATGATACGACTGTAGTGGATCGTATCTCAAACAACAACGAATCAGACTACAGAACGGAGATAGATCACTTGGTTGCATGGTGTACCAAAAACAACCTCTCGCTAAATGTCGGAAAGACCAAGGAACTGATCATCGACTTCAGGAAGCGCAGCACGACACACACTCCCGTCTACAACAATGGCTCCGAAGTGGAGATGATCGATAGCTTTAAGTTCCTGGGGGTCACCATCACCAACAGTCTGTCCTGGTCCACTCACATTGATGCAACAGTCAAGAAAGACCAACAACTTCCTACGGAAGCTAAAGAAATTTCACATGTCTGCATCGACTCTCACAAACTTCTACAGATGTGCGATAGAGAGCATCCTATCCGGCTGCCTCACAGCCTGGTATGGCAACTGCTCAGTCCAAGATCGCAAGAAACTGCAGACTGTGGTGAACTCAGCCCAACACATCACACAAGATTGCCACCCCCACATTGATTCTGTCTACACCTCCTGCCTCAGGAAGGCAGACAGCATTATCAGAGACCCCTCCCACCCAGGCATTGCCTTCTTCCAGACCCTTCCATCAGGCAGAAGATACAGAAGTCTGAAGACCCGCACATCCAGACACAGGAACAGCTTCTTCCCCACGGCTACTAGACTCCTCAACGACTCCCCCTCGGACTGATCTGTTCCCTGTAAGAACACTATTCACGACGCCCTATGCTGCTCTTGTTCATGTATTTGCTTTGTTTGGCCCATTTGTCAATCTACTCTGTCCATTATTCTTTTTTTGTCTACTATGTACGGACTGTGTACCTTCCCTCGGCCACAGAAAAATACTTTTCACTGTTCTTCGGTGACATGTGACAATAAATCAAATCAACTGGAGCTGGATGAACTTCTGATCATTCGGGAGGCGGAGGGGGTTATTGAGAGGAGTTATCGGGAGGTAGTCACACCTCAGGTAAAAGAAGAAGGTAGATGGGTTACCGTCAGGGGAGGGAGAGGGAACCGGCAGGCAGTGCAGGGATCCCCTGTGGTCGTTCTCCTCTATAACAAGTATACCGTTTTGGATACTGTTGCGGGGGACGACTTACCAGGGGTAAGCAATGGGGCACAGGTCTCTGGCACAGAGTCTGTCCCTGTTGCTCAGAAGGGAAGGGAGAAGAGGAACAGAGCATTTGTCATTGGGGACTCCATAGTTAGAGGAACAGACAGGAGATTCTGTGGGAACGAAAGAGACTCACGGTTGGTGTGTTGCCTCCCAGGTGCCAGGGTTCGTGATGTCTCTGATCGTGTTTTTGGGATCCTTAAGGGGGAGGGGGAGCAGCCCCAAGTCGTGGTCCACATAGGTACCAATGACATAGGTAGGAAGAGAGATGGGGATTTGAGACAGAAATTCAGGGAGCTAGGGTGGAAGCTGAGAGCTAGAACAAACAGAGTTGTTATCTCTGGGTTGTTACCCGTGCCACGTGCTAGCGAAGTGAGAAATAAGGAGAGCGAGGAGTTGAACACGTGGTAACAGGGATGGTGCAGGAGGGAGGGTTTTGGTTTCCTGGATAATTGGGGCTCATTCTGGGGTAGGTGGGACCTCTACAAACAGGATGGTCTTCACCTGAACCAGAGGGGTACCAATATCCTGGGGGGGGGGGGAGATTTGCTAGTGCTCTTCTGGGGGGTGTAAAAAAATAATTCAGTAGGGGGACGGGAACCTAAATTGTAGTCCCAGTGTACAGGATGTTGAGAGTAGTGAGGTCAGGGATAGGGTTAAAAGTTCGAAAGAGGGCACCGGCAAGCAAGACGCTGGTTTGAAGTGTGTCTACTTCAACGCCAGGAGCATCCGGAATAAGGTGGGTGAGCTTACAGCATGGGTTGGTACCCGGGATCTTGATGTTGTGGCGATTTCGGAGACATGGGTAGAGCAGGGACAGGAATGGTTGTTGCAGGTTCCAGGATTTAGATGTTTCTGTAAGAACAGAGAAGATGGTAAAAGAGGGGGGGGGGGTGTGGCATTGTTAATCAAGGAAAGTATTACGGTGGTAGAAAGGACGTTTGAGGACTCGTCTACTGAGGTAGTATGGGCCGAGGTTAGGAACAGGAGAGGAGAGGTCACCCTGTTGGGAGTTGTCTATAGACCACCGAATAGTTTCAGAGATGTAGAGCAAAGGATTGCAAAGATGATTCTCGACAGGAGCGAGAGTAACAGGGTACTTGTTATGGGGGACTTTAACTTTCCAATTATTGACTGGAAATTCTATAGTTCGAGTACTATAGATGGGTCAGTTTTTGTGCAGCGTGTGCAGGAGGGTTTTCTGACACAGTATGTAGACAGGCTAACAAGGGGCGAGGCCACATTGGATTTGGTACTGGGTAATGAACCCGGCCAGGTGTTAGATTTAGATGTAGGTGAGCACTTTGGTGATAGTGATCACAATTCGGTTATGTTTACTTTAGCAATGGGCAGGGATAGGTAAATACCGCAAGGCAAGAATTATAGCTGGGGGAAAGGCAATTATGATTCTATTTGGCAATATTTAGGATGTATAAGATGGGGAAGGAAACTGCAGGGGATGGGTACAATCGAAATGTGGAGCTTTTTCAAGGAACAGCTACTGCGTGTCCTTGATAAGTATGTACCTGTCAGGCAGGGAGGAAGTTTTCGAGCAAGGGAACCGTGGTTTACTAAGGAAGTTGAAGCACTTGTCAAGAGGAAGAAGAAGGCTTATGTTAGGATGAGACATGAAGGCTCAGTTCGGGCACTTGAGAGTTATAAGTTAGCCAGGAAGGACCTAAAGGGAGAGTTAAGAAGAGCGAGGAGAGGACACGAAAAGTCGTTGGCGGATAGGATCAAGGAAAACCCTAAGGCTTTCTATAGGTATATCAGGAACTAAAGAATGACTAGAATAAGATTAGGGCCAATCAAGGATAGTAGTGGAATGTTGTGTGTGGAATCAGAGGAGATAGGGGAAGCGTTAAATGGATATTTTTCGTCAGTGTTTACACTGGAGAAAGACAATGTTGTCGAAGAGAATACTCAGGTTCAGTCGACCAGGCTAGATGGAATTGAGGTTCACAAGGAGGAGGTGTTAGCAATTTTGGAAAGTGTAAAAATAGATAAGTCCCCTGGGCCAGATGGGATTTATCCTAGGATTCTCTTGGAAGCCAGGGAGGAGATTGCAGAGCCTTTGTCCTTGATCTTTATGTCGTCTTTGTCGACAGGAATAGTGCCGGAAGACTGGAGGATAGCAAATGTTGTCCCCTTGTTCAAGAAGGGGAGTAGAGACAACCCTGGTAATTATAGACCTGTGAGCCTTACTCAGTTGTGGGTAAAATGTTGGAAAAGGTTATAAGAGATAGGGGGCGAGATTCTCCGCACTCCCGACGGTGCGGAGAATAGCGTGGCTCGTAAAATTTTACGGCCATGCTGTTCCGACGCCCTCCCGCTATTCTCCCCCCCCCCACGCCCAACTCCCGACACGAATCGCTGCCGCCGTTTTTTTACGGCCGGCAGCGAATCACAGCTGATAGATGGGCCGAGTTCCCAGCCCTTTACGGCTGTTTATACGAACGGCAAACACACCTGGTCTGGCCGTTCGTAAAAACGGCCGTAAACACTCGCATTTTATAACCATGGCACCGATTGGCACGGCAGTACCACGGCCGTGCCAAGGGTGCCATGGGCCCGCGATCGGTGGGCACCGATCCCGGGCAGCGGGCCCGATGCCCGCGCACTATTTCTCCTTCCGCCGCCCCGCAGTATACATTCGCGGGGCGGCTGAGGGGCATCCCGGCCCGCGCATGCGTGGGTTTCGCGCAAATACGCGATGACGTCATCCGCGCATGCGCGGGTTGGAGTCTTCCAATCCGCGCATGCGCGGCTGACGTCATATGACGCATCAGCCGGCGCAAACTCAGGCAAGCGGGCTTAACGAAATTCGTTAAGCCCGTGATGCCGGAGCTTACGGCGTCGGGCTGCTAGCCCCGACCGGGGACCAGAATCGGTTCCCGGTCGGGAAGGGGGGGCTGGCGTCAAACCCGGGCGGGTTTGACGCCAGCCTTACGATTTCTCCCGTTTTGGGAGAATCGCGCCCAGGGTTTATAATCACCTTGAAAAGAACAAGTTGATTAGCGATAGTCAACACGGTTTTGTGAAGGGTAGGTCATGCCTCACAAACCTTATTGAGTTTTTTGAGAAGGTGACCAAACAGGTGGATGAGGGTAAAGCGGTTGATGTGGTGTATATGGATTTCAGTAAGGCGCTTGATAAGGTTCCCCACGGTAGGCTATTGCAGAAAATAAGGAAGTATGGGATTGAAGGTGATTTAGCGGTTTGGATCAGTAATTGGCTAGCTGAAAGAAGACAGAGGGTGGTGGTTGATGGCAAATGTTCATCCTGGAGTTCAGTTACTAGTGGTGTACCGCAAGGATCTGTTTTGGGGCCACTGCTGTTTGTCATTTTTATAAATGACCTGGAAGAGGGTGTAGAAGGATGGGTTAATAAATTTGCAGATGACACAAAGGTCGGTGGAGTTGTGGATGGTGCTGAAGGATGTTATAGGATACAGAGGGACATAAATAAGCTGCAGAGCTGGGCTGAGAGGTGGCAGATGGAGTTTAATGAGGAAAAGTGTGAGGTGGTTCACTTTGGAAGGAGTAACAGGAATGCAGAGTACTGGGCTAATGGCAAGATTCTTGGTAGTGTAGATGAACAGAGAGATCTCGGCATCCAGGTACATAAATCCCTGAAAGTTGCCACCCAGGTTAATAGGGCTGTTAAGAAGGCATATGGTGTGCTAGTCTTTATCAGTAGGGGGATTGAGTTTCGGAGCCACAAGGTCATGCTGCAGCTGTACATAACTCTGGTGCGGCCGCTCCTGGAGTACTGCGGGCAGTTCTGGTCACCACATTATAGGAAGGATGTGGAAGCTTTGGAAAGGGTTCAGAGGAGATTTACTGGGATGTTGCCTGGTATGGAGGGAAGGTCTTACGTTAGAGAGGAGAAGGCCGAGAGGTGACTTAATAGAGACATATAAGATAGTCAGAGGGTTAGATAGGGTGGACAGTGAGAGTCTCTTTCCTCGGATGTTGGATGGTGATGACCAACACGAGGGGACATAGCTTTAAATTGAGGGGTGGTAGATATAGGACAGATGTCAGAGGCAGTTTCTTTACTCAGAGAGTAGTAGGGGTGTGGAACGCCCTGCCTGCAACAGTAGTGGACTCGCCAACTTTAAGGGCATTTAAGTGGTCACTGGATAGACATATGGATGAAAATGGAATAGTGTAGGTCAGATAGGCTTCAGATGGTTTCACAGGTCGGCACAACATCGAGGGCCGAAGGGCCCGTACTGCGCTCTAATGTTCTATGTTCTATGTTCTAACTCAAATCAATATCAGGTGGCAGTAGTTTGTTACCCAGATGTTAGAATTTCTTCTATTCCTTCTAACTTTTCCTGGGTAACTATTCTGCAAAGTGATTCTCCAACTTTAAATTGGAACGACGGAGGTTTCCAGATGCAGGGTAATTGCGCAACAGAATTCTGTGCAGTTAATGCGTGGATATTCCTGTTCGATCTCCAGCCCACTTGCCAAGGTACGGTCATCTGGAGAACAGAGGATTTGGGCTATTTTATACAAATATTTGCCCCTCAGCAAATGTTCCCTTTGTGAAAACAATCTGCAATTCACTTTTCCAACACATTCCGACACGTTGCCCTGGAAGTTCACATTGAAATATTCATGGCCTTTCACAAAACCGAACCGGACCGTCCGGGCTACAGTTCAATGGCGGGAAGAGGCTTCAGGAGCCTTGTTAATTTTTCTAAGGGTTCATTGTAGGTCTGGATGGTCAAGGTGCTTCCTGACTCCACCAAGAGACCCTTGACCTTCCCCTGGAACCAGGTCAACTTCCCTCTCCCAGTACTGCTGTCCCTGCCAATCTGTGCCCCAGCACTAACTTTCTGAAAGATCAATGGAACCACAGTCTGATCTGTTTCAGTAAATGTAAATACATGAATAAAAAGAAATGATGAATTCTCCAAATAACACATGGGAAGATTTTGAACAAATATTGTTGGTGAGAAAATGAAATCACAGAAAATATCACAAATATTCGGAAGATTTTTTTTAAAATGGGTAATTCCCTTAACAGAAGAACAGGAAAAATATCAATTTTGTTTGGGTATTGTAGCCATTAGGGTTTCTGAGATTCTCATTAACCTTGATCATCTTGCTGAGCTTAGTGATTATCATCACTGGGCCGGCAAGGCGTATATTATTTCAACAAAATTAAGTGACTGTAACAATTGGCCCTGCAATTTCATTATTGTGTAATCGATGAAAATGTCGGAGCTGTTTGAACGCCTCATATTTTGAGAATAAAGGATGCATAAAGGAGCCAGGAGTCAGTGAAGGATTCTCCACGTGTATTATGTGAGGAACTCTTCTGGTTGATTTCCTCTATAAACCTATCGGAGCACAATCGAGTAGAAACATAACAACCTTTACGTGCAGAAGGAGGCCATTCAACCCATTGACTCTGTGAGAACCCATTACCCATTTAATTATATAGTTTGGGGTAAACAGGAGATTTTTAAAAAGAGAGCTGGAGCAATATTGTTGGAGAAGGTGCTTTGCTTTATTTTTTTTTCTTGATTGATCGGAGGTGGTTGAGCACAGACCTCTTTCAAAAGAAATACATAAATAATACGAATGGGAGTAGGTCACAGAATCACAGAATCACAGAATATTACAGTGTCGAAGAGGCCCTTCAGCCCATCCAGTCTGTACTGATGCATGAAAGGCCCTGACCTGCCCACCTAATCCTATTTGCCAGCACTTGGTGCATAGCCTCGAATGTTATGATTTAACAAGTACTTTTTAAAGGATGTGAGGCAACCCACCTCTACCACCCTCCCAGACCCTCACCACCCTCTGAGCAAAAAAGGTTTTCCCTCACATCCCCCCTAAACCTCCTGCCACTCACCTTGAACTTGTGTCCCCCTCGTAACTGACCCTTCAACTAAGGGGAACAGCTGTTCCCTATCCACCCTGTCCATGCCTCTCATAAACTTGTCCACCTCGATCAGGTCACCCCCTCAGTCTTCTCTGCTCCGGCAAATGCAACCCAAGCCCATCCAACCTCTCTTCATAACGTAAATGTTCCATCCCAGGCAACATCCTGGTGAATCTCGTCTGCACCCCCTCCAGTGCAATCACATCCTTCCTATAATGTGGTGATCAGAATTGCACACAGTGCTCCAGCTGTGACCTCACCAAAGTTCTATACAACTCCTTCATGGCCTGCCTGCTTTTGTAATCTATTCCCCGATTAACAAAAGTGAGTGATCCATATGCCTTTTTCACCACCCTATTAACCTGCCCTTCTGCCTTCAGAGATCTATGGACAAACACGTCAAGGTCCCTTTGTTCCTCGGAACTTCCCAGTGTCAGGCCATTCATTGAATACTTCCTTGTCAAATTGCTCCTTCTAAAGTCTATCATTTCACACTTTCAGGATTAAATTCCATCTGCCACTTATCCGCCCATTTGACCATTCCATCTATATCCCATCATACAGCTCTTTAACCCCGCTCCACCATTCAATGAGATCATTGCTGAACATTCACATCTCCAATTTGCTGAAAAAAGGATATGCTGTCAAAGTTTTTGTTTTGCACTCATCAGGACACTTTGCAAGAATACCAGCAGGAAAGGGAACTATTTATGCTGTATGAGTGCTGATTGGTTGGCAAGCCAGCTGATTGGTAGAGGTGTTAACGTGCAGAATGCGCCAGGGAACGGTTAACTGCCAAACTTTTGTTAAAATTCAAACTGGACAGACCAAGTCTAATTGGTCAAGGTATTGCCATGCGGAATGAATCGGGGGGAGGCTTTACTATTGATAGTTTTGTGACCTGTCCTGTTGAGTGTAGAACAAAAAGCTTTGACAGTCCGTCTCTTCTTTTAGCAACACTCAAGTTCTGTATGACCAAACAACGATTTCATATTTCCATTTGGAAACTCCATTTTGCTGCATGGTCCCCATTGAACATCTTCGTGCCACAAAATGTACCATATTCAATCTTGAATATGCCCAACGACTGAGTAACCACAGAGGTTTGGGGATAATTCCTGTTCCAGACTTTGCTGTGATTATTTTAGTTAAACTGAGCATTTGAGGCCACAATTCAAAGCTGAACCTGCAGAGCAGTACTGAGGAAGTGTGCATTTTCAGAGTCTTTCAAGTGAGACTTTGGACCAAGGCACCACCTGCTCTCTCTGGGGGATGTCAAATATCCCTTGGCCGTATTCTGACAAAGAGCAGGAGGGTCCTGCCTGGAGTCCTGGCCAATGAGAATCCCTCAATGAACAGCACAAAACAGCTTGCCTGGTCACGATCACATTGCTGCGTGTGGGAGATTGCTGTCTGTAAATTGGCTGCTGCGTTTTCCACACTTCAAAAATACAAATTGTCTCTTCAATGCTATGGGATGTCTTGCGGCCAGTAAATCTGCTCTATCAATGTACGCCTTTCCTTAAACACTTTGGAAAAATGTGGAGTATTCACATTGCGCATGGATCCCTAACATTTGGGATCAAAATATCATCGGGAGTTGTACATTGTGCAGAAGGAGGCCATTTGGCCCATCAAGTCTGCACCAACCCTCTGAAAGAGCATCCGACCAGCCCCACCCCCCCAGAAATCCCGTAACCCCAACTAACCTTTGGTCAATACGGGGCAATTTCCCATGGCCAATCTACCTCGCCTGCACATCCTTGGACCACGGGAGGAAACCGTAGCACCCGGATGAAACCCACGCAGATACGGGAGAATGTGAAAACTCCACAGACAGTCATCCATGGTGGGAATCGAACCCAGGATCCTGGTGCTGTGAAGCAGCAGTGCTAACCACCGTGTCACAGTGCCGCCAAAGATAACTGGCAGAGAATGGTTACAATCCAGCGACTTCTGAGTTATGGGCCCAGCACATTTCCGCTCTCTGTTAAAGTGGAGACGTGGGAATTGATCTCATTACCTCCTACATGCAAAGCAAGCACTCTACCATTTGAGCTAATTCCCCAATCAGCCACTTTTGCATAGGATGAGGGCATCTTGTTGTCTCTCCCTAATTGCTCTAGAACTGAGTGTCTCACTCGGCCATTTACAAGGCCATTTAAGAGTGAACCAACTTGGCAGGGGGACCCCAGGGAGAGTTGGACAGTCAAAATTAGTAGAGACATCAATTTAGTCAGGAAGGCAGAGGTGTTATCGGCAGGTTAAGCTCAAGCGAGTTTGGCAAGATTGGATGGTATTTATTTTCCTGCAAGGAGTCCGACGAACAAGGCAGATGAGTTAAGGGCACAGATTTAAACATGAGGGTATGATGACATTTCTGTCACTGAGACATGGTTGAGAGAGGTGCAGGATTAGTTCCAGGATATCAGATCTTCAGGAGAGATAGAGAAGGAGGTAAAAGAGGAGGCGGTATTGTAAATTTGATCAGAGAATCAATTACAGCAGGAAGGAAGAACGATGGGCTGGATGGGAAACCCCATTGACCAGCCGGTATAATGGAGCATCCCGTCGGCAGGGTCAAACAGAAATGTGGCGCGGCGATGTGGAGAATCCAACCCAGTATCTTCAAATGAAGCTGTATGGGTTGAACTTAAAAACCAAAAAGAGCAATCACATTGCTGGAGTGTTCTATTGGCCCCCGAACAGTCTGAGAGAAATAGAAGAGCAGATATGTGGGCAAATTTCGTAGAAGTGTAAAAGTAATGGGGTAGTGATAGTGGGGATTTCAACTTTCCCAGTATTAACTCAGGTAATGATAGGGTAAAAGATTGAGAGGGTGCGAAATTCTTAAAATGCATCCAGGAGACCTTTTAAGGCAGTATGTGGAAGGACTGACAAGAGAGGGGGTGGTCGTGGACTTCATTTTCAGGTAACAAAGCCAGTCAAGTGGTTAATTTATCAGTGGGGGAGCAGTTTGCAGACAGTGATCATAACTGTCAGATTAAAGATTATTATGAAAAATGACAAGGATGGGCCGGAGATCCAAGTTCTAAACTGGGGGAAGGCCAATTTTAATCAGATCAGACATGATTTGACCAGAGTGGACACTTTTAGGCAAATCTGTGACTGAACATTGAGGTGTATTCAAGAAGGAAATAGGGAGAGTGGAGAGCCAAATTCCAGACAAGAAAAACGGTGGGACGTGAAGAAGGAGTTAGACTTTGTCAGACAATGAGGGAGCATCAGAGCTCATTTAGCAGCAAGGCGTGTTCATCCTCCATTCTGTGGACAAGACTCACTGATACAGCCAACCCAGGGCCAACACCCTGTGCTGATGCTGATAGAACCATCGTAGTGGGGAGGGATGGGAGGGGGCTGTGCAGTGGGAAGGAGTGGAAGGCTAGGGGAAAGATGGAGTGACGGACTGAGGAAGAGGGAAGAGCGAAGGACTGAGGGAGGGGGAAGGGGACGGACTGAGGGAGAGGGAAGGGGAAGGACTGAGGGAGGGGGAAGGGCTGAGGGAGGGTGGAGGGGAAGGACTGAGGGAGGGGGGAGGGCTGAGGGAGGGGAAAGGGGAAGGACTGAGGGAGGGGGAAGGGGAAGGACTGAGGGAGGGGGAAGGGCTGAGGGAGGGTGGAGGGGAAGGACTGAGGGAGGGGGAGGGCTGAGGGAGGGGAAAGGGGAAGGTCTGAGGGAGGGGAAGGGGAAGGACTGAGGGAGGGGGAAGGGGAAGGACTGAGGGAGGGGAAGAAGGTGAGAGGCTCTGGGGAAGGTGGAATTGGTGTTGGGGGGGGGGTGGGGTTCTATGTGTGGGGTGATGTGATCCGATGCCCGGTTGTGTAGGGTATCAGTGACTGAGTAGATGCGCCTGTGTATGAATGTTTGAAGATCCCATTGCATTTCTAGAATGAGGCAGAGCTGCCATCTTTATAAAACTAACAGCAAACTGAAGAAACGCATGGAATAACTTTCGATTCTCTTCCTTTTGCTACACAGCTGGACTATCAGCCTGCTGTGGAATTGTGCGCAGAAATAACAGAGTGTCTTTGGCCTTATTGACATTTCACAACAAGTATTGGCCATCGTGTTTTGTTCTTTAAGATTCCTGTGGACAATGTCAGTGTGTTTGTTAGTCACCACTGATGTATTATATTGTATATATGGGTTTTACGGTAAGGCCCCTGTACTACAGGTACGGGGGTAGATCCCTGCCTGCTGACTCCGCCCTGTAGGCGGAGTATAAATGCGTGTGCTCCCCGTACAGCAGCCATTTCATCAGCTGCTGTAGGAGGCCACACATCTCAGTGTAATAAAGCCGCGATTACATCCTACTCTCATCTCGATGTAATTGATCGTGCATCACAGTGCACGTGGCTTAAAAATTTGATCCATTCAACTGAGATTAATGTTTCAAAAAGATTGGGGCTGGTTTAGCACTGGGCTAAATAGCTGACTTTGAAAGCAGAATAAGGCAGGCCAGCAGCGCGGGTTCAATTCCCGTACCAGCCTCCCCGAACAGGCACCAGAATGTGGCGACTGGGGGCTTTTTACAGTAACTTCATTTGAAGCCTAGTTGTGACAATAAGTGATTTTCATTTCATTTTTCATTTGCTTGAGTTGTCCCATTCAGATCTCATTCCTATTGAATGCAGGATTGTGCAAGATAGATGGCTGTACCTGTGGATACGGCCGCAGAATGGCTGGATCCCATGGCTGTGTAGGTGCAAGGCGGCGGCCTCTGGCGGCTATGCCGTGTAACATGCCGACGGCTTTACGCATGCCTGGCCTGCCAAAAACAGCTCCCCTGTAACCCCCCTTGCCACCCATGGACCACCCCACACCAGTCCCACCAACCCCAACGAAGGAACAGCTCTCCATCGACTCTGGCAGTGCTGGACACAGTCCGCAACTACCACGTGAGGTCCCCGAACAGTGTGAGCACACGTGTCCCACACCATCGGGCACACGGCCCATCTCTGTTCACAGAGGAACAGTTCTTATCACAAGCATTTCCCAGTTACTCCCAACTTCCTTGTTATTTTCCTAATTGTGTAACTTCTAATCCCAGAACTATCTCCTACTAGTTAAAGAGGCCTTAAACTCAGCAGTTCACCCTCCAGCACAGAAGCTTGGCAGAAATATTCCTCACACCAGCTGTCTGACAGCTTGTCCAAATGATATTTGTTAAGTTTTAAACAGTAATGTTCGATGGAGCGCTACCCGTTGGGAATGTGATTGAGGTCACCAGACCTTATTGTTTCAGGTTAAGAGAACTAAACAGCAAATTGAGGTAAATGAACGTCAGCACAGATAACTCACGAAGCTGATTACACATCCGAGTGACACACCAGATAACTCACAAAGCTGATTACGCATCCTAGGGACACACCGGGGGGCATTGAAGAATTGACAAGAACTACTTTATCAGTGCAGTTTTTATCTGCACACTTCTAACTGGTCTTTCATATATAACCCTTTCAACTAAGAGGATGAAATTGATTTAGTCATTATTGTATCCACCGCTGCTGCCAATGTGACTGTTCATCAGATGATACAATTTAGTTCAGTCAATGACAAGCGCATTGTTGCCAATTCCCATCAATGTCCTGTTCCGGAAATTTCTTTTTAGTGGTTCAAGTAAAAATAGATTATTTCACCCAACTGTACAGGAAGGCCCGGCCGACAGTAATAACAACTTGCATTTCGTTAGCTCATTCAACACAGTAAAAATTACCCCAAGGCATTGCATGGACAATGGTTGACACCAAGCCACTTAAAGAAACATTAGGGCAGGTTCATTCACGAGCATGAAAATATTTTGGTGTTGCTTCATCTACCATCTGGACCGGGACAATTTATTAATTTCTCTTCCAATTTCCATCCCACGATCACCTTCACAGTGTCCATCTCCGCCTCCGACACTTATCTTCCCTTCTTTGGCCTCTCTATCTCAATTTCTGGGGATAAACTGTCCAATAATATCCATTACAAACCCACCGGCTCCCACAGATAGTTCACACCGAACATCCTGTACGAACTCCATCCCATTCTCCCAGTTCCTTCATCTCCGTCGCATGTTTTCCGATGCCACTTTCCAAAACAATGTTGCTGCCATGCCATGTCTTCATTCCTCTTTAATCCTCGTTTCCCATCCACTGTAGTCGGCAGGGCTCTCAGCCATGTCTGACCCATCTCCATAACCTCTGCTTTCACCCCCTCCCCTCCCTCCCAGAACCAGGATAGGGTTCCCCATGTCCTCACTTTTCACCCCACCAGCCTCCGCATTGAAAGAATCATCCTTCACCAGTTTTGCCAACTCCAGCATGGTGCCACCACCAAACACATCATCTTCTCTTCACTCCCCCGTCAGCATCTCGCAGGGACTGTTCCCTCTGGGATACCCTGGCCCACTCTTTCATCACCCTCAACACCTCACCTTCTTCCCTCAGCTCCCTCCCATGCAATCACAGACGGTGTAACACCTGCCCCTTTACCTGCTCCCTGCTCACCATCCCAGGCCCTGAACACTCTTTCCAAGTGAGACAGCGCTTCACCACATGCACCTCCTTCAATCTGATCTATTGTATTCACTGCTCCCAGTGCAGCCTATTCTACATTGGAGGGAGTAAACGCAGACTGGGTGGCCACTTTGCAGAATTGTAAAGTCTGCAAGCAGGACCCAAACCTTCCTGTCGCTGTCGTTTCAAATCACCGTCCGGCTCCCACACCCACATGTCCGTCCTTGGCCTGCTGCAATGTTCCAGTGAAGCCCAGCGCAAACTGGAGGAACAGCACCTCATCTTCGATTAGGCACATTACAGCCTTCTGGACTTAACATTGAGTTTAACAACTTCAGGCTGTGAACTCTCTCCTCCACCTTCACCACATTTTTATTTCTATCAATTTATTTTCATTTCTTCCATGGACCTGATTTTCACTCGCCATTGTCTCCCCTCCCCCCACCCCATCTGTCCCCTGTCCCTAGTTGCCCTTTGACTCACTGATCACCTTTGTTCTGCCTTTCATACATTCTAATTTCTATCTGTGCCAATATCAGCTCCATTCTTCGCCCTAACCACTCCCAATTCCAAGTGACTGTGTGTGTGGAGTTTGCACATTCTCCCCATGTCTGCGTGAGTTTCCTCCGGGTGCTCCGGTTTCCTCTCGCAGTCCAAAGATGTGCAGGATAGGTGGATTGACCATGCTAAATTGCACCGAGTTGGGGTTACGGGGATAGGGCTGGGTAGTGGGCCTAGGTCGGATGGTCTTTTAGAGGGTCGGTGCAGACTCAATGGGCTGAATGGCCTCCTTCTGCACAGTTTGGATTCTATGATTCTGTGATTCCATGATCACACCCAATCCTAACACAGATGTCATCAACACATCACAGCAACATTGGTTTGGTTCAAGGGCAGCACGGTGGCCTAGTGGTTAGCACAACCGCCTCACGGCGCTGAGGTCCCAGGTTCGATCCCGGCTCTGGGTCACTGTCCGTGTGGAGTTTGCACGTTGTCCCCGTGTCTGCGTGGGTTTCACCCCCACAACCCAAAAATGTGCAGAGTAGGTGGATTGGCCACGCTAAATTGCCCCTTAATTGGAAAAAATAATTGGCTAATCTAAATTTAAAAAAAAAACATTGGGGTTTACACTGACTCCATCCACAAGTTAATAGTGAAACATGTGGGGCATTATTTCGGCAAATACGACAGCCTTCTTGAAAGTTGATGAATAACTAAAATGATAAGCCACTTTTAAAAATGGCTATGGAAATGAATGTTTGCGTTGCGATGTTCACTCAGGTTTAATATCTGTAACAAAAGGAAGCGAAATGTGAATGTGTCGTAACTATCTGAGGCATTTCTTCACCTTTATTTACTCAGCTTCACCTTGATTTCAGCCTCATTGCCTGTCGACCTGACTTTGAGACTGTCATATCCCAACTTTAATCATTTGACAGTTGTCCCAGGACACCTGTCAATCACTCCTTGACCGTCACAGCAGATGTCAAGCTGGCTGCTGCAGGATGTCATGTGGCCAGTCTGTCATGCATTTGTTCAAAACAATTCTCACGGAGCAGGTGGATATGAGCTTCTGGCTTCAGACACCCAAATTTCAATTAATGTATTTGAATTAAGAATCATTTCCCCTGGATCAAATGAAGCTGCATAGCAGCCTGCAGGAATACAATTATTTTCCAGGCCAGCATCTGCCATTAACAGCTCTCCTTATTCAATTATCAATCAAACACTCAGCAATTAAGCCTTTTATTTATTTAATGATTGCAAAATCGGATCACTTTCTTTGAATTTCCACTGCAACAAAATCAATCACCTTCGTATTTAAATGATTATTTTTTTCTAAATTTTTCAAGAAACTGTGGACACAAATTAAACGCTGAGCTGATAAATATGTATCACATGTAATTTTACTGAGGGACAAATGCAGCATTTCCCAGCTTTATTGATCCTATCCTGACACTCAAACATGGAGTGAATGAATGGACATATTGTGACTGGTGAACATCATCACACCAGATAGTCAACAGACACCATGCACCAGCAAGGTGTCAGGGTGTGTTGTACAGATTATCTTTATGGAGCATCTTTGATACAATGAAATGTCCCAGGATGCTCCACGGGGACATTCAGAAACCAAACGTGGCGCTGACTCACACCATGAGATATGAGGTCAGACCAAAGGTTCAGACAAAGGGGTTAGTTTTCAGGGTGTCTTAACAGAGAGAAGTGAGTTCGAGAAGCGGAGAGGTAACACCAAATTGATGCAAGGTGTCATTGACTGTGTTATCAAATGGCCGTTACAGATCTACCATCATTAGTGCTGAATTTGGGTTCTGCCTGCATCATCTATCTGTGGGCATCATTTCAACCTTAACCTAAACGTGGTCAAAATGCTGAAATCAAGAAATGAGGTGAGAGTGACTGCCCTCGACATCAAGGCAGCATTTGACCGAGTGTGGCATCAAGGAGCCCGAGCTAAACTGGAGTCAGTGGGATTCAGGGGGGGAAACTCTCCGCTGGCTGGAGTCATACTTGGCACAAAGGAAGATGGTTGTGATGGTTGGAGTTCAATCATCTCTGCTTCAGGACATCACTGCAGGACTTCCTCAGGCCAAGGCCTAACCATCTTCAGCTGCTTCTTCAGTGACATCCCTTCCATCATAAGGTCAGAAGTGGGGGTGTTTACTGCCGACTGCACAATGTTCAGCACCATTCGCGACTCCTCAGACACTGAAGCAGTCTGTGTCCATATATTAAAAGACCTGGAAATCATTTGGGCTTGAGTTTATGAGTGATAACTAACATTCCCACACTTAAGTGATAGGCAATGAGTATCTCCATCAGGAGAGAATCCACCATCTAACAGAGGTCATTGACCAGTCATATCGTTAATTGCCTCCACTGATTTCACATGTTTGCATCCCTGTTGTCTGGATTTAACAGTGTGCAGAGCAGACGCGGTCAGAAGAGGACTGTTTACAGCTGCTGTGTTGGATAGCTCGGGTACTTCCTTAGAGAGCTGAGGTCGCTCTATGGAGTAATATTTCATTTGCATTTATTGATGTGTATAAAACTTAACCCCCGCTGTCTTTTCAGCATCCAAGGAATTTGGAGGATGGGTGTTGTAACACAACTCAAGGTCATGAGGTCAGCACTGTCAGGTACCCAGGAGCCTCACCTGGGTACGATCTCCCCAAATGAGGGGGCGGAACTACTCCCTTATCCGAGGGGACCTTGGGACATAAATATTCCAGCCCAAGAGTGGGCCGGGTATGGGAGACCCTTTGGGGCGTAGGAGTGGATTCAAGTAGATAAATAAATAGTGTTTGACTAAACCATCATCACTTCCTGATGGTTGCCTGAGACTTTACACTGGCGACGAGGGTGGGGTTGGCCGGGCCGGTCTCCATGTCAATTTCACGGGGTCCTTTCAAGGAGAATTGTCCTTGCTCATCGTAGATGCCCACTCAAAGTGGGTGGATGCCCACTGCATGTCAACGGAAACGTTGTGAATCACCATTGAGAAACTCTGCCAAGCTTTCAGCACCTACAGTACGGACAGCTTTCAGCACCTACAGTACGGACAGCTTTCAGCACCTACAGTACCGACAGCTTTCAGCACCTACAGTACGGACAGCTTTCAGTCCCTACAGTACGGACAGCTTTCAGCACCTACAGTGCCGACGGCTTTCAGTACCTACAGTACCGACAGCTTTCAGCACCTACAGTACGGACAGCTTTCAGCATCTACAGTACGGACAGCTTTCAGCATCTACAGTACCGACGGCTTTCAGTACCTACAGTACCGACGGCTTTCAGCACCTACAGTACGGATGGCTTTCAGTACCTACAGTACGGACGGCTTTCAGTACCTACAGTACCGACGGCTTTCAGTACCTACAGTACCGACGGCTTTCAGTACCTACAGTACCGACAGCTTTCAGTACCGACAGCTTTCAGCACCTACAGTACGGATGGCTTTCAGTACCTACAGTACGGACGGCTTTCAGTACCTACAGTACCGACGGCTTTCAGTACCTACAGTACCGACGGCTTTCAGTACCTACAGTACCGACAGCTTTCAGTACCGACAGCTTTCAGTACCTACAGTACGGACGGCTTTCAGTACCTACAGTACCGACGGCTTTCAGTACCTACAGTACCGACGGCTTTCAGTACCTACAGTACCGACAGCTTTCAGTACCGACAGCTTTCAGTACCGACAGCTTTCAGCACCTATAGTACGGATGGCTTTCAGCACCTACAGTACGGACAGCTTTCAGCATCTACAGTACCGACAGCTTTCAGCACCTACAGTACGGATGGCTTTCAGCACCTACAGTACGGACAGCTTTCAGCACCTACAGTACGGACGGCTTTCAGCACCTACAGTACCGACAGCTTTCAGTACCTACAGTACGGACAGCTTTCAGCACCTACAGTACGGACGGCTTTCAGCACCTACAGTACCGACAGCTTTCAGTACCTACAGTACGGACAGCTTTCAGTACCCACAGTACGGACGGCTTTCAGCACCTACAGTACCGACGGCTTTCAGTACCTACAGTACCGACGGCTTTCAGTACCTACAGTACCGACGGCTTTCAGTACCTACAGTACCGACAGCTTTCAGTACCGACGGCTTTCAGCACCTACAGTACCGACAGCTTTCAGTACCTACAGTACGGACAGCTTTCAGCACCTACAGTACGGACAGCTTTCAGCACCTACAGTACGGACAGCTTTCAGCACCTACAGTACGGACGGCTTTCAGCACCTACAGTACCGACAGCTTTCAGTACCTACAGTACGGACAGCTTTCAGCCCCTACAGTACGGACGGCTTTCAGCACCTACAGTACCGACAGCTTTCAGTACCTACAGTACGGACAGCTTTCAGTACCTACAGTACGGACGGCTTTCAGCACCTACAGTACGGACGGCTTTCAGTACCTACAGTACCGACGGCTTTCAGTACCTACAGTACCGACGGCTTTCAGTACCTACAGTACCGACAGCTTTCAGTACCGACGGCTTTCAGTACCTACAGTACCGACAGCTTTCAGTACCGACAGCTTTCAGCACCTACAGTACGGACAGCTTTCAGTCCCTACAGTACGGATGGCTTTCAGTACCTACAGTACCGACGGCTTTCAGTACCTACAGTACCGACGGCTTTCAGTACCTACAGTACCGACAGCTTTCAGCACCTACAGTACCGACGGCTTTCAGCACCTACAGTACCGACGGCTTTCAGCACCTACAGTACCGACAGCTTTCAGTACCGACAGCTTTCAGCACCTACAGTACGGATGGCTTTCAGCACCTACAGTACGGACAGCTTTCAGCACCTACAGTACGGATGGCTTTCAGTACCTACAGTACGGACAGCTTTCAGTACCTACAGTACGGACAGCTTTCAGCACCTACAGTACGGACGGCTTTCAGCACCTACAGTACGGACGGCTTTCAGCACCTACAGTACGGACAGCTTTCAGCACCTACAGTACGGACGGCTTTCAGCACCTACAGTACGGACGGCTTTCAGCACCTACAGTACGGACAGCTTTCAGCACCTACAGTACGGACGGCTTTCAGTACCTACAGTACGGACAGCTTTCAGCACCTACAGTACGGACAGCTTTCAGTCCCTACAGTATGGACAGCATTCAGCACCTACAGTACGGACAGCTTTCAGCACCTACAGTACCGACAGCTTTCAGTACCTCCAGTACGGACGGCTTTCAGCACCTACAGTACGGACAGCTTTCAGTACCTACAGTACGGACAGCTTTCAGCATCTACAGTACGGACAGCTTTCAGCACCTACAGTACAGACAGCTTTCAGTACCTACAGTACCGACGGCTTTCAGTACCTACAGTACCGACGGCTTTCAGTACCGACAGTACCGACGGCTTTCAGTACCTACAGTACCGACAGCTTTCAGTACCGACAGCTTTCAGCACCTATAGTACGGATGGCTTTCAGCACCTACAGTACGGACAGCTTTCAGCATCTACAGTACCGACAGCTTTCAGCACCTACAGTACGGATGGCTTTCAGCACCTACAGTACGGACAGCTTTCAGCACCTACAGTACGGACGGCTTTCAGCACCTACAGTACCGACAGCTTTCAGTACCTACAGTACGGACAGCTTTCAGCACCTACAGTACGGACGGCTTTCAGCACCTACAGTACCGACAGCTTTCAGTACCTACAGTACGGACAGCTTTCAGTACCCACAGTACGGACGGCTTTCAGCACCTACAGTACCGACGGCTTTCAGTACCTACAGTACCGACGGCTTTCAGTACCTACAGTACCGACGGCTTTCAGTACCTACAGTACCGACAGCTTTCAGTACCGACGGCTTTCAGCACCTACAGTACCGACAGCTTTCAGTACCTACAGTACGGACAGCTTTCAGCACCTACAGTACGGACAGCTTTCAGCACCTACAGTACGGACAGCTTTCAGCACCTACAGTACGGACGGCTTTCAGCACCTACAGTACCGACAGCTTTCAGTACCTACAGTACGGACAGCTTTCAGCCCCTACAGTACGGACGGCTTTCAGCACCTACAGTACCGACAGCTTTCAGTACCTACAGTACGGACAGCTTTCAGTACCTACAGTACGGACGGCTTTCAGCACCTACAGTACGGACGGCTTTCAGTACCTACAGTACCGACGGCTTTCAGTACCTACAGTACCGACGGCTTTCAGTACCTACAGTACCGACAGCTTTCAGTACCGACGGCTTTCAGTACCTACAGTACCGACAGCTTTCAGTACCGACAGCTTTCAGCACCTACAGTACGGACAGCTTTCAGTCCCTACAGTACGGATGGCTTTCAGTACCTACAGTACCGACGGCTTTCAGTACCTACAGTACCGACGGCTTTCAGTACCTACAGTACCGACAGCTTTCAGCACCTACAGTACCGACGGCTTTCAGCACCTACAGTACCGACGGCTTTCAGCACCTACAGTACCGACAGCTTTCAGTACCGACAGCTTTCAGCACCTACAGTACGGATGGCTTTCAGCACCTACAGTACGGACAGCTTTCAGCACCTACAGTACGGATGGCTTTCAGTACCTACAGTACGGACAGCTTTCAGTACCTACAGTACGGACAGCTTTCAGCACCTACAGTACGGACGGCTTTCAGCACCTACAGTACGGATGGCTTTCAGCACCTACAGTACGGACAGCTTTCAGCACCTACAGTACGGACGGCTTTCAGCACCTACAGTACGGACGGCTTTCAGCACCTACAGTACGGACAGCTTTCAGCACCTACAGTACGGACGGCTTTCAGTACCTACAGTACGGACAGCTTTCAGCACCTACAGTACGGACAGCTTTCAGTCCCTACAGTATGGACAGCATTCAGCACCTACAGTACGGACAGCTTTCAGCACCTACAGTACCGACAGCTTTCAGTACCTCCAGTACGGACGGCTTTCAGCACCTACAGTACGGACAGCTTTCAGTACCTACAGTACGGACAGCTTTCAGCATCTACAGTACGGACAGCTTTCAGCACCTACAGTACAGACAGCTTTCAGTACCTACAGTACCGACGGCTTTCAGTACCTACAGTACCGACGGCTTTCAGTACCGACAGTACCGACGGCTTTCAGTACCTACAGTACCGACAGCTTTCAGCATCTACAGTACGGACAGCTTTCAGCACCTACAGTACCGACAGCTTTCAGCATCTACAGTACCGACGGCTTTCAGTACCTACAGTACGGACAGCTTTCAGTACCTACAGCTTTCAGCATCTACAGTACGGACAGCTTTTACCATCTACAGTACCGACGGCTTTCAGCACCTACAGTACTGACAGCTTTCAGTACCTACAGTACCGACAGCTTTCAGTACCTACAGTACTGACAGCTTTCAGTACCTACAGTACTGACAGCTTTCAGTACCTACAGCTTTCAGCACCTACAGTTCAGTACGGTACAGCTTTCAGTACCTACAGACTCCCCAAGGTCTTGGTGTCGGACAAAGGCACGTCCTTCACAAGTACAAAATTCAGCGATTTGCTGAAAATGAACGGTGTCGGCCAAGTGACGACTGCACCTTACCACCCATCCTCCAACAGGTTTGCCAAGTGGGCGTACATATTTTAAAATTAGGGATGCAGAAACAGACCTCTGGTTCTCTGGAGACCCATCTGGCCCAATTCTTATTCTACCACCGCATAGCGCCACACGCCACCACCAGAGTTGTGCCCTCAGAGTTGTTAATGGGCTCTTGGAGCTGTGAGGTACCCGATAGGGGGGGAAAGTCCGCGATCGGCAGGAGCACTCCAACACCAGGTGACCCAGGCCAGCCAGGGAATTTTCCACAGGTGACATGCCCGAAATTCCACCAATGGTGCATTATGGACCGGAGGGATAGTGGGGAAGCGGTTAGGACTGGTCTTGTACTCAGTGTGTGCACAGGGGAAGGAGTCAAATACGCACATGAACCACCCCCCAGCCCCACACAGCAGGTCCTCAAACGCCACACGGAGCTCCGTTAACCTCCGTTAAGGACGTACTGGCGCTGGAGGGTGTGCAGAGGAGATTCACTAGGTTAATCCCAGATCTGAAGGGGTTGGATTATGAGGAGAGGTTGAGTAGACTGGGACTGTACTCGTTGGAATTTAGAAGGATGAGGGGGGATCTTATAGAAACATTTAAAATTATGAAGGGAATAGATAGGATAGATGCGGGCAGGTTGTTTCCACTGGCGGGTGACAGCAGAACTAGGGGGCACAGCCTCAAAATAAGGGGAAGTAGATTTAGAACTGAGTTTAGGAGGAACTTCTTCACCCAAAGGGTTGTGAATCTATGGAATTCCTTGCCCAGTGAAGCAGTTGAGGCTCCTTCATTACATGTTTTTAAGGTAAAGATAGATAGTTTTTTGAAGAATAAAGGGATTAAGGGTTATGGTGTTCGGGCCGGAAAGTGGAGCTGAGTCCACAAAAGATCAGCCATGATCTAATTGAATGGCGGAGCAGGCTCGAGGGGCCAGATGGCCTACTCCTGCTCCTAGTTCTTATGTTCTTATGTAACCTCTCATGAAGAGGGCCCACCCCTCAATCTGGAAATGTGGGGCGGGATTCTCCCAACAAGAGACTAAGTGCCGACACCGGAGTGAAAACCGGAGTGTCGGAGGCCTCTCCTCGCCCCCTATTCTCCCACCCCCGGGGGGCTAGGAGCGGCGCCACGACAGTTATGGGCACCAGGCCTTGGCGCTGTGTAAAAGCGGCGCAGCGTAAATTACGCGAATGACGTCACCTGCGCATGCGCGGTTGCCGTCCTCCCCGTGGGCGCCCTGCAAGAAATGGAGGAGTGATCTAGCTGGGCGGCAGAGGAAAGGAGTGTGTCCTTCAGAGACGCCGGCCTGCCGATTGATGGGCACTGATCGCGGGCCAGACCCCTTCTGAGCGCCCCCCCGGTGCTCGATCCTCCCTCCTCCTCCCCCCCCCCACAGGCCGTCCCCGCAGCATCCGTGCGCTGTTCACGGCGGCAACGACCAGGTGTGGTTGGCCCCGGCGTGAACGCGTCATGTTGGGCAGGCCACTCGGCCCATCCGAGCCGGAGAATCGTCGCTCGCCCGTTACAAACGGCGAGCGGCGATTCTCCAAGCGGTCTGTCGTAAATCTCGGCGCACTGTTTTGTGGGGGGGGGGGGGGAATCGTGTGTGGGTGCCGGGGCGGCGTGGCGGGACTCACCCAGCGCCCCCGCAATTCTCCCACCCGGCGTGGGGGGGTACAATTGCACCCATGGGATTGCGACTGACCAGGCACTCAGCCACCAGAAATCGCCAGAGGTTCTTTTTTGTCTATTTGAACAACTGTGTGAGTGACTGAACTGTGAACTCCAACCTGCCAATCACAATGCCAGCCACTTGTGACATTTCACAATACTCACAAAGACAAGTTCAGAATAATTAAGCAAAGTCAGCGTGGATTCATTCAGTGACATTCATGTTTAACTAACTTGCTGGATATTTTTGAGGAGGCAACAGAGAAGGTTAAAGCTGTTGATGAGGTTTCTATGGATGTTCACACAGAGCCACACAATAGAGGTGTGATCCAAATTTTAGTTCCGGAAAAAATGGGAAAGTAGACACTTGGATGAGGGATTGTCTGAGTGAAACGGGGAGTGGTGATAAATGGTTGTTTTTCAGATTGGAGGAAGGTTTGTGGTGAAGTTCCCCGGGGTCAGTGTTGGGACCCTTGCCCTTGTCCTGATATATTAATGACCCAGACTGTGATGTCTGAATCTTCAAAAGGATATTGATGATTCAGCAGACTGGTGGCAGATGAAGCGTAATTGCAGAGAAGTGTGAGGTGATTCATTTTGGCAGGAAGAATGTGGAGAGATAAAGGGAGAAACTGTAAAGGAAGGACAGGAACAGAGGGACCTCGGTGTACATTTGACCTCACAGCAGGATGTCTATGTACATTTCAGCAATTCTGAAATAGATGAAGGAGGCGAGCCTGCCAATGGCAGGAAGTAACGACAGGCATCCAACGCTGATTGTATACAGGAGGGGGTCCTTATCAAACAGGAGGGGGTCCTTACCAAACAGGAGGGGGTCCTTCCCAAACAAGAGGGGGTCTCTATCAAACAGGAGGGGGTCCTTCCCAAACAGGAGGGGGTCCTTATCAAACAGGAGGGGGTCCTTATCAAACAGGAGGGGGTCTCTATCAAACAGGAGGGGGTCCTTCCCAAACAGGAGGGGGTCCTTATCAAACAGGAGGGGGTCCTTATCAAACAGGAGGGGGTCCTTATCAAACAGGAGGGGGTCCTTACCAAACAGGAGGGGGTCCTTACCAAACAGGAGGGGGTCCTTATCAAACAGGAGGGGCTCCTTATCAAACAGGAGGGGGTCCTTACCAAACAGGAGGGGGTCCTTCCCAAACAAGAGGGGGTCTCTATCAAACAGGAGGGGGTCCTTCCCAAACAGGAGGGGGTCCTTTTCAAACAGGAGGGGGTCCTTATCAAACATGAGGGGGTCCTTATCAAACAGGAGGGGGTCCTTACCAAACAGGAGGGGGTCCTTACCAAACAGGAGGGGGTCCTTATCAAACAGGAGGGACTCCTTATCAAACAGGAGGGGGTCCTTATCAAACAGGAGGGGGTCCTTATCAAACAGGAGGGGGTCCTTATCAAACAGGAGGGGGTCCTTATCAAACAGGAGGGGGTCCTTATCAAACAGGAGGGGGTCCTTATCAAACAGGAGGGAGTCCTTATCAAACAGGTTCTCGTTCAGAGCAGATTTCCAGAACATCTGCCATCAGACATTCTCGCATGACACAATCCACTCAATGGTCCCTGTTCCTTGATGTCACACTGTCTCAAAAGATTGCCCATCCTCCACAAGGAGCAAAGCAATATCAGTGAGTTTGATTCAGTGGCAGTTTAAACAGCAGCTACCCTCTCCACCATAAACATAGTCACCAGCATCTTTCAATCTGAACCCCTTCACATGACTGCCCTTGTCTGTGTCTGAGAAACCGAGACATCGTCATCATCAAGTCATTGCCCAAAATACATATGATGACACAAAATAAGTTGTTCACTTAGAAACATGGAAAATAGGGGCAGGATTAGGCCATTCGGCCCTTCGAGCTTGAACTACCATATACTCTGATCATGATGTCAAGCTTGACTTACCCTTCATAAAACCAATGGCGGATTGAGCTTTGTCTTTCCAAATGCTCAGTTATCTCCTCCTTAATGATTGATTCCAGCGACTTCCCCACACAGAGTTCAAGCTAACCAGTCTATAGTTTTCTACTTTTTGCCTCTCTCCCTTTTTGAATAGGGGAGTTACATTAGGTTCACCTGAGGAAGGTGCAGTGCTCCGAAAGCTAGTGATTCAAAACAAACCTGTTGGACTTTAACCTGGTGTTGCAAGACTTCTTCCTGCATTCTGATCATGGCAGATCATTCAACTCAGGACATGTTCCTGTTTTCCCCCCATTTTCCTTCAGACCCCAACTCCTTCTTGAAAACACACAAACCCACACCTACTTCCTGTGGCATCGAATTCCACAGGCTGACCACTCTCTGGGTGAAGAAATTTCTCCTCATCTCTGTCCTTAATGACCTACCCCGTATCCTCAGACTGTGCCCCCTGGTTCTGGACACCCCCACCATCAGAATATCCTTCCTGCATCAACCTTATTTAGTCCTATTAGAATTTTATAGACTTATCTGAGATCTCCCCCGTGATGCCTCTGTGCATCACACTGCCATTCACATCTGTTTTATGGCCAGCTCACTAAGCTGCTTACACACTCCCCGCTTCACCATTAAGGTCTTTATCTGTCAAATCTCACATTTTATCCACAACATGCAGATTTGACCCTTCCGTTGGACTTCTGTGGGCGAGATTCTCCGGACTCACGACGGGTCGGAGAATAGTGGGCGTCGGAAATTTTTACGGCGACGCTGTTCCGACGCCCTCCCGCTATTCTCCGAACCCCGCAAATTGTCGGAGTCGCGTTTCCCGACAAACGCCTCTTCCCGCCCCTGACACGACCAGAATCGCCACTGAGAGCCCCCCCGCTATTCACCGGCCCGGATGGGCCGAAGTCCCGACGTCATGGCGCCCTGTTTGGACGTCGTGAAACACACCTGCTTTTAAATTCGTCAACCAGTCGGCCTGGCTGACGACTGCTTGGAGGAGGTCAGGGCACCACTCTGCGCACCGCTCAGCGCACCGTTCAGCGCACCGCTCGAGTCTGGCCACAACGGGGAAGGCATCCCTGGGAACGGGAGGGGGTCCAGAACGGGGGCAGTGGGGGGGAGATGGGGGAGGCAGTGGGGGAGACGGAGGGGGCAGTGGGGGAGACGGGGGAGGCAGTGGGGGAGACGGGGGAGGCAGTGGGGGAGACGGAGGGGGCAGTGGGGGAGACGGAGGGGGCAGTGGGGGAGACAGTGGGGGAGACGGAGGGGGCAGTGGGGGAGACGGGGGAGGCAGTGGGGGAGACGGGGGAGGCAGTGGGGGAGACGGAGGGGGCAGTGGGGGAGACGGGGGAGGCAGTGGGGGAGACGGGGGAGGCAGTGGGGGAGACGGAGGGGGCAGTGGGGGAGACGGAGGGGGGCAGTGGGGGAGACAGTGGGGGAGACGGAGGCAGTGGGGGAGACAGTGGGGGAGACGGAGGGGGCAGTGGGGGAGACGGGGGAGGCAGTGGGGGAGACGGGGGAGGCAGTGGGGGAGACGGAGGGGGCAGTGGGGGAGACGGGGGAGGCAGTGGGGGAGACAGGGGAGGCAGTGGGGGAGACGGAGGGGGCAGTGGGGGAGACGGGGGAGGCAGTGGGGGAGATGGGGGAGGCAGTGGGGGAGACGGAGGGGGCAGTGGGGGAGACGGGGAGGCAGTGGGGGAGACGGAGGGGGCAGTGGGGGAGACGGGGGAGGCAGTGGGGGAGACGGGGGAGGCAGTGGGGGAGACGGAGGGGGCAGTGGGGGGCGACGGAGGGGGGGGGGTTAGGTAGAGAGTGAGCCGTCCAACCCCATAACAAAATGTCTGCCACCATGCCATGGTGTGCAGGTGACGAGGACACGGCCGCTGGTTCCCCTGTGGCTTCCGGCCACAGGCCACTGACGCACCCGTGAGGAGGCCATAGTTTACTGGCCGTTGGATGCAGAAAGTGACCAGGGGTTAGGCTGACCGCGTGTCAGCAGCGCGATCAGGCCACCGGGACACACTGGTATCCCATGGCTGGCGGCTGCCGAGGTGTCGACTAACGTCCGTCTAACATGTCCCGTTTCTCTGCCTCCTACCACCCTTCTGTAGGTTAGCACGATGCATGGGAACAGAACGGCTATGTTCTGCGCAGTGGTTGGGGCCGCTCTACTGGATTTGGAGATGCAGCAGCATCCACACCCACAACCCGCAGTGGCTGCAGGGCCAGCTGCAGCAGCAGAGGGAAGGGCCGAGGAGTTGCCAGTCGTCGAGCAGCATGGGGGGGGGGGGAGGAGGAGGAGGAGGAAGAGGAAGAGGAGAGAGTGAGGGTGCAGCCACGGCGTCAGAGGCGACGACCAAAGCCGAGGGTGTACCGTGTCCGGGTCTCTTTCCTAACAATGCCGGACATCACCTGCAGGAGAAGACTCCGGCTGAGTAGGCAGACGGTGATACATATCTGCGAACTCCTGTCGCACCTCGCCCCACGTGGAACGGGGGGAGGACACGCGATCCCGGTAGCCATCAAGGTGACGGTCGCTCTGAACTTCTATGCTACCGGCTCCTTCCAGTCTCCGAGCGGGGACGTCTCTGGGATCTCCCAGTCATCGGTGCACAGGTGCATCCGGGATGTGACCGACGCCCTCTATGCCATCGCCGATCGCTACATCACCTTTCCCGAGGACCGAGCAAGTCAAGACTCACGAGCCCGTGGATTTGCCAGTGTGGCCGGGATACCGAGGGTTCAGGGGTCAATCGACTGTGTTCACGTCCCCATGCGCCCGCCTGCTGTGGACAGGGACGTGTTCACAAACAGGAGGAGGACATACTCCATTAATGTCCAGGTGGTATGCGACCCCCACATGAGGTTCATGAACGTCTGTGCAAGGTTCCCAGGGAGTGTGCATGACTCCTACATACTAGCGCAGTCGTTCATCCCTGCGATGTTTGAGGGACGTCCCCCCCCGGCTGAGGGGCTGGTTGCTAGGTGACAGGGGTTATCCGCTGAGGTCTTGGCTGATGACGCCTATACGGAGGCCTCAGACCAATGCGGAAACCCGATACAACGAGGCCCATGCAGCAACCAGGGGTGTGGTGGAGCGCTGCCTTGGCCTCCTGAAGATGAGATTCAGGTGCCTGGACCGCTCCGGAGGGGCCCTGCAGTACCAGGCCGACAGGGTCGCTCGCATTGTAGTGGTCTGCTGTGCGCTGCACAACATCGCGATGCAGAGGGGAGATGACCTGTTGCAGGAGGCGGAGGGAGAAGCTAGTGGCAGTGGTGCCAGCACAGAGGAGGAGGAGGAGGAGGAGGAGGAGGAGGAGGAGGAGGAGGAG
Organism: Scyliorhinus canicula; assembly: GCF_902713615.1. Lineage (NCBI taxonomy): Eukaryota > Metazoa > Chordata > Chondrichthyes > Carcharhiniformes > Scyliorhinidae > Scyliorhinus > Scyliorhinus canicula. The sequence continues at coordinate 242,852,615 of NC_052149.1, forward strand.
GAGGAGGAGGAGGACGCTGGCGGAGTGGCGGGCGCAGCACGCAGACACGACCCAGGTGCTGATGATGTCCAGGAGGCAGCACGACGGACCCGGCAAGGACGGCGGGCACGCGACGCCATGGTGGCAGCACGGTTCACGCATCGCATGTGACGTCCCCGATGAACACCAAACCACCACCTGCATCGCTAGTCATGCAGAGGGTCACCACACAACTGCCACCACCACACCCCCCCCCCCCCCCCCCCCCCTCAGTGTACACTGCTCCACTTCGACATGACGCTTATCACTGGGTACAGACGGAATGGCACAACATTGATGGCTGTGTCAGCGGGTGTGATCAGTGCCATGTGGAATGATGACAGCCCGCTCTGCGAAGAGCTGTGAGCTCAGAATCGTTAGAGAGAGTCTGACCCATGGCAATAGCTGAACCATCCACCTTGGTGGCCGCTGAGTTCGTCACTGACACTCCATCACGTGCCCGCGTGGGCTAGCTGTGGGAGGGGGGTAGGGGCAGGGACTGCACACCCGGCACCCGAGGTTTCACCACCCGTCACCCCCAGCGACACTCGGTCACCATCACGATTCCTGTGGCTGTGGAACAATCACACGGTATTACAAGTAAGGTGGAACAGTGCGTTTAATATTAACAATTATTTACAGGTGCCCTAGCCCCTACAACTAAACTGTGCCCTTCACCCGTGCCAACTTACTCAGTGTCTATCTTAGTTGCCTTACGGGCCCTACCACTACGTCTAAGTGAATCCCCAGATGATACAGCAGGAGTGGAGGAGGATTGCTGCGAATCGCCCCCCTCGACTCGTTTCTCCTTGGCTATGCGTTTCCTGGGGCGTTAGACATTCCAGGGAGTTAGACATTCCCGCCAGGGACTGTGCGATCTCAACCTGTGTGTGCACGACGCCATCCAGCAAATGTGTCAGGCGGTTGATGCTCTCCGCGACTGACAGCTGGGACTGTGCTATCGACTGCTGGGACTGTGCCATGGCGTGCTGCGACTGGCCAATGACCTGCTGAGACTCGGCCATGGCCCGCAGGGCGCCGGCAATGTCGGTTTGGCTCTGGCACATTGCTGCCTGTGAGAGGGCAACCCTGTCCAGGGCCGAGGATGACGCGTGCACATTAACCCCAACGTCTTGCATAACCTGACCCATTGCCTCCACCGCGGATGCCACCCGTGCGGTGTCGGACTGGGTCTCTGCCATGAGCGGCACCACTCCCTGCTCTTGGACGCGGTTCGACTCCTCTAACAGCGTCTGCAGAGTCTGGAAGGAAGCCCTCATCCCGTCATTGTTTCCCTGGGTTTCCTGAGGCATCGGCTGTGCGGGTGGGTTGATAAACTCCAGGAACTCCGAAAACGTCTGGGAGCCAGCTGCATCCTGGGCCTGGTCTGGCCTCCGCGAGTCCGGGCCCTCTGTTGCTCCGACCTCCACCTGCTGTACCTGCTCATCTGTGATGTGCCAACCAGACTGTGCCCCAGGAGACTCATCACTAAATAGGCCCGCCGGGGTGTGTATCTCTGGGATGATGGATGTGGTGGGAGAAAGCAGTGCCGCAAGCCCGACGCTCTCAATGGTTAGGTCCTCGTCCATGGTGTGGGGCTGCTCAGCGACAGGAGGGTTGTCCCTGGCCATTTCTGGTGGTGGTGGTGGACTTCGAACCCTCTGTGCGTCCTGGTCCGCAGATTGGGTTGGGGCGGATAGGGCTGCCCGCTGATCGGGCACCCTCTGTTGTGAGGCCCCGGGTGAGGTGGCGGCAGATTCCTGTCTCCGTCTGCAGCCAGACGGCCCTGGTCGTTCGGCATCACGTCCTAGGGAAGAGAATGAGACGGGTTATTTCGATTTGCTCGGCAGGCCGCTGGACGGTCCCAGTGGGCAGGGTGTGTGAAGGGACAGAGGATGGGGAGGTGTCCCAGTGGGCAGGGTGTGTGAAGGGACAGAGGATGGGGAGGTGTCCCAGTGGGCAGGGTGTGTGAAGGGACAGAGGATGGGGGGGGGGTGTGTTTGTCTGGGAGGGTTGTCTCACTTGCTGCAGTTCCGCCAACCTCGCATTGCGCGATATCGCGGGTGGCAGACCCCCCAACAAGGTCCAGTGCCCTCTGTTCAAAGGTGCTGAGGGGGTGCATGTTGGGCGAACCCCCTCCAGTCTTGTGCCGCTCACGGTGGTTATGACCGGCCTTGGCCTGTTGGGGGAGGAAACATAGGTAGATCATTACAAAACGGTAGGTATCAGCAGTCCGTTCTGATACTGGCACAGTTTGGGGGGGGCAAGTTGTCATCAGATGATTGCATCTCTCCTCGGGGCCAGAGCGCTGGGTCTGTGACAACTTTGTGAACCACCCTCAAATAACTCTGCCCCAATCCCTCTCCCCCCCCCCCCCCCCCCGGGCAGTTAAGGGGGAGGGATGGTTGTGACTAGGGGGCACCCTCATGGCACTTACCCTGGCAGACCTGGTGAGGTCGTGTAGCTTCTTTCGGCACTGCTCTGCTGAGCGAGGGGTCTGCCCCACAGCACTGACGGCAGCAGCCACATCACGCCAGGCCTGGCGTACCGTGTTGGCAGGTTGGCGATGCCCTCTCCGCGGGCGGATGATGCCCCTCCTCTGCTCCACGGCATCAAGCAGCGCCTCGACGTCTGCATCAATAAAGCGAGGAGCAGCTCGCCTAGGCTCTGACATCCTGTCCGACAGATTCTGTGGTCGCCCGCGCCTTTTTACGGCGTCGGGCGGCGTCACATGGGCGGGTTCGTGTCGTCGTCGCGTTCCGTCATCATCACGCACGTAATTGACGCGGCCGCGCTGCTAGCCCATTTCCAGGAAGTGAATCGGTCGGGAAATGAAGCCTTCGCGACCGTCGTAAAACGGTCCCGATTTTTACGACGGTTTGCCGACTTTCCGCGGGTGCGGAGAATTTCGCCCTGTGTCTCTCAACCAAGTTACTCAACCTGCTGGAACACTATTGGGCAGCACGGTAGCATTGTGGATAGCACAATCGCTTCACAGCTCCAGGGTCCCAGATTCGATTCCGGCTTGGGTCACTGTCAGTGCGGAGTCTGCACATCCTCCCCGTGTGTGCGTGGGGTTCCTCCGGGTGCTCCGGTTTCCTCCCACAGTCCAAAGATGTGCAAGTTAGGTGGATTGGCCATGATGAATTGCCCTGAGTGTCCAAAAGTGCCCTTAGTGTTGGGTGGAGTTACTGGGTTATGGGGATAGGGTGGAAGTGTTAACCTTGGGTAGGGTGCTCTTTCCAGGAGCTGGTGCAGACTCGATGGGCCGAATGTCCTCCTTCTGCACTGTAAATTCTATGAAAAAAAAACTACAGGTGACTGACCATTTGCAGCACTGCCTGCACCATCTGTGACAGTCTCTGTTTGGCCGAGGCAGAAGGTTTGTGACGCCGGCTGGAAGACGCCTCTGTGCATCTCCACCTCACCTGCCGGCACTTCCAGATTCCAGTCGGAAAAGCTGGGAGAAGCTGGTTCAATCGCTTCAGATGTCGCTATTCTGTGACATTCTCGTAATTAATTAAATCATTCCTGAGAATGTAAGGCAAGACAGGTCATAAGCAATCCAGAAAATATTGGTATAATTCACCTTTGTCTGCTTCCATTCGCTAATCATTCACATCCATGGTTTTGTGTGGTAAAAATAAACCTTACTTCTAATATTTAACAATACAAACTACATTTGTTTTCTCAACAACTGCACAATGTTCATCACCATTCACGATGCCTCAGATAATGAAACAGTCCATGTCCTAATGCAGTAAGATTTGGACAATATCCAGGTTTGAGCTGACAAATGGCAAGTTACATTTGCGCCACACAAGTGCCAAGAAATGACCATCTCCAACAAGATGGAAACTAACCATCATCCCTTGGCATATCAGCAATGAATCCCTCAACATCCTGGGTGTTACTATTGACCAGAATTTGAACTGGATTAGCCAAATAAATACTTAGACTACTAGAGTAAGTCAGAGGCAAGGAGTCCTGTGATTAGTGACTCACTTCCTGATACCCCCAAAGTCAGTCGACAAGCCACAAGTCAGGAGTGTAATGGAAAACTCTCCACTTGCCTGGATGGGTGCAGCTCCAACAACACTCAGGAATATTCAACATCAACCAGGACAAAGCAGCCCCGCTTGACTGGCATCCCTTCCACAAACATCCACTCCCCCCGCCACCGACGAACCGTGGCAGCCGTATGTACCATCTACAAGATGCACTGCAGTGACTCGCGAAAGCTCCTTTGACAGCACCTTCCAAACCCACGACCTCTACCATCTAGAAGGACAAGAGCAGCAGGCACCTGGGAACCCCACCACCTGGAGGTTCCCCACCAAGTCACTCACCACCCTGACTGGGAAATATATCACCATTCCTTCACTGTCACTGGGTCAAGATCCTGGAACTCCCTCCCTAACAGCACAGTGGGTGCACCTACACCACATGGACTGCAGCGGTTCAAGAAGGCAGCTCACCACTGAAGTGTTGGCTCGTGTCGACTTGAGAGATGAACAGACACTTCCAACACTGATGAAGGTTCAACTCAATTTTATTAACAACTTCTAACTAACTAACACACGATGACTGTGGGTCTAAATGATGCTAACTTAAACTAGAAACCTAAGCCTTGTCCGAACCAGTTGATTCTCTCAGCACGTGTTGTGAGTCTGTGCTGGGCTGGATAAGTTCTTGTTACACTGAGAGGCAGCACCCAGAATGAGCGGGAACCGTGGTGCCCTCTGCCTTTATAGTGTGTGTATTCTAACTGGTGATTGGCTGTGGTGTTTGTACATGTTGATTGGTCCCTGTGTGTGTCCATCAGTGTGTGTCTGCACCATGATATACTGGTGTATATTATGACAACCACTGCCTTCGGAAGGGAAATTAGGGATGGGCAACAAATGCCGATGCCTAACCAGCGATGTCCACATGCGATGAATACATTTAAAAAAATTAAATGACCTATAGAACATAGAACATAGAACATAGAACAGTACAGCACAGAACAGGCCCTTCGGCCCTCAATATTGTGCCGAGCCATGATCACCCTACTCAAACCCACGTATCCACCCTATACCCGTAACCCAACAACTTCCCCCTTAACCTTACTTTTATAAGGACACTACGGGCAATTTAGCATGGCCAATCCACCTAACCTGCACATCTTTGGACTGTGGGAGGAAACCGGAGCACCCGGAGGAAACCCATGCACACACGGGGAGGACGTGCAGACTCCGCACAGACAGTGACCCAGCCGGGAATCGAACCTGGGACCCTGGTGCTGTGAAGCAATTATGCTAACCACCATGCTACCGTGCTGCCATGAGCACTGTTAATGGTAGCCATGATGTGGAGATGCCGGCGTTGGACTGGGGTGAGTATAGTAAGAAGTCTTACAACACCAGGTTGAAGTCCAACAGGTTTGTTTCAAATCACTAGCTTTCGGAGTATTTCGCAAATATTTGAGAATTAATTTGTGGCTGAGCAAATCAAAGCCTTTTGCCAAAACAATGAAAATGACCACCATTTGGCCCCTATTAAACAATTCTGTAACCTTGTAATGTTCTGTTGCCAGTAGATGTTCCAGCAACACAAACCTTTCCCGTCTCGGATTGAGATAAATCACATTTACTATTCATCTCACACTTCTCTTCATAAAGAGCATGACAATGATTCTGCCAGTAATTCTTCCCATACCAGCCTCCCCGAACAGGCGCCGGAATGTGGCGACTAGGGGCTTTTCACAGTAACTTCGTTGAAGCCTACTCGTGACAATCAGCAATATTCGTTTCATTTCAAGAAGTCTTACAACACCAGGTTAAAGTCCAACAGGTGTGTTTTGAATCACTAGATTTCGGAGCACTGCTCCTTCCTCAGGTGAATGAAGAAGTGGGCTCCAGAATCATTTATATAAACAAAGTCAAAGATGCAATATGATACTTTGAATGCGAATCTTTGCAGGTAATTAAGTCTACAGGTCCAGATGGAGCGACAGGAGAGAGGGGTAATCACCGGTTAAAGAGGTGTGAATTGTCTCAAGCCAGGACAGTTGGTAGGATTTTGCAAGCCCAGGCCAGATGGTGGGGGATGAATGTAATGCGACATGAATCCCAGGTCCCGGTTGAGGCCGCACTCATGTGTGCGGAACTTGGCTATAAGTTTCTGCTCGGCGATTCTGCATTGTCGCGCGTCCTGAAGGCCGCCTTGGAGAACGCTTACCCGGAGATCAGAGGCTGAATGACCTTGACTGCTGAAGTGTTCCCCAACTGGAAGGGAACATTCCTGCCTGGCGATTGTCGCTCGATGTCCAGTTTCTCCGTCTGGACCTGTAAAGAGTTATTTACCACGAAGACTAGCATTCAAAGTATCGTCTTGCATCATTGACTTTGTCTATATATATGTTTCTGGAACCCACCTCTTCATTCACCTGAGGAAGGAGCAGTGCTCCGAAAGCTAGTGATTCAAAACCTGTTGGACTTTAACCTGGTGTTGTAAGACTTCTTACTGTTAATGGTATTATTGAGAGATGGGCTCCACACAGACAATTGATGTCATGTATATTTTGGCTGTAACCCCAAGGTGACCTGCTGAGCTCAGTATAAGCTGGCAGCCTAACTAACTTATGCCCTCTAATTTAGGAAGTCGCGACTCTACAAGGGACGAGCCTGGGCAAGGGTCCACAGTGGCTTTTTAAAAATAGATTTAGAGTACCCAATTCATTTTTTCCAATGAAGGGGCAATTTAGCGTGGCCAATCCATCTACGCTGCACATCTTTTGGGTTGTGGGGGCGAAACCCACGCAAACACGGGGAGAATGTGCAAACTCCACACGGACAGTGACCCAGAGCCGGGATCGAACCTGGGACCTCAGCGCCGTGAGGCAGCAATGCTAACCACTGCGCCACCGTGCAGCCCAGGTCCATAGTTTTGGCACATTCAGCGACCAGGGACAAAAGGGCAAATGGATGGGATGGTGTGCACAGCAACGTTGGTAATTCATCCACTGAGCTGATGAAATCAATGCACCTCATCTGCATCCAGTGGTGGTGACAAGAAAATGTCATCGCCATGGGTGTGTCTGGAGAATGCACTGGGTTGGTTATTGCAGCAATGTTTTCCTCACGAAGCATCAATGACAATTCTCCCATTGGGAAAGCTGCTGATGGGTCATCATTCTCGGATAGGCTAACAATTAGACAACATTTACAGCTTCAACACCCACTCACCTGTCAACTTAATGACATCTTTTCCAAGGTGACACTCGGGACAAGTCCTCGAAGGGGCCACTCTTTACATTCGCCCGAGTTGCCCGATCCACACTGGGTCTGACCCCTCACCACTTCCAGGGTCACCCACTCCGGTTCTGATCCCAGCACTTCTGCTGCCCCAACTGAAATTCTGAATTTTTGTACAGTATGGGATCAGAGTGTCGGGTTTTTCCTGTCTGTGTGCACCCAGAACAAGGACAAAAAAACTGGCCCTTCGTAAATCTGAGAGACAGGGGAGTGAGAAATCCTACTCTTAGTGACACAATGTTCAGGAAAAATTTAAAAGCGAGACTGGGAATAGCCGTAGGCATATCGATTTTTAAAGTAAATACCCAACTTGGGACATAGGGGACAGTTCTGATTGAACTGAACAAAGTTCCCTCAGAGCATCACAACTGGGCACCACAATTCTGCCATCGCAGACGTCTCTACTGCTGATCTGAGAGCTGGGCCAGTGAAAAGTCTGGTGACTCCTGGAGGCAGCTGAGATTGGAACTGGAACTCAGATCATTCTTCTATTGTTGGGAGCAACAGGCAGACAAGAACGAGATCAAACCACTTTCCAGGATGGTTTCATCAAACAGGGATTTCCTTTTACCGAGAATTCCTTTGCTTGTCTCACAAAGCACCACTGACAGATGTGTAAACTCAATAATGAAATCATACCAACAAGGAAACGTCAACGATGAAAAGAAAATTGAAGCAGACAATTTACAATTTTGTATTTATAACAGCAAAGCCCTTTGCAATGAAGAGATTTAATGAGTGAATCTTGATGAATGCTTGGTACCTTGCTGCAGTGCCTACATCAATGGCATGTCAACATGTGTTACAAGGTAATGACACATTGAAAGGCTTGACTTCAAACACAATTCAAGCAACTTTCTCGATGTGGAAGAAGTTAAAGATTGTCTCTTCTCATTTAGGCTCACTGCTTGTTTCGTCACCTCAGACAATGATGGACACAATGTCCACTGATTGAATCATATGGATTGACTGGCAGTTTTAATGAGATTCATGAACAAACTTTGGATAGAGCAGCAAAGGCAAGACACTCTGGTGACATTCAAGAAACAGTTCAATACTGTAAAAAAAAACTCTGGAGGTTTGGATGAATATAGAACATAGAACAGTACAGCACAGTACAGGCCCTTCGGCCCACAATGTTGCGCCGACCACTTACCCCAATCTAAGATCAGCCTAACCTCCACCCCTTCAATTTACTGCTATCCATGTGCCTGTCCAAGAGTTGCTTAAATGTCCCTAATGACTCTGACTCCACCACCTCTGCTGGCAGTGCATTCCACACACCCACCACTCTCTGTAAAAAACCTACCTCTGACATCTCCCCTCTACCTTCCTCCAATCACCTTAAAGTTATACCCAGTCATGACAGCCATTTCTGCTCTGGGGAAAGGTACCTGGCTATCCACTCTATCCATGCCTCTCATCAACTTGTACACCTCTCTTCCTTCGCTCCAGTGAGAAAAGCCCTATCTGCCTCAACCTTTCTTCAAATGACATGCCCTCTATCATGATATGTGGACACACACGTAATGATATACAGACAAGCAGCTAATGGACACAGAGAACAGGACATGACCAATAAGCAGGCAGGACACTCAGGGGTGGGATCTGACTATAAAAGACACGAGGCACTCACACTCCGCCTCTTTCCACTGATGAACATCTAGAGAGTCAGTCAAGGGTGTTGTTACAATCTCACACCTCCAGCACGTGGCTAACAGCTAGTCTGGTTCAGTCAGACAGAGTAACCACACTTAGGTTAGCAGAGACTCGAACTCACAGAGAACTGTGCTAACTGTGCTATTAGTTCAATAAACCTGATTGAACTGACTTCAAGGTCTGGAGTATCTTTTTGATCTAAGCTGCATCCAGCTGCAGCCAGTGTTATACCAGTGTACCTAACACGACATGATACCAGGAGACTACTAATTTAAGGTGGCTTACCTCAGTCCGTTCCGTGATGACCAGCGAATGTATCCCGGCACCATGGAGAATATTCAGGCTCCTCACCAGCTCAGGATCTCCGGCAATCTCAGTGCCAACTGGTGGATATTCAAGCAAAAGTTTCTGCTGTACATCGAAGCCTCAGATCTCGAGGGTGAGTCTGATGCAAGAAAGATCGCGCATCTCCTCTCGACAGCGGGTGATCAAGCCATCAAACTCTTCAACTCATTTAACTTCACCGAAGGCCAGGACAAGACAAATTTTGAGACCATCCTGGACAAGTTCAACAGTCACTGTGAAGTGGACACCAATGAAATCTTCGAGCGCAACATATTCAAACAATGTCTTCAAGGTAAAGATGAATCTTTCAATGCCTTCTTAACTAACCTCCGCCAGCTAGCGCAATCCTGCAACTTTGGTGATACGGCTGATTCCATGATCAGAGACCAAATCGTGTTTGGAGTTCACTCTGGTCCTCTGAGAGAGCAGCTACTGAAAATTAAGCATATGACCCTGCCAGTCGCGATTGAAACATATACAGAGCATGAGCATGCAGAAAATCGGTATTCCCAATACAAATCAGCTGGAAATGAGAAACTAGCCTCCCACGAGGCAGAGAGTGTGCAGGCCATCTCCCAGATGCAGCGCCTCAGCATTGAAGACAGCGGCCATCTCGTTTGCTTTTCCCGGAGCCCCACGCATGCGCGATGCGAACGGGATAATGAAGTGGCCGACACCCACACTGCACAGGTGCAAACGTCTGCCGGCCGCACTGTGCACATGCGACGATGTACACCGCGTCACGACGCCGACGTCCTGACGTGCCCGAACTGCGGCAATGCCCACTTAAAGGGACACTGCCCTGCAAGAAGCAGGCGATGTTTAAACTGCGGGAAGCCTGGACACTATACAGCCTTGTGCAGGTCTGCCCCAGTCAGGGGCCAGCGCTCCCAATTCCGACGACGGCGCATTCAGAGTGTGGAACAACCATTACAGGATTCTGATCCTGGCAGTACAACAGATCCAGGGACGAGTGCCTGGAGTCCGCCTATCGTGTGGGCATCATTACTACACGTGAACATGCCACACCTAACTCATCTCGCATTCAGTCCACACTCGCTGTGGATTCAGAGGATGAATGGCGGCGGTGATGCAGGTCAACCGCTGCTCCATCGTGTCCAAGCTGGACACAGGTGCTTCTGCCAACCTCCTCTCACTGGCAGATTTCAAACGCATCAAGAAGCCCCCGAAGGTCCTTCCAGCAGCCTGCCAGCTCCTGGACTATAACAGTAATGCCATCACGGCACTGGGGTCCTGCCATCTACTCGTCTCCAACCGGAGTACCCATGCACGGCTAAGGTTTGAAATTGTCAAGCGGACAGGGCATCCCTACTGGGCGCGCATGCCTACAGAAAGCTAAACCTGGTACAGCGGGTTTATTCAACAACATCCTCCAACGTGGATCTTCAGGCTGGCATTGACAACATCCTCGCTCAGTATCCAGATATGTTTGACAGCATGGGCACTTCGCCATATCGGTATAAAATCCTACTGCGACCTGATGCCAAGCCAGTGGTCCACGCAGCACGCTGGGTCCCAGCTCCACTGAAGGGGCGCCTGAAGGAACAGCTCAAGGAGCTGCAGCAGCAGGGGATCATTTCCAGGGTAACGGAACCAACTGACTGGGTCAGCTCGATGGTGGTGGTTAAAACACCCTCTGGAGACCTGCCAATATAATGCGTGAACACTACCCCATCCCGAAGCAAGAGGAACTCACCAGTGAGGTGGCACATGCCCGGTTTTTCACCAAGTTAGATGCGCCACATAGATTCTGGCAAATCCAGCTGGAGAGTCCATCAGAAGGCCCTGCACCTTCAACACACCGTTTGGCAGGTCCTGCTATAACCGTCTGCCTGTTCGGCATCGTCTCGGCATCGGAGATATTTCATCGCATCATACAGCGGATGATGGAGGGCATTGAAGGGGTTTGTGTGTACGTGGCGATGTCATCATATGGTCCACGACCCCTGAGGAGCATGTTTCCCGTCTCCAGCAGGTATTCCGCCGTGTCCACGCCAACGACCTGAAGCTGAACAGGGCCAAAAGTTGCTTTGGCACGTCGACACTCAAGTGCCCAGGAGACCAGATCTCTCAGCCGGGCATGCACCCGGACACAGACAAGGTCAAGGCCATCGCAGCCATGAAGGTCCCGGAAGACAAGAAGGCAGTATTGCGCTTCCTGGGCATGGTCAATTTTCTGGGCAAGTATTGCACATTCTCCCCGTGTCTGCGTGGGTTTCACCCCCACAATCCAAAAATGTGTAGAGTAGGTGGATTGGCCATGCTAAACTGCCCCCTTAATTGGAAAAAATAATTGGGTAATCTAAATTTATTTAAAAAAAAAAAAAATTCTGGGCAAGTTCATCCCAAACATGGCCTCACACACCACGGCCCTACGAAACCTAGTGAAGAAGTCCACTGCCTTTGAGTGAAAGGTGGCCCATCAGGCAGAGTGGAAGGCGGCCCATCAGGCAGAGTGGAAGGCGGCCCATCAGGCAGAGTGGAAGGCGGCCCATCAGGCAGAGTGGAAGGCGGCCCATCAGGCAGAGTGGAAGGCGGCCCATCAGGCAGAGTGGAAGGCGGCCCATCAGGCAGAGTGGAAGGTGGCCCATCAGGCAGAGTGGAAGGTGGCCCATCAGGCAGAGTGGAAGGCGGCCCATCAGGCAGAGTGGAAGGCGGCCCATCAGGCAGAGTGGAAGGCGGCCCATCAGGCAGAGTGGAAGGTGGCCCATCAGGCAGAGTGGAAGGTGGCCCATCAGGCAGAGTGGAAGGTGGCCCATCAGGCAGAGTGGAAGGCGGCCCATCAGGCAGAGTGGAAGGCGGCCCATCAGGCAGAGTGGAAGGTGGCCCATCAGGCAGAGTGGAAGGCGGCCCATCAGGCAGAGTGGAAGGTGGCCCATCAGGCAGAGTGGAAGGCGGCCCATCAGGCAGAGTGGAAGGCAGCCCATCAGGCAGAGTGGAAGGTGGCCCATCAGGCAGAGTGGAAGGCAGCCCATCAGGCAGAGTGGAAGGCGGCCCATCAGGCCGAGTGGAAGGCGGCCCATCAGGCAGAGTGGAAGGCGGCCCATCAGGCAGAGTGGAAGGCGGCCCATCAGGCAGAGTGGAAGGCGGCCCATCAGGCAGAGTGGAAGGCGGCCCATCAGGCAGAGTGGAAGGCGGCCCATCAGGCAGAGTGGAAGGCGGCCCATCAGGCAGAGTGGAAGGCGGCCCATCAGGCAGAGTGGAAGGCGGCCCATCAGGCAGAGTGGAAGGTGGCCCATCAGGCAGAGTGGAAGGCGGCCCATCAGGCAGAGTGGAAGGCGGCCCATCAGGCAGAGTGGAAGGTGGCCCATCAGGCAGAGTGGAAGGCGGCCCATCAGGCAGAGTGGAAGGTGGCCCATCAGGCAGAGTGGAAGGCGGCCCATCAGGCAGAGTGGAAGGCGGCCCATCAGGCAGAGTGGAAGGCGGCCCATCAGGCAGAGTGGAAGGCAGCACGTCAGGCAGAGTGGAAGGCGGCCCATCAGGCAGAGTGGAAGGCAGCACGTCAGGCAGAGTGGTTGGAGGTGAAAGCCAAGCTCACCATGGCACCCGTATTGGCATTTTTCGACCCAGACAGGGAAACAAAAATCTCGACAGATGCGAGACAGGATGGCATCGGTGCGGTCCTGCTCCAACACGATGACACTGCATTCTGGGCACCAGCTGCCTACGCATAAAGTGCAATGACGCTCACCGAACAAAGGTATGCACAAATAGAGAAGGAAAGCCTGCGCCTCCTCACTGGCATTCTCAAGTTTCACGACTATGTCTACAGCCTGCCGACATTCACAGTCAAGAGGGATCACAGGCCCCTGGTCCACATTATCTACAAGGACTTTAATGACATGATGCCTCGGTTGCAGCGCATCCTCCTCAAACTGGGAATGTACGACTTTGACCTGGTCTACATGCCTGGCAAGGAGCTCTTCATTGCTGATACACTGTCCCACTCCATCACCCCCGCTCCATCACCCCCGCTCCATCACCCCCGCTCCATCACCCCCGCTCCATCACCCCCGCTCCATCACCCCCGCTCCATCACCCCCGCTCCATCACCCCCGCTCCATCATCGTGCCTAGTGAACCACCGAACGTCATCCAGCAAATTGAGTCACAGGTTGAGTCATAGGTACAGCTGTGTGCGAGCATCCTCCCAGCATCTGATGAGAAGGTGATTCGTATCCGTGAGGAGACAGCCAAAGACCCCCTCTTGCAGCGTGTTGTGCAACACCTCACCAATGGCTGGCAAAAAGGGCAGTGCCCTCAATTTTTCAATGTAAAGGACGACCTGACAGTGGTTGATGGTATCCTCCTCAAACTGGACTGGATTGTAATTCCACACAGTCTCCAGAGTTTGGTGCTCCGTCAAATCCATGAGGGCCACCATAAGGGTGTGGAAAAGTGCAGATGCAGAGCCAGGCAGGCTGTCTACTGGCCCGGGATCAGCCAGGACATCGCGAACATGGTCCTTAACTGTGCAACCTGTCAATGCTTCCAGCCAGCGCAGAGTAAGGAGACACTTCAGCAGCATGAAATCGAAACCTCTCCGTGGTCCAAGGTTGGCATTGGCCTCTTTCATGCAAATGGTCTTGATTACGTGTTAATCATTGATTATTTTTCCAATTACCCTGAAGTCATGAAGCTCTCAGACCTCACATCTCGGACTGTCATCAAGGCCTGTAAGGCTACGTTCTCCAGGTATGGTATCCCACTCACTGTCATGAGTGACAATGGCCCCTGCTTCAGCAGCCATGAATGGTCTCTGTTTGCCCAGTCGCATCAGTTCAAACACGTCACTTCCAGCCCACACTATCCATAGCCAAACGGGAAGGTTGAGAAAGGGGTGCACATAGTGAAGCAGCTCATCCGCAACGCCACGGATCCTGCGTCTGACATTCACCTTGCGCTGCTTGCGTACAGGGCGACCCCACTGTCCACTGGCATGTCGCCAGCTCAACTCCTGATAAACAGGGACCTGCGAACGACACTTCCAGCCATCCACGTGCCCGACCTGGATCACCTCCCGGTGCTGCAAAAGGTGCAGCAACTCCGAGACCAGCAAAAGCAGGGCCATGAAGCTCATGCCACCGATTTGTCCGTGTTATCCCCATCCAACACTGTTCGAGTCAAGATCCCCGATGAAGTCTGGTCAGATCCAGCTGTCGTTGTTCGACAGGCTGCGCCCCGCTCGTATGTTGTGCGTCTGGCTGATGGTTCTGTTGTGTGACGAAACAGACGGGCACTGCACAAAGTTGCCTGCCCACAACCACATTCTTTTTTGTTTCCTTCTGTTGTTTTGCCACCTCCTGATACCTCGACTCACGAGGCCACCAGTCAGGCTTCAATCCCGCCCATCAAGGCTCCGTCGTCCCCACCACCACCTCTCCGCCGGTCGACCAGGATCAAACGCAAGCCCCAGAGACTGGACTGGACTTATGAACATTTGTTCTGTTTGCTATGTTCTGTGTTCTTGCATTAGATAGCTGTTTTCACATGTACATATGTTCACATCCACTGCATGTACATATGTTAATATTGGCTTATTCTTGTAAATACGTTCACATATGTCATCCAAACATAAAAAAAGGGACAATGTCATGATATGCGGACACACAATTAATGACATACAGACAAGCAGCTAATGGACACAGAGAACAGGACGTGACCAATAAGCAGGCAGGATACTCCGGGGTGGGATCTGACTATAAAAGACACGAGCCGCTCACACTCCGCCTCTTTCCACTGATGAACATCTAGAGAGTCAGTCAAGGGTGTTGTTACAATCTCACTCCTCCACCATGTGGCTAACAGCTAGTCTGGTTCAGTCAGACAGAGTAACCACACTTAGGTTAGCAGAGACTCGAACTCACAGAGAACTGTGCTAACTGTGCTATTAGTTCAATAAACCTGATTGAACTGACTTCAAGGTCTGGAGTATCTTTTTGATCTAAGCTGCATCCAGTTGCAGCCAGTGTTATACCAGTGTACCTAACACGACACCCTCCAGTCGAGGCAACATCCTGGTAAATCCCCTCTCCACCCTCTCCAAAGCATCCACATCCTTCTAATAATGAGGTGACCAGAACTGGACACAATATTCCAAGTGTGGTCTAACCAGGTTTTTATAAAGCTGCAGCAAAACTTCACAGCTCTTAAACGCAATCCCCCTGTTAATGAAAGCCAACATACCATACGCCTTCTTAACAACCCTATCAGCCTGGGTGACAACTTTGAGGGATCTATGTACGTGGAACCCAAGATTCCTCTGTTCCTCCACACTTCCAAAAATCCTTTCTTTTACCCTGTATTCAGCATTCAAATTCGACCTTCCAAAATGAATCACTCCACACTTATCTCGGTTGAACTCCATCTGCCACTTCTCAGCCCAGCTCTGCATCCTGTCAATGTCCTGCTGTAACCTGCAACAGCCCTCAACACTATCTACAACTCCACCAACCTTCGTGTTATCGGCAAACTTACTAACCCACCCTTCCACTTCCTCATCCAAGTCATTTATAAAAACCACAAAGAGCAGAGGTCCCAGAACATATCCCTGAAGATGGGCTGAATGGCTGCAATTGCCTTGTGCGTATCCCCACTCTCTGCTCATAATTATAGTTATGAAAATTAGCAACAATATTTATAGTCACTGCTTGGTTTGTCATTTCAGCAAAATAGTACTTGACGTGTTTCACAATTCAGACTCTAACTTCTTGTTTGAGGAAAGTACATAATTGTTGCCACGGTTCTGATGACCTGATGCAAGTTAGTTCCAGTGTGTTAACTGAATTTCAATTGTGTTCAGTTGTATGCAGGGGGAGAGCAGTAAATGGAGTTTTATTTGACGACACAGAGGCACGTTTAAAGATCTCACGCTGACTTTTACCTCCTAGTGGGCATGTTTCACATAAAATAGGGCAAGTGCTCATCCCCCCCCACCTTCCTGCCCATCCCCGAGATCTCTCCTACCCTGACTTGGAAATATATCGGCCGTTCCTTCACTGTCATTGGGGCAACATTCTGGATCTTCCTCCCTAACAGCACAGGAGGTGTACCTACATCTCAAAGACGGCAGCGGCTCAAGAAGCCACTCACCCCAGCTTCTGAAAGGTAACCAGGGATGGACAATAATAGAATTTACAGTGCAGAAGGAGGCCAATCGGCCCATCGAGTCTGCACCAGCTCCCGGAAAGAGCACCCTACCCAAGGTTAACACCTCCACCCTATTCCCATAACCCAGTAACCCCACCCAACACTAAGGGCAATTTTGGACACTAAGGGGAATTTATCACGGCCAATCCACCTAACCTGCACATCTTTGGACTGTGGGAGTAAACCGGAGCACCCGGAGGAAACCCACGCACACACGGGGAGGACGTGCAGACTCCGCACAGACAGTGACCCAAGCCGGAATCGAACCTGGGACCCTGGAGCTGTTAAGCGATTGTGCTATCCACAATTGTTGGTTTAACCAACGACGTCCACAAACCATAAATTAATTTTTTTTAAATCCTCATCCTACAAGACATGTGCGGATTATAACACCACCATATTAAAGGAATTATTAAACATCGAATAGACATGTTTTTAGGATAACTGACCCTGATGATTCGCTATCCGCACCATATACGGTTGGCATAGACGGCAAGCGGGGAGCGAGAAGTCCAATTTGTGAATTTAAATGTTTAATCAGCTGGAAGGATGGGGGGGATCTGGCGGTGTGGGGGGTGGAGAAGGGGTGTTGGGGGAATGGGGTTGTGGGGGGGGTGAGAAGGTTTTTGCGGGGGAGTGGGGTGTGTGGCAGAGCAGGAGTGTGTGGGGGAAGCTTGCTCTCTGAAGGCTGCCCTTGCTGATTGTGGATCGCTCCCCTCCCACCCCCCCTCAGGTCAAAACTCCGCTTCCTCCCAACCCACACCCTCCCTTAAACCCAACCCTTCCCCTCAGTCCTGTCCCTAACGTACTCAATCCCTCCCCTCACTCCCTTTCCCTACCTGCTCAATCCCTCCCCTCAGTCCCGTCCCTAACGTACTCATTCCCTCCCCTCACTCCTTTTCCCTACCTGCTCAATCCCTCCCCTCACTCCCTTTCCCTACCTGCTCAATCCCTCCCCTCACTCCCTTTCCCTACCTGCTCAATCCCTCCCCTCAGTCCTGTCCCTAACGTACTCAATCCCTCCCCTCACTCCTTTTCCCTACCTGCTCAATCCCTCCCCTCACTCCTTTTCCCTAACAAACTCAATCCCTCCCCTCACTGCTTTTCCCTAACAAACTCAATCCCTCCCCTCAGTCCTGTCCCTAACATACTCAATCCCTCCCCTCACTCCCTTTCCCTACCTGCTCAATCCCTCCCCTCAGTCCTGTCCCTAACGTACTCAATCCCTTCCCTCACTCCTGTCCCTAACGTACTCAATCCCTCCCCTCACTCCTTTTCCCTACCTGCTCAATCCCTCCCCTCACTCCTTTTCCCTAACAAACTCAATCCCTCCCCTCACTCCTTTTCCCTACCTGCTCAATACCTCCCCTCACTCCTTTTCCCTAACAAACTCTATCCCTCCCCTCATTCCCTTTCTCTACCTGCTCAATCCCTCCCCTCAGTCCTGTCCCTAACAAACTCAATCCCTCCCCTCACTCCTTTTCCCTACCTGCTCAATCCTTCCCCTCACCCCTTTTCCCTAACGTACTCAATCCCTCCCCTCACTCCTTTTCCCTACCTGCTCAATCCCTCCCCTCACTCCTTTTCCCTACCTGCTCAATCCCTCCCCTCACTCCTTTTCCCTAACAAACTCAATCCCTCCCCTCACTCCTTTTCCCTACCTGCTCAATCCCTCCCCTCACCCTTTTTCCCTAACAAACTCAATCCCTCCCCTCACTCCCTTTCTCCACCTGCTCAATCCCTCCCCTCAGTCCTGTCCCTAACAAACTCAATCCCTCCCCTCACTCCTTTTCCCTACCTGCTCAATCCTTCCCCTCACCCCTTTTCCCTAACGTACTCAATCCCTCCCCTCACTCCCTTTCCCTACCTGCTCAATCCCTCCCCTCAGTCCTGTCCCT
The DNA here is from genome assembly GCF_902713615.1 of Scyliorhinus canicula. NCBI lineage: Eukaryota > Metazoa > Chordata > Chondrichthyes > Carcharhiniformes > Scyliorhinidae > Scyliorhinus > Scyliorhinus canicula. The sequence goes on from NC_052149.1 coordinate 242,871,002, forward strand.
AATGTACTCAATCCCTCTGGACTGAAGACTCCAGATGTATCTACTCCTTGACCCATAATCATTCATTTACATATGGCAAGGTACCCTCAGAGGTGGGCAGGAAGGTAGTGAGATCAGCACCCCTCCCCATTTTATGTGACCCACACGTAAAATTCAGCTTTAGGACTTTAGAAGTGTCTCTTTATGCAGTCAGATAAAACCCCCTGTAGAATGTCATGGGTTCGTCAAATTACTGACACCAAGGATATCCAACAAAGGTCACTGATTACTCAGCTCAGTAACTGCATTCAGTACTGGTGGCTCCCCAGCTCCTGCCATGTGACCTCCTCTGGAGCTGTGTCATTGCGTTCTCACCCACCACTCAGTCTCTGCCCCCTACCTAGACTTTTCCTTCTGCAGTCCCAGCAGCGGCCATTAGAATCTTCCTGGTGGGACTAATGGAATATGCTGGCCAATCAGGTTGGTGGGCAGCTCCAGAGCCCCAGACTCCCACTCCAGAGAGGGGTTAGGTGTCTCCCTCTGCCCTTGCCCGCCTGTCCAGCATTGCTTTCTGGTTGCAATGTGGGTCACAATGGAGCTTGTCGGCTCCATATCAACTCGATTTCCGTGGGGTCATCACATCCGTTTGCCCCAAATGTGTTAGTCCTCCGCTAGTTTGCTTTGCTGTGGGAGAGTAGTGCACCTTTATAATGGGCATCAATTGGCTGGGGTTCCTCATTAAGAGACACTGAAGCTATGGTGAGTTGAGGTAGGAAATGTATGTGAGTTAGGTGGTACCTGCTTGTAATGTTTCGCTCCATAAATAAGTAAAAGATTGAGTAAAGATTGTTTCCAGGAGCATCCTTCAGCAGCTTACTTTCTCAACGATCTAGGTGGTTCTCCGAGGTCCATTCATGTCCAGGAGACTAATAGACGTTGGCTGCATCCATTTATTTTCAGGAATATCTTGTTGGTAATTTTCATCTTACATTTCTCCCATAATGCTGAACAAATGGAACAGTAACGAGAATGCAGGAACTGCCAACTTACCACAGGTTATCCGTCCCATCCACTTTGGGGTGGACCTCCATTTAAGTGGCTGTATCTCCTGCTGGACCTGGGCGAGAGACTATTGGACATGTAATGGTGAAAACAGAGACCTGCTATCGAAACGTTTCATCTTGCGCTCATCATGGCAGCTCGCACGAAATGACCAATAGCACCGGGGGAATCAATTTATGCTGCATAAGAAGAGGGTGCTGATTGGCTGGCCAGCAAACTCTGATTGGTGGAGGTAATGGGGAATGCAGCATGGAACAGTTACCTGTTAAGCTTTGCTCAAATACTAACCGGGCAGAATGTATGCAGATTACAGTAAATAACAATTCTCCATCAACATTTTTATAATTGTTTATATTTCTCCCACCAGCTCTTAATCCAACCCGCAGTCTGGGGTGGAGTGGGGGGGGGGGGGGGGGGGGGGGGGGGGGGTGATTACAAATCAGGAGGTATTTGTGATATTTAAAAAGGTCTGCATCTGGTTGGAGGTAAAATCCCAGAATGATAGATAAACAATTTCATTGATAGGCGGGCGAAACACGGACATTGATTTAAAATGTTTGCAGGTGAACCAGAAAGGAAATGAGGAGAAATTATTTTACGCAGTGATTTATGATGTGAAAAGTACTACCTGAAGGATAGTGGAAACAGATGTAACTTCCTTTTTTTAAAATTTAGAATACCCAATTCAGTTTTTTCCAATTAAGGGGCAATTTAGTGTGTTCAACCCACCTAGCCTGCAAATCTTTGGGTTGTGGGGGGCGAAACCCACGCAGACACGGGGAGAATGTGCAAACTCCACACGGACAGTGACCCAGAGCTGGGATCGAACCTGGGACCTCGGCGCCGTGAGGCAGCAGGGCTAACCCACTTCAATGCAATAGTTAATGTGAAAAACATATTCTAGATTTACAGTCTGATTGGTTATTTAAAATTGCAGATTAAACTATAACACACAGAAGAAAATTTCATTCTAACATCATAAAGCCATGAATCAGTGTCACTGAAAGGATGAGATAGGGGCTAGATACGTGAAGGTCAAAATGGAGCAGCATTCTATTCATATTTAGGGCACTTGATAAATTTGTACGGTCATTTTGGAGACATGGATAGAGCAGGGCGAGGAATGGTTGTTGCAGGTGCCGGGGTTTAGATATTTCAGTAAGTTCAGGGAAGGTGGTAAGAGAGGGGGAGGGGTGGCATTGTTAGTCAAGGACAGTATTACAGTGGCTGAGAGGACATTTGATGAGGATTCGAATACTGAGGTAGTATGGGCTGAGTTAAGAAACAGCAAAGGAGAGGTCACCCTGTTAGGGGTTTTCTATAGGCCTCTGAAAAGTTCCAGAGATGTAGAGGTAAGGATTGCAAAGATGATTCTGGATAGGAGCGAGTGTAACAGGGTAGTTGTTATGGGGGACTTTAACTTTCCAAATATTGATTGGAAACACTATAGTTCGAGTACTATAGATGGGTCTGTTTTTGTCCAATGTGTGCAGGAGGGTTTCCTGATACAGTGTGTAGATAGGCCAACAAGAGGCGAGGCCGTATTGGATTTGGTACTGGGTAATGAACCAGGACAGGTGTTAGATTTGGAGGTAGGTGAGCATTTTGGTGATAGTGAGCACAATTCGATTATGTTTACTTTAGCGATGGAAAGGGATAGGTATAAACCGCAGGGCAAGAGTTATTGCTGGGGGAAAGGCAATTATGATGCGATGAGGCAAGACTTAGGATGCATCGCCTGGAGAGGAGAACTGCAGGGGATGGACACAATGGAAATGTGGAGCATGTTCAAGGAACAGCTACTGCGTGTCTTGATAAGTATGTACCTGTTAGGCAGGGAGGAAGTGGTCAAGTGAGGGAACCATGGGTTACTAAAGCAGTTGAATCACTTGTCAAGAGGAAGAAGGAGGCTTATGTGAAAATGAGACGTGATGGTTCAGTTGGGTCGCTTGAGAGTTACAAGTTAGCTAGGAAGGCTCTAAAGAGAGAGCTAAGAAGAGCCAGGCGAGGACATGAGAAGTCTTTGGCAGGTAGGATCAAGGATAACCCTAAAGCTTTCTATAGGTATGTCAGGAATAAAAGAATGACTAAGGTAAGAGTAGGGCCAGTCAAGGACAGTAGTGGGAAGTTGTGCGTAGAGTCCGAGGAGATAGGAGAGGTGCTAAATGAGTATTTTTCGTCAGTATTCACACAGGAAAAAGACAAAGTTGTCGAGGAGAATACTGAGATACACGCTGCTAAACTAGAAGGGCTTGAGGTTCATAAGGAGGAGGTGTTAGCAATTCTGGAAAGTGTGAAAATAGATAAGTCCCCTGGGCCGGATGGGATTTATCCTAGGATTCTCTGGGAAGGTAGGGAGGAGATTGCTGAGCCTTTGGCTTTGATCTTTAAGTCATCTTTGTCTACAGGAATAGTGCCAGAGGACTTGAGGATAGCAAATGTTGTCCCCTTGTACAAGAAGGGGAGTAGAGATAATCCCGGTAACTATAGACCAGTGAGCCTTACATCTGTTGTGGGAAAAGTATTGGAAAGGTCTATAAGAGATAGGATCAAGGATAACCCTAAAGCTTTCTATAGGTATGTCAGGAATAAAAGAATGACTAAGGTAAGAGTAGGGCCAGTCAAGGACAGTAGTGGGAGGGGGGGGTGTGGCATTGTTAATCAAGGAAAGTATTACGGCGGTAGAAAGGACGCTTGAGGACTCGTCTACTGAGGCAGTATGGGCCGAGGTTAGGAACAGTAGAGGAGAGGCCACCCTGTTGGGAGTTGTCAATAGACCTCCGATTAGTTCCAGAGATGTAGAGGAAGGGATTGCAAAGATGATTCTTGACAGGAGCGAGAGTAACAGGGTAGTTGTTATGGGGGACTTTAACTTTCCAAATATTGACTGGAAATACTATAGTTCGAGTACTATAGATGGGTCAGTTTTTGTGCAGTGTGTGCAGGAGGGTTTTCTGACACAGTATGTAGACAGGCCAACAAGGGGCGAGGCCACATTGGATTTGATACTGGGTAATGAACCCGGCCAGGTGTTAGATTTAGATGTAGGTGAGCACTTTGGTGATAGTGATCACAACTCGGTTATGTTTACTTTAGCAATGGGCAGGGATAGGTATATACCGCAAGGCAAGAATTATAGCTGGGGGAAAGGCAATTATGATGCTATTCGGCAAGATTTAGGATGTATAGGATGGGGAAGGAAACTGCAGGGGATGGGTACAATCGAAATGTGGAGCTTTTTCAAGGAACAGCTACTGCGTGTCCTTGATAAGTATGCACCTGTCAGGCAGGGAGGAAGTTGTCGAGCAAGGGAACCGTGGTTTACAAAGGAAGTTGAAGCACTTGTCAAGAGGAAGAAGAAGGCTTATGTTAGGATGAGACATGAAGGCTCAGTTAGGGCACTTGAGAGTTACAAGTTAGCCAGGAAGGACCTAAAGGGAGAGTTAAGAAGAGCGAGGAGAGGACACGAAAAGTCGTTGGCGGATAGGATCAAGGAAAACCCTAAGGCTTTCTATAGGTATATCAGGAACAAAAGAATGACTAGAGTAAGATTAGGGCCAATCAAGGATAGTAGTGGAAAGTTGTGTGTGGAATCAGAGGAGATAGGGGAAGCATTAAATGGATATTTTTCGTCAGTGTTTACACTGGAGAAAGACAATGTTGTCGAGGAGAACACTCAGGTTCAGTCGACCAGGCTAGATGGAATTGAGGTTCAAAAGGAGGAGGTGTTAGCAATTTTAGAAAATGTCAAAATAGATAAGTCTCCTGGGCCAGATGGGATTTATCCTAGGATTCTCTGGGAAGCCAGGGAGGAGATTGCAGAGCCTTTGTCCTTGATCTTTATGTCGTCTTTGCCGACAGGAATAGTGCCGGAAGACTGGAGGATAGCAAATGTTGTCCCCTTGTTCAAGAAGGGGAGTAGAGACAACCCTGGTAATTATAGACCTGTTAGCCTTACTTCGGTTGTGGGTAAAATGTTGGAAAAGGTTATAAGAGATAGGGTTTATAACCATCTTGAAAAGAACAAGTTAATTAGCGATACTCAACACGGTTTTGTGAAGGGTAGGTCATGTCTCACAAACCTTATTGAGTTCTTTGAGAAGGTGACCAAACAGGTGGATCAGGATAAAGCTGTTGATGTGGTGTAAATGGATTTCAGTAAGGCGTTTGATAAGGTTCCCCACGGTAGGCTATTGCAGAAAATAAGGAAGTATGGAATTGAAGGTGATTTAGCGGTTTGGATCAGTAATTGGCTAGCTGAAAGAAGACAGAGGGTGGTGGTTGATGGCAAATGTTCATCCTGGAGTTCAGTTACTAGTGGTGTACCGCAAGGATCTGTTTTGGGGCCACTGCTGTTTGTCATTTTTATAAATGACCTGGAAGAGGGTGTAGAAGGATGTGTTAGTAAATTTGCAGACGACACGAAGGTCGGTGGAGTTGTGGATAGTGCTGAAGGATGTTATAGGATACAGAGGGACATAGATAAGCTGCAGAGCTGGGCTGAGAGGTGGCAGATGGAGTTTAATGCGGAAAAGTGTGAGGTGGTTCACTTTGGAAGGAGTAACAGGAATGCAGAGTACTGGGCTAATGGCAAGATTCTTGGTAGTGTAGATGAACAGAGAGATCTCGGCATCCAGGTACATAAATCCCTGAAAGTTGCCACCCAGGTTAATAGGGCTGTTAAGAAGGCATATGGTGTGCTAGCCTTTATAAGCAGGGGGATTGAGTTTCGGAACCACAAGGTCATGCTGCAGCTGTACATAACTCTGGTGCGGCCGCACCTGGAGTACTGCGTGCAGTTCTGGTCACCACATTATAGGAAGGATGTGGAAGCTTTGGAAAGGGTTCAGAGAAGATTTACTGGGATGTTGCCTGGTATGGAGGGAAGGTCTTACGAGGAAAGGCTCAGGGAATTGAGGTTGTTTTCGTTAGAGAGGAGAAGGCTGAGAGGTGACTTAATAGAGACATATAAGATAGTCAGAGGGTTAGATAGGGTGGACAGTGAGAGTCTTTTTCCTCGGATGGTGATGACCAATACGAGGGGACATAGCTAGTGGTGTGCCACAAGGATCTGTTTTGGGGCCGTTGCTGTTTGTCATTTTTATAAATGACCTGGAGGAGGGCGTAGAAGGATGGGTGAGTAAATTTGCAGATGACACTAAAGTCGGTGGAGTTGTGGACAGTGCGGAAGGATGTTACAAGTTACAGAGGGACATAGATAAGCTGCAGAGCTGGGCTGACAGGTGGCAAATGGAGTTTAATGCAGAAAAGTGTGAGGTGATTCATTTTGGAAGGAATAACAGAAAGGCAGAGTACTGGGCTAATGGTAAGATTCTTGGTAGTGTGGACGAGCAGAGAGATCTCGGTGTCCATGTCCATAGATCCCTGAAAGTTGCCACCCAGGTTGAGAGGGTTGTTAAGAAGGCGTACGGTGTGTTAGCTTTTATTGGTAGAGGAATTGAGTTTTGGAGCCATGAGGTCACCAGGGGCTGGTTTAGCTCACCAGGCTAAATCGCTGGCTTTTAAAGCAGACCAAAGCAGGCCAGCAGCACGGTTCGATTCCCGTACCAGCCTCTCCGGACAGGCGCCGGAATGTGGTGACTAGGGGCTTTTCACAGTAACTTCATTGAAGCCTACTCGTGACAATAAGCGATTTTCATTTCATTTCATTTCATGTTGCAGTTGTACAAAACTCTGGTGCGGCAGCATTTGGAGTATTGTGTGCTGTTCTGGTCGCCACATTATAGGAAGGATGTGGAAGCATTGGAAAGGGTACAGAGGAGATTTACAAGCATGTTGCCTGGTATGGAGGGAAGATCATATGAGGAAAGGCTGAAGGACTTGAGGCTGTTTTAGTTAGAGAGAAGAAGGTTAAGAGGGGACTTAATTGAGGCATACAAGATGATCAGAGGATTAGATAGGGTGGACATCGAGAGCCTTTTTCCTCGGATGGTGATGTCTAGCATGAGGAGACATAGCTTTAAATTGTGGGGAGATAGATATAGGACAGATATCAGAGGTAGGTTCTTTACTCAGAGAGTAGTAAGGGCGTGGAATGCCCTGCCTGCAACAGTAGTGGACTCGCCAACATTAAACGCATTCAAATGGTCATTGGATAGGCATATGGGTGATAAGGGAATAGTGTAGAGGGACTTTAGAAGGGTTTCACAGGTCGGTGCAACATCGAGGGCTGAAGGGCCTGTACTGCGCTGTAATGTTCTATGTTCTATGTTCTATGTTCTAAATGGTTATTGCATTTCAGCGCAATTTAATAAAGGTCACAGGCAACACATTTTTTCGTCCACCAGCAAAGCAGCACAGAAGTTGGAAATGTAAATGTTTGATTTGTCATTGCGCTGTCAGCATCATTAGTTAGGCCAGCATTTTTACTCATTCCTAATTATCCCAGAGAAGGTGTGGTAATATCCTGGGGGTTACCATTGACCAGACACTGAACTGGACTAGCCATAATAATGCTGTGGCTACCAGGGCAGGTCAAAGGTTAGGAATCCTACGGCGAGTAACTCACCTTCTGACCACCCCAAAGCCATTCCGCCATCCACAAGGCACAAGTCAGGAGTGTGAGGGAATACTCTCCACTTGCCTGGATGAGTGCAGCTCCAACAACACGCAAGAAGCTCGACACCATCCAGGACAAAGCATGATTGCTCCCGCTTCCACAAACATTCAATCCCTCTACCATCGATGAACAGTGGCAGCCATGTGTACCATCTACAAGATGCACTGCAGTAATTCACCAAGTTTCCTTAGCCAAACCTTCCAAACCCATGACCACTGCCATCTAGAAGGACAAGAGCAGCAGATACCTGGGAACCCCACCACCTGGAAGTTCTCCTCCAAGTCACTCACCACCCTGACTTGGAAATATATAATTGTTCCTTTACTGTTGCTGGGGCAGCATACTGGAACTTCCTGCCTAACAGCACAGTGCGTGTACCTACATCACAGGGACTGCAGCAGTTCAAGAAAAGAACTCACCACCACCTTCTGAAGTGTAACTAGGGCTGGGCAATAAATGCTGTCCTAACCAGCCACGCCCACATCCCATAAATTACTTTTTAAACATTTTGTCTGCACTATTGTGTAGGTACACCCACAGTACTGTTCGGAAGGCAGTTCTAGGATTTTAACCCAGCGACAGTGAAGGAATGGTGACATATTTTCATTTTGGGGAGCTGAGTGACTTGAGAGGAACTTGGTGGGGTTCCCATGTATCTGCTGCCCTTGCACAGTAGATGCTAGAGGTCATGGGTTTGGAAGATTCTGTTGAAGGGGCCTTCGTGAGTTGCTGCAGTGCATCTTTTAGATGGTACCACTACTGCTATGCATTGGTGGAGAGCCAATCAAGCAGGATGCCTTCTCCTGGATTATGTGAAGCTTCTTGAGTGTTGTTGGAGCTGCACTCATCCAGGAAAGCGGAGAGCATTCCATCACATTCCTTACTTGTATCTTGTATCTTGTGGACACGCTTTTCGGAGTCAGCCTGTCAGTTACTCTGCAGAATCCCCAGTCTCTGACCTGCCCTGGTAACCACAGTATTAATATGGCTATGTCCAGTTCAGTTTCTGATCAATGGTAACGCCCAGGATATTGATTGTGTGGGATTCAGAGATGGTAATGTCATTGAATGTCAAGGTGCGGTGGTTAGATCCTCTCTTGTTGGAGATGATCACTGCCTGACACTTGTGTAGAACAAAGAACAAAGAAAGTACAGCACAGGAACAGGCCCTTTGGCTCTCCAAGCCTGCGCCGATCACGTGTCCTATCTAGACCAACCTTCTGTGTCCTTCTATACCCGTCTGTTCATGTGCCTATCCAGATAAGTCTTAAAGGTCACTAACGTATCTGCCTCAGCCACCTCACTTGGCAATGCATTCCAGGCCACCACCACCCTCTGTGTAAAAAACTTCCCCCCGCACATCTCCACTGAACCTTCCCCCCTCACCTTGAACTTGCGCCCCCATGTAATTTTAAATTCCTCCCTGGGAAAAAGCCTCCAACTGTTCACTCTACCTATACCCCTAATATTTTTATAAAGTTCTATCAGGTCGTCCCTCAGCCTCCGTCTCTCTCGGGAGAACAATCCCAGTTTATTCAATCTCTCCTCAATAGCCAATACCCTCCATACCAGGCAACATCCTGGTAAACCTTTTCTGTACTCTTTCCAAAGCCTCCACGTCCTTCTGGGTAGTGCGGTGACCAGAATTGGACACAGTATTCCAAATGTGGCCCAACCAACGTTCTATATAACTGTAAAATAATTTTCGAGCTTTTATACTCGATACCCCACCCTATGAAGGTAAGCATGCCATATTTTGTCATTTTTATAAATGACCTAGAGGAGGGCGCAGAAGGATGGGTGAGTAAATTTGCAGACGACACTAAAGTCGGTGGAGTTGTAGACATTGCGGAAGGATGTTGCATTGCGGAAGGACATAGATAAGCTGCAGAGCTGGGCTGAGAGGTGGCAAATGGAGTTTAATGTGGAGAAGTGTGAGGTGATTCACTTTGGAAAGAATAACAGAAATGCGGAATATTTGGCTAATGGTAAAATTCTTGGTAGTGTGGATGAGCAGAGGGATCTCGGTGTCCATGTACATAGATCCCTGAAAGTTGCCACCCAGGTTGATAGGGTTGTGAAGAAGGCCTATGGTGTGTTGGCCTTTATTGGTAGAGGGATTGAGTTCCGGAGCCATGAGGTCATGTTGCAGTTGTACAAAACTCTAGTACGGCCGCATTTGGAGTATTGCGTACAGTTCTGGTCGCCTCATTATAGGAAGGACGTGGAAGCTTTGGAACGGGTGCAGAGGAGATTTACCAGGATGTTGCCTGGTATGGAGGGAAAATCTTATGAGGAAAGGCTGATGGACTTGAGGTTGTTTTCGTTAGAGAGAAGAAGGTTAAGAGGTGACTTAATAGAGGCATACAAAATGATCAGAGGGTTAGATAGGGTGGACAGCGAGAGCCTTCTCCCGCGGATGGAGGTGGCTAGCACGAGAGGACATAGCCTTAAATTGAGGGGTAATAGATATAGGACAGAGGTCAGAGGTGGGTTTTTTACGCAAAGAGTGGTGAGGCCGTGGAATGCCCTACCTGCAACAGTAGTGAACACGCCAACATTGAGGGCATTTAAACATTTATTGGATAAGCATATGGATGATAAGGGCATAGTGTAGGTTAGATGGCCTTTAGATTTTTTCCATGTCGGTGCAACATCGAGGGCCGAAGGGCCTGTACTGCGCTGTATCATTCTATGTTCTATATGCTTTCTTGACCACCATTTCCACCTGTGCTGCCACTGTTAAGGATCTGTGGACCTGCACGCCCAGATCTCTCTGTGTCTCTGCTCCTGATGGTTCTGCCATTTATTTTATAGCTCCCACCTGAATTGGATCTCCCAAAATGCATCACCTCGCATGAATGTAATTTGCCACTTGTCAGCCCAAGCCTGGATATTGTCCAGGTCTTGCTGCATTTGGACCTGGACTGCTTCATTATCTGAGGAATCGGAAATGGTGCTGAACACTGTGCAATCAATTTGACATCAGCACATTTAGCACTTGTTTGACGAATCTGTATTGGAAACCCAGTCCTACCCGGTAACCAAATATTTGACTCTCCTCCGTGTGCCTGAGGCCACTCAACCATATAGAACCAGAATCTCCCAGATTCCAACCTCGTTTTCATGAAGTTAGTTGACCTTGGTTAGCCCGCAGTCGTGATTCTATAAACTAGTTCAGAACTCTTAGCTTGGGTGGAGGAATGGGAGGGGGTGGGGAGGAGCTGCAAAGTGGGCCGGAGGGGGGAGGGGGGGGGGGGGGTGAAATTAACCAACTTTTCTGGTGGCGAATAACCTTTACCTTTTTCTGAAATTGGACAAATATGAGGATCAGATGAGGATGGAATCAGATTCAGTGTGAAAGCTCCTTGATAAACTAAACAATTTCTGATAGTTACTCTCAAAGTTCAAAGTGTTAGGACTCCAATCACCAAGAATTATATTCTCTTTTATTTAATTGGAAGGACATGGAATTATTTGGAAACTTGGGGAACTGACCTGCATCTTTTTAAAATTATAAGTTCGTTTTGCTTTGTGAACAAGCTACCTTTTGTAAGAAGTCACAAAACTTCAGCTAAATGGCCAGAAAGGCACCTCAAAAGAGAAAAAATAATTATTAACGTGAGCTTTCAAACTAGTTCGGAGGCTGTGAGTTCCTGGTTATACATTGGAAACCACACTCCGCGAGGAGTTTCTGTTTTGAACTTTTGTTTTGGGCTCAGGTTGGGAATAGAATGTCATAGAATTTACCGTGCAGAAGGAGGCCGTTCAGCCCATCGGGTCTGCACCGGCCCTTGGAAAGAGAACCCTATCCAAGCCCACACCACCATCCTATCCCTGTAACCCCAACTGACCTTTTTTGGACACTAAGTGCAATTTATCATGGCCAATCCACCTAACACTCACATCTTTTGACTGTGGGAGGAAACCAGAGCACCCGGAGGAAACCCACGCAGACACGGGGAGAAAGTGCAAACTCCGCACAGACAGTGACCCAAGCTGGGAAGCGAACCTGGGACCCTGGAGCTGTGAAGCAACTGTGCTAACCATTGTGCTACCGTGCTGCCCATAAACTGAATAAACTGAAAAAGAGAAGGCTGCTTATATTGCTCTCTCCATGCCTTTTCTGAAATTGTCTGCCTTGTCTGAGCCTTCAACACATCATCAATGAAGATGAACATCTTGCCAAGGTCATCCCCACACCCCCACTACTGGCCTTCAAACAACCGCGCAACCTCAAACAAACCATTGTTTGCAGCAAATTACCCAGCCTTCAGAACAGCAACCACAACACCACAAAACCCTGCCAGGGCAATCTCTGCAAGACATGCCGGATCATCGACGTGGATGCCACCATTACCCATGAGAACACCACCCACCAGGTACGTGGTACATACTCGTGCGACTCAGCCAACGTTTTCTACCTCATACGCTGCAGGAAAGGATGTCCCGAAGCGTGGTACATTGGCAAGACGATGCAGACGCTGCAACAATGGATGAATGGACATCGCGCGACAATCACCAGGCAGGAATGTTCCCTTCCAGTTGGGGAACACTTCAGCAGTCAAGGGCATTCAGCCTCTGATCTCCGGGTAAGCGTTCTCCAAGGCGGCCTTCAGGACGGGTGACAATGCAGAATCGGCGAGCAGAAACTGGTGGCCAAGTTCTGCACGCATGAGGACAGCCTCAACCAGGATCTCGGGTTCATGTCACGTTACACGCAACTCCCACCATACTGCCCGGGTTTGCAGAGTCCCACTAACTGTCCTGGTTTGAGACAATTCACACCTCTATTACCTGTGATTATCACTCACTCCACTCACATTGTGTGTTCCTGTAAAGACTTGTTTACCTGTAAAGACTCTCATTCCAACCATTCATCATATTCCAATCTGTAATTATCTTGTAATTGTCTCTCTCCCATATACGCTGTGATTGTGAACCTGCCTCCACTTCACCTGATGAAGGAGCAGTGCTCCGAAAGCTTGTGATTTCAAATAAACCTGTTAAACTTTATGTGGTATTGAAAGACTTCTTACTTGTCTGAAATTCAGCATGATGCTCATATTCAGCTAGAAATCCTCATCTCAGTTTTTGGAAACCAAAGAAACTGAGATGAAAGCTACCGAGGGGATTAATCCCATTCTGTTCTCCTCCATAGCTAAACTCCTTTGGAAAGGACTTGCAAACAATGACTGTGTCCAGTAATCTATCTTTGCATGCAGGAACACCAGATCAACGGTGTCATAGCCCTTCAAACTTTTTCTTTTACGTGAAGTTTTCCTTTTGGCCAAAAGTCAAAGGTTTTTTTTCCTTAAACGGCAATCTCGGGAGGTCCTATTTGTTGTGAATGTCTATTTGTTTGATTACAGGGGTATATAGTTACAACACATTTTTGCAACTTATTTTTAAAATAAATGTTTCACAATAAATCAATCATTCTGGGTTTATTGGAAGGAGCTGAGTTCAAGCCTCTTTTATTCTGGGTCTACCAATAATGAATGTAAACAATTGGGTGTTTTTGTGAATGAATAAAATATTTGCACTGGTGGTGTGACCTGTGGAGCATTGGACTCATAGAATCTCTACAGTCCAGAAGTAGGCCGTTCGGCCCATCGAGTCTGCACTGACCTTCTGAAAGAGCCCCCTGCCTGGGCCCACTCCCCACTCTATCCCCATAACCCCATCTATCTTTTCAAAACTAAGGGACGATTTAGCATGGCCAATCCACCTAACCTGCACATCTTTAGTCTAAGGGAGGAAACCGGAGCACCCGGAGGAAACCCAAGCAGACACGGGGAAAACGTGCAGACTCCACACCGACAGTAATTGGAGTTCGGAATTGAACCTGGCTCTGTGGCGTTGTGAGGCAGCAGCTCTAACCACTGTGTCACCATGTCGCCCCTTCTCCAGTGCAGCTAGAGAAATTGCAAATTTCTCCTGCCCCATTCATTTTTAAAAATAAATTCAGAGTACCCAATTCAATTTTTCCAATTAAGGGGCAATTTAGCGTGGCCAATCCACCTACCCGGCACATCTTTGGGTTGTGGGGGCGAAACCCACGCAGACACGGGGAGAATGTGCAAACTCCACACTGACAGTGACCCAGAGCTGGGATCGAACCTGGGACCTCGGTGCCGTGAGGCTGCAGTGCTAACCACTGCGCCACCATGTTGTTCCTCTGCTCCATTCATAATAAAAAGTGAATATTAACCATTTTGTGGTGTTACCTGTTCCTCAGCAGGAGTTGAATTTGGCCCCAGCAGGAATTCTTAATGCCTACTGAAGAAAAAGGAAAGTTAATTGATGAAGGATAAACAAAAGTGCAAACAGAAACATGTTTTGATGTTCAACTCACTCCAGAAAATGTTTAATTGCCTGGGTTCCAACCATGAATGATCTCCCATCAGCCTCCCATTGCTAAACAGCTTCAAATTGACTCAGTGCACAGTCTCTAGCCCCCATGAAAACTCACAATAAAAGCAGGTTGAAAACACTGAACCTTCACAACAATCGACAAAGCATCTTGACTCTGATTAGCAGGGCTGTGGATACAAGGTTTTATTGTGCATAATTAGACTGCGGATCAAGTTGACAGCAAAAGATTAGGCACAAATCCTGAAGCACAATTGAAACAAATTGTGGCCATGTCATTCGTCAATGATGAGCAAATGTCGAGTGAAATTGTCATATTTGTATCTTTGGCTCCATTGTGGACTGTGGTCAACGAGAGTATCCTCCTCGTCTCATTTGTAGCGGCTAACTACTGTCTCAAATAAAGTATATGACATGGTTTTAGAATGGAATCTGATTCCAAATAAATCAGAATAAAGAAACAGCTGGAAATCCAACCAGCCTGTTCTGCCATTCAATTAACGGGTGTCTGGTTGATGCACAAACTCCATCTCCCCACATCAAAACCCAGATCAGGAACCCAATACTCAGAATAATTCCAAGGTCCTGACAACGTCAGTAATTTATAAAATGTGTTCATGGGATGTGGGCGTCGCTGGCTGGGTCAGCATTTGTTGCCCATCCCTGAGGGCATTTAAGAGTCAACCACGTTACATAGAACATAGAACATTACAGCGCAGTACAGGCCCTTCGACCCTCGATGTTGCGCCGACCTGCGAAACCCCACTAAAGTCCCTCTACACTATTCCCTTATCGTCCATATGCCTATCCAATGACCATTTGAATGCGTTTAGTGTTGGCGAGTCCACTACTGTTGCAGGTAGGGCATTCCACACCCTTACTACTCTCTGAGTAAAGAACCTACCTCTGACATCTGTCCTATATCTATCTCCCCTCAATTTAAAGCTATGTCCCCTCGTGCTGGACATCACCATCCGAGGAAAAAGGCTCTCACTGTCCACCCTATCTAATCCTCTGATCATCTTGTATGCCTCAATTAAGTCACCTCTTAACCTTCTTCTCTCTGACGAAAACAGCCTCAAGTCACTCAGCCTTCCCTCACACGATCTTCCCTCCATACCAGGCAACATTCTGGTAAATCTGCTCTGCACCCTTTCCAATGTTTCCACATCCTTCCTATAATGTGGCGACCAGAATTGCACGCAGTACTCCAAACGTTGCTGTGGTCTGGAGTCACATTGGTGAACCAGATGGGTTTTTTAATGAAATTTTTTGATGAAATTCAAATTTGACCTTCTGCTCCAGTGGGATTTGAACCCGGGTCTCTGAGCATTGCCCTGGCTCTCTGGATTACTAGTCCAGCGACAGTCTGTTACTATGTAAAGGTTCAGAGGGAGAGTTGGATATCCAGTTAGCTGCTGCTTGAAGGTGGTCTCCACAGGTTGGTTTTGAAAGGCAGACAGCAGCCAGGACCGAACGTGCCATTGCCTTGCAGACTGGAGGAGGGTGAGGGTCAGAGGCCCAGCACCCTCATAGGTCAGACATGTGCTTGAGTGATCATTCCTGAGGTACTTAACCCACTTAATCCTGTAGAGGGACAGGTATTATTGAGGAAGCAGGTGAGCTGCAGAAGGACTTATACAGGCTAGGAGAGTGACAATGAAGTTGCAAATGAAATACAATGCGGAAAAGTGTGAGGTTATGCACTTTGGAAGGAGGAATGGAGGCATGGACTGTTTTCTAAATGGGGAGATGCTTAGAAAATCAGAAGCACAAAGGGACTTGGGAGTCCTTGTTCAAGATTCTCTTAAGGTTAACGTGCAGGTTCAGTCGGCAATTAGGAAGGCAAATGCAATGTTAGCATTTATGTCACGGGGGCTTGAATACAAGACCAGGGATGCACTGCCAAGGCTAAATAAGGCTGTGGTCAGACCCCATTTGGGGTATTGTGAGCTGTTTTGGGCCCCGTATCTAAGGAAGGATGTTCTGGCCTTGGAAAGGGTCCAGAGGAGGTTCGCAAGAATGATCCCTGGAATGAAGAACTTGTCGTATGAGGAACAGCTGAGGTTTGTAATCATTGGAGTTTAGAAGGATGAGGGGGGGATCTTATGAAACTTACAGGATACTGCGAGGCCTGGATAGTGTGGATGTGGAGAGGATGTTTCCACTTGTAGGAAAAACTAGAACCAGAGAACACCATCTCAGACTAAAGGGACGATCCTTTAAAACAGAGATGAGGAGGAATTTCTTCAGCCAGAGGGTGGTGAATCTGTGGAACTCTTTGCCGCAGTCTGGGAACTTTGCAGTCCTTAGTCAGCATTACTGTGGGGTGTTGTCAGCAAGAAGGGGGCAGAGCCTGAAGGGGAACCCTTTTGGTGAACCTGATTCCCTGACCCCAGAGATCCTTGCAGGAATATGGGAGACGGGATTGATGTTGCAAGGATGATGTTGGGGTTTGGTGCATTGAATGCCAAATGCCTGAGATGTTGTGGGGTGTGGGTGCACTCTCACTTTGAAAGTCTCCCTCCTTTACCATGCTATGGAGAGCTCACAGACCCCAGCAATCACGGTATTTCCCACATTTTGAGAATGTGGCCAGTACCAAAGTCTGGTGATGGATCCTCCTCTTTCCACAATGCAAATTCTGCCCCCCCCCCCCCCCACCCCACTACTGATAAGTTGGGGCTCCTCCCCACCCCCACCATGGGAATGATGGGTCAGCCCCACAGCATGCCGCATGAGGATGACCCAACCTCCCCATGATTCCCCCAGCCCCCCCCATCAGACCCCTAATCAAAGATCCCCTTCAGAGTCCGATGTCTGAAAGCTGATGAGCAGATCAGGAGCGGAAAATCACAGCATTACCCTCCCCTATTATCTGCTGCCTCAGACATAAGAGTTCAGAGCAGCAGCTCCAAGTGTCAGAGGCTTCCTCGAAGGGAAGAGGGTTTGAAAATCTTTGGCAGCGTATAAAATGCAAATATCCCATTCAATTTTGCATAACAATACGTTGCACTAGTCATTGATTGACAGCTTTATGGTCCAGACACAGCAGGCGGGATTCTCCAACCCGCCGCATGGTTTTCTGGTGCAGCTTGCCCCCGCTGGCATCGGTGTCCTCTGTCCCAACAGTCTGCGAATGAGATTTTCATTGTGGGCACTCCCACGCCGTTGGGAAATCCATGGGCTTGAGTGCGCTACGGTGAAGCGGAGGATTCCGTTGGAGAATCCAGACCAGCTTCTTAGGCTGTTTGTTTATTTATCTTTCCCTTCATGCTTGAATGAATCTTAAGTCAAAGAATCATAGAATCCCTCCCGAAAATACTTTTCACTGTACTTCAGTACACGTGACAATAAATATCAATCAATCAATCAAAGTGCAGAAATTGGCTATTCAACCCATCGAGTCTGCATTGACCCTCTGAAAGAGTACACTATCTATGCCTACAGCCTATCCCCAGAACTCAGTAACCCCGCCTGACCTTTTAGCATGGCCATTCAACCTAACCTGCACATCTTTGGACTGTGGGAGGAAACTGGAGCACCTGGAGGAAACCCACGCAGACACGGGGAGAAAGTGGAAACTCCACACAGACAGTCACCTAATGTTGAAATTAAACCCGGGAGCCTGGAACTGTGAGGCAGCAGTGCTAATCGCTGTGCCACCGTACTGCCCAGGTCCCTGGTGCTGTGAGGCAGCAGTGCTAACCACTGTGCCACCATGCTACCTGGGTCCCTGCTGCTGTGAGTCCACAGTGGTCACCACTGTGTCACCATACTACCCAAGTCCCTGCGACTGTGATGCTGCAGGGCTAAGCACCATGTCACCGTGTCACCCTGCTCTGATTATTCTGCTTTGATGCGAAGCACAATGATGCTAGACACTCTTGCTATGATTGACAGTTCCTCACCACATCAAAAGGATCTAAGTGCTTTCACTTCATTTCTTCACCACTGCTGTTGGGGAGGTGCCAGCCCAAACCGTCACTGCCCTCACACTGCCACCACCCTCTGGCCACCTCCCACCTCGACCTGTTCTTCTCATAGGGGTAGAGGAGATGTCCCTACTTGTCAACAGGAGGGGGGGGAGGGGGGGGGGTGATAGGATTGCATGGTCTGATGGGCTATGAGCGTAACTTCAGTTATGCTCTAACACCCTTGACCCATCTCGGGGTCGACCGCATTGGGGTCACGTTTGGGGAAATTTGCAACAGGGCCCGCCTGGAGGATTTCCCGCTGTGGGAGTTGAAGCATCACAGGCGGGGGGGAGGGGGTGTGGGGGGGACGGGGCATTCGGGCCTCGAGGCTCCATTCTCCATTCTCCACCCTATTGGAATTCATGTGGCTGAAATGGAGAATCAACCCCGATATGTGAGATGAATAAATTATCTTTCACCTGAAACCTGATGAATATACATAGCTCTTTCATTCATTGTATTCAGAACTTTCCTTTCTTATGCCAAACATTAACTCTGTCGCCTCCAGAATAATTTAATTGATAAACCCCAACCACAGTCGTGAGGAATCAGAGGATACTGCAGTGTAGAAGAGGCCCTTCGGCCCATCGAGTCTGCACTGCCACATGAAAGACACCTGAGCTGCCCACCGAATCCCATTTACCAGCATTGGCCCATAGCCTTGAATTTTCAGACATGCCGAATGTTCTTCCAGGTACTTTTTAAAGGATGTGAGGCGACCCACCTCTACCACCCTCCCAGGCAGCGCGTTCCTGACCGTCACCACCCTCCCAGGCAGCGCGTTCCAGACCCTCACCACCCTCCCAGGCAGCGCGTTCCTGACCGTCACCACCCTCCCAGGCAGTGTGTTCCTGACCGTCACCACCCTCCCAGGCAGTGTGTTCCAGACCGTCACCACCCCCCCATGCAGTGTGTTCCAGACTGTCACCACCCTCCCAGGCAGCGCTCCATACCGTCACCACCCTCCCAGGCAGCGTGTTCCAGACCGTTACCACCCTCCCAGGCAGTGTGTTCCTGACCGTCACCACCCTCCCAGGCAGTGCGTTCCTGACCGTCACCACCCTCCCAGGCAGTGTGTTCCAGACCGCCACCACCCTCCCAGGCAGCGCGATCCAGACCTTCACCACCCTCCCAGGCAGCGCATTCCAAACCCTCACCACCCTCCCAGGCAGCGCGTTCCAGACCGTCACCACCCTCCCAGGCAGTGTGTTCCTGCCCATCACCACCCTCCCAGTCAGTGCATTCCAGACCATCATAACAATCTCACCCAAATCTTATTGGTTCAATTTATCTTAAAATATTCAACAAAATTTCTTACAATTTGTAAACACTGGGTTGGCTTTAGCTGTGCAATCACTGCCTAATGAATGCTTGTATCAACTGACAGGTGTGACAAATCTTCCCTACAAATATGACACGGATTTGACATGAGCCAGACAAGAATCATTACACGGTGCACCATTAATGTCTGTCTCATTGCTGTCATCATCTTTGTCTCATCCATTGACAGCTTATCCTGCAGTTTTCACAATGCAATCACTGGGAGGTGGGAATAAACGGCCAAGTGAACAGTGATGGTGCAGGAACAGCAAATTACCAATGAGTCCCCATTAGCAGAGTCTGTCAGCAACTTCCATCATCATCAGTTCATTGAAGTTGAGAAAAAAATAACATTTTGTTTATTTTCCTTCCCTTTTGATTTTCTGAACATTGTTTTCAAAATTTGTATCATGGAGCCTTTGCGTGTTTTCATTACTCGCCGTTACTCGCCAGGTGTGGGACGGGTACATTGATACATGATGCTTGCTTGAGTGCTATCAAATCTACTGCATTCTCAGTGGCTCTGACAGGATTGTAATTCTGATAGTATCTTGTCATTAAGCTCCATGGGAAGGTTACAGATTTTCTCACCATTTCAAGGCGAATAATCTTCAAAAACCGAGATATGCTTTAAAGATGAACATTATTCAGTGTCTGTGTGACCTCTCTGTCTCTTCCTGTCCTACAGCTGAGTGAGATACGTCAAAGATACCTCTTGCACATCCCTGAATTTCATCATTGTTGAGCTTCATTACAAATCCCTAAACTCTGGCCTGTCCCCCTTTGGCCCTCATTCTGCTCCTTTAAAGGGCCCCTGAAGACCTTTCTTACTGGCCAAGCTTTTGATCGCCTGTTTTAACATTCCCTGATGTGACTCAGGGTCGAATTATGCTTCAAACCATTTCTTTGAAATACTTTGGGACAGGAGGAAGAAAAATCAGTTGAAAACAGTCAAAGCTGACTGGAAGTTTGATTTTGGAGATTATAAAACCAGTTCAGCGCAGTCCCAGTCATTTTCTAGTTGTACCCATTTCTGACAACTCATTCCTGATGATATCCCATAACAGATTCACTTATTGTTTAACACCTTTTCTTCATCTATATTCTATATTGTGGCCCAGATTCTTGTCCCCGAGAGGTTTTCTGTCTCAGCGAAACTGATATTTTAAAATGTCTACCAGCAGGTGAGGTGGGAGGTGGCCAAAGGATGGTGGCAGTGAGAGGGTGGGGATGGTGGTGGTGGCAGTGTGAGGGTGGGGATGGTGGCAGTGTGAGGGTGGGGATGGTGGCAGTGTGAGGGTGGGGACGGTGGCAGTGTGAGGGTGGGGATGGTGGTGGTGGCAGTGTGAGGGTGGGGATGGTGGCAGTGTGAGGGTGGGGATGGTGGCAGTGTGAGGGTGGGGGTGGTGGCAGTGTGAGGGTGGTGATGGTGGCAGTGTGAGGGTGGGGATGGTGGCAGTGTGAGGGTGGGGATGGTGGCAGTGTGAGGGTGGGGACGGTGGTGGCAGTGTGAGGGTGGGGATGGTGGCAGTGTGAGGGTGGGGATGGTGGCAGTGTGAGGGTGGGGATGGTGGCAGTGTGAGGGTGGGGATGGTGGCAGTGTGAGGGTGGGGATGGTGGCAGTGTGAGGGTGGGGATGGTGGCAGTGTGAGGGTGGGGATGGTGGTGGTGTGAGGGTGGGGGTGGTGGTGGTGGCAGTGTGAGGGTGGGGACGGTGGTGGCAGTGTGAAGGTGGGGATGGTGGTGGTGGCAGTGTGAGGGTGGGGATGGTGGCAGTGTGAGGGTGGGGACGGTGGCAGTGTGAGGGTGGGGATGGCAGTGTGAGGGTGGGGATGGTGGCAGTGTGAGGGTGGGGGTGGTGGCAGTGTGAGGGTGGGGATGGTGGCAGTGTGAGGGTGGGGATGGTGGCAGTGTGAGGGTGGGGATGGTGGCAGTGTGAGGGTGGGGATGGTGGTGGTGGCAGTGTGAGGGTGGGGATGGCAGTGTGAGGGTGGGCATGGCAGTGTGAGGGTGGTGATGGTGGCAGTGTGAGGGTGGGGATGGTGGCAGTGTGAGGGTGGTGATGGTGGCAGTGTGAGGGTGGGGATGGCAGTGTGAGGGTGGTGATGGTGGCAGTGTGAGGGTGGGGATGGTGGCAGTGTGAGGGTGGGGATGGTGGCAGTGTGAGGGTGGGGATGGCAGTGTGAGGGTGGGCATGGCAGTGTGAGGGTGGTGATGGTGGCAGTGTGAGGGCGGGGATGGTGGCAGTGTGAGGGTGGGGAGGGTGATAGTGGCAGTGTGAGGGTGGGGATGGGGCAGTGTGAGGGTGGGGATGGTGGCAGTGTGAGGGTGGGAATGGTGGCAGTGTGAGGGTGGGGATGGTGGCAGTGTGAGGGTGGGGATGGTGGCAGTGTGAGGGTGGGGATGGTGGCAGTGTGAGGGTGGGGGTGGTGGTGGTGGCAGTGTGAGGGTGGTGATGGTGGCAGTGTGAGGGTGGGGATGGTGGCAGTGTGAGGGTGGGGATGGTGGCAGTGTGAGGGTGGGGATGGTGGCAGTGTGAGGGTGGTGGTGGTGGCAGTGTGAGGGTGGGGATGGTGGCAGTGTGAGGGTGGGGATGGTGATGGTGGCAGTGTGAGGGTGGGGATGGTGGCAGTGTGAGGGTGGGGATGGTGGCAGTGTGAGGGTGGGGATGGTGATGGTGGCAGTGTGAGGGTGGGGATGGTGGCAGTGTGAGGGTGGGGATGGTGGCAGTGTGAGGGTGGGGATGGTGGCAGTGTGAGGGTGGGGATGGTGGCAGTTTAAGGGTGGGGATGGTGGCAGTGTGAGGGTGGGGATGGTTTGGGCTGGAATAACACTCAGGATGGACAATCCTGGAATGAATGTGGCAGCTACTGGACGCAGATCGGACTGGGCAGGCGGGCACAGCGTTTCAATAAGTAAAAAAACAGACCTCACCCCTCACAAACTCATATTCCCCATCAATGCCAACCCATCCCTTCCCATACCCTCATCCCACCTCCAATAGCCCCTCATACTCTCAATGCCAATCCATGCTCCACTAGCCTCCTCTACTGCCCCGCATACTTCCTGCCAATGTATGTCTTGAATTCAACATCCCTTGCTCTTACTCCCTCCATGCCAACTCATCTAACATAGTTGTACACTTACTTGACAGCTTTGAGCATTTCCTTGACAGCTTTGACAGGTTAATGCTTTTTTTGAGAGCTAGACAGTTCCTTGACAGTTTGACACTTCTTTGGAAGCTGGATGGTAAGAACATAAGAAATATGAGTAGATCTTTCAGCCCCTCAAGCCTGCTTCACTATTCATTAGGATAATGGCTGGTTAAAAACACTTTCACAACTTGACAGTTCCTTGACAGTAATTTATCTCTGTGTTTTTCCTGCATTTTATTTCTGGATGGATTTTCACTGCATTTTATATCTGGATTTTCACTCTGCTTTATTTCTGGGGCTTCACTGAATTTTAGCTATGGATTTTCACTGCTACACCCGTAATCATTTGAAGCAATAACACAAAACAGTGAATCCTATCATGCAATTTTAGAGACATTTTCCACTGGACATATTTCCTTCTGTCTAAATCTAAATTTCAAATCATAAAAATAAACTGATCATCTTGGCCTTGTCTTTGGTCAACATTAAGGTGATAAATTCTGATCATTTGATTCTGCCAGCACTCGTCCACAAATCTGACACGGGTTCTCTGTTGTTCTTTCAGCTAAGTGGGGGGAGGGGGGAGGGTGCGCGGTGTGTGGGAGGGTGTGCGCAGTGGGTGGGTGAGACACCCATAAACCTGACAACGGTCCTCACTGCAACTGGGTCAAAATCCTCAGATTCCCTCCCGAACAACATTGTCGTAATACTTTCACAACAGTATCTTTAATGGCTCTGTAGTCCCTTCCATCGTGCGGTTAAGGATTGTCATCAACATTGTGAGTGAGGCCCATACCCTGATTTCAAAAATACACTAATATAAACCTACATGTTTCAAATAGAATTATTTTAAATTAGATAAAAGAAGAGGCAACTATTTAAAATGTGTGAGTTGTCAATGTACAAGTTATTCCCTCTGCCCAATCCATTATCTCGTTTACACAATCTCATTTACTTCGAAGAAATAAAGGCTATTTTGTGTTGTTTCATCTTGATTTTATATCTCCATGTGAATGTCAGGTTTCATTGTGTTTCTCTCAGTAAAAAAATTGTTGAATGATTTAAATGTCAACCATCAACAAAGCAGAAATGAAAATTTAGATAGCATAGCCGCAAGATTGATGTTTGCAGTTATTTACAGAAAAGGTCAAGAATTTGGGAAGATATTGCACATTGATGTTGTACATATATTTTTGCATATTGAGCTGCAGATGGTGGACTGGTGGAACTGAATGTGACAAATTCTAAAGCAGTTCTAATCAATTGGGGCTGTTTAGCTCACTGGGCTAAATCGCTGGCTTTTAAAGCAGACCAAGCAGGCCAGCAGCACGGTTCGATTCCCGTAACAGTCTCCCCGAACAGGCGCCGGGATGTGGCGACTCGGGGCTTTTCACATTAACTTCATTGAAGCCTACTCGTGACAATAAACGATTTTCATTTCATTTCAATTGACCAAAATGTGGTTGCGGCATTTTTTGAATTTTCTCTCTTGTTTTCCTTAAAAATGCATTTTATGCACAATTTAATAATTGAGTCCCTTTTCTCCTTTCTAATCATACACAGTATCGTATTAATGGCACATCTAAGTTCATATTTCTGTAGGAAAATGTTTAATTATTGACTAATTCAGTATTACCCAAGATTAAAAAGAGGAAAAGGGGACATGAAAGGATTAGTAGGTAAAGCAAAGGAACATCTTAAAGAACATTTAGGGGCAAAGGATAACTAGGGAAAGAGTCAGGCACATTGAGGACACAGGGGTGATTTGCGTGTGGAGCCAGAGGATGTTATACGTAGGGTTCTAAATGAATCCTTTGTGTCAGTGTTCACTTGTGAGAGGGACAGTGTGGGTATAGAAATCAGGGAGATGCACTGTAATAAAATTAAAGGGATTAACATCGACAGAGAGGAGGTTCTGAGTGGTGTGGCAGGATTAAATGTAGACAGATCTCCAGGCCCAGATGAAATGTATCCCAGGCTTCTGGGTGAGGCAAGGGAGGAATAAGTAGGGGCGCTGGCAATAATTTTCAATTCCTCTCTGACCACAGGAGAGGTGCTGGAGGACTGGAGGATAGTGCTTTTGAAAACTCACCACTATTCTTAGAATTCCCCCTATACCAAAAAGGGCCGACATTCTAAATGGTGAACAGGGATTCTCACTCCCTGACTCTGATGCAGGCTTTGGTGGTTGCTATTCAGGTCAAACTATATTTTCAAGTTATCCCCCAGTATAACCCATACCTTCACCGAAGATTTTATCTACTTACCACTTAGTAGCATCGATGTACTGGGTCCTGCATTGCGAAGTAAGTAAAGTAGACTTTAGGAATAACCATTTTTTCAGCTCAAGTTAAATTATTTTATTATTATATTTTTTCTTTTAAAAGCTGCAAACACTTTCTTTACAGGAAGGGAAAAAGATCTTGCTTCTGGATCCTGCTGGTTGGTTGAAGGGACCTTCAGGCCTACCTTGACAATCAATCTTCTTTAAAGTCTGGTCTTCTCGAGATGTGTTCACTGGTTAGCTCCGTTGCTGTGTCTTGTCGATCCATGTACTGAGCTATAAGAGCTGGCTCTGCTAGCTATCTCTCAACTGGCTCTGACTCCTGTTTAATTCTAGTCTTCCTTAGATGTGTGAGCTTGTTTTAGCTCGGCTGCTTGTCTTTATCTGTCCCATGACCGAGCTGTGAAAGCTGAATATGCTTCTCTTATTCCTTCTCTCTCCTCTCTCTGAGTTCTGGTTCCTCCTTCTGCTTCTGGTCTCTGGGTTTATATTCTCTTTCTTACAATTATTCAGTTTTTATGACCTTATTGTCAATTAACTTATTTCACTTTGATTTTAAAAAGTATTTTTGATGTAAACATTCTAAGACAACTAAGTATTCATTTTGGGCATGGCCTCACCTCTCAGATCTGATTATATTTTCCTTTGTGATGTTCAAAAATGCTTTGTTTTCAATAGAGGTGTTACTTTTAATACCTGTAATTTCAATAGTTTAATTTTCCAATTGTCCCCAACTCATAACTTTGCCTTTGATTTTGACTTTAAATTATGTTTCTCATAGACAAGTTGTCTCCAATTTTCTTTAATTTACTTGACGTTAGTAGAATTTCACGCTTAGAATTGACACTAACTTCAACTGATCATTCATTTCCTTTCCAGCTGTTTACTAAGAGAGTTAATTTCAATGAAAGTGTGAAACCTTTGCTTTTAGCTGTATGCTAAAATTTCACTTAGTTATAACTTGAAAGACCAGCCTGTTTTAAACATTCGTCACTTAATTCAATTGAAACTCTCGTCCATGCTTTTCCAGATGCTTCCGAAGATAGTTACATTCAATGAAGAGCCATTGTTTTAGCTTAATACAAGAATCCTGTGTGTTTGATAAGCCTGCTTGAGAGAAAGAATCTACATTTTATAATCCTGCTCTTTGCAGCTGCTATTAACCCTTTGTGGGATCTTTCCCTGTATCCTCTCATGTTTCTCTCAGGCCAGGTATGGCCAGACTTCCATGTTTCAAATGACACATTTTTCTGTATTTTCAACTACAATAGTCAATATGGTTCCATTATTCAAGAAGGGAGGAAGGGATAAACCAGGAAACTACAGGCCAGTCAGTCTGACTCAGTGGCGGGGAAACTATTGGAAGCAATTCTGAGAGACAGAATCAATCTGCATTTGGAGAGGCCGGGATTAATCAGGAACAGTCAGCATGGGTTTGTTAAGAGGTGGTCATGTCTGACCAACCTGATTGAATATTTTGAAGAGGTGACCAGGTGCATAGATGATAGAAATGCATTTGACGTAGTCTAGAACATAGAACATAGAAAAATACAGCATAGAACAGGCCCTTCGGCCCACGATGTTGTGCCGAACTTTTGTCCTAGATTAAGAACAAATTAATTTACGCCCCATCATTCTACCATAATCCATGTACCTATCCAATAGCCGCGTGAAGGTCCCCAATGTTTCCGACTCAACTACTTCCACAGGCAGTGGATTCCATGCCCCCACTACTCTCTGGGTAAAGAACCTACCTCTGACATCCCCCCTATATCTTCCACCATTCACCTTAAATTTATGTCCCCTTGTAATGGTTTGTTCCACCCGGGGAAAATGTCTCTGACTGTCTACTCTATCTATTCCCCTGATCATCTTATAAACCTCTATCAAGTCGCCCCTCATCCTTCTCTGTTCTAATGAGAAAAGGCTTGCACCCTCAACCTTTCCTCGTAAGACCTACTCTCCATTCCAGGCAACATCCTGGTAAATGTCCTTTGCACCTTTTCCAAAGCTTCCACATCCTTCCTAAAATGAGGCGACCAGAACTGCACACAGTACTCCAAATGTGGCCTGACCAAGGTTTTGCACAGCTGCATCATCACCTCAAGGCTCTTAAATTCAATCCCTCTGCTAATGAACGCTAGCACACCATAGGCCTTCTTCACAGCTCTATCCACTTGAGTGGCAACTTGAAAAGATCTATGAACATAGACCCCAAGATCTCTCTGCTCCTCCACATTGCCAAGAACCCTACCGTTAACCCTGTATTCCGCATTCATATTTGTCCTTCCAAAATGGACAACCTCACACTTGTCAGGGTTAAACTCCATCTGCCACTTCTCAGCCCAGCTCTGCATCCTATCTATGTCTCTTTGCAGCTGACAACAGCCCTCCTCACTATCCACAACTCCACCAATCTTCATATCGTCTGCAAATTTACTGACCCACCCTTCAACTCCCTCATCCAAGTCATTAATGAAAATCACAAACAGCAGAGGACCCAGAACTGATCCCTGCGGTACACCACTGGTAACTGGGATCCAGGCTGAATATTTTACATCCACCACTATTCTCTGACTTCTATCGGTTAGCCAGTTCGTTATCTAACTGGCCAAATTTCCCACTATCCCATGCCTCCTTACTTTCTGCATAAGCCTACCATGGGGAACATTCTTAAATGCCTTACTAAAATCCATGTACACCACATCCACTGCTTTACCTTCATCCACATGCTTGGTCACCTCATCAAAGAATTCAGTAAGACTTGTAAGGCAAGACCTACCCCTCACAAATCCGTGCTGACTATCCCTAATCAAGCAGTGTCTTTCCAGATGCTCAGAAATCCGATCCCTCAGTACCCTTTCCATTACTTTGCCTACCACTGAAGTAAGACTAACTGGCCAGTAATTCCCAGGGTTTTCCCTATTCCCTTTTTTGAACTTGGCCTTCAGCAAGGCTTTTGATAAAGTTCCACAGGGGAGACTGACAGCGAAGGTAAGAACACACGGGATCCAAGGAAATTTGGCAAATTGGATCCAGAATTGGCCGAGTGGCAGGAAGCAGATGGTGATGGTCGAGGGGTGTTTTTCTGACTGGAAGCCTGTGTCCAGTGGGGTCCCGCAGGGATCTGTGTTGGGGTCCCACAGGGATCAGTGTTGGGGCCCTTGCTGTTTGTGCTTTAGATAAATGATTTAGGTATAAATGTAAGCGAGTTGATCAGTACGTTTTCAGATGATACGAAAATTGGTGGGATGGTAAATAGTGAGGAGGATAGCCTGAGATTACAGGAGGCTGTAGACGGGCTGGTCAGATGGGCTGATCAGAAACAAATGGAATTCAATCCGGATAAGCGTGAGGTGATGCACTTGGGCAGGACAAACAAGGCAAAGGGAATACAGGATAAACGGCAGGACCCTGGGAAACACCAAGGGTCAGAGGGAGCTTGGTGTGTATGTACACGGTCCCTTAAGGTGGCAAAGCAGGTGCATACAGTGGATAAGAAGCCGTATGGTATACTTGCCTTTATTAGCCAAGGCACAGAGTTTAAGAGCAGGGAGGTTATGCTGGAACTGTGTAAAACATTGGTTAGGCCACGGCTAGAGTATTGTGGGCAGTTCTGTAGTACATATTATAGGAGGGATGTGATAGCATTGGAAAGGGAGCAGAGGAGATTTACCAGGATGTTGCCTGGGCTGGAGAATTTTAGTTATGAAGAGTGATTGGATAGACTGGGGTTGTTTTCCTTGGAGCAGAGAAGACTGAGGGGGGACAGGATTGACATGTATAAAATTATGAGGGGCATAGATAGAGTAGACAGGGAGAACCTTTCCCCTTGGCGGAGGGATCAATGACCAGGGGGCAGAGATTTAGGATCAGGAGCAGGAGGTTTAGAGGTGATTTTTCACCCAGAGGGTGGTGGGAGTCTGGAACTCGCTGCCTGAAAGGGGGGTGGAGGCAGAGACCCTCATAACATTGAAGAAGTATTTAGATGATCACTTGCGATCCCAGGGCAGACAAGACAATGGGCCAAGTGCTGGGAAATGGGATTAGAAAGTTGCATTGTGGATTGTGCAATGGTACAAGACTTCCTTTTTGATAAGATTGATGAAAGACAAAATAACAGAAAAGAAAAGGGGGATTATCTTTCCTTGATAACTGATAATTAAAGGGGTGAACACAGCTGCAGAACAAACAAATAACAGCTTAGCTTTATTGATTATTTTGTTTCGTTTTCCATAATCCATTGCAAAGACAAGAAAAAACTGTTGGTTTCACACATTAACAAAAATGTCCAAAGGCATTTAACGGAAGTGAAATCTGTGATACAAATCCAGACTGAGCCAATTAGTGTTTCAAAACTCAGACACAGAGGATCCAATGGCCTTGGATCAATGCTGAATTGAGCTGTGACCCAGAGGCAGCACAATGAGCTGGCAGTAGATGCTCAGTAAACTGGTTCCTCAGTCACATTGTACCAGCGTGCATCAGTCACACATCCAGAGGCAGCTTATTGGCTGTGAGAGGCCAGCCAGCCAGGCCTGAGTCCGGGAGACAGTGGGGGAAGCATTGGGAAAGGTGTTAGCTCCTGCTCAGTGGGGTCGACAGACCCATGTTCTGAAAATTCACATTCACCAAATTAACATCTGTATTCACATAACTTTGAGTTAAAAAACATAAGATGATCAGAAGCAGTAATTCAACCAAATTGACTTGCCAAAGGACTTGAGAGCACTTACCTTAACATTGGTGAAGATAATGGAATCTTTACTCAAACAGTAATCAGAAACATCTCGGAATGATAAATATAAACACGGGCAGTCATCTCAGATTTCAAAAGGAAAAGTCATTCTTCTCCATTAATATTGTGAATTCTTTGACGTGGCAGGAAGAGTTGGTAAGTTAAAGCAGTTGATGCGACAGATTGTCATTTGAAGGCCTTTGAAAAAGTCCCATTCATAGGTCAGAACATGTAATCAGAGATCAAGAAGCAGAATGGATAGCCAGCTTATTTCAGAATAGGAAACCAAGAATACGTTACGTGGTCTGATAGAAAATGATGTTTCATTGCGACCAGTGCGAAGAGCACAATGGCAGAATGGTTAGCACTGCTGCCTCAAAGCGTCGGGGTTCCAGGTTCAATTCCCGGTTTGGGTCACTGTCTGTGTGGAGTCTGCACTTTCTCCCCATGCCTGCGAAGGTTTCCTCCGGGTGCTCCAGTTTCCTCCCACAGTCCAACAATGCGCAGGTTAGGTCGATTGGCCATGATAAATTGCCCCTTTGTGTTCAGTGATGTACAGGTTAGGTTACGGGGATAGGGCAGGGGAGTGGGCCTAGGTCAGTGCTGTTTCAGAGAGTCAGTGCAGACTCATTGGGCCGAATGGCCTCCTTCAGAGGGCAGCAGAGTGGAGCCACTGATTGGCTGTTCCGGGGAGATTTGCATACGTGCAGTGCGGTCAGCCTAATTTGAAGGTGTACCTGCGAAAGAGACCCAAGGAATTCGAGTGCAAGCAAGCATCCAGCAAAGGGCAGCAGAGCGGAGCCACTGATTGGCTGTTCCGGGGAGATTTGCATATACGCAGTGCGGTCAGCCTAATTTAAAGGTGGTTTGTGAAAGGGCTGTTGTCAAGTGACAATTAAACCCGAAACACTTCCTCAGTGTTTCCCTCCCTACCCCCTCCTCTAACCAAAAAAAAAACAACCGTGGTTGTCGGGAAGGTAAGTTTATCTCTTTAAAAACTTACCTTGAAGGGTGACATCACAGCAAAGCAGTGACCTGATTGGCTGGTAAGGAAAGTGCTCCAATTAGCAGTTGTTGGGAGAAATTTAACTCTTCATGTGTTGGTGAGTATTGTGATTGGTAAGTAAAATCTTTATTCCTTTCACTTATTAATTATTTGATACTACATTTTTAATCAGTTAAGGTAAAGGGTAAAAATGGCAGGAGATCCCAGACCCGTGTTATGCTCCTCGTGCACAATGTGGGAGTTCAGGGACGCGGCCGATGCCCCTGACTTCTTCATGTGTGGGAAGTGTGTTCAGTTGCAGCTCCTGTTAGACCGCATGACGGCTCTGGAGCTGCGGATGGACTCACTTTGGAGCATCCGCGATGCTGAGGAGGTCGTGGATAGCACGTTCAGTGAGTTGGTCACACCGCAGATTAGGATTGGTGATGGAGACAGGGAATGGGTGACCAAAAGACAGAGCAAGAGTAGGAAGGCAGTGCAGGTGTCCCCTGCGGTCATCTCCCTCCAAAACAGGTATATCTTTTTGGATACTGTTGGGGGAGATGTCTCACCAGGGGAAGGCTGTAGTAGCCAGGCTCATGGCACCGTGGCTAGCTCTGCTGCACAGAAGGGCGGGAAAAAGACTGGCAGGGCTATAGTCATAGGGGATTCAATTGTAAGGGGAGTAGACAGGTGTTTTTGTGGTCGAAAACGAGACTCCCGAATGGTATGCTGCCCCCCAGGTGCTTGGGTCAGGGATGTCTCCGATCGGCTGCAGGACATACTGAAGGGGGAGGGTGAACAGGCAGTTGTCGTGGTGCAGATAGGCACCAACGATATAGGTAAAAAAAGGGATGAGGTCCTACAATCAGAATTTAAGGAGTTAGGAGATAAGTTAAAAAGTAGGAACTCAAAGGTAGTAATCTCAGGATTGCTACCAGTGCCACGGGACAGTCAGAGTAGAAATTCAGGAATAGTCAGAATGAATACGTGGCTTGAGAGATTGTGCAGGAGGGAGGGGTTCAGATTTTTGGGACATTGGAACCGGTTCTGGGGGCGGTGGGACCATTACAAACCGGATGGTCTACACCTGGGCAGGACTAGAACCAATGTCCTAGGGGGTGCTTTTGCTAACTCTGTTGGGGAGGTTTTAAACTAATGTGGCAGGGGGATGGGAACCAGATTAGGAAGTTAGAGGTCAGTAAAGAAGCAGCAACTAAAGCCGGTAAGGTACGAGATAATAAACTCCATGTGACTAAGGGGCAGAGTCGACAGGGAAGAGATGATGAACGCAAAGGGACAGGTGGTCTGTCGTGCATTTGTTTTAATGCGAGAAGTGTAGCAGGTAAGGCAGATGAACTTAGGGCTTGGATCAGTACCTGGGAATATGATGTTATTGGTATTACTGAGAATTGGTTGAGGGAAGGTCAGGACTGGCAACTGAATATCCCAGGGTATAGATGCTTCAGGAGGGATAGAGAGGGAGGTAGAAGGGGTGGAGGAGTTGCATTACTCGTCAGAGATGATATCACAGCTGTGATTAAGGAGGGCACGATGGAGGATTCGAGCACTGAGGCAATATGGGTGGAGCCGAGAAATAGGAAGGGTGCAGTAACATTGTTGGGACTTTACTACAGGCCTCCCAAAAGCGAGCATGAAGTAGAGGTACAAATATGCAGACAGATTATAGAAAAATGTAGGAGCAATAGGGTGGTTGTGATGGGAGATTTTAACTTCCCCAACATTGAATGGGATTCGTGTAGTGTTGGAGGCGTAGATGGAGCAGAATTTGTAAGGAGCATCCAGGAGAGTTTTTAGAGCAGTATGTAAATAGTCCAACTCGGGAAGGGGCCATATTGGACCTGGTATTGGGGAATGATCCCGGCCAGGTGGTTGATGTTTCAGTCGGTGATTACTTTGGTAATAGCGATCACAATTCCGTAAGTTTTAGAATACTCATGGACAAGGACAAGAGGGGTCCGAAAGGAAGAGTGCTAAATTGGGGAAAGGCAGAGTATAACAAAATTCGGCAGGAGCTAGGGAATGTGGATTGGGAGCAGCTGTTTAAGGGTAAATCCACATTTGAAATGTGGGTGTCTTTTAAGGAAAGGTTGATTAGAGATGCAGGACCGACATGTCCCTGTGAAAATGAGAAATAGAAATGGCAAGATTAGGGAACCATGGATGACGGGTGAAATTGTGTGACTGGCTAAGATGAAAAAGGAAGCATATGTAAGATCGAGGCGACTCAAAACTGATGAAGTTTTGGAGGAATATTGGGAAAGTAGAACGAATCTCAAACGCGCAATAAAAAGGGCTAAAAGGGGTCATGAAATATCTTTGGCTAACAGGGTTAAGGAAAATCCCAAAGCCTTTTATTCGTATGTAAGGAGCAAGAGGGTAACTAGGGAAAGGATTGGCCCACTCAAAGACAAGAGAGGGAATTTATGCGTGGACTCAGAGGAAATGGGTGAGATTCTTAATGGGTACTTTGCATCGGTATTCACCAAGGAGAGGGACATGACGGATGTTGAGGCTACGGATGGATGTTTAAATACTCTAGGCCAAGTTGTCATACGCAAAGGGGAAGTTTTGGGTATTCTAAAAGACATTAAGGTGGACAAGTCCCCAGGTCCAGATGGGATCTATCCCAGGTTACTGAGGGAAGCGAGGGTCGAAATAGTTGGGGCCTTGACAGATATCTTTGCAGCATCCTTGAGCACGGGTGAGGTCCCGGAAGACTGGAGAATTGCTAATGTTGTCCCTTTATTTAAGAAGGGTAGCAGGGATAATCCAGGGAATTATAGACCTGAAAGCTTGACGTCAATGGTAGGCAAACTGTTGGAGAAGATACTGAGGGATAGGATCTATTCACATCTGGAAGAAAATAGACTTATCAGTGATAGGCAGCATGGATTTGTGCAAGGAAGGTCATGTCTTACAAACCTAATAGAATTCTTTGAGGAAGTGACAAAGTTAATTGATGAGGGAAGGGCTGTAGATGTCATATACATGGACTTCAGTAAGGCGTTTGATAAGGTTTCCCATGGCAGGTTGATGGCAAAAGTGAAGTTGTATGGGGTTCAGGGTGTACTAGCTAGATGGATAAAGAACTGGCTGGGTAACAGGAGACAGAGAATAGTGGTGGAAGGGAGTGTCTCAAAATGGAGAAGGGTGACTAGTGGTGTTCCACAGGGATCCGTGCTCGGAATACTGTTGTTTGTGATCTACATAAATGACCTGGAGGAAGGTATAGGTGGTCTGATTAGCAAGTTTGCAGATGATACTAAAATTGGTGGAGTTGCAGATAGCGAAGAGGTCTGTCAGAGAATACAACAAAATATAGATAGATTGGAGAGTTGGGCAGAGAAATGGCAGATGGAGTTCAATCCGGGCAAATGTGAGGTGATACATTTTGGAAGATCAAATTCAAGAGCGGACTATATGGTGAATGGAAGGGTCCTGGGGAAAATTGATGTACAGAGAGATCTGGGAGTTCAGGTCCATTGTACCCTGAAGGTGGCAACGCAGGTCGATAGAGTGGTCAAGAAGGCATACAGCATGCTTGCCTTCATCGGACGGGGTATTGAGTACAAGAGTAGGCAGATCATGTTACAGTTGTATAGGACTTTGGTTAGGCCACATTTGGAATACTCCGTGCAGTTCTGGTCGCCACATTACCAGAAGGATGTGGATGCTTTGGAGAGGGTGCAGAGGAGGTTCACCAGGATGTTGCCTGGTATGGAGGGTGCTAGCTATGCAAAAGGTTGAGTAGATTAGGATTGTTTTCGTTGGAAAGACGGAGGTTGAGGGGGGACATGATTGAGGTCTACAAAATTATGAGTGGTATGGACAGAGTGGATAGCAACAAGCTTTTTCTAAGAGTGGGGGTGTCAGTTACAAGGGGTCATGATTTCAATGTGAGAGGGGGAAAGTTTAAGGGAGATGTGCGTGGAAAGTTTTTTATGCAGAGGGTGGTGGGTGCCTGGAATGCTTTACCAGTGGAGGTGGTAGAGGCGGGCACGATAGCATCATTTAAGAGGCATCTAGACAGGTATATGAACGGGCGGGGAACAGAGGGAAGTAGACCTTGGAAAATAGGAGACAGGTTTAGATAAGGGATCTGGATCGGCGCAGGCTGGGAGGGCCGAAGGGCCTGTTCCTATGCTGTAATTTTCTTTGTCCTTGTTCAGCACGGTAGGAATTTTATGCTTCTCTCGTTGCCAAGGGTAGAGGGGACACATGGATCAGTCAGTCTTGAGACGGGGGACTGTGACATGCAAGTCAGAATCTGGAGATAGGGTTTTAAGGCTGGAGTGAGGCTCAGCTCCTGTTCAGAGACTTTTGGGTATGGGTCTCAACCCATATTCCAGAGAATGGGGCACATTACGTGGGCCGGTGACCCGAGGGCAGTGTGGTCTGAGATTGGTTCCTGGGACATTGTCTGAAAGGTGTGATTCCAGAGTGTGACTATGTCAGGCTGTTGCTCGGCCAGTCTGTGGGACAGCCCTCCCAACATCAGCACAAGTCCAGATGTTGATGAGGAGGGCCTCGCATTGCCGACAGACCTGGCATGGATAGAGGATTGGCTGACTGGCAGAAGGCAGAGAGTGGGGGTAAAGGGTATTTTTCAGGATGGCAGCCGGTGACTAGTGGTGTGCCTCAGGGGTCTGTGCTGGGACCACATCTTTTCACAATATACATTGATGATGTGGAAGAAGGAACTGAAGGCACTGGTGCTAAGTTTGCAGATGATACAAAGGTCTGTAGAGGGACAGGTAGTATTGAGGAAGCAAGGGAGCTGCAGAAGGACTTGGACAGGCTAGGAGAATGGGCAATGAAGTGGCAAATGAAATCCGGGGCGGGATTCTCCAACCCGGGCGGGCGGCGTGAATCCCGCCTCACCGCCCCGACGCCGGCTGCTGTATTCTCCAGTGTCGTTTTACCGGCGGGGGCGGGATTCACTCCATGCCGATCGTGGGCCGTTAGCAACGGCCCCCCCAGCAATTCCCCGGGCCCCGACGGGCCGAGTGGCCGTCTGTTTTTGGCCAGTCCTGCCAGCGTGGGTTACACATGGTCCCACACAGTGGGACCTGGTAAATAAGTCGGCGGGGGCATTCCTTGGGGGCAGCGGGGGGGGGGGATCCGATCCCAGGGGGGGCCCCACAGTGACCTGGCCCGCGATCGGGGACCACCAATCTGCCAGCGGGCCTATTCCGTGGGGGCACTTCTTCCTTCCATGCCGGCCCCTGTAGGGCTCTTCATGGCCGGCGTGAAGAAGAGAACCCCCTACGCATGTGCCAAGTACACTGGCCGGTCTGCGCATGCGCGGAACCATGGCGACGGTTGCGCGCAGGCACAAGATCATGCCAGCCCTTCGGTGCATGTGCAAATTCATGCAGTCCCTTCGCCGCCGGCTGGAGCAGCGCCAACCACTCCAGCGTCAACCTAGCCCCCGGATGTGCGGAGAATTCCACATTTTCGGGGGTTGTTATTGTCGGAGTGGTGCCGCCGGTTATCCCACTAGCGTTGGGACTTAGTCCCCAGAAGGGAGAATACCGTTGACAATGTGGAAAAATGTGAGGTTATGCACTTTGGAAGGACAAACTTAGGCATAAACTATTTTCCAAATGGGGAACTGCTTCAGAAAGCAGAACACAAAGGAACTTGGCAGTCCTTGTTCACGATTCTCTTAAGGTTAATGTGCAGGTTCAGTCGGCAGTTAGGAAGGCAAATGCAATGTTATCATTCATGTCGAGAGGGCTCGAATACAAGACCATGGACGTACATCCGAGGCTGTATAAGGCTCTGGTCAGACCCCATTTGGCGTATTGGGCCACTATCTAAGCAAGGGTGAGCTGACCTTGGAAAAGTTCTAGAGGAGGTTCACAGGAATGATCCCTGGAATGAAGAACTTGTCGGATGAGGAACGGTTGAGGACTCTGGGTCTGTACTCTTTCGAGTTTAGAAGGATGAGGGGGGATCTTATTGAAACTTACAAGATATTGCGAGGCCTGGATAGAGTGGACGTGGGGGGGATGTTTCCACTTGTAGAAGAAACTAGAATCAGTGGAAACCATTTCAAACTAAAGGGACGATCCTTTAAAACAGAGATGGGAATTTCTTCAGCCAGAGGGTGGTGAATCTGTGAAACTCATTGCCGCAGAAGGCTGTGGAGGCAAAATCACTGAGAGTCTTTGAGGCAGAGATAGATAGGTTCTTGATTAATAAGGGGATCGGGGGTTATGAGGAGAAGGCAGGAGAATGGGGATGAGAAAATATCAGCCACGATTGAATGGCGGAGCGGACTCGATGGGCTGAGTGGCCTAATTCTGCTCCTATTTCTTCTGGGCTGGGATTGCTGTTATTATTTTCAGGGCCTAGATGGATGCCAGATGTCCTGTCTGGTTTCAGTCCTAATCAGCATTCCCACAGTAATTTGGTACAACTGAGTGGTTCTCTCGGTCATTTTAGACAGAATTATTTATTTTGTTTTATAAATTTAGAGTACCCAATTCATTTTTCCAATGAAGGGGCAATTTAGCATGGCCAATTCAACTACCCTGCACATCTTTGGCTATTTTAGAGGGAATTTAAGAGTCATCCACATTGCCGTGGGTCTGGAGTCACGTATAGGCCAGACCGGGTAAGGATGGCAGATTTTCTTCCCAAGGACATTGGTGAACCAGATGGGTTTCTCAGATAATAATTTCATGGTCATCATTACTGAGAGTTAATGCAGCTGAACAGGTTCAGTATCAACCTGCAAAATCCTTCCAATGCTCCAATGACAGGTGATAAGAGTGGTAGAAACATCTGGTCAGCCACTCTTGCTGCAAAGTGACGCCCCTCAAACCCCTGGTAATAGGTTAGCGTACTGTTCCAGGAAAACCCTCATCATGGAATCAGATGAAAGTCTGACTTGTGTGACAAGTCAAGCAGCAACAACAGTTACCTGAGACTAACTTTTAATTCCATATTTATTAATAAAATTCCACGAGCTGCCACGATGATATTTGACCTCATGTCGTAGAGCATTAGCAGAGTCTCTGAATGGCCAGTCCATTGACAAAACCACTTCACCCCTGATTCTCTCAAAGTTCTGGCACCAGCACACTTTAGCATATCCTTCACTTTGCTGCCCCCCATGTGCCTTCAGGGCAACTACAGAGAACATCTGCAGTGCTGTGAGAGAGGGAGTTCCAGGATTGTGACCCAACGGCAGTGAATGTACAGCAAGATAAGTCAGGATAGTGAGTGACTTGGAGGGGAACCTCCAGATGGCTGATCCCCAGGTATGTGCTGCTCTTATCCTTCTGGATGGTAGAGGTCGTGGGTTTGGGAGTTGTTGCTGAAGGAACCTTGGTGAGTTTCTGCAGTGCACCTGATTGATTGCACACACAGCTGACTCTGTGTATTGGTGGTGGAAGGTTTGAATGTTTGTGGAAGAGGGAGCAATCAAGCGGGCTGCTTTGTCCTGGATGGAATGTTTTGAGTGTTGATGGAGCTGAACCCTATCCAGACAAGTGGGGAGTATTCCATTGCACTCCTAAATTGTGCCTTGCAGATGGTGGTCAGATTTTGCATGTTAGACGATGAGTTACTCTCCCCAGAATTGCGAGCCTCTGCCCTGCTCTTGTAGCCAAACTATTTACATGGCCAGTCGACTTCAGTATCCAATCAATTGATTCAGCGATGGTAATGCCATTGAATGTCGAGGGGCGATGGTTAGATTCTGTCTTATCAGGAATACTCAATCTGCTTGGCTCACTTCCTTCTCAATATCCAGCACCTCCTTTCTCATTGAACTGGAAACACTGCTGTAGAAAAGTTTTGTGAACTCACGGAAGGAATTCTTGCCCTTCTCTGCCCTTTACTATCCCATTGTATATTTGAAGAATTAAAGCCCCCATAATAACCAGTCTATGCTCTTATACCTGTCTGTAATTTCCCTGCAGATTTGCTCCTCTACATCTCTCTCACTGGTTGGTGGTCTGTTGACTCCACCGAGCGATGTCATTCACCCTTTTTAATCCTGAGGTCCAGCCAAAATGATTCTGTCCTTGAATCCTCTGCACATCCTCTTTCTCCAGCGTTGCAATGCTCTCCCTCACCAATACTGCCAGCCCTCCCCCAAGCTCCCTAAATTCTGACTGCAGGACCAAAGCCCCCTTTCTACCTTATTTGTAAATACCAATGTTGGTCATTACTGCTGTTCACCCTTCCCGGGTCATGGTCAGTCGCTCAATGATATCCTTGACCCTGGCACGAGGGAAGCTACACATCATCACGGATTCACGTCTGTGACCCAGGAAACACCTACTATTCCCCAGACAATGGCATCACCTATCAGTGTGGCTCTTCCTGTTGTCCTTGTGTAGATGAGCCACCCATGGTGCCATGGACCTGGCTGTGACTTTACACCCCAAGTGAACTATCACCTTCAGCAGAAGATTTTTGAGTGGTGTGCGGACCAGGTGAGGAAGGGGTTGAATGCCTCCATGCCTTCTCTTTCCTCCTTTGCCTGTTCTGTTTGGAAAATGTTATACTTGTCAAAATGCAGGGAAATTACACAGAGATGCAAACATCATCCAGTAGTTTCAATGGGGGACTTTAATTACCCGAATGTAGACAGGGACAGAGGTAGTGTAAAAGATGGAGAGGGGCAAAAGTTCCGAGATTGTGCTGAGTAAAATGTTCTCCGTCAGTTTGTGTCCAGTCCAATCAGAATGGATGGACTGTTGGACCTGGTTCTTGGAAATGAGGTGGGACAAACAGATCACGTGTTTTTGGGGGAATGGGGGCATCACAGTGGTTTGCACTGTTGCTTCACAGCTCCAGGGTCCCAGGTTCGATTCCCGGTTTGGGTCACTGTGTGGAGGCTGCACGTTCTCCCCGTGTCTGCGTGGGTTTCCTCCTGAAAGACGTACTGTTCGGTGAATTTGGACATTCTGAATTCTCCCTCTGTGTATCCAAACAGGCTCCGGAATATGGCGACGGAGGATTTTCACAGTAACTTCATTGCAGTGTTAATTATTATTTAATTATAATTGCTTATTGTCGCAAGTAGGCTGGCGCCTATTCGGGGAGGCCGGTACGGGAATTGAACCCGCACTGCTGGCCTTGTTCTGCATTACAAGCCAGCTGTTTAGCCCACTGTGCTACTTGTGACACTAAGAAAGATTATTATTATTTTGGAAATAATGATAATTGAATCATAAGGTTGAGGATGAAGATAGAAAAGGAAATGGGCAATCTAGAGTAAGAATAATTAACAGGGGGTGAGCTGACTTCAATGGGGCAAGAACGGAGCTGGGCCGGTTAGACGGGAATGAAAGGTTCCCGTAAAAACTGCAGTTGAACAATTGGCTCCCATCAAAACAGAAATAATCTGGACACAGTCAACGTTTATTCCATTAACAGGGAAAGGGAGGGAAAACAAATGCAGAGTTCCCTGCGTGTAAAAGGAGATAGAAATTACAATAGGGAATGAAAAGTGTGCTTATGAAAGGTGGCAGATCGAAAATACAATTGAGAGCCAAGAGGAATACAGAAGATTCAGAGGAGAGAAAAACTTACTTGGGAAATGAAGAGAAGTTCTGAGAAAAGATTGACAGCCGACATAAAGGGCAATCCCAAAGTCTTCTCTCTGCTTATAAATAGTAAAAGGGGGGTCAAAGGAGGAGTGGGGCTGATTGGAAACTTGGAAGTATTGTGGACATGGCAAGGGAGGTGACAGAGAGTTGGTAGATGAAGTTCAATGTGGATAAAAGTGAGGTGATGCGTTTTGGAGGATCTTGGCGAGGCAACATCAGATAAGGAGGGCGATGCTGAGCCGGTGCAGGAGCAGAGGGACCTGCATACATATGTGTTTAGTATGTGCTTAGTATGTGCTTAGTATGTGCATAGATAATTGGAAGTGGCAGTTCAGGTGGAGAGAGCTGTTTAATAAAGCATATACTATTCTGCGCCTTATTATATATTACTATATTTAATAGTGGTATAGAGTTATAGGAGCAAGGAGGTGATGCTGAACGTACACAAGGCACTAGTTGTACCTGAGCTGGAATATTAGGGACACTCTCCGGTTATGTTAGGTCCGACACAAATCCCGCCATGTCGGGAAAACAACAGGAGAATCCAGAGGTGGAATTATAATGAAATAAATCATACCCTGGCACAATGGGTTTTACCATTGGCTGTTACTTATGGAAATAAGGGCAGCTGATCACTAACACTTGCTGGACTGTTACACCACAGCATCTCTCCTGTGACATTAGTCCAAATAAATCAGCAGGGAAATTCATTTCAGAAGGAGGCACTTTCAAATGTGACAAAAACATCATCAAACTGCACTTTCAAGCAAAACAATTGGAGTTCCGTATAAGAGGCAGATATGGATTGAAGTGAATTGCAATGATAAGACATGAGTTTAAAGTTTGTATGCTTTATCAATATCACCTGAAATCTGAGAGCTGATACATCACTGAAACACAATCCAGCCTTTGTCGTTTTTTTATGCGGAGCCAGGAAAGGCAGTTTTATTGTTTGAGTTGTGTTTTGTTTCGCTCGTGTGGGAGGAGGATGCTCGGTGTCAATCTCGATATCAACGAACAGCAGGCTGTTGCTACCAAATCACTGTAGCAAATGATTGAATGCAGCGACTGCTAAACCTAAATCTGAATTGCAGCATTGTGCTCAAGTAGACAAAGTTAAGCCTCGTCACCTCCTGAAATAAATTAGAATCTTCTCCAGTAATTTTCTATTAGCGGCCTGTACTCAAAATAAATTAACTGCTGCTGTTTGAGAGGCATTTATCTGAAAGTCCAGGGAATCGCAAATAGCAGAAACAACAATAACCTGCATTTATATAGAGTCTTCAAGCTCGTGAAACATCCCAAGGTTTTTTTTTAAACAAAACAATGTTTATTTTATGAACACAAGGTAACCTTTTTAAAACATACAGTGAACATCTTGGCAACCATCAATTCAAATACAACCCCCAAAGAATACAACGCTAAGTAATCCTTGAGCTTTCCTTTTAACATCCATAAGACTTAAAACAAAAGGTCATTTAACAGAAGGACATCAGGTTTAACTTCACTGCTGAGAACAGTTACCACGTTGAACTCAGCAAATGGGCATTCATAAGCTTGCAGAGATTCACACACATCCTGCTGTGATTGCAGCTTCTCCAAAACTAAAATGAAACTAAACTCACCCTGCAGCAAAAAGCCTAAAGTGAAAGTAAAAAGCTGACAGACAGCCCAGCTCCACCCACTCTCTGACATCACTGCAGTAATAAAGACCCATTTCTTAAAGGTACTCTCACTACAGATATTAATATACACATCCATTTATAAACATCCATTTCTTAAAGGTACTCTCACATGAGGCAGTGGTTAGCATAAATGCTTCACAGCTCCAGGGTCCCAGGTTCGATTCCCGGCTGGGTCACTGTCTGTGTGGAGTCTGCACGTCCTCCCCGTGTGTGCGTGGGTTTCCTCCGGGTGCTCAGGTTTCCTCCCACAGTCCAAAGATGTGCGGGTTAGGTGGATTGGCCATGCTAAATTGCCCGTAGTGTCCTAATAAAAGTAAGGTTAAGGGGGGGGGGTTGTTGGGTTACGGGTATAGGGTGGATACGTGGGTTTGAGTAGGGTGATCATGGCTCGGCACAACATTGAGGGCCGAAGGGCCTGTTCTGTGCTGTACTGTTCTATGTTCTATGTTCTATGACACCAACCATCTGAGATTTCGGGACCCGGTTGTAATTCGGTTTCCTGTCCCGAATATCAGGTCAGGCTTTCCTGAGATGTGCTTTGTGCTGGAAACCTGGTGCAGCCGCCCGTTATTTGGACAAAAGTGGGAGTTTCCTGGCTTGCGTTTGGGCCGTTAGTGAATGTCCAGTGAGTAGACATGGCCTTTAGTTACAAATCAACTCTCCCCACCTCGCTCTCACATGTTCTGCCGCACCCCCCCCCCACCCACTCCCAATCCTCTCTTACAGATTGACTAAGAGTTCACCATCTCCATTGACCATACCACCCACCCACCACTCTGCACAGGTTTGCTAACCACCCTAAAAAGGTCAGTGTCCGTTATTCATTTTCATTCACGTTGGGCAGCCGGCTGAGCGATCATGGACAACTATATATTAGACATATATATATATTTATACATATGCATGTGCTCACACTATTTTTACAATGGATTATGTTTCAAAATATACCAATAATGTTTTATTTCACCGTGGCAAAGTCTCATTGCTATTTTCTGACAGGTTGGATGTTGTGAAACTTGTTGTCTTTAGTTTTTGTTTTGACTTGCTGGGTAGATTTTTAGTTTGTTGTCCAGGCTTAAAATTGCTGATATCGATCGGTCGTTGAAATCAATGGTGGTGGAAATCAGGCAGCCTCCTGTGGCTGTTGTTCTGATCTGGGAAGAGCTTCCTGCAGAGATGGTGAAAGCAGATTCCATGGGAATTTTTACAGGAATTGAAGAAGGATCGATACGATTATGGGGAAAGAGCAGACACAGACACAATGGACCAATTCACGGTGATCCGTGCTGCATCATTCTGCAACATTCTTAGTGTCAGTTCACTCCAGGATCAATTTGGACATTAACCATGTTAAATGCGCAGTGAAGGGTATTCACTGCTGGGGTGAAGGAGCAGAATCTATCCCCAACCATCTTGTTTTATAAAAATACTTTTCCATTTCTGCTGTACGACACCTGCAGAGTGGGCAATATGCTCCCTACACCTCAATCTATTACAAGATGTGGGTCAGGTGAACTCCATGCTACACTTTGGGGTTCTCTAAACCCTGATCCATAACAAATTGGGGGCTCGTCCGGGATAAAAGTCTATTGGATTGGCTCAGTGAACTTAAAGACAGTGAGGGGTGAGCATTGTATGGTTGCTTTTCAGGTGTGGTATTCCAATTTAAGTGGGGAGTGTGTTGTGGACAATGGCTCTTTCAGAGGCTCAGAACATTTTGGGGGTGGAGATGGTCACACGCAGTACCTTATGGACAGGGACTAATAGCAGACTGTTAGATTTGGCAAAAACATTGCAGTTAACGTTACCTGACAAAATGCAAAAAGATGAGGGAATTAAGGCGGTGGCTAAGCATTTAAAGTTGCCCGAGATACAGTTTGACTCATTGGAAATGGCAAAAATTCAGTTAGAAATTAAACAAATGGAAAATGAGAAACAATTAAAGCAGCTTGAATATAAAAGAGAAAGAGAGGAAAAAGAAAGAGAGAGAGAGAGGAGAAAGAAAGAGAGAGATAGAGGAAAAGGAAAAGAGAGAGAAGACAGGAAAACAGAAAGAATAGCCCTAGAAGAACAAAAAGAAAGAGAAAGCGATTATACAGATCAGGGAAAAGATAAAGAGAGGGAGTTTAAACTTCAGAAAATGGCCAAGAAACATGACAGTCACTCAAAATTGGCAGACGTAAAGGAAATGTACAGTTTGAGGATAGTGATGAGGATAGTGAGAATGAGCGTCAAAGTCGAAGGCTTCGTGGGAATCTATTTAAATATGTCCAAGCATTGCCAAGGTTTGATGAGAAGGAGGTA
This sequence comes from Scyliorhinus canicula, assembly GCF_902713615.1. Lineage (NCBI taxonomy): Eukaryota > Metazoa > Chordata > Chondrichthyes > Carcharhiniformes > Scyliorhinidae > Scyliorhinus > Scyliorhinus canicula. Next base: position 242,915,042 of record NC_052149.1, read on the forward strand.
GAAGCCTTTTTCATTTCACTTGAAAAGGTAGCCAAACAAATGAAATGGCCACAGGACATGTGGGTATGACTGATTCAAACAAAGCTGGTAGGTAGGGCAAGTGAAGTGTTTGCATCACTACTGGAGGAGGTATCTGGGACGTATGAGGATGTGAAAAAATCCATCTTAGGTTCATATGAACTCGTGCCTGAAGCTTACAGACAAAGGTTTAGAAATTTAAGGAAAAAATTTGGTCAAACATACATGGAGTTTGAAAGGATCAAACAGAGTAATTTTGATAGGTGGATACGGGCTTTGAAAATAAACCAAACGTATGAAGCTCTGAGAAATTATACTTTTGGAGGAGTTTAAAAATTCAATTCCTGATGTGATAAGAACTCATGTGGAAGAACAGAGGGTTAAAACTGCGAGATTAGCAGCAGAAATGGCAGATGATTATGAATTAATTCAGAAATCAAAGCTTGGTTTCCGACATCAGTTTCAGCCTGTGAGGGATAGAAACTGGGGACAAGAGAAATACTCAAGTGGTAAAGATAAAGGTGATCTGATGGGAGACAATAAGGAGAGTGTACCTCAGACTAAAAAAGAAATCCAGGAGGGTGGAAAAGAAATGAAAAGTTGGAATGCTGCACTGTCAGAGGGTCAGTACTGAGGGAGTGCTGCACTGTCAGAGGGTCAGTACTGAGGGAGAGCTGTATTGTCAGAGGGTCAGTACTGAGGGAGTGCGGCACTGTCAGAGGGTCAGTACTGAGGGAGTGCCACACTGTCAGAGGGTCAGTACTGAGGGAGTGCGGCACTGTCAGAGGGTCAGTACTGAGGGAGTGCCGCACTGTCAGAGGGTCAGTACTGAGGGAGTGCCGCACTGTCAGAGGGTCAGTACTGAGGGTATGCTGCACTGTCAGAGGGTCAGTACTGAGGGAGTGCGGCACTGTCAGAGGGTCAGTACTGAGGGAGTGCCGCACTGTCAGAGGGTCAGTACTGAGGGAGTGCTGCATTGTCAGAGGTTCAGTACTGAGGGAGTGCCGCACTGTCAGAGGGTTAGTGCTGAAGGAGTGCTGCACTGTCAGAGGTTCAGTACTGAGGGAGTGCCGCAAAGTGACAGGGTCAGTGCTGAGAGAGTGCCACACTGTCAGAGGGTCAGTACTGAGGGAGTGCCGCACTGTCAGAGGGTCAGTACTGAGGGAGTGCCACACTGTCAGAGGGTCAGTACTGAATGAGTGCTGCACTGTCAGAGGTTCAGTACTGAGGGACTGCTGTACTGTCAGAGGATCAGTCAGTTAGAGGAGATGTTGAAGGAACGATAAGCCAGCTCTCTCATGGAAACAATATGGCGGTATCATGATGAAAACCCTGTTGTCTGAGTCAATATTGATCTCTCACTGCAGCATTTTAAAACTGATGACTTGTGCTCCGGGTTCCTCCCACAGTACAACATAGAACAGTTAGCATTACAGGGCAGTACAGGCCCTTCGGCCCTCGATGTTGCACCGACCTGTGAAACCACTCTAACGCCCATCTACACTATTCCCTTATCGTCCATATGTTTATCCAATGACCATTTAAATGCCCTTAATGTTGGCGAGTCCACTACTGTTGCAGGCAGGGCATTCCACGCCCTTACTACTCTCTGAGTAAAGAACCTACCTCTGACATCTGTCCTATATCTATCTCCCCTCAATTTAAAACTATGTCGGGCAGCACAGTGGCCTAGTGGTTAGCACAGCTGCCTCACGGCGCTGAGGTCCCAGGTTCGATCCCGGCTCTGGGATACTGTTTGTGTGGAGTTTGCACATTCTCCCCGTGTCTGTGTGGGTTTCGCCCCCACAACCCAAAAATGTGCAGAGAAGGTGGATTGGCCACGCTAAATTACCCCTTAATTGGAAAAAATAATTGGGTAATCTAAATTTATAAAAAAAAAATAATAATAATTTAAAGCTATGTCTCCTCATGCTAGACATCACCATCCGAGGAAAAAGGCTCTCACTGTCCACCCTATCTAATCCTCTGATCATCTTGTATGCCTCAATTAAGTCACCTCTGACCCTTCTTCTCTCTAACGAAAACAACCTCAGGTCCCACAGCCTTTCCTCATAAGACCTTCCCTCCATACCAGACAACATCCTGGTAAATCTCCTCTGTACCCTTTCCAATGCTTCCACATCCTTCCTACAATGCGGCGACCAGAACTGCACGCAATACTCCAAATGCGGCCGCACCAGAGTTTTGTACAGCTGCAACATAACCTCATGGCTCTTAAACTTAATCCCTCTACCAATAAAAGCTAACACATCGTGCGCCTTCTAAACAATCGTATCAACCTGGGTGGCAACTTTCAGGGATCTATGGACATGGACACCGAGATCTCTCTGCTCATCCACACTACCAAGAATCTTACCATTAGCCCAGTACTCTGACTCCTGTTATTCCTTCCAAAATGAATCACCTCACACTTTCCTGCATTAAACTCCATGTGCCACCTCTCAGCCCAGCTCTGCAGATTATCTATGTCCCTCTGTAACCTGCAACATCCTTCCGCACTGTCCAAAACTCCACCGACTTTAGTGTCATCTGTAAATTTGCTCACCCATCCTTCTACGCCCTCCTCCAGGTCATTTATAAAAATGACAAACAGCAGTGGCCCCACAAGAAAGATGTTGTTTCGGTGGATTGGCCATGCTAAATTGTCCCTCAGTGCCCAGGGATGTGCAGGTTAGGTTATGGTGTTACAGGGATAGGGAGGAGTGGGCATGGGTACAATGTTCATTAAAAGGGTCAGTGCAGACTCGATGGGCAGAATGGCCTCCTTCTGCACTCTAGAAATCCTATGTAATGCCTTGAGATAGAACAGTACAGCACAGAACAGGCCCTTCGGCCCTCGATGCTGTGCCGAGCAATGATCACCCTACTCAAACCCACGTATCCACCCTATACCCGTAACCCAACAACCCCCCCTTAACCTTACTTTTTAGGACACTACGGGCAATTTAGCATGGCCAATCCACCTAACCCGCACATCTTTGGACTGTGGGAGGAAACCGGAGCACCCGGAGGAAATCCACGCACACACGGGGAGGACGTGCAGACTCCGCACAGACAGTGACCCAGCCGGAAACTGAACCTGGGACCCTGGAGCTGTGAAGCATTTATGCTAACCACCATGCTACCGTGCTGCCCCTAGATGAGCTGGGATTGTGAAAGACGCTTTATAAATGAAACTTCCTTCTGTAATTTTGCAACAGGTTGTTACTATGGTTACTGTCCATGAGGCTGACATGCAAAAATGTTATTTAAAATCCTCTCTGCTATTTCAACAATGTGTTAACACCTTTACTGAAGATGGGGAGTGAGGAAGCTAACAGAAATATGTGAAGTATTTTTATGATAATATCACCAATAGTAATTTGCTGGCTGAATTATTCACTAAAACCTAATCTTGCCGGAGGATGAAGGGGACAAATGAAATGTTTTGAAAAGGAATAAACAGATGAAAGCCAGCAGCAAAAATGTCCACAGGAAGAAACAAAACAGAATTCAATTCCAGTATTTTGCTTTATAGACAATGTAATGTTGAAAAAAAAAGAATTTGTTTTAATAAAAGACATGGTGTTCGACACAAACATAAATCACAAAATAAAAAGCAGAATATAAAGCAAGTGGGAAGGAACGCAGGGTAGGAGTTTGGAAGGCTAAACGCGGTCAGGAAATGTCATTGGCAGACAGGATGAAGGAAAATCTTAAAGCGTTTTCTGCATATGTAAAGAGCAAGAGGGCAGTCAGAGAAAGGGTTAGTCCATTTAAGGATATTGGAGGGACTCTATTTATGGAACCAGAGGCAATGGGAGAGATACTAATTGAGTACTTTGCCTCACTATTCACCAAAGAGAAGGATATGGTGAATTAGGTGGTGTGTAGATATTCTGAGTCATGTTGATAGCAATAATGAGGAGGTGTTGGGCATCTTACAAAGCATTCAAGTAGATAAGTCCCCAGGGCCTGATGGGATCTACCCCAGAATACTGAGGGAGACAAGGGAGGAAATTGCTGGGGCCTTGACAGATCTTTGTATTGGCTACAGGTGAAGTTCCAGAGGACTGGAGAGTAGCCAATGTTGTTCCATTGTTTAAGAAGGGAAGCATGGATAATCCAGGAAATTATTGGCCGGGGAGCCTTACGTCAGTGGTAGGGAAATTATTGGAAAAGATTCTTAGAGACAGGATTTACTCACATTTGGAAACAAATGGACTTATTAGTGATGGACAGCATGGATTTGAGAAGGGAAGGTCATGTCTCACTAATTTGATCGAGTTTTTTGAGGAAGTGAGAAAGATGATAGATGAGGGAAAGGCAGTAGATGTTGTTTACATGGACTTCAGGTACAAGACAAGGTACCTCATGGTAGACTGGTACAAAAGGTGAAGTCACATGGGTTCAGAGGAGAGCTGGCAAGTTGGATACAGAATCGGCTTTGGCACAGAAGACAGAGGGTAGCAGTAGAAGGGTTTTTTTCTGAATGGAAGACTGTGACTTGCGGCATTCCACAGGGATCAGTACTGGGACCTTTATTGTTCGTGGTGTATATAAATGATTTGGTAGTAAATGTAGCTGGTCGATTAGTAAGTTTGCATAGGACACAAAAATTGGCGGAGTTGCGGATAGTGAAAAGGATTGTCAGTGGTTACAGCAGGATATAAACTGGTTGAACTCTTGGGCGGAGAAATGGCAGATGGAATTTAATCCGGACAAGTGTGAGGTAATGCACTTTGGAAGGTCAAATGCATGTAGGAATTACAATAAATGGTAGAATTATTGCGAGTACTGAGAGGCAGAGAGATCTGGGCGTGCATATCCACTAATCAATGAAAGTGGCAACGCATGGGAATAAGAACAAAGAAAATTACAGCACAGGAACAGGCCCTTCGGCCCTCCCAGCCTGCGCCGATCCAGATCCTTTATCTAAACCTGTCGCCTATTTTCCAAGGATCTACTTCCCTCTGTTCCCCACCCCTTCATATATCTATCCAGATGCAACTTAAATGATGCTATCGTGCCCGCCTCTACCACCTCCGCTGGCAAAGCGTTCCAGGCACCCACCACCCTCTGCGTAAAAAACTTTCCATGCACATCTCCCTTAAACTTTCCCCCTCTCACCTTGAAATCATGAACCCTTGTAACTGACACCCCCACTCTTGGAAAAAGCTTGTTGCTATCCACCCTGTCCATACCTCTCATAATTTTGTAGACCTCAATCAGGTCTCCCCTCAACCTCTGTCTTTCCAACGAAAACAATCCTAATCTACTCAACCTTTCTTCATAGCTAGCACCCTCCATACCAGGCAACATCCTGGGGAACCTCCTCTGCACCCTCTCCAAAGCATCCACATCCTTCTGGTAATGTGGCGACCAGAACTGCACGCAGTATTCCGAATGTGGCCTAACCAAAGTCCTATACAACTGTAACATGACCTGCCAACTCTTGTACTCAATACCCCGTCCGATGAAGGCAAGCATGCTGTATGCCTTCTTGACCACTCTATCAACCTGCGTTGCCACCTTCAGGGTACAATGGACCTGAAGTCCCAGATCTCTCTGTACATCAATTTTCACCAGGACTCTTCCAAAATGCATCACCTCGCATTTGCCTGGATTGAAGTCCATCTGCCATTTCGCTGCCCAACTCTCCAATCTATCTATATTTTGCTGTATTCTCTGACAGTCCTCCTCGCTATCTGCAACTCCACCAATTTTAGTATCATCTGCAAACTTGCTCATCAGACCACCTATACCTTCCTCCAGGCCATTTATGTAGATCACAAACAACAGTATTCCGAGCACGGATCCCTGTGGAACACCACTAGTCACCTTTCTCCATTTTGAGACACTCCTTTCCACCACTACTCTCTGTCTCCTGTTGCCCAGCCAGTTCTTTATCCATCTAGCTAGTACACCCTGAACCCCATACGACTTCACTTTTTCCATCAACCTGCCATGGGAAACTTTATCAAACGCCTTACTGAAGTCCATGTATATGACATCTATGACCCTTCCCTCATCAATTAACTTTGTCACTTCCTCAAAGAATTCTATTAGGTTTGTAAGACATGACCTTCCCTGCACAAAACCATGCTGCCTATCACTGATAAGTCTATTTTCTTCCAAATGTGAACAGGTCCTATCCCTCAGTATCTTCTCCAACAGTTTGCCTACCACTGACGTCAAGCTTTCAGGTCTATAATTCCCTGGATTATCCCTGCTACCCTTCTTAAACAAAGGGACAACATTAGCAATGCTCCAGTCCTCCGGGACCTCACCCGTGCTCAAGGATGCTGCAAAGATATCTGTTAAGGCCCCAGCTACTTCATCCCTCACTTCCCTCAGTAACCTGGGATAGATCCCATCCGGTCCTGGGGACTTGTCCACCTTAATTCCTTTTAGAATACCCAAAACCTCCCCCTTCCTTATGACGACATGACCTAGAGTATTTAAACATCCATCCCTAACCTCAACATCCGTCATGTCCCTCTCCTTTGTGAATGCCGATGCAAAGTACTCATTAAGAATCTCACCCATTTCCTCTGAGTCCACGCATAAATTCCCTCTTTTGTCTTTGAGTGGGCCAATCCTTTCTCTAGTTACCCTCTTGCTCCTTATATACGCATATAAGGCTTTGGGATTTTCCTTATCCCTGTTAGCCAAAGATATTTCATGACCCCTTTTAGCCCTCTTTATTGCGCGTTTGAGATTTGTCCTACTTTCCCGATATTCCTCCAAAGCTTCATCAGTTTTAAGTCGCCTAGATCTTATGTATGCTTCCTTTTTCATCTTAGCTAGTCTCACAATTCCACCCGTCATCCATGGTTCCTTAATCTTGCCATTTCTATCCCTCATTTTCATAGGGACATGTCTGTCCTGCACTCTAATCAACCTTTCCTTAAAAGACTTCCACATTTCAAATGTGGATTTACCCTTAAACATCTGCTCCCAATCCACATTCCCTAGCTCCTGCCGATTTTTGTTATACTTGGCCTTTCCCCAATTTAGTACTCATCCTTTCGGACCACTCTCGTCTTTGTCCATGAGTATTCCAAAATTTACGGAATTGTGATCGCTATTCCCAAAGTAATCACCGATTGAAACTTCAACCACCTGGCCGGTTTCATTCCCCAATACCAGGTCCAGTATGGCCCCTTCCTGAGTTGGACTATTTACATACAGCTCTAAAAAACTCTCCTGGATGCTCCTTACAAACTCTGCTCCATCTACGCCTCCAACATTACACGAATCCCATTCAATGTTGGGGAAGTTAAAATCTCCCATCACAACCACCCTATTGCTCCGACATTTTTCTATAATCTCTCTGCATATCTGTCTGTCTACTTCATGCTCACTTTTGGGAGGCCTATAGTAAAGTCCCAACAATGTTACTGCTCCCTTCCTATTTCTCAGCTCCACCCATATTGCCTCAGTGCTCGAATCCTCCATCCTGCCCTCCTTAATCACAGCTGTGATATCATCTCTGACCAGTAATGCAACTCCTCCATCCCTTCTACCTCCCTCTCTATCCCTCCTGAAGCACCTATACCGTGGGATATTTAGTTGCCAATCTTGTCCTTCCCTCAACCAACTCTCAGTAATACCAATAACATCATAGTCCCAGGTACTGATCCAAGCCCTAAATTCATCTGCCTTACCTGCTACAGTCCTTGCATTAAAACAAATGCACCTCAGACCACCGGTCCCTTTGCGTTCAGCATCTCTTCCCTGTCTACTGTTCCCCTTAGTCACATTGGGTTTATTATCCAGTAACTTACTGGCTTTAGTTACTGCATCTTTACTGACTTCTAAATTCCTAATCTGGTTCCCATCCCCCTGCCACATTAGTTTAAAACCTCCCCAACAGAGTTAGCAAAAGCACCCCCAGGACATTGGTTCCAGTCCTGCCCAGGTGTAGACCATTTGATTTGTAATGGTCCCACCACCCCCCAGAACTGGTTCCAATGTCCCCAAAATCTGAACCCCTCCCTCCTGCACCATCTCTCAAGCCACGTATTCATTCTGACTATTCTTGAATTTCTATTCTGACTGTCCCGTGGCACTGGTAGCAATCCTGAGATTACTACCTTTGAGGTCCTACTTTTTAACTTATCTCCTAACTCCCTAAATTCTGATTGTAGGACCTCATCCCGTTTGTTACCTATATCGTTGGTGCCTATATGCACCACGACAACTGGCTGTTCACCCTTCCCCTTCAGTATGTCCTGCAGCCGATCGGAGACATCCCTGACCCATGCACCCAGGAGGCAACATACCATTCGGGAGTCTTGTTTTCGACCACAGAAACGCTTATCTACTCTCCTTACAATTGAATCCCCTATGACTATAGCTCTGCCTGTCTTTTTCTCCACCTTCTGTGCAGCAGAGCCAGCCACGGTGCCATGAGCCTGGCTACTACTGCCTTCCCCTGGTGAGTCATCTCCCCCAACAGTATCCAAAACGGTATACCTGTTTTGGAGGGAGATGACCGCAGGGGACACCTACACTGCCTTCCTGCTCTTTCTCTGCCTTTTGGTCACCCATTCCCTGTCTCCCTCACCAATCCTAATCTGCGGTGTGACCAACTCACTGAACGTGCTATCCACGACCTCCTCAGCATCGCGGATGCTCCAAAGTGAGTCCATCCGCAGCTCCAGAGCTGTCATGCGGTCTAACAGGAGCTGCAGCTGGACACACTTCCCGCACGTGAAGGAGTCAGGGGCATTGGCCGCGTCCCTGAGCTCCCACATTGAGCACGAGGAGCATAACACGGGTCTGGGATCTCCTGCCATTTTTACACTTTACCTTAACTGACTACAAATATAATATCAAATAATTAATAAGTGAAAGGAATAAAGATTTTACTTACCAATCACAATACTTACCAACACACAAAGAGTTAAATTTCTCCCAGCTACTGCTAATTGGAGCACTTTCCTTACCAGCCAATCAGGTCTCTGCTTTGCTGTGATGTCACTCTTCAAGGTAAGTTTTTAAAGTTTTAAGGAGGTAAAACTTACCTTTCCAACAGATCCCTGGCCACTGCTCCCGCCGGGAATCTGATGTCCGCTGCTCCTTATCACCACAGTCTTTTTTTGGTTAGAGGAGGAGGGCGGGTGGGAGACACAACACGTGTAGTGTCTCGGGTTTAGCTGCTGCCCAAATATATCAGTTCACTCACCTTCCCAGAGCACAATTCGGCCGCTCCCACTCAGCTCCTCCCACGCACTGAAACTGCAAGGTAAATTTTTAAAATAAGAAAACTTACCTTTCCAACAGCCCCCTGGTTACTGCTCTCACTGAAAAGAAAAAGCACACTCCGCGCTCCTTAATGATGTCTCACCCCTGTCTCTCCGCTCTTTTATGAATAAGGTGGTCAAGAAGGCGTACGGCATGCTGGTCTTCATCGGTCGGGGCATTGAATATGAAAATTGGCAAGTCATGTTGCAGCTGTACAGGACCTTAGTTAGGCCTCATTTGGAATATTGTGTCCAATTCTGGTCGCCACATTACCTGAAGGATGTGGATGCTTTGAAGAGGGTACAAAAGTGGTTTACTAGGATGTTGCCTGGTATGGAGGGCATTCGCTATGAGGAGAGGTTAGATAAACTCGGTCTGTTCTCACTGGAATGACAGAGGTTGAAAGGCGACCTGATAGAGGTCGACAAAATTATGAGGGGCATGGACAGAGTCAGATGCTCTTTCCTCGGGTAGGAGAGTCAAGTACTAGGGTTAATGGGTTTAAAGTGTGTGGGGGGAAAGTTTAGAACTGATGTGCGAGGCAGGTTTTTTACACAGAGGGTGTTAAATATATGGAAAGCGCTGCCTGGGGAGGGGGTGGGAGCCGGTACGATAGCGGCATTTAAGGGGCATCGAGAGAAATATATGAATAGGGTGGGAATGGAAGGATACGGACTCTAAGTGTAGACGGTTTTAGTTTAGGCAGGTACCACAGTCGGCGCAGGCTTGGAGGGCCGAAGGGCCTGTTCCTGTGCTGTATTGTTCTTTGTTCTTTGTCTCCAGAGTTACAGAAGGTGAGTGTGCACCAAGCTCTGCCGGCCGGCTCCATTTCAAAATGACTAAGTCACACGCTGTGGAGAATTTAGCAGGAGTGACAGAGTCTGGGAATATTGTGCAGCAGCCGTGATCAGGTGGCCCAAAGCTGGATAGAAGGGCCCTGGCTGGGTGTAGCAGCAGATTCATTCACCCTCGATATTAACCCTCTGCCACATGACATCCCAACCTAAAGATCTAGTGCTGAGCCCCCCCCCCCCCCCCCCCTCTCCTTGTACCTGGAAGAGTTATCAGTGAGTATGGGGGAGAGTGGGAGTGTGTTGTTGAGATAAAGGATCAGCCATGATCATACTGAATGGTGGAGTAGGCTCGAAGGGCTGAATGGCCTTCTCCTGCTCCTCTTGTGTTTGACCTCTAATGAACCTTCTTTCCATCAGACAGCCATTAAATGTCTATCTGACGTTTGATTGGATGAGCTGAGATAGCATGGGGGAGGGTGAACAGGCTGCTCAGTTTTGATCCTGTCTCCCCCACCCACCAATAAACATAAAATCCAGCCCAGTGTTTAAATCTATAACCTAAAATGTTAACAGTTGAATGTCTGTCACACTTCGGTATTATTCCCCAGCCTCCAGTGACAGAAGGCATGAATTGATTGAAAATCAATGATTGCATTTTTATGTCAAAATAGTTGGCAAGGAACATAGAACATAGAATCCGCCCAGTGCAGAAGGAGGCCATTCAGCCCATCAAGTCTGCACCGGTCCTTGGAAAGAGCATCTTACCCAGGCCCCCTCCCCCGCCCCACCCCTGTAACCCTACCTCACGGTTTTGGACACTAAAGGGCAATTTAGCGTGGCCAATCCACCTAATCCACACATTGTTGAACAACATCATCCCGATGTTGTCTAATTTCAAAATTCATACAGGGAAGTGTTATTTGGATTTCACAAATGTTGCTCCATGTCCCTCAGACTTTATTGCAAGTACAGCAGAAATTTGACTTGTTCATGGGTTTTCATCCCGCTTCTGCTGAAATATCAAGGAGGGGACAGGAGAAATTTGAGGAATTTCCCCCACCAAAAAAAAGTGTCGGAGGAACAGAGAAACATGGGAACAGGACAAGGCATTCAACCTGTCCCAGCATTCAGTTAGAGCATGGCTGATCCATATCTTCACTCCGGTAGCTCACCTTAGTTCCATATCCTCAACCTCAGAAATTCTCATTTGACTTTCAGATTCAAAGGCCTGTATGTAAAAGTTTTGGCGAAACAGCCGGGAGCAATAAGGAGGCAGCTAGGTGGGATGCCGAGTTAGCTTGGATAAGCCATGATTGTAATGATATGTATATTGACTGGGATGTAAAGAGTTAACAAGTTAATGATAATGCTTTTTACCACTAGAGGGAACCGCAGATCAGTCATTATATATATATCACGTAAGAAGGGGATTCTGGGATTAGAAGATGAGGAGTTGAGTTAGAAGAGAGAGTCAGGCATAGAGAACAGTTGTATACTTGAGAGTTCTGTAAGTTAGAGATAGCATAGTTTTATACAATAACCTTCTACTTTAGGAATGTGAACAACTCTTAGTAGTGTAATAAATCTATAGTTTGTTTGTTAACAAAGCTTTACATAAGAACATAAGAACATAAGAACTAGGAGCAGGAGTAGGCCATCTAGCCCCTCGAGCCTGCTCCGCCATTCAATGAGATCATGGCTGATCTTTTGTGGACTCAGCTCCACTTTCCGGCCCGAACACCATAACCCTTAATCCCTTTATTCTTCAAAAAACTATCTATCTTTACCTTAAAAACATGTAATGAAGGAGCCTCAACTGCTTCACTGGGCAAGGAATTCCATAGATTCACAACCCTTTGGGTGAAGAAGTTCCTCCTAAACTCAGTCCTAAATCTACTTCCCCTTATTTTGAGGCTATGTCCCCTAGTTCTGCTGTCACCCGCCAGTGGAAACAACCTGCCCGCATCTATCCTATCTATTCCCTTCATAATTTTAAATGTTTCTATAAGATCCCCCCTCATCCTTCTAAATTCCAACGAGTACAGTCCCAGTCTACTCAACCTCTCCTCATAATCTAACCCCTTCAACTCTGGGATTAACCTAGTGAATCTCCTCTGCACACCCTCCAGCGCCAGTACGTCCTTTCTCAAGTAAGGAGACCAAAACTGAACACAATACTCCAGGTGTGGCCGCACTAACACCTTATACAATTGCAACATAACCTCCCTAGTCTTAAACTCCATCCCTCTAGCAATGAAGGACAACATTCCATTTGCCTTCTCAATCACCTGTTGCACTTGTAAACCAACCTTCTGTGACTCATGCACTAGCACACCCAAGTCTCTCTGAACAGCGGCATGCTTTAATATTTTATCATTTAAATAATAATCCCGTTTGCTGTTATTCCTACCAAAATGGATAACCTCACATTTGTCAACATTGTATTCCATCTGCCAGACCCTCGCCCATTCACTTAACCTATCCAAATCCCTCTGCAGACTTCCAGTATCCTCTGCACTTTTGGCTTTACCACTCATCTTAGTGTCATCTGCAAACTTGGACACATTGCCCTTGGTCCCCAACTCCAAATCATCTATGTAAATTGTGAACAATTGTGGGCCCAACACGGATCCCTGAGGGACACCACTAGCTACTGATTGCCAACCAGAGAAACACCCATTTATCCCAACTCTTTGCTTTCTATTAATTAACCAATCCTCTATCCATGCTACTACTTTATCCTTAATGCCATGCATCTTTATCTTATGCAGCAACCTTTTGTGTGGCACCTTGTCAAAGGCTTTCTGGAAATCCAGATATACCACATCCATCGGCTCCCCGTTATCTACTGCACTGGTAATGTCCTCAAAAAATTCCACTAAATTAGTTAGGCATGACCTGCCCTTTACGAACCCATGCTGCGTCTGCCCAATGGGACAATTTCTATCCAGATGCCTCGCAATTTCTTCCTTGATGATAGATTCCAGCATCTTCCCTATTACCGAAGTTAAACTCACTGGCCTATAATTTCCTGCTTTCTGCCTACCTCCTTTTTTAAACAGTGGCATCACGTTTGCTAATTTCCAATCCACCAGGACCACCCCAGAGTCTAGTGAATTTCGGTAAATTATCACTAGTGCATCTGCAATTTCCCTAGCCATCTCTTTTAGCACTCTGGGATGCATTCCATCAGGGCCAGGAGACTTGTCTACCTTTAGCCCCATTAGCTTGCCCATCACTCCCTGCTTAGTGATAACAATCCTCTCAAGGTCCTCAAGGTGTTCTTTATTCAACACAAGGGGTCACGATGTCAAGGTGAGAGTGGGAAAGGTTAAGGGAGATGTGCGTGGAACGTTTTTTACACAGAGGGTGGTGGCCTGGTGTGGAGGGTGCTAGCTATGAAGAAAGGTTGAGTAGATTAGGATTGTTTTCATTGGAAAGACGGAGGTTGAGGGGGGACCTGATTGAGGTCTACAAAATTATGAGTGGTATGGACAGGATGGATAGCAACAAGCTTTTTCCAAGAGCAGGGGTGTCAATTACAAGGGGTCACGATTTCAAGGTGAGAGGAGGAAAGTTTAAGAGAGATGTGAGTGGAAAGTTTTTTACGCAGAGGGTGGTGGGTGCCTGGAACACTTTGCCAGCGGAAGTGGTAGAGGCGGGCACGATAGCATCATTTAAGATGCATCTAGACAGGTATATGAACGGGCGGGGAACAGAGGGAAGTAGATCCTTGGAAAATAGGCAACAGGTTTAGATAAAGGATCTGGATCAGCACAGGCTGGGAGGGCCGAAGGGCCTGTTCCTGTGCTGTAATTTTCTTTGTTCTTTGTACTACGCACCAAGCTATCCAGGTAAAGCAGAATAGAGAATACAACAATGATCTCACTGACACTACCTCACTCACTGCTATTCTGACATTTCTGCCCAGGCATTCCCTGGTTTTGTGAGCAGTCCCTTAAGGATTGAGGATTATTCAATAGTTACTCACAAAAGGGAATTCAATCACTCCACACGACCAAAGGAAATTAAGGACAAGAACAGTTAAGTGGGACAGGTTGGTGTCCAGTAGAGTTGCAATGGGCCTTCTCCTGTGTTCTATGATGCAAGGTGCTTTGATAGATTTAATAAAATACAGGGAAATATCTCTGCCATGCAATGGTTCTGAAAGCAGCAATGCTGATTACTGTACAGGAAAAACAGTCACAAATATAACACAGATCTCTCACAGATATATCCGGGTAACCTAGCCTTTTAAGGACAATATTTAGTGGGCCACATGAAACAACAAGTGTGCATTCTCCTGTGGTAATAAAGGCACTGGAGAGGGTACAGAGTTACCTGGGCTGGAGGGTCTGTGAGGAGAGATTGGATTGGCCGGGAAGTTTCCATAGAGCAGCGAACATTGAAAGGAAGCCTGATAGAGGTGTATAACATTGAGGGGCATCGATAGGACGGATAGGAAGGCACTTTTTTCATTAGTAGAAGGTTCAATAATCAGGGGGTGGATGAAAGATGCATTTCAACAAGTGGTTCAAACGGGAAATTTGCTAATTGCATTGGTTATCACATTGACACTAATGACATAGCGAACGAGTCGCAGCTCAGACAAAGTCTCCCTAATTAACATATTTTACACCAGAAAAAGATGACGTGAATTACTTCGATAAGTAGCCGGTGATATATTTGCAGCTCCTTCACAATGCACAGTGAGATGATGAATTTTCAGAATTTGAATTACCAGCTCCCTTTATCACTTACCATTTATATCACTGTGATATATTTGACCTGGCCAGTGTTATTTATAAAAGCAATACTGTAACGTTTGGGACCCACTCACGTTCTGTAATTTTGGAGACGCGTGGGATGACTTGGAATTGGTTTCCCCAGCTGCCATGGTGATAGTTAAACCCGTGGCCCCAGGATATCAGCTTGGCCCTTGGGATCACAATAGTGACAATAGCCCCACACCACTGACTCCAACTGTGAGTGAGGCTGACTCCAACTGTGAGTGAGGCTGACTCCAACTGTGAGTGAGGCTGACTCCAACTGTGAGTGAGGCTGACTCCAACTGTGAGTGAGGCTGACTCCAACTGTGAGTGAGGCTGACTCCAACTGTGAGTGAGGCTGACTCCAACTGTGAGTGAGGCTGACTCCAACTGTGAGTGAGGGCTAACGTTTGAAGAGAAACAAGGGATTTTATCCCTGGTGTCATAGACTCATGGATTCACAGATCTTTACAGCACAGAAGGAGGCCATTCGCCCCATTGTGTCCAGGTTGGCCTGCACTAATCCCATTTTCTCACACTTGGCCCACAGCACTAGAGGTTGTGACAGTGAAAGTGAATATCTAAATATTTCTGAAACGTTCCGAGAGTTTCTGACTCGACCATTCTTTCAGACAGCGAGTTCCAGACACCCACCACCCTCTGGGTGAAAAGGTTTTTCCTCAACTCCCCTCTTAGCCTTTGACCCTTTATCTTAAATCTATGCCCCCTGATTATTGAACCTTCTACTAATGAAAAAAGTGCCTTCCTATCCGTCCTATCTATGCCCCTCAATCTTATACACCTCCATCAGGCTTCCTTTCAGCGTTCGCTGCTCCATGGAAACTTCCCGGCCAATCCAATCTCTCCTCACAGACCCTCCAGCCCAGGTAACTCTGTACCCTCTCCAGTGCAATCTTCCCTATAATGTGGTGACCAGAACCGCACACAGTACTCCAGCTGTGGCCTAACCAGGGTTTTATACATTTCCAGCATAACCTCCCTGCTCTTGTATCTAAGCCTCAGCTAATAAAGGCAAATATCCCAGAGGCCTTCTTAAACACCTTGGGTGGAATTTTCCCCAAAAACGGCAAATGCCGGGTTCTGTCTGAAAACCGATGTGTTTCTCCCCAGCGAAACAGACAGGTTTTCTCTTCAGATCTTCTGACACTTTGCCAAAACATAGCAAGAGGTGTGGTTTTGTCTCATTAGCCCTCCCTCCCCAAGTGCATTACCTAAACACTTTTCCAGGTTGAATTCCATTTGATACTGCTCTGCCCCTCTGACCAATCTATTGAAACTTTCCTGCAGTCGATGGTTACCCTCCTCATGTTTTACCAGTTTACAACAGTGGCAATACCTCACGGCTACTTCATTGGCTGTGATTTACTTTGAGAGATATTGGGCGGGATTGTCCTCGAACTGGCGGGCGGGCAACTTCAGCGCGAAGGAGTAGCGTGAACCACTTTGGCGTTGGGCAGCCATGAAGGTGCGGAATCCTCCAGCGTGTGTTGGCATCATCCCAGCGCATGCGCAGGGGGGTTCACCTCCACACCGGCCATTGCAGACTGTTACAGTGGCTGACTCGGACAGCATGCACCCACAGCACAGACCACGGATCAGTGGGCTCTGATTGCGAGCCTGGCCACCATGGGGGCTCCCCCTGGGACCAGATCCCCCCGTGCCCCACTGAGGACCCCACAAGTCGGAACATACGCTGGCGGGACTGGTCGAAAACGTGTGGCCACTCGGGCCATCGTGGGCGGAGAATCGGCAGGGGGGCGCTACCAGCGGGCGCCGACCGGCACGGCGTGATTCCCGCCCCCACCAAATCTCCAGCACCAGAGAATTCAGCAGCCAGCGGGCTCGGGATTCATGCCGCCCCCTGGCATGCTCTGACCCGGCGGGGGGTCAGAGAATCCCGCCCATCCAGTCATCAAGAATGTCATTCTGTCAATGAAACTCTTTGTAACATACATTAATGGTTTGGATAAAGCAATTGCATGCAGGATGGGAATAGAGGGATACGGACCCAGGAAATGTAGAACATTTTAGTTTAGACGGGCAGCATGGTCAGCACAGGCTTGGAGGGCCGAAGGTTCTGTTTTTGTGCTGTACTTTCCTTTGTTCTTTGTTTGTTAATATCTCCAGATTTCCTGACAAAATGAAGCTGGGTCATGTTGATTCGGAACGTTAGCTCTTTTCTCTCCCTACAGATGCTGCCAGACCTGCTGAAATTTTCCAGCATTTTTTCTTTGCAGGGTGGTTAGCACTATGGCTTCACAGCGCCAGGGTCCCAGGTTCGATTCCCAGCTTGGATCACTGTCTGTGCGGAATCTGCACGTTCTCCCCGTGTCTGCGTGGGTTTCCTCCAGGTGCTCCGGTTTCCCCCCACAAGTCCTGAAAGACTTGCTGTTAGGTGAATTGGACTTTCTAAATTCTCCCTCTGTGACCCGAACAGGCGCCGGAGTGTGGCGAATAGGGGATTTTCACAGTAACTTCACTGCAGTGTTAATGTAAGCCTACTTGTGACACTTATAAAGATTATTATTCACTCTAAAGTTGTTCATTAAACCAGCCCCATTAGCGATTGCCAGATCCAAGATAGCCTGTTGGCTCCATGACATAGTGTTTTAGGAAACTATCCCTATTACAATCTATAAATCTATTTTCATAGCTCGCCTTGCCAACTTGATTAACCAAATCAACATGAATATTAAAGTCATCTATAATTACTGTTCTATTCTTTTTTGGATGCTCCTACTATTTGTTGATTTCTACCCTTTCCTACCATGTGGCTACTGTTTGGGGATCCATACACAGCTCCTACCAATGTCTTCTTTCCCTCGCTGTTTTTTACCTCCACCCAAATGGACACCACAACAATAAAATCTAGATTGTGCCTCATACCTGCCCTCATTGCATCTCTTATTAACAGTGCTACCCCACCACCATCTCTTTCCATCCTGCCCTTCTGAAGGGTCAAGTATCATTGAATATTAAGTTCCCAGTTTTGATCTCCGTCACGATCAGACGCATTTACCTCGATTTGCACTGTCAGTTCGTCGACCTTATTCTGAACGCTTCATACATTAAGACATTTAGGCTTGCCTCTTTTCCATATTTTTTCTTATTTCCTCCAAGTAATATATATTGCAAATAGTTGCAATGCCAGGACTGATCCCTGTGGAATCCCATTGGTTACAATTCGTCAACCTGAAAAAGACCCTCTATCCCACTCGCTGTTTTCTGCCCAGAAAGAGTAAGGGGTAAGCCATTCAGGACTGAGATGAGGAAGAACTACTTTTAACATTTTAATCATCCTAATGTTTCTTTGTACTGTGTCCCTATTAACGTCCCGCCCTTGATTATCCTGTTTACCATTTTTGCATTTTACTCTATTTTATTAGTGTCTTTGTCTCTCTTTCTGTCTGAGGATTCAGGTTCAACCATATCGGACAGACATGAGGAGACATTTCTTCACCCAAAGCGTGTTGAGCCTGTGTAATCCATTACCAGCCCCGGGTCACTGCCCGTGTGGAGTTTGCACATTCTCCCCGTGTCTGCGTGGGTCTCACCCCCACAACCCAAAGATGTGCCGGGTAGGTGGATTGGCCCTTAATTGGAAAAAAAACTAATTGAGTACTCTAAACTTTAACAAAAGAAAAAAACGATCACAAAACCCAAATTCAGGACCAACTCCCAGAAGTGACGGACAGACAAATTTGATACCAGGCAAAAAAAAAATGATAGCAAGGGAGGTGACCAAGAGCTTGATCAAATAGGTATGTTTTAAAGAGTGCTGTTGGGGAGGAGAGACAGATAGAGGCAGAAAAATGTAGGGGGGGGAAATCTATAGCTCAGGATCAAGACAGCTGAAGGCACAATCAGAAATGGTGGAGCCATGAAAATGAAGGATGAGAAAAACAGCAGAAAAGAAGGAGCGCAGATAACTCAGAGGGAAGCAATTACAGAGGGACGGAGGGCTGAGGCCATGGAGGGATTTGTAAACACAAATGGGAATTTGAAAATCATGATATTGCTACCCTGGGAGCCAGTGTTGGTCAGAGAGCCATTGTGGGGATGTTTGACAAGACTTGGTACAAGCTGATTCCTGATAAGAAAGGTTTAGGTGACCTCACGTGTGAGGAGCGCGTAGGGTGTGAGGGCTACCACGGGATCATTGGAATAGTCACATTTAGAGGTGAGATAGAAGCAGGGGTGGAGACTGATGAGGTTACGGAAGGTGGAAATAGGTGTCCTGTAACTAGGATTCCAGATGGAACAGTGACAGAAGAACTTTCATTTTCATTTTTGCAGTAAGAATATAGATTTAATTCTTGCCAAATTAAACTTTTGTTTCCATTTAGTTCTGCACCAATTGCAATATAGCTGTTCAGAACTCTCTTTCTATTTATCTAAGCTGGAAAGACAGACAAGATAATCCATAAAATATATTCCCTAATAAATTTTAGGAATTGCATACTGCAGGAACCTTTATAGTTATCTGATTATAAATGTGTCTTTCGGGATGTTAATTGGTAGCTGGGGACTTGTTTATTGTTAGTTAATGAACCTGAACTTTTTTTTGTCATTGAGCTGTATCATTAAACACATTCTTTCAGATAATCAGTGACCACATCCAGCTTTCTAACCGTTTTCTTTACAAGGAATGTGCCATACGAAAGGATCATCATTCTTTTCCCAGCTGTGGTCGGCATCTTCGTCCCTGAGTCAGTAGATCGTGGTTTCAAGTTCCTATCTCAAAACTGAAGCACAAATCTATCTTGAACTGCAGCTCAATATTGTACAGGTGTTCCATTGCTGACAGTGCCGTTTTCACTCGAGATATTAAACCAATCTGCCAGCTTCCCTTCCAGTTATATGTGAACAATTCCCCGGCACTATTTGTCAGTTCCGTTGGTGCCCAGCCATTATTCACCCCTCAACCAACACCAGTATAACGGGGATGACCCTGGCCATCATCATGTTGCTGCTAATGGGATCTTGCTTTGCAAAGGTTAGCTGCTGAATTTGTGACATGACAACAGTCACTGCACTTCACAGATATTTGATTGGCTGTAAAGTGCCTTTGGATATCATGAGGTTGTGGAACGCGGGAAATAATTGCAGGGAGTGATTCTCCCGCAATTGGCGGGGCGACCCGTACCAGGGCCAAGAGCAGCGCGAACCAATCAGGTGTCGGGCCGCCCGGAAGTTGCAGAATGCTCCGCACTTCCGGGGGCTTGGCTGGCGCTGTGGGGGTTGACGCTGCGCCAACCAGCACCGAAGGGCCTCCGCCGGCCGGTGCGAGTTGGCGCATGCGCAGGACTGCCAGCGTGTTCAGGCGCATGCGCAGAACTGCTGCCGTGTTTCTCCGCGCCGGCCATTGTGGAGCCTTGTGGAGGCCGCCGCGGAGGGAAAGAGTGCCCCCACGGCACAGGACCGCCCGTAGATCGGTGGGCCCCGATCGTGGGCCAGGCCACCATGGGGACCCCCCCTCCCCCCCGGGGCCGGATCGCCCCGCATCCCCCCCAAGAACCCCGCTAGACGGCCGACAAGCCAAGTCCCACCGGGATGCACCATGTCCATTTCACGTCGGTGGGACTGGCTGAAAGCGGCTGGCCACTCGGCCCATCGGGGCCAGAGAATTGCTGGGAGGGCCGCTGCCAACGGCCCCTGACCGGTGCGCGTGATTCCTGCCTGCGCCCGAAGACCGGCGGGGGGGTCGGACAATCCCGCCCGCAGTTTTTTTCTTGTCTTATGGCCCTAATTCATTCAGGCCCCGGAACGGATTTTGAGAAGTTCCTTTGTTATTTCATTCATTGCAGCAGCGACAATCCCATCCCCAATCCAGAGTGAAGATGATACTTTCACCAAGTTATTATCGTCAGGTTGGTTTGAAACCCATGCACTGGGGCAATATCCCAGGCGGTGTCTCCTGGAGTTCAAACTGCTCAGTTACAACAAAACATCCTGCACATGAGAAATGAATAAAGCAGATATTGGAAATGTACAGCAGATCAGTTAGCGTCTGCACTGACACGGACAGCTTCTGATACTTTGGGAGTACTTCTCATCACGTAACTGGCTGCACTCTCAGTAAATACCTGTGCTCAGGGCTGCAGATTTCTCAGCTTCCAGACTATCTTATCTTTAGTTTGATGGAGGAGATATCAGAGATGGAAGCAGCAAAATACCAGAAAATCAAGGAGGGAAATCATTTGGATTACTTCCACCTAGTTTCATCCTTGGTAAGTTTTATTCCTGTGAATGTGCATATATTGTCATATTGCCAAATTACCTGTGTGCCAGTGTTAATGTGCGATGTTGGGGAGAGCGCCAGACGTTACTCCAATATTATGTCCCTCTCTTCACGGTAAAGGAATGTTAAAAATTTCCCAGAAATGCAGTTAATGCAGAGGAACCTGGTGCAATAAACCACCATTAAGGATATGGTATTGAATAAACTGATGGAATTAAAGGCAGGTAAGTCTCCGGAATCTGATGGCCTGCACCCTAGGATATAGAATTTACAGTGCAGAAGGAGGCCATTCGGCCCATCAAGTCTGCACCGGCTTCTGGAAAGAGCACCCTACCCAAGGTTAACACCTCCAACCCATCCCCATAACCCAGTAACCCCACCCAACACTAATGCCAATTTTGGACACTAAGGGCAATTTATCATGGCCAATCCACCTAACTTGCACATCTTTGGACTGTGGGAGGAAACCGGAACACCCGGAGGAAACCCACGCACACACGGGGAGGATGTGCAGACTCCGCACAGACAGTGACCCAAGCCGGAATCGAACCTGGGACCCTGGAGCTGTGAAGCAATTGTGCTATCCACACTGCTACCGTGCTTAAGGGAGGTAGCAGCAGACATGGTGGATGCAATTGTTATGATATTTCAGAATTCCCTGGATTCTGGATAGGTCCTGGTGGATTGCAAACACGTTAATGTAACTCCCCGTTCAAAAATGGAGAGACTCAAAAAGTAAGAAACTACAGACGGGTTAGCTTGACCTCTGTGTGGGAAGTTGCTGGAATCAATTATTAAGGAGATGACTGAATATTTGGAAAGACAAAGCTGAATCCACCATTGTCAGCGTGGTTTTATGAAAGGTAGGTCATGTTTGATAAACATGCTCTCGTTCATTTAAGGATGTAACCAGCAAGGTGGATAATGGGAAACCTGTGCATGTGGTATATCCAGCCTTCCAGAAGGTGTGTGTCAAGGTGCCGCATAAAAGATTGACCCAGAAGGTGAGATCGCAGGGGATTGGGGTGGAGTACTAGATTGGATTGAGGATTGGCTGACTGACAGAAAGCAGAGGGTCGGGATAAGAGAAAGGTCCTTCTCTGGCTGGTGAATTGTAACTTGCGGATGTCACAGAGGTCAGTCCTCGGACCTCAACTGTTTAAAATCTATATAAATGAACTGCAAGCATGGACAGAGAGTAACAGAGCAAAAGTTGTGGATGCTGCTAAAATAGGTGAGATAGCAGATAGATAGGCTAGGAGATTGGACCAAGGTTTGGCAGATGGAGTTTAATGTGGATTAGTGCGAGGTTATCAATTTTGGCCAAAAAAATAGTCAGGCAAATTATTGTCCAAATCAAAAGCAGATTCAAAATGCATCTGGCCATGAATCGCAAAAAGTCTGTTTGAAGGGACAGCATGTAATAAGAAAGGCAAATGGAATGTTAGCGTTTATTGCAAAAGGACTGGAGTATAAATGTAGAGAAGGGTTGTTGCAATTGAATAGGGTGTTGGTGAGACCACATCTGGAGTATTGTGTCCAGTTTTGGT
The DNA here is from genome assembly GCF_902713615.1 of Scyliorhinus canicula. Classification (NCBI taxonomy): domain Eukaryota; kingdom Metazoa; phylum Chordata; class Chondrichthyes; order Carcharhiniformes; family Scyliorhinidae; genus Scyliorhinus; species Scyliorhinus canicula. Next base: position 242,937,687 of record NC_052149.1, read on the forward strand.
CTCCTTATTTGAAAAATGAAAATCGCTTATTGTCACGAGTAGGCTTCAATGAAGTTACTGTGAAAAGCCCCTAGTCGCCACATTCCGGCGCCTGTCCGGGGAGGCTGGTACGGGAATTGAACCGTGCTGCTGGCCTGCTTGGTCTGCTTTAAAAGCCAGCGATTTAGCCGAGTGAGCTAAACCAGCCCTCTATGCTGGTTTGTATGCTGCCACCGGCGCAGGATGTGGCAAATGGAAGAAGGATGTGGTGACATTGGAGGCAGTTCAGAGGAGGTTCACCACATTGATTCCGGAGATGAAGATGGGGTGGGACTCAATTTGATTGGTTGGCTTGTGGCTAATGAATTAACCAAAAGGCCATAAATTCTGCCTGGTAACAGGTGCTGCTTGGTTCCTATCTGAGTGGGATGAGATCCAGTGACCAAAGGAGTGTGGAGTTTGAATCCTGGATATATAAGGGTAAGGACACGCTTCCTCTCTCTCTCTCTCTCTCTCTCTCTCTCTCTCTCGAAAGGCTGTGAGTTGCTGTATTTCTGAAACTGTAGAGACCTGAATGAATCTACAGTGAAACCATTACAGCTGCAAAGAGAGATCTGGATCTGAAAGTATACTTTGAAGGAAGTTTTACTTAAAGACACCATCTGAACCCAAGACTATTTTTTCTTATGATTTTCACCCCTCTCTGCCCTGTGTGTGTGTGTGCGTGTAGATAGTGGGGGAATGCAAGTTAAAGTGGGGTTTTAGGAATTAGATACCAGTTAACCAGCTGTGCCTCAATGAAGTTGGAGTCATTGATCATGTAACTGTAAATTGCAATTTGTCTTGTCCATTGATTAGGGCAGCACGGTGCTATGGGCCAGGGTTTAGAGAACCCCAACGTGTATCATGGAGTTCACCTGACCCACAAATTTTACTAGATTGTGGTATGGGGAGCACACGGCCCACTCTACCGGTGTGGTACAGCAGAAATGGAAAAGTATGTTTTAAAGCAAAACAATGTTTATTCTATGAACTCAAGTTAAATTTCTTAAAACATACAGTGAACATCTTAGCAACCATTAATTCAAATAAACCCCCCAAAGAATACAACATAAGTAATCCTTTCAGGCTTTCATTTTAACACCCAAAAGACTTAAAACACCTTTTACCAGAAGCACATCAGGTTAAAGTCACTACTGTTATTAGTTTTCAATCACCAGAAGATATAACATAGAACATTACAGCGCAGTACAGGCCCTTCGGCCCTCGATGTTGTGCTGACCTGTGAAACCACTCTAAAGCCCATCTACACTATTCGCTTATCGTCCAAATGCCTATCCAATGACCATTTAAATGCCCTTAATGTTGGCGAGTCCACTACTGTTGCAGGCAGGGTATTCCACGCCCTTACTACTCTCTGAGTAAAAAACCCACCTCTGATATCTGTCCTATATCTATCTCCCCTCAATTTAAAGCTATGTCCCCTCGTGCTAGACATCACCATCCGAGGAAAAATACTCTCACTGTCCACCCTATCTAATCCTCTGATCATCTTGTATTCCTCAATTAAGTCACCTATTAACCTTCTTCTCTCTAACGAAAACAGCTTTAAGTCCCTCAGCTTTTCCTCATAAGATCTTCCCTCCATACCAGGCAACATCCTGGTAAATATCCTCTGCACCCTTTCCAATGCTTCCACATCCTTCCTACAATGCGCCAACCAGAACTGCATGTAATACCCCAAATGCGGCCGCACCAGAGTTTTGTACAGCTGCAACATGACCTCGTGGCTCCGAAACTCAATCCCTCCACCAATAAAAGCTCACACACTGTACGCCTTCTTAATAACCCTATCAACCTGGGTGGCAACTTTCAGGGATCTATGTACATGGACACCGAAATCTCTCTGCTCATCCACAGTACACTGCATTCCTGTTAAACCTTCCAAAATGAATCACCTCACATTTTCCTGCATTAAACTCCATTTGCCACCTGTCAGCCCAGCTCTGCAGCTTATCTATGTCCCTCTGTAACCTGCAACATCCTTATGCAGTGTCCACAACTCCACCGACTTTAGTGTCATCTGCAAATTTACTCACCCATCCTTCTGCGCCCTCCTCCAGGTCATTTATAAAAATGACAAACAGCAGTGGCCCCAAAACAGATCCTTGTGGTACACCACTAGTAACTGAATTCCAGGCTTAACATTTCCCATCAACCACCACCCTCTGTCTTCTTCCAGCTAGCCAATTTCTGATCCAAACTGCTAAATCACCCTGAATCCCATGCCTCTGTATTTTCTGCAATAGCCTACCGTGGGGAACTTTATCAAACGCTTTACTGAAATTCATATACGCCACATCAACTGCTTTACCCTCGTCCACCTATTTGGTCACCTTCTCAAAGAACTCAATAAGGTTTGTGAGGCACGACCTACCCTTCACAAAATCGTGTTGACTATCCCTAATCAAATTATTCCTTTCCAGATGATTATAAACCCTACCTCTTATAAACCTTTCCAAGACTTTGCCCACAACAGAAGTAAGGCTCACTGGTCTATAGTTACCGGGGTTGTCTCTACTCCCCTTCTTGAACAAGGGGACACCATTTGCTGTCCTCCAGTCCTCTGGCATTATTCCTGTAGACAACGACATAAAGATCAAAGCCAAAGGCTCAGCATTCTCCTCCCTAGCTTTCCAGAGAATCCTGGGATAAATTCCATCTGGCCCAGGGGACTTATCTATTTTCACACTTTCCAGAATCGCTAACACCTCCTCCTTATGAACCTCAAGCCCTTCTAGTCTAGTAGCCTGTATCTCAGTATTCTCCTCGACAACATTGTTTTTTTCCTGCGTGAATACTGATGAAAAATACTCATTTAGCACCTTTCCTATCTCCTCGGACTCCACGCACAACTTCCCACTACTGTCCTTGACTGGCCCTACTCTTACCTTAGTCATTCTTTTATTCCTGATATATCTATAGAAAGCTTTAGGGTTATCCTTGATCCTACCTGCCAAAGACTTATCATGTCCTCTCCTGGCTCTTCTTAGCTCTCTCTTTAGGTCCTTCCTAGATAACTTGTAACTCTCGAGCGCCATAACTGAACCTTCACTTCTCATCTTTACATAAGCCTCCGTCTTCCTCTTGACAAATGATTCAACTACTTTAGTAAACCTCTCAACCACTTTAGTTCCCTCACTCGACCACTTCCTCCCTGCCTGACAGGTACATACTGAGCAAGGACACGCAGTAACTGTTCCTTGAACATGCTCCACATTTCAATTGTGCCCATCCCTTGCAATTTCCTTCCCCATCCTATGCATCCTAAGTCTTGCCTCATCGCATCATAATTGCCTTTCCCCCAGCTATAACTCTTGCCTTGCGGTATATACCTATCCCTTTCCATCGCTAAAGTAAACATAATCGAATTGTGGTCACTATCACCAAAATGCTCACCTACCTCCAAATCTAACATCTGTCCTGGTTCATTACCCAGTACCAAATCCAATACGGCCTCGCCTCTTGTTGGCCTATCTACGTACTGTATCAGGAAACCCTCCTGCACACATTGGACAAAAACAGACCCATCTAAAGTACTCGAACTATCGTGTTTCCAGTCAATATTTAGAAAGTTAAAGTCCCCCATGACAACTACCCTGTTACTTTCGCTCCTATCCAGAATCATCTTTGCAATCCTTTCCTCTACATCTCTGGAAATTTTCGGAGGCCTAAAGAAAACCCCCAACAGGGTGACCTCTCCTTTCCTTTTTCTAAACTCAGCCCATACTACCCCAGTAGACGAGTCCTCATCAAACGTCCTTTCTGCCACCGTATTACGGTCCTTGACTAACAATGCCACCCCTCCCCCTCTCTTACCACCTTCCCTGAGCTTACTGAAATATCTAAACCCCGGCACCTGCAACAGGCATTCCTGTCCCTGCTCTATCCATGTCTCCGAAATGGCCTCAACATCGAAGTCCCAGGTACAAACCCATGCTGCAAGTTCACCCACCTTATTCCGGATGCTTCTGGCATTGAAGTAGACACACTTTAAACCACCTTCCTGCCTGCCGGTACACTCCTGCAACCTTGAAACCTTACTCTTACTCATGACCTCACTACTCTCAACCTCCTCTATACTGGAGCTACAATTCAGGTTCCCAACTCCCTGCTGAATGAGTTTGAACCCTCCTGAAGAGCATGAGCAAATTTCCCCCCCAGGATATTGGATCCCCTCTGGTCCAGGTGTAGACCATCCTATTTATAGAGATCCCACCGACCCCAGAATGACCCCAATTATCCAGGAATCTGAAACCCTCCCTCCTGCACCATCCCTGTCGCCACGTGTTTAACTGCTCTCTCTCCCTATTCCTCGTCTCACTAGCAAGTGGTGCGGTTAACAACCCAGAGATGATAACTCTGTTTGTTCTAGCTCTAAGTTTGCACCCGAGCTCCCTGAATTCCTGCCTTACATCCCTATCCCTTTTCCTACCTATGTCGTCGGTACCTATGTGGACCACGACTTGGGGTTGCTCCCCCTCTCCCTTAAGGATCCCGAAAACATGATCCGAGACATCACGGACCCTGGCACCTGGGAGGCAACACATCAACCATGAGTCCCTCTCGTTCCCACAGAATCTCCTATCTATCACCCTAACTATGGCGTCGCCAATGACTAATGCTCTACTCCTCTCCCCCCTTCCCTTCCAAGCAACAGGGACAGTCTCTGTGCCAGAGACCTGTACCCCATGGCTTACCCAAAGCGGTACACTTGTTACTAAGGGGAACGACTAAAGGGGATTCCTATACTGACTGCTTCCTCCCAGCCCCTCTCACCGTCACCCATCTATCTTCATTCTTCAGAGTAACTACATCCCTGAAGCTTCTATCTATGACCAGTTCTGCCTCCCGAATGATCCAAAGTTCATCCAGCTCCAGCTCCAGTTCCCTAACACGGTTTCTGAGGAGCTGGAGTTGGGTGCACTTCCCACAGATGAAATCAGCAGGGACACTGACGGCGTCCCTCATTTCAAACATTCTGCAGGAGAAACATTGTACTGCCTTCCCTGCCATCCCCTCTAGGTAAACAAGAAAAGAAAGGAAGAGCTTACCTGATATTCACTCAACCCAGTAGGTTAGAGGAGGTGGAAGGGTGGGTTTAGCAACTGCCCAATTTATATACAGGTACTACACACCTTCCTAGAATCCCCACGGCCGATCTCCGGTTTCCTGCTTCTCTGAAACTAAAAAACAACTCCAAAAAAGAAAAGTTAGTTGAAAAACAAAAGTTAAGCATACCCCCCGCTCTCCTTACCAAAAGAAGCCAAAATCACTCCCCTCTCTTCCTCCTCCACCAGGATCGATTTACAGTCTTTGGATTACAGAGAGAGACTAATGCACCTTCTGGCTGTGACTGCAGCTATCCAGCTCTGAAAACAAAACTAAAACACACCCTGCAGCAAACAGCCGAAAACGAAAGTAAAAAAGCTGACAGGCAGCCCAGCTCCACCCACTCTCTGACATCACTGCAGTAATAAACACCCATTTCTTAAAGGTACTCTCACTACAGGTTTTTATATACATACCCATTTATAAACACCCATTTCTAAAAGGTACTCTCACATGACAACAGTAGCACAGTGGTTAGCACAGTTGCTTCACAGTTCCAGGGTCCCAGGTTCAATTCCCGGCTTGGGTCACTGTCTGTGTGGAGTTTGCACGTTCTCCCCATGTCTGCGTGGGTTTCCTCCGGGTGCTCCAGTTTCCTCCCACAGTCCAAAGATGTGCAGAAGGTGGATTGGTCAGGTTAAATTGCCTTTTGTGTCAAAAAACAGTTTGGTGAGATTACGGGGATCGGTTAGAGATAGGGTGGAGGTGTGGGCTTAGTTAGCGTGCTCCTTCCAAGGGCCGGTGCAGACTCGATGGGTCAAATGGCCTCCTTCTGCACTGTAAATTCTATGATTCAAGAGAAACAACCTAAGTCCATCCAATCTCTCTCCATAGCTAAAACTCTCCAGCCTGGGCAACATCCTGGCATAATCAACATTTATACAGTTCCAGCATAACCTCCCTGTTCTTAAACCCTATTCCTCGGCTAATAAAGGCAAGTATACCAGGTGCCTTCTTAACAAATGTCTCACCAGCTCTGCTACCTTAAGAGATATTGTAAGAAGTAGATAATTACAGTTAAATAAAGGTAATTACGAGGGCATGAGAGAGGAACTGGCGAAAATCGACTGGAAGCAGACCCGAGTGGGGAAGACAGCAGAGCAAAAATGGCAGGAGTTTGTATGCATAATTGAGGACACTGTACAGAGGTTCATCCCCAAGAAAAGAAAGATTATCCGGGGAGGGATTAGACAGCCATGACTGACAAAGGAGGTCAGGAAATGTATCAAAGAAAAAGAGAGATCCTATAAAGTGGCCAAAAGCACTGGGAAATCAGAAGATTGGGAAGGCTATAAAAACAAACAGAGGTTAACAAAGAGACAAATAAGGAAGGAGAGGATCAAATATGAAGGCAGGCTAGCCAGTAATATAAGAAATGATAGTAAAAGTTTCTTTCAATACATAAGAAACAAACGACAGGCCAAAGTAGACATTGGGCCAATTCAAACTGATTCTGGAAGGCGAGTGATGGGAGACGAGGAAATGGCCGGAGAACTTAATAAGTACTTTGCGTCTGTCTTCACAGTGGAAGACATGAGTAATATCCCAAAAATTATAGAGGGTCAGGGGGCTGAGTTGAGTATGGTTGCCATTACAAAAGAGATGGTGCTAAAAAAGTTAAAAGGTCTTAAAATTGACAAATCTCCTGGTCCTGTTGGGCTACATCCTGAGGGAGGTGGCTGAAGAAATAGTGGAAGCGTTGGTTGAGATCTTTCATAAATCACTGGAGTCAGGGAAAGTCCCGGACGATTGGAAGATCGCTGTTGTAACCCCCTTGTTCAAGAAAGGATCAAGACAAATGATGGAAAATTATAGGCCAATTAGCCTAACCTCGGTCGTTGGTAAAATTCTAGAATCGATCGTTAAGGATGAGATTTCTAAATTCTTGGAAGAGCAGGGTCGGATTAGAACAAGTCAACATGGATTTATGATATGGAGATGCCGGCGTTGGACTGGGGTGAGCACAGTAAGAAGTCTTACAACACCAGGTTAAAGTCCAACAGGTTTGTTTCAAACACGAGCTTTCGGAGCACGGCTCCTTCTTCAGGTGAATGGAAAGGCTTGTTCCAGAAATGTTTATATAGACACAGTCAGAGATGCCCCGGAATGCGAGCACCTGCAGGCAATCAAATCATCAAAGATGCAGAGAGAGAGGTAACTCCAGGTTAAAGAGGTGTGAATTGTCCCAAGCCAGTTCAGTCGGTAGGCCTCTGCAAGTCCAGGCTTGTTGGTGGGGGCCGAATGTAATGCGACATGAATCCCAGATCCCGGTTGAGTCCGCATTCATGCGTGCGGAACTTAGCTATAAGTTTTTGCTCAGCAATTTTGCGTTGTCGCGTCTCCTGAAGGCCTCCTTGTAGAATGCTGACCCGGAGATCAGAGGCTGAATGTCCTTGACTGCTGAAGTGTTCCCCAACTGGAAGGGAACAGTCCTGCCTGTTGATAGTCGCACGATGCCCGTTTATTCGTTGTCGCAGTGTCTGCATGGTCTCGCCAATGTACCACGCTTCAGGACATCCTTTCCTGCAGCGTATGAGGTAGACTACATTGGTCGAGTCGCACGAGTATGCGCCGCGTACCTGGTGGGTGGTGTTTCCACGTGTAATGGTGGTGTCCATGTCGATGATCTGGCATGTCTTGCAGAGATTACCCTGGCAGGGTTTTGTGGTGTTGTGGTTGCTGTTCTGAAGGCCTTCAGGAGACGCGACAACGCAAAATTGCTGAGCAAAAACTTATAGCTAAGTTCCGCACGCATGAATGCGGACTCAACCGGGATCTGGGATTCATGTCGCATTACATTCGGCCCCCACCAACAAGCCTGGACTTGCAGAGGCCTACCGACTGAACTGGCTTGGGACAATTCACACCTCTTTAACCTGGAGTTACCTCTCTCTCTGCATCTTTGATGATTTGATTGCCTGCAGGTGCTCGCATTCCGGGGCATCTCTGACTGTGTCTATATAAACATTTCTGGAACAAGCCTTTCCATTCACCTGAAGAAGGAGCCGTGCTCCGAAAGCTCGTGTTTGAAACAAACCTGTTGGACTTTAACCTGGTGTTGTAAGACTTCTTACTGTGAACATGGATTTAGTAAGGGGAGATCGTGCCTGACGAACCTGTTAGAATTCTTTGAGGAGGTGACAAGTAGGTTAGACCAGGGAAACCCAGTGGATGTGGTCTATCTGGATTTCCAAAAGGCCTTTGATAAGGTGCCACACAGGAGGCTGCTGAGTAAGGTGAGGGCCCATGGTGTTCGAGGTGAGCTACTGGCATGGATTGAGGATTGGCTGTCTGACAGAAGGCAGAGAGTTGGGATAAAAGGTTCTTTTTCGGAATGGCAGCCGGTGACCAGCGGTGTCCCACAGGGTTCAGTATTGGGGCCGCAGCTGTTCACCATATATCTGGATGAAGGGACTGGGGGCATTCTAGCGAAGTTTGCCGATGATACGAAGTTAGGTGGTCAGGCAGGTAGTGCTGAGGAAGTGGGGAGGCTGCAGATGGATCTAGACAGTTTGGGAGAGTGGTGCAGGAAATGGCTGATGCAATTCAACGTGAGAAAATGTGAGGTCTTGCACTTTGGAAAAAAGAATCCAAGCATAGACTACTTTCTAAACGGTGAGAACATTCATAAAGCCAAAGTACAAAGGGATCTGGGGGTGCTGGTCGAGGATTCCCTAAAGGTAAACATGCAGGTTGAATCTGTGATTAAGAAAGCGAATGCAATGTTGTCATTTATCTCAAGAGGGTTGGAATATAAAAGCAGCGATGTGCTACTGAGCCTTTATAAGGCTCTGGTTAGGCCCCATTTGGAGTACTGTGTCCAGTTTTGGGCCCCACATCTCAGGAAGGACATACTGGCACTGGAGCGTGTCCAGCGGAGATTCACACGGATGATCCCTGGAATGGCGGGTCTAACATATGATGAACGGCTGAGGATCCTGGGATTGTATTCATTGGAGTTTAGAAGGTTAAGGGGAGATCTAATAGAAACTTACAAGATAATACATGGCTTAGAAAGGGTGGATGCAAAGAAACTGTTTCCGTTAGGCGAGGAGACGAGGACCCGTGGGCACAGCCTTAGAATTAGAGGGGGTAAATTCAGAACAGAAATGCGGAGACATTTCTTCAGCCAGAGAGTGGTGGGCCTGTGGAATTCATTGCCGCAGAGTGCAGTGGAGGCCGGGACACTAAATGGCTTCAAGGCAGAGATAGATAAATTCTTGATGTCGCGAGGAATTAAGGGCTACGGGGAGAATGCTGGTAGGTGGAGTTGAAATGCCCATCAGCCATGATTGAATGGCGGAGTGGACTCGATGGGCCGAATGGCCTTACTTCCACTCCTATGTCTTATGGTCTTATGGTCTTATAATAGAATTTACAGTGCAGAAGGAGGCCATTCGGCCCATTGAGTCTGCACCGGCTCTTGGAAAGAGCACCCTACACAAGGTCAACACCTCCACCCTATCCCCATAACCCAGTAATCCCACTCAACACTAAGGGCAATTTTGGACACTAAGGGCAATTTACCATGGCCAATCCACCTAACCTGCACATCTTTGGACTGTGGGAGGAAACCGGAGTACCCGGAGGAAACCTACGCACACACGTGGAGAATTTGCAGACTCCGCACAGACAGTGACCCAGCCGGGAAACGAACTTGGGACCCTGGAGCTGTGAAGCAATTGTGCTAACCACTATGCTACCGTGCTGCCCTTACAACACCGGGTTAAAGTCCAACAAGTTTGTTTAGAGCCACTAGCTTTCGGAGATCAGCTTCTTCTTCATTCACCTGAGGAAGGAGCAGCGCTCCGAAAGCTAGTGATTTGAAACAAACATGTTGGACTTTAACCTGGTGTTGTAAGACTTCGTACTGTGCCCAACCCAGTCCAGCGCCGGCATCTCCACATCATGGCCACCTTAAGAAATGGTGTACATGCACTCCAAGATCCCTCTGATCCTCGGTGTTTCCCAGGGTCCTGCTGTTTATCCTGTATTCCCTTTGCCTTGTTTGTCCTACCCAAGTGCATCACCTCACACTTATCCGGATTGAACTCCATTTGCCACTGATCAGCCCGTCTGACCAGCCCGTCTATACCCTCCTGTAATCGAAGGCTCTCCTCCTCACTATTTACCACCCCAACAATTTTCGTATCATCCGCAAACCTGAAGATCCTGGATGGAATTCTCCAACCCTCCGCGGAATCGTGCCCGGCGCAGGGGCCGAGAATAGCCATTCACGTCGGAAATCCGGCACGACGGCGCTTCCGCAATTCTCTGCGGACCTGCCAGTCTCGCACGCTCGGTCAACGTGGTGTTGGTCGGGGGCCGTTGACCCCACGGCGATTCTTTGCGGTCAACCGGCCGAACTCTCGCCGGCATAGTTTACATGTGGTACCACCCGGCGGGAGTTGGGGCCCGCAGCCGCGCTGGTGGTCCTGGTGGGGGGGCGGGTGGGTATCTGCCTCAGCAGTGGCCAGGCCCGCGATCAAGGGCCACTGATCAGCGGGCCATTGCTATCTAGGAGAGATAGCCTTACTCTACCTTACTCTGCGCAGACCCGCTGTGTGGCTGCACATGCTGAGGTGCACAGACCCGCTATTGGCCACCGTGCGCAGGCGGGATCGCGCAGTTTGGCTAGCAGGGCCCCGCCGGCAGCCAGAGCTGCGGGATGCACATCGGGGCTCTGCAAGCCCCCTGGAAAATGGAGAATCACCCTGGACCTTCGAGGAAAAAGTCCAGAGTGATTCCCGCCCGTTTTCCGGCGGGTGTGGGCGCATAGTCCACAGAAGGGAGAATCCTGTCCCCCATATCCTGGAATATTGAGCTCCCAATTCTGCCCCTCTCTCAACCATGCCCCAGTGACAGGAATGGCATCATACCCCCATCTGTGCCCTTAACTCATCTGCCTTGTTCGTCAGACTCCTTGCATTAAATTAAATACCGTCCAACTTTGCCAAACTCGCTTGTGAACTTAACTGGTCTAGAAATTCGATGCCTTCCTGCCACACTTGATGTTTCCTCTAATTTTGGTTGTGCATCTCTCCCTGCTGAACCTTCTCTCAGGATCCCAGCCTCCTGCCAAGTTAGTTTAATTCCTCTCCAACAGCACCATCAAACCTTCACGCAAGGACACTGGTCTCATTTCTGTTTGGGTGCAAACCATACATTTGTCCAGGTCCCACCTCCCCAAAAATGGTCCAAGCGTCCCAGAAATCTAAAGCCCTCCCTTCTGCACCATTTCTCCAGCCACACATTCATCTGGCCTAACCTCCTATTTCTATACTCACTAGCACGCGGCACTGGAAGTAATCCCGAGATTACTACCTTCTGGGTTGTTATATAATTTCCTCTCTAGCTCCCTAAATTCTGCCTGCAGGACCTCCTTCCTTTTGCTGCTCTTATTGTTGATACCAATATACACCACAATATTGGTCTGTTTGTCCTCCTCTTCAGTCAGCCCTGCAGCTGTTCAGTGACGTCCCTGACCCTGGTACCAGGAAGGCTCTTTTGTGGCCACAGAAATGTATGTCTGTTCCCCTGACGATTGAATCCCCGACCACTATAGCCCTGACATTCCTCCTCCTTCCCTCTTGTGCAGTAGACCCACCCATGGTCCCATAAAGGTGGCTGCCATTGCTTTCCCCAACACAGTCATCTCCCCCAACAGTATCCAAAACGGTCTATCTGTTAGAAAAGGAGTTGGCCAAGGGGACTCCTGCACTACTTGCCTTCCTCTACTCCTCCTGGTGGGCACGCATGCCCTCTCTGCCTATTCAATCCTCACCTGCGGTGTGACCACCTCACTGAAGGTGCTATCCATGACCTGCTCAGCATTGCGGATGCTCCACAGCTAATCCATCCTCCGCTCCAGCTCTGAAACACGGTTGGCCAGTAGCTGCAGTTGGAGTTTTGTTCTTCATTGCTAGAGGGATGGAGTTTGAGACTAGGGAGGTTATGCTGCAATTGTTTAAGGTGTTAGTGAGGCCACACCTGGCGTATTTTTCTAGCCTCCTTACCTGAGGAAGGACATCCTGGTGCTGGAGGGTGTGCAGAGGAAATTCACTAGGTTAATCCCAGAGTTGAAGGGGTTGGATTATGAGGAGAGGTTGAGTAGACTGGGACTGTACTCGTTGGAATTTAGAAGGATGAAGGGGGATCTTTTCGAAACATATAAAATTATGAAGGGAATAGATAGGATAGATGCGGGCAGGTTGTTTCCACTGGCGGGTGAAAGCAGAACTAGGGGACATAGCCTCAAAATAAGGGGAAGCAGATTTAGGACTGAGTTTAGCAGGAACTTCTTCACCCAAAGGGTTGTGAATCTATGGAATTCCTTGCCCAGTGAAGCAGTTCAGGCTCCTTCAATAAATGTTTTCAAGATAAAGATAGATAGTTTTTTGAAGAATGGACATCACGGTAGCACAAGTGGATAGCACTGTGGCTTCACAGCGCCAGGGTCCCAGGTTCGATTCCCCGCTGGGTCACTGTTCATGTGGAGTCTGCACATTCTCCCCGTGTCTGCGTGGGTTTCCTCCAGGAGCTCTGGTTTCTTCCCACAGTCCAAAGATTAGGTAGATTGGCCATGCTAAATTGCCCTTAGTATCCAAAAAAAGGTTAGGAGGGGTTTTTGGGTTCCGGGGATAGGGTGGAAGTGAGGGCCTAATGTGGGTTGGTGCAGACGCGATGGGCTGAATGGCCTCCTTCTGCACTGTATTGTTCTATGTTCTAAAGGAATAAAGGGTTATGTTGTTCGGGCCGGAAATTGGAGCTGACTCCACAAAAGATCAGCCATGATCTCATTGAATGGCGGAGCAGGCTCGAGGGGCCAGGTGGCCGACTCCTGCTCCCAGTTCTTATATTATACACACTTCCTGCAGAAGTGGTCACCAGGAACAACTGAAGCTTCCATGATTTGCCACATAGCACAGGAAGAGCCTATTACGGATGCTAGCTCCCCTGCCACGAACAGCCTTCAGCTCCTCATTTACTCCTTTTTATAACAAAACATTATGCTTATATAAGAATATTATTAACTTAACTCCCTAACTTTACTTCCTTTACCCTACTTTGTTTACTTATATTACTTCATTATAATGACCCTGACCTTCAGTGTTGTTTCTCAGTTAATCCCTTCTTTAAAAAAAAACACTTTTTAAACTCACGACTTCTTCACTGCGATGCTCCCTGTTCAGTTTGGACAGGATTTATAGGTCTTACACAAACAAACATTGGTGATCCTGGATGGCAGAGACCTGTTTGTCTGCCTGTTATATAACACATGATGATTCAGTCCCATCTCTGTCTGTGCTCCAGGAAGAGTAGGCTTGCCATGAAACAGAAACAGGTTGTGGGTTTTCAACCTGGGTGTGAGATTGGAGTGAATACAAAGATGTCTCAACCTCTATTTACACAGCTCACTCAATGGAGGCAAATGTGCCAAGCGACTTGACAGGGGCTGTTATCATACAGAGTTTAGCATTCAGTCACTAAAAGGAGAGATATCAGGGCATGAAGCTAAAAGCTGAATTGAGAAGAGAAAGTATAAGGAGTATGAAAGCTGCCCTGAAAGATCAGACACCGTTTGCCTTCTGAAGATGTTATCATGTCTCGATAGGACTGGATTTTACGCTCAGCAATCGAGCGAGCCCACCGCACTTTGAGGGTGCAATACGGGGTGATGACATCGGGTCAGCAATATGATGTTTTCACGGTGATCTTCGAAGTTTCAGAAGGTGAGTGTGCACCAAGCTCTTCCGGCTCCATTCCAAAGTGACTGAGTCACAAGCTGTGGAGAATTTGGGAATATTTTACAGCAGTGGTGACGAGGTGGCCGAAGGCTGGAAGAGTAGGCCCGGGCTGACTGCATCAACAGATTGTGCTGGGGAAGGTGACAGTGTTTACATATTTTGTTTTAACTTCTTTCTGAGCTTTTTAAGCCTTCAGTAAACGTCAAGAGACATTCCGAGGGCAGGGAATCTTTAAACCATTGACCAACATCCTGTCTGCGACATTAACCCTCTGCCACATGACATCCCAACCAAGAGATCTGATTGGGTGCAGAGCCCTCTCCCCGCTTTGTACCTCCAAGAAGGCAATAGTTGATTTCTGGACTCTAAAGGTATCAGCGAAGTGGAAACTCAAACTGGGATCATACCGGCTTTGCTGACTATGTGGAGATTGTACGTTCACCCCATGTCTGGGTAGGTTTTCTCCGGGTGCTCCGGTTTCCTCCCACTATAGAAAGATGTGCTGTTTAGGTGGATTTGCCATGATCAATGGGTGGGATGACAGTGATAAGGTTGGGCGAGTGGGCCTCGGTAGTGTGCTCTTTCGGAGAGTCGGTGCAGGCTCGATGGGCCAAAAGGCCTCCTTCTGCACTGCTGAGATTCTATGATTCTAGCTTGTTGCCATAGCAGCCACGAAGGCTCATGAATAGCTCAGTGTCATTGAAATTGTTACTTGACAAAGAGGCTGTGGAACTTTGTTTTATGTTGTTCCTTTCAGAGTTTTGGCCGATGCTATAATACTTAGGGGGAGGCAGTCACATAATGGTATTGTCACTGGACTAGTAATCCAATGACCCAGGGAAATAATCTGAGGTCCTGGGTTCAAATCCCTGCAGGGCAGATGGTGGATTGAAAGTCTCACGATGACCACAAAACCATTGTCGATTGTTGTAAAAAACCCATCTGTCCTTCGGGGAAGGAAATCTGCCGTCCTTACCCGGTCTGGCCTACATGTGACTCCAGACCCACAGCAAAGGGGCTGGTTTAGCACATTGAGCTAAACCGCTGGCTTTTAAAGCAGACCAAGCAGCCAGCAGCACCTTTCGATTCCCGTACCAGCCTCCCCGGACAGGTGCCGGAATGTGGCGACTAGGGGCTTTTCACAGTAACTTCACTGAAGCCTACTCGTGACAATAAGCGATTCTCATTCTCAATGTGGTTGATTTTTAAATGCCCTCAGGGATGGGGAGTAAGTGCTGGCCCAGCGACGCCCACATCCCATAAACAAATAAAAAAAAGTCACAGACTGGCCAGCAGCTTCCCAGTCATTCCAGAAACACTGCTGCCATGGCCAGACGGGTTACTGCAGCCAGCTGTCTGGAAATCAGTGCAGAGGCCTGGAGCTAAGATCAGTGGCGGAGTCAAAATGGTTGGGGAGGTGAGGATTATGGAGGTCTGGGGGGATCGGCAGGCTAGGTGGGTGGCAGTCAGGGTCTCGGGGAATAGGTGGGGGAGTGGGCAGGAATATCTGATGGTCACCGGGTTCTGTGGGAGGGAGTCCCCCAATCAATAGGGCGCTTCCGATGGAGGCATACTCCAGAGTGGACAGGTTCCTGTAAAAGACCCACATCCAACACTTGCGACCTGGCTGTCTCTATTATGGACAGAGGCATGTACCATATCGCCATTGTTTCTATGTCCTCAGGCCAGGAATTTAAAGTGTAATGGTTCATAGTCCTCAGAGGAGATGTACATAAGAACCAGGAGTAGGAGCAGGAGTAGGCCATCTGGCCCCTCGAGCCTGCTCCGCCATTCAATGAGATCATGGCTGATCTTTTGTGGACTCATTTCCACTTTCCCGCCCAAACCCCACAACCTTTATTCCTTTATTCATCAAAAAATTAACTATCTTCATCTTGAAAATGATCTTCAGCATGGGGAGACCTTTATAAAGCTAATTTCTAAATGTCCCTCTCATTATGCCTTCTTGGATGTTAGCCCAAACAATCATTGCTGATGTGAAATAGCTGAGACCTGGAAAGAACATTGTTTTATTGACAGTTCCGGCTCTTTGATCTGTCAATTTTACAATGTGTATTGGCACAAGGTTAAGTGGTGTCAAGGGTTTGTGGTTTTAGTTATTGAGACATTAAAGAGTCTGGATGATTGACACTTTCATTAGCTTGAGGTGATCTGACTTTTATAACATAGGAGAAACTTATGGGGCTGGATTCTCTGATTCTGGGGCTATGTCCCCATGCTGGCGTGGGAACGGGGGTGTTTTATGCCAGAAAAACTGGCGCAAAACGGCCACCAGTTTTCATAGAATTTACATCGAATTTACAGTGCAGAAGGAGGCCACTCGGCCCATCGAGTCCGCACCGGCTCCCGGAAAGAGCACCCCACCCAAGCCAAGACCCCCACCCCATCCCCATAACCCAGTACCCCACCCAACATTAAGGGAAATTTTGGACACGAAGGGGCAATTTAGCATGGCCAATCCACCTAACCTGCACATCTTTAGACTGTGGGAGGAAACCGGAGCACCCGGAGGGAACCCACGCACACACGGGGAGAACGTGCAGACTCCACACAGACAGTGACCCAAGCCGGGAATCGAACCTGGGACCCTGGAGCTGTGAAGCAATTGTGCTATCCACAATGCTACCGTATTTGAGTCAGCAGCCGCCACGCCGTTCCCGATGGATGAGACAATGAGAGACCCACGCCGTCGGGAACTCGGCCGGTCGGAGGCGGGGCATCGGGGGGGGGGCTCAGGCAATGTCCTGAGGCTGTCAAGACGTAGCACTGTGGAGGGGGTGGAGCATTGCAAAAGCGGCGCCACCCCCCAGTTCGGTGGAAACTTGGATTCTTCGGCCAGTTGCTGAAAGCGATTCCGACGTTGGCGGCCGGAGAACCCAGTCCATGAAGTTCATACTTTTTCAAAAACCTTTTTTTACACATCCTCCTTGCTGTGTGCCGTGTACTGTGGGCCAGTGGGAAACGATAGGCCACAGCCTCGCATAACTTCGGCAACATTGGTGGCCATGTGGCTGGGTGTGAGCGTGAGGTGGGGTGGATAGGGCAGGAATGTTTGGAAGGTGAGGGGGAGTGCGGGGTGAGAAATGAAGGGTCCTTTTGCTTTTATTTGAACTGGGACAAAGTCCCCGCAGTTGATTGGGAGTACAACACTAGACTGGATTGAGGATTGGCTGATTGGCTGAAAGCAGAGGGTCGGGTTAAATGGGTCCGTCTCTGGCTGGTGAACTGAAACTAGTGGGGGTACCGCAGGGGTCAGTCCTCGGATCTGAACTGTTTCAATCTTTATAAATGATCTGCAAGCAGAGGACAGAGAGTAACGGAGCAAAATCTGCAGATGCTGCTGAAATAGGTGGCAAAGCAGGCAATGAAGAGGAGAAATAGATTTTACAGATGGAGAGAGATAGGCTCGGAAATTGGGTCAAAATTTGGCAGATGGAGTTTAATGTGGTTAATCTGAGGTTATCCATTTTGGCTGAAAAAATAGAAAGGGAAATTATTATCTAAATAGAAACCAGATTCAAAATGCATCTGGGCAGAGGGACCTGGGTGTCTTTGTTCATGAATCGCAGAAAGGTACAGCATGGAATTAAAAAGGCAAATGGAATGTTAGTGTTTATTGCAAAAGGACTGGAGTATAAAAGTAGAGAAGTGTTGTTGCAATTGTATAGGGTGTTGGTGAGACCACATCTGGAGTATTGTGCCCAGTTTTGGTCTCCTTATTTGAGGAAGGATGTGGTGGGATTGGAGGCAGTTCAGAGGAGGTTCACCAGATTGATTCCGGGGATGAAAGGGTTAATCTTTATTAGTGTCACAAGTAGGCTTACATTAACACTCCAATGAAGTTACTGTAAAAAGCCCCTAGTCGCCACATTCCAGCGCCTGTTCGGGTACACAGAGGGAGAATTCAGAATGTTCAGGTCACCTAACAGCACGTCTTTCGGGATTTGTAGGAGGAAACCGGAGCACCCGGAGGAAACTCCCACAAACACGGGGAGAACGTGCAGACTCCGCACAGATATAGACCCAAGTCGGGAATCGAACCTGGGACCCTGGGGTTGTGAAGCAACAGTGCTAACCACTGTGTCACCGGTCACTTAAGAGGAGAGATTTAACAGTTTGGGCTTATACTCACTGGAGTTTAGAAAGA
The DNA here is from genome assembly GCF_902713615.1 of Scyliorhinus canicula. Lineage (NCBI taxonomy): Eukaryota > Metazoa > Chordata > Chondrichthyes > Carcharhiniformes > Scyliorhinidae > Scyliorhinus > Scyliorhinus canicula. Next base: position 242,955,753 of record NC_052149.1, read on the forward strand.
TGACAGGGGATCTGATTCAGGTATATGAAATACTAAAAGGGATTGATAAAGTAAACGTGGACCCAATATCCCCTCTTGTGGATCAATTGAGAATGAGAGGTCACAGATATAGGGCGAAATTCTCCGACTCCCAGCTGGGTCAGAGAATCGCCTGGGGCCGCCGAAAATCCCGCCTCCGCCGTGGCAGAGATTCTCCGCCACCCGGGAAGTGGCAGCGGCAGGAATCTCGCCACTCCGATTGGCGAGGCCCCTGCGGTGATTCTCCGGCCCGGATGGGCCGAAGTCCCGCCGCTGGGAGGTCTCTCCCGCCGCCGAGGTTTGAACCACCTCTGGAACGGCGGGATCAGCGGCGCGAGCGGGCCCCCGGGGTCCTGGGGGGGGGGGGGGGGGCGGGGGGCGATCGAACCCCGGGGGGTGCCCCCACGGTGACCTGGCCCGCGATCGGGGCCCCCCGCTCAGACTCTGGGCCAGTGCCCTGGGTGCACTCTTTCTCCTTCAGCGGCCGTCAAGGCCTCCGCCATGGCGGAAGCGGAAGAGAAACCCACATCGCGCATACGCCGACCGGCGAAAGCCTTTCGGCCAGCCCCGCTGCCGGGGGCGCCGTTTTTTTTGCGCCAGTCTTCTGGTGCCAACCGCTCCGGCGCGGGGCTGGCCCCCAAAGGTGGGGAGAATTCCCCACCTTTGGGGAGGCCCGACCCCTGAGTGGTTTGCGCCACTCCCCTACTCCGGGACCCTCCGTCATGTCGGGTAGGGGAGAATCCAGCCCATAGATTGAGAGGCAGTAGATTTAGAACTGAGATGAGGAGGCACTACTTCTTGCAGAGGGTGGTGAATTGGTGGATCTTGCTGCTGCCCCCACCCTTACCATCCCCAGCAATAAACATCCCACCTTTATGGGCACTTAACCAAGGTGGGGGGCAAGGTGGAATTTTCCTAACACCCACCACCCTCCTCGAGGATGAGGTTGAATAACCTCAGTTTGTTCTCACTGGAATGACGGAGGGTGAGGGGCGACCTGATAGAGGGCTACAAAATTATGAGGGGCATAAACAGAGTGGATAGTCAGAGGCTTTTCCCCAGGGTAGAGGGGTCAATTACTAGGGGGATAGGTTTAAGGTGCGAGGAGCAAGGTTTAGAGGAGATGTACGAGGCAAGGTTTTTACACAGAGGGTAGTGGGTGCCTGGAACTCGCTGCCAGAGGAGGTGGTGGAAACAGGGACGATAGTGATGTTTATGAATAGGGTGGGAATAGAGGGATACAGACCCAGGAAGTGTAGAAGATTTTAGTTTAGACGGGCAGCAGGGTCGGCACAGGCTTGGAGGGCCGAAGGGCCTGTTCCTGTGCTGTACTTTTCTTTGTTCTTGCAAAGAAATGGTAAAATACAGTCAAAAAGAAAAGAAAATAATTTGATCGAGGTGGGGTAGAGCTGATCATCTGAAGTTGTTGAATTCGATGTTCAGGCCGAAAGGCTGTAGCGTGCCTAACCGGAAGATGAGATGTTGTTCCTCCAGTTTGCGTTGCGCTTCACTGGAACATTGCAGCAGGCCAAGAACAGACATGTGGGCATGGGAGCAGGGTCTTTTCATTTTTACTGTCTTTTACCATTTCTTTCTTTCTTAATATATATTTAATCCCCCCCCCCCAATCTTATCCACCTTTCCTGCCCCTTTCTCCCCTTTGCTTCCCCCTTCCCCTCCCCCCACATCTACAGTTCAGCCTCTGATGTTAGTTTCCCTGCTGTTTGACCTTTCACATCTTTTGTTCTCTCTGGGGACTGCCATTAGCACTCTTTCCCCTTGGTATCTGTAGCCATTAGCACCCAGTTTCCCTGGGTTTCTGTGGCTATGACTCATCTTTCATTCTCACTCCACAGTATAAATATTTCCCACTCTCTCTGTCTGTTAGCTTTGACAAAGAGTCATCGGACTCATAGAACATAGAACATAGAACAGTACAGCACAGAACAGGCCCTTCGGCCCTCGATGTTGTGCCAAGCCATGATCACCCCACTCAAACCCACGCATCCACCCTATACCCGTAACCCAACAACCCCCCCTTAACCTTACTTTTTAGGACACTACGGGCAATTTAGCATGGCCAATCTACCTAACCCGCACATCTTTGGACTGTGGGAGGAAACCGGAGCACCCGGAGGAAACCCACACACACACGGGGAGGATGTGCAGACTCCGCACAGACTGTGACCCAGCCGGGAATCGAACCTGGGACCCTGGAGCTGTGAAGCATTTATGCTAACCACCATGCTACCGTGCTGCCCTTAACTCGAAACGTTAGCTCTTTTCTCTCCCTACAGATGCTGCCAGACCTGCTGAGATTTTCCAGCATTTTCTCTTTGGTTTCAGATTCCAGCATCCGCAGTAATTTGATTTTACCCCTCCTTAACACCCCTCTCAATATCCATCCTTAACACTCCTCTCAATATCCATCCTTAATACCCCTCTCAATATCCATCCTTAATACCCCTCTCAATATCCATCCTTAACACCTCTCTCAATATCCCTCCTTAACATCCCTCTCAATATCCATCCTTAACACCCCTCTCTATACCCCTCCTTACTACCCCTCTCAATGTCCCTCCTTAATACCCCTCTCAATACCCCTCCTGGACACCCCTTTCTGGTTTAAGGGCTGGTTTAGCTCACAAGGCTAAATCACTGGCTTTTAAAGCAGACCAAGCAGGCCAGCAGCACGGTTCGATTCCCGTACCAGCCTCCCTGGACAGGCGCTGGAATGTGGCAACTAGGGGCTTTTCACAGTAACTTCATTGAAGCCTACGCGTGACAATAAGCAATTTTCATTTTTCATTTCTATCCCTCTCAATACCCCTCCCTAACACCCCTCTTTTCGAACCTTGTTATGTTACATTTTGTTTTGATCACATTTGTGTTGAGCCCTCGGGACCATTCTGCTGTGATGAATGTCTCTCGAGTTGTTGCTCTGTCGTACATTGATATTTCAGGGTGAGAACATTCAGCTTTATGCCTAAAACAAGCCCATTCTTTGCCCAACAGCTTCTCTTGTCTGCTTTCTCAAACCTCCCTCTCACTCAAACCTCCCTCATTTCAGAATGCATCGAATTATCTCTTTGATTCACCTGTAACTTCCCAGGTAAGCTGCGGCCTTGTTTGGACAATGGTTTGTCAAAGTGGAATACTTGCTTTGCTTTCTTAATTATTACTTCCTCATGTTTAAGTTGTATGTAAACTTTAACAACAGTTTCATATTCAAATCTTCCCAATGCATCAGATGGAAGCAAAATTCCGCCATTGAAAGGGCTTCACTTGAAATACATGAATAGGATGGGAACAGAGGGATACGGACCCAGGAAGTGTAGAAGATTTTAGTTTAGACAGGCAGCATGGTCAGCGCAGGCTTGGAGGGCCGAAGGGCCTGTTCCTGTGCTGTACTTTTCATTGTTCTTTGTTCTTTGTTCTGACAAGTAACCATTTCTCGACAATGCACTGGTAACTGAATCGCTGCTCCTTCACATAATGAAAGAGAAAGTGGACTTTCACATCTCAACATGCGACCAACTGTCTCAAATACTAGAATCTCTCAGAAATCTCTCTCTGTGAGCTGTAACAGTGACCAAAATTTAAAAGTGATTCATCGGCTTTGAAGAGTTTTGCGATACCGGAGGTCATGAATGAAACTCTCTAAAGTTCAAGCAGTTCTTTTTCTTTCTGCCTTTTATAATAATAATCGCTTATTGTCAGGTGTAAGCTTCAACAAAGTTACTGTGAAAAGCCCCTAGTCGCCACATTCCGGTACCTGTTCAGGGAGGCCGATCCGGAAATTGAGCCTGCACTGGCCTTGTTCTGCATTACAAGCCAGCTGTTTAGCCCACTGTGCTAAACCAGCCCCTATACGTCTGCACAGTCTCAGCAAGCATGGATGTCTACAATGTTTTGTAAATTTGTGTTCGGGCACAAGACAATGTTAAGATTCGCGGGACCTGCCACTGCGGGTGGCCTCCGGGGTCCTCATGGGGGCACGGGGGGTCTGGCCCCGGGGGGGGGGGTGCCCCCACGGTGGCCTGGCCCGCGATCGGAGCCCACCGATCCGCGGACGGGCCTGTGCCATGGGGGCACTGTTTCCCTTCTCACCGGCTGCTATGGACCTCCGCCATGGCCGGTACGGAGATGAAACTCCCTGCGCATGCGCTGGGATGACGCCAGTACACACTGAGGCTCCCACGCATGTGCCAACTCACGTTGGCCGGCGGAGGCCCTTCGGTGCCGTTGGTGCAGCGTGAAACACTCCGGCTTCGGCCTAGCCCCTGAAGTTGTGGAGGATTCCGCACCTTCCGAACGGCCCAACGCCGGTGTGGTTCGTGTCATTCCTCGGCACCGGGACTGCCCGCTCCGCCGGGTAGGGGAGAATCCCGCCCCTTGTGTCTACCTTGGTTCTTCTTGCCGGTTCCTTTGCAGACATAGTGATGGAAGGAGTTATCAACAGCGCTATCAAGCGGCACTTACTCAGCAATAACCTGCTCACGGACGCTCAGTTTGGGTTCCGTCAGGGTCACTCAGCTCCTGACCTCATTACAGCTTTGGTTCAAACATGGATAAAAGAGCTGAATGCCAGAGGTGAGATGAGAGTGACTGCCCTTTGACATCAAGGCAGCATTTGACCGAGTGTGGCATCAAGGAGCCCGAGCTAAACTGGAGTCAATGGGAATCAGGGGGAAACTCTCCGCTGGTTGGAGTCATTCCCGGCACAAAGGAAGATGGTTGTGGTGGTTGGAGGTCAATCATCTCAGCTCCAGGGCATCACTGCAGGAGTTCCTCAGGGTAGTGTCCCCTCGCCCCACCCTCTGGTCACTCCCCACCCAGCCCTCCCCGAAACCCCCCCCCCCCCCCCCAACCCGGACAGCAGCACAGCTCCCGCCCGACTGTGGCAACGCTGGACACAGTCCGCAGCCGCCAGGCCAGGTTGCCGACGGCCTCGACCACAGGCTGGTTTCTCCGATCCGCAACGCCGAAATCGGGTTCAGCGAGGGGGCGGAGAATCCCCGATAATGCCAAAATCGCAATGCTCCACCCCCTGAAAAGTGGCTCCTCTAGGAGTTGTTTCCACGCCCTCCTTTCATTGGCTGTAGCCCGCCCCGCGATGCTCCGTCCCCAACTGGCCGCGTTCCCGACGACGTGGGACACGTGTGGTCTTGCTCGTACCACAGGTGCTGCCAAAACAGAAAATGTTTAGCAGAGAAGTCAGCATCAGAAAGTTAAAGGTAAGGGGTCTGGATTCTCCATTTTCCAGCCATGTCCAGATGGGATTGGGAAAACAGTGGGGCAGGATCCTCCGCCAGCCGTGCTGAATTCGTGCTCAGCATGGGACCAGAGAAAGGGACGTCAGACCCGCGATCGGGTCCAACTCCTTCCTGCGATTTTCCGTGGACCGGAGAATTGCCGCCAGTCCCGCTCGTGCGCGGTTGGCACAGTGCCGGTTGGGGGCCATTGAAAGTGGCCCCTGCGTTATCTCTCTGCTGGCAACTGGCTGAGTTCCTGGCGGTGAGGTCCACTCATGGTTCCATCCGGCGGGCACACAGACTGAGTTTGCAGCCGCCACGCGAGGAATCCGGACATTGGGACCATGTTAGAACCACGCCGTCAGGTATTCAGCCGATTGGGGACAGAGCATCACGGAGCGGTGGATACTCGGTGTGGTGTTCTCCACCAGTACACCGATTTACGGGGGGTGCGGAAATTGCAAACATGGGTCCGGTCCCGATCTCGTGCACCAGAATCTACGCCCGTCGCCGAATGCAATTTTGGCATCGGGGGTGGAGAATCCCGCTGGAGTGAGCGGGCGGAGAATCCCGCTGGAGTGGGCGGGCGGAGAATCCCGCTGCCGGGAACGGACGGAGAATCCCGCTGCCGGGAACGGACGGAGATTCCCGCTGCTGGGAATGGACGGAGAATCCCACTGCCGGGAATGGACGGAGAATCCCGCTGGTGTGAACGGGCGGAGAATCCCGCTGGAGTGAACGGACGGAGAATCCCGCTGCCGGGAACGGACGGAGAATCCCGCTGCCGGGAACGGACGGAGAATCCCGCTACCGGGAACGGACGGAGAATCCCTCTGCCGGGAACGGGCGGAGAATCCCGCTGCCGGGAACGGATGGAGAATCCCGCTGGTGTGAACGGGCGGAGAATCCCGCTGGTCTGAACGGACAGAGAATCCCGCTGGAGTGAACCGGGGGAGAATCCCCACCCAACTTCAGCTCTCGATTTTGGCTGGACCTTTCATGAAGCTGACACGTTGGCAGGGTTGAGGGGAGATATGGGGCTGGATTCTTTGCTCTCCGACACTGAAATCGCGTTCGGCGACGGGGCGGGGAATCCATTTTGGCACCAAAAGCGGGAGAGTCGCAGGTTTTTCAATTCTCCGCCCACTGAAAATGGGCGCTCCCAAGGAGTACGTCGCACCGAGTATCCATTGCCTGAGACCCGACCCGCAACTCTCCGTCCCTGACTGGCCGAATTCCCGACGGTGTGGTCACACTGTCCGGGATCCTTGCGTGGCGGCTGTGGATCAGCGGGCAAGGGTGATTCATTGGGGTCTCGGGGCAATGTGGTCAGGAAGTCCGGGGCATGCGTACGGTCGGAGGGGGGGCACTATTCTGCCAGTCCAGGGCCATGGGCTGAGTCCTCATGGACCACAGCACAGCTGCTGCAGGCCGCCACCATGCACATGCGTGGGCTCTGACCCGGAAATACTAGGGGCCGTATCAGCAGCTCGAGCTGCGAGCACCGCTAGCCCCCTGCTAGCCCCCTGCTAGCCCCCTGCTAGCCTCCTTGCTAGCCTCCCTGCTAGCCCCCTGCTAGCCCCCTGCTAGCCCTCTGCTAGCCCTCTGCTAGCCCCCTGCTAGCCTCCCTGCTAGCCCCCTGCTAGCCCCCTGCTAGCCCTCTGCTAGCCCCCTGCTAGCCCCCTGCTAGTCCGCTGCTAGCCTCCCTGCTATCCTCCCTGCTAGCCCCCTGCTAGCCCCCTGCTAGCCTCCTGCTAGCCCCCTGCTAGCCCTCTGCTAGCCCCCTGCTAGCCTCCTGCTAGCCTCCCTGCTAGCCTCCCTGCTAGCCCCCTGCTAGCCCCCTGCTAGCCTCCCTGCTAGCCCCCTGCTAGCCTCCCTGCTAGCCTCCCTGCTAGCCCCCTGCTAGCCCCCTGCTAGCCCTCTGCTAGCCCCCTGCTAGCCCCCTGCTAGCCCCCTGCTAGCCTCCCTGCTAGCCCCCTGCTAGCCTCCCTGCTAGCCTCCTGCTAGCCCCCGCTAGCCCTCTGCTAGCCCCCTGCTAGCCCCCTGCTAGCCTCCCTGCTAGCCTCCTGTTAGCCCCCTGCTACCCCCTGCTAGCCCCCTGCTAGCCCACTGCTAGCCCTCTGCTAGCCCCCTGCTAGCCCCCTGCTAGCCCCCTGCTAGCCTCCCTGCTAGCCTCCTACTAGCCTCCTGCTAGCCCCCTGCTAGCCTCCTGCTAGCCTCCTGCTAGCCCCCTGCTAGCCCCCTGCTAGCCTCCCTGCTAGCCCCCCGATAGCCTCCCTGCTAGCCTCCCTGCTAGCCTCCCTGCTAGCCCCCTGCTAGCCTCCCTGCTAGCCTCCTGCTAGCCTCCCGGCTAGTCCCCTGCTAGCCCCCTGCTAGCCTCCGGCTAGCCCCCTGCTAGCCTCCCTGCAAAATGGTGAATCGATGGCCTTTTGGCACCAATTTTCCTGCCGGAAAAGACCACAGTTTTCACACCAGCTTAGTCTCCAAAACTATAGATGTGTTCAGTTTTGGTCTCCTTACTTGAGAAAGGACGTACTGGCGCTGGAGGGTGTGCAGAGGAGATTCACTAGGTTAATCCCAGAGCTGAAGGGGTTGGCTTATGAGGAGAGGTTGAGTAGACTGGGACTGTACTCGTTGGAATTTAGAAGGATGAGGGGGGATCTTATAGAAACATTTAAAATTATGAAGGGAATAGATAGGATAGATGTGGGCAGGTTGTTTCCACTGGCGGGTGAAAGCAGAACTAGGGGACATAGCCTCAAAATAAGGGGAAGTAGATTTAGGACTGAGTTTAGGAGGAACTTCTTCACCCAAAGGGTTGTGAATCTATGGAATTCCTTGCCCAGTGAAGCAGTTGAGGCTCCTTCATTAAATGTTTTTAAGGTAAAGATAGATAGTTTTTTGAAGAATAAAGGGATTAAGGGTTATGGTGTTCGGGCCGGAAAGTGGAGCTGAGTCCACAAAAGATCAGCCATGATCTATTGAATGGCGGAGCAGGCTCGAGGGGCCAGATGGCCTACTCCTGCTCCTAGTTCTTATGTTCTAAAATGGGATTAGTAGTGACAATAAAAAGATTTAAATTGGAGCACACCCACACATCGAGATGCTGGTGGTCACCTGCTCGTGTTGCTGTGGCAGTTTGTGACACACACAAATGTTTCATATTGTTCCCAATTTTCTCATCTTCCCCTTCATTTAATACAACATAAAAGATTATTGAATAATAACTGTCAACATTTCCACACAGAAATATTCAATATCCTTTTTGCAACAAAGACAGTAATACATTTCGGTTCATGCAATGTTATTTTGTATTGATTTATGAAAATTAAAAGCACCAACGTTTGATGCTGCCCCTGAGATCTGCTGATAAAATTTATTTGAGAACATGATACGAACAAGAAATACGGAGAAACGATAATAACACACTGCGCTGCTTTGATGTGTAATTCTGATTGACCTTTTGAGAAATGCAGGCACATTTTTATCTTCAATTAAAAACATGGACAATAACTATTAGTTGCATAAAATTGATCAAAATGTGCGTACGGGTTACAGTTTTTAAACACAGGTTGGGAAGCTACTTGCTTCTTTCGAATACATAATATTCTCTCCACTTTTGTCTCATAATATTTAATAAACTGTTTCTTATTCAAGCACCAATGTTACTTTGTGTTTATTTCAACTTTACCCTCTCATTCCTCCTAAACTAATATCAATTCATTACGTCCCTGCATGCTGACTCAGTTCAGGGAACATAATATCCATTTATGAATCCTCTGATTGGAGTTTTCCAACTTTACGAGGTTCTGAGAAAGTGCAAATCTCCAATCAGAGGATTCATAAATGGAAATTATGTTACCTAAACTATCCTGAGCAAAGCAACTGGTTGGCAAGACCAAAGGATTTTCACAACAGAAACAATTTATGTTCTGACACAAGCCACCAAATGCTTCATTTTGTATGCTTGCCTGAGAGCCCAGACTCTCAGAAAAGGATTATGTGGGTAGGTTTGTTGATTGGATTGGATTGGATTGGATTTGTTTATTGTCACGTGTACCGAGGTACAGTGAAAAGTATTTTTCTGCAAGCAGCTCAACATATCATTCAGTACATGGGAAGAAAAGGGAATTGAACAGAATTCAAGAAAATACATGAGAATACATAATAGGGCAACACAAGATATACAATGTAACTACATAAGCATTGGCATCGGATGAAGCAGACAGGGTGTAGTGTTAATGAGGACAGTCCATAAAAGGGTCATTTAGGAGTCTGGTGACAGTGGGGAAGAAGCTGTTTTTGAGTCTGTTGGTCCGTGTTCTCAGACTTCTGAATCTCCTGCCCGATGGAAGAAGTTGGAAAAGTGAGTAAGCCGGGTGGGAGGGATCCTTGATTATGCTGCCTGCTTTCCCCCGGCAGCGGGAGGTGTAGATGGAATCAATGGATGGGAGGCAGGTTCGTGTGATGGACTGGGCGGTATTCACGACTCTCTGAAGTTCCTTGCGGTCCTGGGCCGAGCAGTTGCCATACCAGGCTGTGATGCAGCCCGAGAGGATGCTCTCTATAGTGCATCTGTAAAAGTCGGTAAGGGTTAATGTGGACATGCCAAATTTCCTTAGTTTCCTGAGGAAGTAAAGGCGCTGTTGTGCTTTCTTGGTGATAGCGTCGACATGAGTGGACCAGGATAGATTTTTGGTGATGTGCACCCCTAGGAATTTGAAACTGCTCACCATCTCTACCTCGGCTCCGTTGATGCTGACAGGGGTGTGTACAGTACTATGCTTCCTGAAGTCGATGACCAGCTCTTTAGTTTTGCTGGCATTAAGGGAGAGATTGTTGTCATTGCACCACTCCACTAAGTTCTCTATCTCCCTCCTGTATTCAGACTCGTCGTTGTTCGAGATCCGACCCACTATGGTCGTATCGTCAGCAAACTTGTAGATGGAGTTGGAACCAAGTTTTGCCATGCAGTCGTGTGTGTACAGGGAGTAGAGTAGGGGGCTAAGTACGCAGCCTTGCGGGGCACCGGTGTTGAGGACTATTGTGGAGGAGGTGTTGGTGTTCATTCTTACTGACTGTGGTCTGTTGGTCAGAAAGTCAAGGATCCAGTTGCAGAGTGGAGAGCCAAGTCCTAGGTTTTGGAGCTTTGATATGAGCTTGGCTGGGATTATGGTGTTGAAGGCGGAGCTGTAGTCAATAAATAAGAGTCTGATGTAGGAGTCCTTGTTTTCGAGATGCTCTAGGGATGAGTGTAGGGCCAGGGAAATGGCGTCTGATGTGGACCGGTTGCGACGGTATGCGAATTGAAGTGGGTCAAGGCGTTCCGGGAGTATGGAGGTGATGCGCTTCATGATCAGCCTCTCAAAGCACTTCATTACAACTGACGTCAGGGCCACCGGGCGGTAGTCATTGAGGCACGTTGCCTGGTTCTTCTTTGGTACCGGTATGATGGTGGTCTTCTTGAAGCAGGTGGGGACCTCGGAGTGGAGTAGGGATAGGTTAAAGATGTCTGTGAAAACCTCTGCCAGCTGGTCCGCGCAGGTTCTGAGTGCACGACCAGGGATCCCGTCCGGGCCCATCGCCTTCCGTGGGTTCACTTTCAGGAAGGCCGATCTGACTTCGGAAACTGTGATGGTGGGTATGGGTGAATTATGGGTTGCTGGGGCACTCGATAGCGGGTTGTTGGTTACCTGCTCAAACCGAGCATAGAATGCGTTAAGTTCATCTGGGAGGGGTGCGCTGCTGCCAGAGATACTGCTTGGCTTCGCTTTGTAGCCCGTTATGTTGCTTAGTCCTTGCCACAACCGCCGAGAGTCTGTCTGTGACTCTAGCTTAGTTTGATATTCTCTCTTGGCATCTCGGATGGCTTTGCGGAGGTCGTACCTGGATTTCTTGTATAGGACTTGAGAGAGGTGCAGAGGAGATTGACAGCTTTATGATGTTACAATTACATTTTTCCTGTGATATTTTTTGTCCATGAATCTGTTTTATTTCTAGAACAGAACAAAATATAATAATTTTTATTGTAACGAGATGTCAAGTGTGTATTGTTTCTGTCATCAATATCGCAAAGTTGAACTACACTTTTCAAGGGTTGTCAAAACTATACTTTTTTCAAGAACATCATGAATTAGTGTTTTTAAGCAGTTCTATACATTCCATTGTTCATGTCGTGAACATTGTTTCTGTAAAGAATGTACACTGGACGAATTGTCCTGAAATCCCTATGAATTGGCAGGGAGAGCAGGCAGGAACATTGAGTGTGAGCAGCTGACATGAATTGGTTTGAGTTGGCATGGATGGGGCATGGGAAGTGGGTGGGAGCTGAGTGATGTGAGGGATGAGGACGAGATTACCTAAATTATAAGCAAATAATTAGGATAACCAGAGAACAACACTCGGGCATCCCTGTGATTGCCTCTGATCTACTTCTCGGGAGAAGGACCTGATTGTATCTGACACCTGCTCTCACCCTGAGAGGGAATTGTCTCCAATTGGGCACTTTCCACCAAGGCCGACCTGCCCAGTCAGGAATTTTCCCAGTTTCTTCTCCCATTTTAAAAAAAATTGAGAGTACCTAATTAATTTTTTCCAATTAAGGGGCAATTTAGTGTGACCAATCCACCTAGCCTGCACACCTTTGAGTTGTGGGGGTGAAACCCACGCAAACACGGGGAGAATGTGCAAACTCCACACGGACAGTGACCCAGTGCCGGGATCAAACCTGGGACCTCGGCGCCGTGAGGCAGAGTGCTAACCACTGCGTCACTGTGCTGCCCTGGAAACTTCCAACTTAAACTCTGCACCCTAATCGCAAAAGTTCAGCCTCCATCTTTGCCTGCTTGTAAAACTAAAATTGTGAGGGAAGATGTGTTTCACGTTGGCACCATTCTGGATTTGTTGGAAATAGCGGAGGGTGATGCTGAGGCTGATGGGGTGGAATATCCAGACCGAGTCTAAGCTCAGGAAGTAGCTGATGATGTCACAGACTATCATATGACTCAATTCTTAAAGAAACCATGGAACAGAACAATAATATCAACCCACTTTTAGACCAGTGACAGAGCGGGTCGATGAGGGTACTGATGTGATGTACATGGGGCCCGATTCTCCGTTGGCAGGATCCTCCATTTCCCTGGCAGCGCCCTCATGCCACAGATCTCCCAACGGCGTGGGGGTTGTCACAAAGATCAATATGGATATCAAACTGGCTGAATAATAGAAAGTAGGGAGTAATGGTCAATGGATGTTTTGGGGCTGGAGGAAGGTTTGTTGTGGTGTTCCCCAGGGGTCAGTGTTGGGACCGCTGCTTTCCTGATGCAGAAGGATGAGCTAGATCTTGGTGCACAGGGGTCAACACCAAAGTTTGCCGGGTGGCACAAAACTTGAAATTATTGCAAACCGTGAGGAGGACAGTACAGAACTTCAAAAGGACATAAACAGGTGGCAGAATGGGCAAATAGGTGGCAGAAGCAGTTCGATGCGGAGAATGGGCAAATAGGTGGCAGAAGCAGTTCGATGCGGAGAATGGGCAAATAGGTGGCAGAAGCAGTTCGATGTGGAGAAGTGTGAGATGATCCATTTTGGGAGGAAGAACATGAACAGACAATATAAAATAAGGGGTAAAATTGTTAATGGGAGCAGGAGCAGAGGGACCTGGGTGTAGATGTGCGTCAATCAATGAAGCCGACTGGACAGGTGGAGAGAGCAGTTGATAAAGCAGAGAGTATTCTGGCCTCTTTAGTCAGGAGGTGGAGGTGTTGTGGTATTATCACTCAACTAGTAACTTAGAGACTCAGGGTAATACTCTGGCGACACAGGTTCAGATCCTGCCACAGCAGCTGGTGGAATTTGAATTGAATAAAAATCTGGAATTAATGTTGTTGATTGTAATGAAAACACAGCCGGTTTCCTAATGTCATTTAGGGAAAGAAATCTGCTGTTTTTGCTGGTGTGGCCCACAACCATGGACTGACTCAGAAGTACCCTCTGAAAGGGCCGAGCAAACCAATTAGTTGAAAGGCAATTAGGGATGGGCAAAAAATGTTGGCTCTGTGGCAGCGACCCTCACCAATTCCAGGACGGGTGAGGGGCTCGCTGCAGCGCCGAGCAAAACTCCCAGCTCCGATGATATAAACAGCTGGAGAATGGCCGGGTCCGTGGTGGTGCATGGTGCACGGTGAAGACCTGCAGTGGTCGCGCAGTAAAACATGGTGCCGGCCATGAGCAGACCTGACCTGTCAAATACTGCCCCCGTCCACCCCCTGGCCACCCCTGGCCACCCCCCACCAGTCCCTCCTGCCCTCACAGACACCCCCTCGGCCAGTAGCATGGCTCTCGGATAACTGTGGCGGCGCTGGACACAGTCGGCAGCCGCCACGTCAGTTTCCTGACGGCTGAAACCACAAGTGAACCACACCACCGGGAACTCGGCCCAACGGTGGCGGTGAATCGCGGAGGCACCGGAGAATAGAGGGTCAGGCCCGTTAAAGATCACGCAGCGAGTGACGCATTTACACCATTATTAGGATGCCGGAGGATCCTGATTGAGCATCAAACCGACGCCTACCGCGTTTTGCGATTTCAGGATTTGCCAACGTAGAATCCAGCCCGAAGTGTTGTCACCAGGGCAGGATCCGTGGACCTCCACGACAGTAAAACTGGTGCCAAACCCGGACTGATTCAGTGACTGCGGAGGGGCAGCACCGGCGCCGTGTGGAACTCAATCAATTCCAATGGGAAACGGGGCCCGGATTGGCCGGGGTCCGATATTAACACTCGGGAGGCTGACAAGCTGCAGCTGCTCACACACTTACACTCCCCACCACACTCATCCCAGCCGCACACACATTACACTCCCCACACACACTCATCCCAGCCGCACACACAATTACACTCCCCACACACACTCATCCCAGCACACACACACATTACACTCCCCACACACACTCATCCCAGCCGCACACACATTACACTCCCCACACACACTCATCCCAGCCACACACACATTCCACTCACCCACCACACTCATCCCAGCCGCACCCACACATTACACTCCCACACACACTCATCCCAGCCGCACACACACATTACACACCCCTCACACACTCATCCCAGCCGGCACACACACATTACACTCCCCACACACACTCATCCCAGCCGCACATACACATTACACTCCCCACCACACTCATCCCAGCCTCACACACACATTACACTCCCCACACACACTCATCCCAGCCGCACACACACATTACACTCCCCCACACACACTCATCCCAGCCGCACACACACATTACACTCCCCACACACACTCATCCCAGCCTCACACACACATTACACTCCCCACACACACTCATCCCAGCCGCACATACACATTACACTCCCCACACACACTCATCCCAGCCTCACACACACATTACACTCCCCACACACACCTCATCCCAGCCGCACACACACATTACACTCCCCAACACACACTCATCCCAGCCTCACACACACATTACACGCCCCACACACACTCATCCCAGCCACACACACACATTACACTCCCCACACACACTCATCCCAGCCACACACACATTACACTCCCCACACACACTCATCCCAGCCACACACACATTACACTCCCCACACACACTCATCCCAGCCGCACACACACGTTACACTCCCCACACACACTCATCCCAGCCACACACACACATTACACTCCCCACACACACTCATCCCAGCCGCACACACACATTACACTCCCCACACACACTCATCCCAGCCACACACACATTACACTCCCCACACACACTCATCCCAGCCACACACACATTACACTCCCCACACACACTCATCCCAGCCGCACATACACATTACACTCCCCACACACACTCATCCCAGCCGCACATACACATTACACTCCCCACACACACTCATCCCAGCCCCACACACACATTACACTCCCCACACATACTCATCCCAGCCGCACACACATTACACTCCCCACACACACTCATCCCAGCCGCACACACACATTACACTCCCCACACACACTCATCCCAGCCCCACATACACATTACACTCCCCACACACACTCATCCCAGCCACACACACACATTACACTCCCCACACACACTCATCCCAGCCTCACACACACATTACACTCCCCACACACACTCATCCCAGCCCCACACACACATTACACTCCCCACACACACTCATCCCAGCCGCACCCACACATTACACTCCCCACACACACTCATCCCAGCCGCACACACATTACACTCCCCACATACACTCATCCCAGCCCCACACACACATTACACTCCCCACACACACTCATCCCAGCCGCACACACATTACACTCCCCACACACACTCATCCCAGCCGCACACACACATTACACTCCCCACACACACTCATCCCAGCCACACACACACATTACACTCCCCACACACACTCATCCCAGCCGCACACACATTACACTCCCCACATACACTCATCCCAGCCCCACACACACATTACACTCCCCACACACACTCATCCCAGCCGCACACACATTACACTCCCCACACACACTCACCCCAGCAGCACACACACATTACACTCCCCACACACACTCATCCCAGCCGCACACACACATTACACTCCCCACACACACTCATCCCAGCCCCACACACACATTACACTCCCCACACACACTCATCCCAGCCGCACACACATTACACTCCCCACATACACTCATCCCAGCCCCACACACACATTACACTCCCCACACACTCATTCCAGCCGCACACACATTACACTCCCCACACACACTCACCCCAGCAGCACACACACATTACACTCCCCACACACACTCATCCCAGCCGCACACACACATTACACTCCCCACACACACTCATCCCAGCCCCACACACACATTACACTCCCCACACACACTCATCACAGCCACACACACACATTACACTCCCCTCACACACTCATCACAGCCACACCCACACATTACACTCCCCACACACACTCATCCCAGCCAACACACTCCCCATACACACTCATCCCAGCCTCACACACATTACACTCCCCACACACACTCATTCCAGCCGCACACACACATTACACTCCCCACACACACTCATCCCAGCCACACACACACATTACACTCCCCACACACACTCACCCCAGCAGCACACACACATTACACTCCCCACACACACTCATCCCAGCCGCACACACACATTACACTCCCCACACACACTCACCTCAGCAGCACACACACATTACACTCCCCACACACACATTACACTCCCCACACACACTCATCCCAGCCAACACACTCCCCACACACACTCATCCCAGCCTCACACACATTACACTCCCCACACACACTCATTCCAGCCGCACACACACATTACACTCCCCACACACACTCATCCCAGCCGCTCATACACATTACACTCCCCACACACATTCATCCCAGCCGCACACACACATTACACTCCCCACACACACTCATCCCAGCCACACACACACATTACACTCCCCGCACACACTCATCCCAGCCGCACACACACATTACACTCCCCATACACACTCATCCCAGCCACACACACACGTTAGACTCCCCACACATACTCATCCTAGCCGCACACACACATTACACTCCCCACACACGCTCATCCCAGCCGCACACACACATTACACTCCCCACACACACTCATCCCAGCCACACACACACATTACACTCCCCACACACACTCATCCCAGCCACACACACATTACACTCCCCACACACACTCATCCCAGCCACACACACATTACACTCCCCACACACACTCATCCCAGCCGCACACACACGTTACACTCCCCACACACACTCATCCCAGCCACACACACACATTACACTCCCCACACACACTCATCCCAGCCGCACACACACATTACACTCCCCACACACACTCATCCCAGCCACACACACATTACACTCCCCACACACACTCATCCCAGCCACACACACATTACACTCCCCACACACACTCATCCCAGCCGCACATACACATTACACTCCCCACACACACTCATCCCAGCCGCACATACACATTACACTCCCCACACACACTCATCCCAGCCCCACACACACATTACACTCCCCACACATACTCATCCCAGCCGCACACACATTACACTCCCCACACACACTCATCCCAGCCGCACACACACATTACACTCCCCACACACACTCATCCCAGCCCCACATACACATTACACTCCCCACACACACTCATCCCAGCCACACACACACATTACACTCCCCACACACACTCATCCCAGCCTCACACACACATTACACTCCCCACACACACTCATCCCAGCCCCACACACACATTACACTCCCCACACACACTCATCCCAGCCGCACCCACACATTACACTCCCCACACACACTCATCCCAGCCGCACACACATTACACTCCCCACATACACTCATCCCAGCCCCACACACACATTACACTCCCCACACACACTCATCCCAGCCGCACACACATTACACTCCCCACACACACTCATCCCAGCCGCACACACACATTACACTCCCCACACACACTCATCCCAGCCACACACACACATTACACTCCCCACACACACTCATCCCAGCCGCACACACATTACACTCCCCACATACACTCATCCCAGCCCCACACACACATTACACTCCCCACACACACTCATCCCAGCCGCACACACATTACACTCCCCACACACACTCACCCCAGCAGCACACACACATTACACTCCCCACACACACTCATCCCAGCCGCACACACACATTACACTCCCCACACACACTCATCCCAGCCCCACACACACATTACACTCCCCACACACACTCATCCCAGCCGCACACACATTACACTCCCCACATACACTCATCCCAGCCCCACACACACATTACACTCCCCACACACTCATTCCAGCCGCACACACATTACACTCCCCACACACACTCACCCCAGCAGCACACAC
The DNA here is from genome assembly GCF_902713615.1 of Scyliorhinus canicula. NCBI lineage: Eukaryota > Metazoa > Chordata > Chondrichthyes > Carcharhiniformes > Scyliorhinidae > Scyliorhinus > Scyliorhinus canicula. The sequence goes on from NC_052149.1 coordinate 242,974,043, forward strand.
ACATTACACTCCCCACACACACTCATCCCAGCCGCACACACACATTACACTCCCCACACACACTCATCCCAGCCCCACACACACATTACACTCCCCACACACACTCATCACAGCCACACACACACATTACACTCCCCACACACACTCATCACAGCCACACCCACACATTACACTCCCCACACACACTCATCCCAGCCAACACACTCCCCATACACACTCATCCCAGCCTCACACACATTACACTCCCCACACACACTCATTCCAGCCGCACACACACATTACACTCCCCACACACACTCATCCCAGCCACACACACACATTACACTCCCCACACACACTCACCCCAGCAGCACACACACATTACACTCCCCACACACACTCATCCCAGCCGCACACACACATTACACTCCCCACACACACTCACCTCAGCAGCACACACACATTACACTCCCCACACACACATTACACTCCCCACACACACTCATCCCAGCCAACACACTCCCCACACACACTCATCCCAGCCTCACACACATTACACTCCCCACACACACTCATTCCAGCCGCACACACACATTACACTCCCCACACACACTCATCCCAGCCGCTCATACACATTACACTCCCCACACACATTCATCCCAGCCGCACACACACATTACACTCCCCACACACACTCATCCCAGCCACACACACACATTACACTCCCCGCACACACTCATCCCAGCCGCACACACACATTACACTCCCCATACACACTCATCCCAGCCACACACACACGTTAGACTCCCCACACATACTCATCCTAGCCGCACACACACATTACACTCCCCACACACGCTCATCCCAGCCGCACACACACATTACATAAGAACATAAGAACATAAGAACATAAGAACTAGGAGCAGGAGTAGGCCATCTGGCCCCTCGAGCCTGCTCCGCCATTCAATTAGATCATGGCTGATCTTTTGTGGACTCAGCTCCATTTTCCGGCCCGAACACCATAACCCTTAATCCCTTTATTCTTCAAAAAACTATCTATCTTTACCTTAAAAACATGTAATGAAGGAGCCTCAACTGCTTCACTGGGCAAGGAATTCCATAGATTCACAACCCTTTGGGTGAAGACGTTCCTCCTAAACTCAGTCCTAAATCTACTTCCCCTTATTTTGAGGCTATGTCCCCTAGTTCTGCTGTCACCCGCCAGTGGAAACAACCTGCCCGCATCTATCCTATCTATTCCCTTCATAATTTTAAATGTTTCTATAAGATCCCCCCTCATCCTTCTAAATTCCAACGAGTACAGTCCCAGTCTACTCAACCTCTCCTCATAATCCAATCTCTTCAACTCTGGGATTAACCTAGTGAATCTCCTCTGCACACCCTCCAGCGCCAGTACGTCCTTTCTCAAGTAAGGAGACCAAAACTGAACACAATACTCCAGGTGTGGCCGCACTAACACCTTATACAATTGCAACATAACCTCCCTAGTCTTAAACTCCATCCCTCTAGCAATGAAGGACAAAATTCCATTTGCCTTCTTAATCACCTGTTGCACTTGTAAACCAACCTTCTGTGACTCATGCACTAGCACACCCAAGTCTCTCTGAACAGCGGCATGCTTTAATATTTTATTGTTTAAATAATAATCCCGTTTGCTGTTATTCCTACCAAAATGGATAACCTCACATTTGTCAACATTGTATTCCATCTGCCAGACCCTAGCCCATTCACTTAACCTATCCAAATCCCTCTGCAGACTTCCAGTATCCTCTGCACTTTTGGCTTTACCACTCATCTTAGTGTCATCTGCAAACTTGGACACATTGCCCTTGGTCCCCAACTCCAAATCATCTATGTAAATTGTGAACAATTGTGGGCCCAACACGGATCCCTGAGGGACACCACTAGCTACTGATTGCGAACCAGAGAAACACCCATTTATCCCAACTCTTTGCTTTCTATTAATTAACCAATCCTCTATCCATGCTACTACTTTACCCTTAATGCCATGCATCTTTATCTTATGCAGCAACCTTTTGTGTGGCACCTTGTCAAAGGCTTTCTGGAAATCCAGATATACCACATCCATCGGCTCCCCGTTATCTACTGCACTGGTAATGTCCTCAAAAAATTCCACTAAATTAGTTAGGCATGACCTGCCTTTTACGAACCCATGCTGCGTCTGCCCAATGGGACAATTTCTATCCAGATGCCTCGCTATTTCTTCCTTGATGATAGATTCCAGCATCTTCCCTACTACCGAAGTTAAGCTCACTGGCCTATAATTTCCTGCTTTCTGCCTACCTCCTTTTTTAAACAGTGGCGTCACGTTTGCTAATTTCCAATCCACCGGGACCACCCCAGAGTCTAGTTCACTGGCCCTAAGTTCACTGTGGGCTGTTAGCGTGTGCGCAGCTGTATGGCTGCCTTGCCAGTTCAGGCAATGGTGTTCAGTGTCCATCCACCCCAACCCCACAGCCCACCTCCTGGCCACCCCCCCTACTCCCCGCAGCCCTGGCAGAAGGCCCCCGCCCAGCGGCACAACTGTCAGTGATCTATGGCGATATTGGATACTTTCTGCACCCCCTCTCCATCCCTCAGCAGCTGCCACGCCGGTTTCACGATTTTTAAAAACTCAAGTGAACTGCGACGTCGGGAACTCGGCCCACCGGAGGCGGAGAATCGTGGAGGCCCCAGAGAATACCGGGTCAGGCCCGCTGATGGCCCGCTAATGATGTGCAAATGGTGTTTACTGTACGTGCTTTCCAGAACGCATTAATGCCGCTGTCGAGATGATGAGAATCGCAATTTGACGTCAAATCGGCGGCTACTGTGATTTTGCCGTCGGAATCTATTCTCTGCCCAATCACGTATCACGATTTCGCCATCAGCCAATGGTGAATCCCGCCCATTATCTCCATTCACATCGGGTTCTGGTGAGAATGGGAGAAACGGTTATTAATTCTCTGCTCGTTAGTTCTGAGTCACTGGGGCCCCTGATGTCTCTTCCATTTGTAATCGGTTAACTTAGCTCCAAGCAAGAACCTGGGACCTGTAAACTATCTGCTGGTTCTCTATTTAGCCAAGACATGCATGCTTTTATAAATATGGGAAATCAATGCACAGTGAACAATGCTCTTATATTTCGTTGCTGGAAACACAAATAGAAACACAAAAGCTTCAACATGGAGATATTCTGAACAGTGTGATGTACCGCTAATGTTACTAACCTGGGCAACCAATCAAACATGGGTTCAAATCCCACCATTGGCTGTTTCAAAATCTGAATTCAATTATAAGCAATATTCTGGAAACACTAACCAGTAAAATTAACTGCAAAGGTTGTCATTAAAATAAAACAACTGATTCACTACCTTCCTTAAGAGGAGGAATGTATTGTCCTTCCTACCCAGACTCCAATGAGGCTCCAGTTCCTGCACCAACATTGCTGACTCTTAACTGGCCTTTTCAGCAATGTCCACAGATGGAGATGGATTAATATGTGGCAGCTTACTCTCTGTTCTCTGACATCTCCACTGAACTACACTCCAGGTAGGCAGCGATGATGGGTCCTTTTATCTCACACTACTCAAGTGAAATACTCGGATTGTTGCAATTCAATTTTCCAGGAACCCCAGTCTGCAGGACAAGTCTGGCCTCTGTAGCAACACTAATTGGTGTCAATCTAGGTCAGAAGGGCCAGAATGAAATTGAAATTCGTCACACATGCATGAGGTGCAAGAGGAGTGAAGTTTACATTGCATCTATGATGTACCATCAATTCGACTCAAGACACATTTAGGATCCGAACTGTGGCTTTAAGCAGCTAGTTGTTAGCCCGGTGGTCGACTACAGAGAATTACCGACCGACGGGAACTCTGGGTACTTATACCCCGCCTCAGAGGCGGGGCCTACTTGCCTCTCGACCAATTGGAGAGCAGTCACATGACTAGTCCCAACCAATTGGACGTGAGGCACATGACCAGCCAGAGCCAATGGGAAACCCATGCTCTGCACCAATGGCAGTGTTCATATCCATACCACCACATTCACCCCTTGTGGAGAAAGAAGGGGGGGTAAGTGGGAGAGAGGGGGTTGGGAGTCTGAGGACTGGTGGTATGAGCAGCAAAAATCGATAGGGGTGAGCTGCCCACTGGCTCGTGGCAAAGCAATACTACTGCTACTAATAACAACAGAATAACACAAAAATGTAAAAAAAAAAGTGGCAAAGCAATACTACTACGCTGCGCGGGACAGCAGCGACCGACTTGGTCTGGCAGACCACCGCGTAGTGGCCCTTCTTCCCGCAGCTCTTACACAGAGCGGAGCGGGCCGGGCAGCATGGGCGGGGGTGCTTTGAGAGGCCACAGAAATAGCAACGGGGCCCCGCTAGTTTATCGGAGCGACCCGCGGTGCAGGCTTGGGGGGGGGGTTGGGGTCCACGGAGGATTGTGGTGGCGTGTGCCATGATGTCCAGCGGGTTGCCGCGCTGCCGGGGGCGTATGCATGGGCGTTCAGGTCAGCAACCTCCAGGGAGGTTGCAAGAGTCCGTGCCTCAGTTAGGCTGAGGGCGTTCTTCTCCAGCAATCGTTGGCGGATAGAAGGGGACTGCACGCCAGCAACGTAAGCGTCTCTGATTAGAAGTTACATGTGCTCCGTCGCCGAAACGTGGAGAAAATAAGTGATTTTCATTTTTCATTTTTTCATTTCATTTCTTATTTCACAGACAGGGAGTGGAAAATGACCTTTTTTTATATTTATCATAGCATCTCTTGTTGCTATAATATTCAGTGTCTAATGAAACAAAATAGCAAAAGGCAGGATATTTCTAGTGATGAATAAGACAGTGATTAGAATGTAGAACTCGCTGCCACAAGGAATCGGACAGGTTTATGTGATAGAGAAAGGGATAAAACTGTATTCCGGGAGGATTGAATGAATAGAATTGGGAGGAAGTTTGTGTCAAGCGTTAACTCTGGAATGGACAGTTAGGCTTCACAGTCTGGATATTTGATGCAATCTGTGTGATTACTCAGAAAAATGTAACTTTTCTGTTTGATCAGCAAATAAGTTTTATGGCCGGTGACAGAGCTCCAGGTCGCTGATGGGAGAGCTGGCGAGAGATCCACTCTGCCCCACCCAGTGACAGTGTGCGCCATATTACACTGGCAGGCCTTAACCTAGATCCGGACATCTGTCTGACAAGAGTTGCCATCTAATCAGAGACTGACAGCTACTCTGTTCAGCAGTGCGACAGGGGACCTGTTGGCTGCTGTGGGAAACACACCCACCCACCAGAGTTGCAGGATCATGGAGCAGCCCAGGCCAGGTCCCTCAATCAGGTACTGAGTGCTTTTCAATAAGATCCACCTATCCCCCCTCTACCCCCCACCCCCACCCTGTGAGTTTATACGAGCAGCAGGCAGGCAGTGTATTAATTACTCAGTTAAGGGTGTCAGTAGTTAGTGGGGTAGGAAGGCCTAAATTCGAGCGCAAGAAAGCAGCTGTGCAGGCGGCTGAAAGCTGTGGCCGAACAAAAAACCCCTGACCTAAAGGATAGATTCTGGGTGCGGAAAGCACAGGATATCCAGCAGTTGGATGACAACAGTGATGTGCAAAGTCAAGAGTACCTATGGCACAAGCAGCCAAGGCCCACCCACTCTTGGCCAACAATGGCGAGGTTCCCATCATCAGTGGAGAGGCAGCAAACACTCGCTGGAAGGAGCACTTCACCGACCTCTTTAACAGAGATCTGTCTTCAACATGAGTGTGCTCGACTCCATCCCGCACCCTGCCTCCCTCATCAATCCCGGCCTCGGGTATCTGTCTTTGTGGAGTTGCACTTTCTCCCTATGTCAGCGTGGGTTTCCTTCGGTTCCTCCCAAAGTCCAAAGATGTGCAGATCAGTTCAATTGGCCATGTTAAATTGCCCCCTAATATCCAGGGATGCATCGGTTAGGTTAAGAGGTTATTGGGGTCAGACGGGGACATGGGTTTGGGTGGAGTGTTGCTTAAGAGGGTCAGTGCAGACTTGATGGGCTGGATGGCCTCCTTCTGCTCTGGAGGAATTCTATGATTTTATCTCAGCACTACCCAACCAAGGCAATCCGACAGTTAAACAATAACAAGGCAAAAGGAGCAGATAGAATCCCCACCAAAGCACTAAAACATGGTGGAGAAACACTATTGGTGCAAATACATGATCTAATTTCCTTATCAGGAGGAGGAGAACATACCAGAGATTCAGAAACACCCTAATTGTGGTCATCTTCAAGAAAGGTGACAAGTCCAACAGCAGAAACTGCAGAGGAAGTTCCTGTTGTCAGTCACAGAGAAGGTCAGTGTAGGAGTCATCGTTACTCACCTTCTCCCTGTGCTTGAACAGCAACTCTCAGAATCACAATGCAGATTCCTCCTGCTAAATGATGTAATGGACATGATCTTCACTGCACGGGAAATGCAGGAAAGAGCAGCAAATCTTCTGCAAAGGTTTCTTTGACTTCAGAAAGACCTTTGACTCTGTAAACCAGGAAGGATTATGGGGCGCCCTTCCCCATTTTAATTTCCGTCAAGAATTTGTCATCATCCTCTGCCTGCTCCACCACGACGGGCAAGACGTAATCCTGACCAATGGATCCACACAGATGGACTTCACGTTTGGGCTGGGGTCAAGCAGGGCTGTGTCATCGCTCTGATGCTCATCTCGATCTTCCTTGCTACAATCCTCCATCTCACCCTCAGCAAGCTCAAACATGGACAAAAGAGCTGAATGCCAGAAGTGAGGTGAGAGTGACTGCCCATGACATCAAGGTAGCATTTGACAGAGTATGGCATCAAGGAGCCCTAGCTAAACTGGAGTCAGTGAAAATCAGGAAGGAAACACTCCGCTGGTTGGACTCAGCACTGTAGCACAGTGGTTAGCACTGTTGTTTCACAGCTCCAGGGATCGGGGTTCGATTCCCGGCTTGGGTCACTGTCTGTGCGGAGTCTGCACGTTCTCCCTGAGTCTGCGTGGGTTTCCCTCCGGGTGCACCAGTTTCCTCCCACAAGTCCCAAAAGATGTGCTGTTAGGTAAATTGGACATTCTGAATTCTCCCTCTGTGTACCCGAACAGGCGCAGGAATGTGGCGACGAGGGGATTTTCACAGTAACTTCATTGCAGTGTTGATGTAAGCCTACTTGTGACAATAATAAAGATTATTAGTATTAGATTATTATAAAGTCTACAAGATTATGAGGGGCATGGATAGAGTGGATGGGCAGGCACTCTTTCCCAGGGTGGAGGGGTCAGTCGCCAGGGGGCATAGGTTTAAGGTCCGTGGGGCAAAGTTTAGAGGAGATGTGCGAGGCAGGTTTTTTACGCAGAGGGTGGTGAGTGCCTGGAACACGTTGCCAGGGGAGGCTGTGGAAGCAGATACATTAACAGCGTTCAAAAGGCATCTTGACAAACACATGGATAGGATGGGTATAGAGGGATACGGCACAAGGAAGTGCTGAGGGTTTTGGCCAAGGTTGGTATCATGATCGTTACAGGCTTGGAGGGCCGAAGGGCCTGTTCCTGTGCTATATTGTTCTTTGTTTTATTATTATCATAACTGGCACAAAGGAAGATGGTTGGAGGTCAATCATTTCAGTTCACGGACTGCAGGCGATTTGGGGCGGAGGTTCGAAGCTGTCGTGGTTTTCACCAACCATCCTCCAGCCCAGGTGAATGTTTTCCTCACCTCCACACTCACTCCTGGGGACAGTGTCCAGAGCCAGCATCAGTGTGGAATTAATGTCCCTTCATTGTTGTTTCTTTCCTCCCTGCTAATTTCTCTGCTTAGCCTAAATTTCCGAGGATGTGACAGAAGGCTTGCCTGCAATATTTACAAAATGCCAAGGCGTAGAAATCAACTGAGGTCCACGGTCCGTCCCTGTAAATGTTCCCCATTTGGGATGTACCCTGATTATGAGGAAGCAGAAAATCCCGACCCCATTTCTTCCTGGCTGGAAAAAAAAATTCCAACTTCTTATCCCATACTGAAATGTATTCAACCAGAAATCACTTTGTTGTCAGAGGGCCTGTCTGTTTCCAGGCTTTACTCAAACCTCTCAGGCTTTATCTGTCACCAATGATTTCCAATTCCATTCCGTTTAATTTATTATCCAAGCTTTTGTGACGGAATGAAACAACACAGCATCAGACAATTTAGACAGAACATTTTCCACATGTGAGCTATTGAGTGGACCCCCCCCCCCACAGAATCTCTGATCTCTCTTGAGGCTTGTGAAGTTTTAACGTGTCCTCGAAGTCTATGCTCACAATCCAAGTCAAAAAGTGAAATGCTTGCTCATCCGCATAGTCATGCTCAACAATTCATTAAAATTTTATTACATCAAGAAGAATTGGCAATAGATTTTGAAATGTCTCCAGATCCTGGAATTTCCGTGTATGTGGAGCAAAACAAACGCAGAAAATGCACCACCGTACATGTCATATAATTTCAGGTGTTGCTGCCATATAGAGGCTGGGATTTCTTCTCACAAAAGTTAATCTGAGATTATTTGGGGGGGGGGGGCAGAGTTTTCCTCATTGACCACACCCCCTGGAGGGCGGGGCCATTGAATGTTAATGTGATGATTTCCTGGACTCAATATCGACATGCGTCACCGGTGCCTCACCATGGTTGCCATAGGAAGGCTTGTGCTCCAGAACTTGCCACACCCCTAGCCAAGCTGTTCCAGTACAGCAACAACACTGGCATCTACCCGGCAATGGGGAAAATTGCCCCGGTATGTCCTGTACAGAAGAAAAAAGACTAATCCAACCCAGCCAATTGTTATGGACCAGGGTTGAAAAAACTCCAAAGTACATTATGGAGTTCACCTGACCTATAACTGTTTGTTGGGGTTGGCTAGGATGAGCGCAAGGGCCTGCTTTCAGGTGTTAATCAACAGATTTAATCAAACAAGCTTTATTCTAAGAATTAATTTAACATTTATATAAACACACACAGCAAGAATTTTTATCAATTCTGAACATAAAACCCCCACTAAGCTGCATAAATCTATGTATAACCCATAATGAATTCCCCCTTAACTGTTCCAATTCAATTACAAAATCCAACCAAAACCAGAAACCCCTTTTCAAAGGCGTTGTCCAGCACACGACATTCTCACTGCTATAAGACTTGTTATCAATATTCTGTTCCCCTTTTCAAACAGCACGTTTGAATTCCTTCCAGAAAGTAATTATCTCTTTTAAGTTATTAAATAGTCTGGAAACAGCTTTTAAAATGCAGATTGAAAAAAACACTTATTTCAACCTGTGCCGTTCAAACCAGTCCAAACCCAAAACGAAAGTAAAAACTCACAGAGTCACAGCCCAGCTCCACCCACACAATGACATCACTGAAGTCATGTGATAAGACAAAAACATTTCTTAAAGGGACACTCCCATGGAGAAAAATAAACCATCAACTTCAAAGATGGCTTCATTTTTCACCTTTTCACTTGCCCATTAATAACAATTGACAATACAAATATATTTTTAAACAAAAACAACAGGCAAACATTGTTAATAATATAGTCCATTTTAGTTCTTCTTCCTCCAACTGGAATCCCTCTTGATTGACAGTCTCCTTGGACAAGAGCTGCACGATCCATCCATTTCTCTACAGCATCTACACCTTTCTTTAAGAACAGGTACTTTTGTTCTATTCGATCACAAAGCATCTTGTAATTCTCCAACACAGAAGCAGTGGCTAACACAGCCTTCAGGCTTTCAAATGCCTGTTGACACTCCGCTGTCCACTGAAATTTTCTACGCTTCTTCAGCAAATCCGTCAGTGGAGCGACCACACTGCTAAAAGTCGGCACAAAATTCTGGTAAAAACCACTCATGTCAAGAAATCTCAAAATGTCCCTTCATGGCGAGGGTATTGGAAATTCCCCAATAACTGTTGGTTTCACATCCCCTGGGACCATTCGACCCTGTCTGATTGTATGGCCAAGGAAATTACTTAGGCTTTTCCAAACTCACTTTTACACAGGTTTACCACTAAACCCACCTCCTAAAGTTGATCGAATAACTCCATCAGATGCTTAAAATGTTCTTTCCATGTCTGACTAAAAATCACCAGATCGTCAATGTATACCGCACAATTGGGAAATCCTGAAACAACTTTGTTAGTTAACCATTGAAATGTGGCTGGGGCATTTTTCATGCCAAATGGCACAACTTTGAATTGGTATATACCATCTGGAGTCACAAAAGCTGAAATCTTCTTCGCCTTTTCGGATAAAGGTACCTGCCAGTAACCTTTAAGTAAATCCACTTTGGAAATAAAAACTGATTGTCCCACCTTCTCAATGCAGTCCTCCAACCGTGGGATAGGATAAGAGTCCATTCTTGTAACTGCATTAATCTTTCTATAGTCTACACACAATCGTTGGGTACCATCCGTTTTAGGTACCATCACAATGGGTGCGCTCCACTGGCTGCAACCCACTTCAATTATGCCATTTATAAGCATACTTTCAATTTCTTTTTGAACCTGTGCCAAGTTGACAAATGTGAGGTTATCCATTTTGGTAGGAATAACAGCAAACGGGATTATTATTTAAACAATAAAATATTAACGCATGCCGCTGTGCAGAGAGACTTGGGTGTGCTAGTGCATGAGTCACAGAAAGTTGGTTTACAGGTGCAACAGGTGATTAAGAAGGCAAATGGAATTTTGTCCTTCATTGCTAGAGGGATGGAGTTTTTGGGTTTTTTTTTGCACTGGAGTGCTGAGCTTGTGGCATTTGAGTGCTACAGTGAGAGTTTGGTGACTGAGGGAGTTAGGTGAGGAGGGAGTAAGGTGCTCCTGACATTTCATTTCCTATATTTATCAAAGAGCGTGAAGGGAGCCAGGAGTTTAGAGTACAGCTGACTGGAAGTAGAGTCGGAGGGCGGAGGTCCAGTTGGTCCAAGGGGCAGCTAATTTTGTAAAGTAAGAGGGGATGGAGGCTAGGGCAGTTGCATGCTCCTCCTGTAGGATGTGGGTGGTGAGGGATACCACTGGTGTCCCCGCTGACTATACCTGCGGGAAGTGCACCCAACTCTAGCTCCTCAGAGACCGTGTTAAGGTACTGGAGCTGGAACTGGATGAACTTCGGATCATCCGGGAGGCAGAGGGGGTCATAGAGAAGAGTTACAGGGAGGTAGCCACACCAAAGGTACTGGACAAGAGTAGCTGGATTACAGTCAGGGGAAAGAAAACTAACAGGCAGACAGTGCAGGGATCCCTCGTGGCCGTTCCCCTTCAAAACAAGTATACCGTTTTGGATGCTGTTGGGGGGATGACCTACCGGGGGAAGGCCCCAGCGGCCAGGTCTCTGGCACTGAGTCTGGCTCTGGGGATCAGAAGGGAAGGGGGGAGCATAGAAAAGCAATAGTAATAGGAGATTCAATGGTTAGGGGAATAGATAGGAGATTCTGTGGTCGCGAGCGAGACTCCCGAAAGGTATGTTGCCTCCCGGGTGCCAGGGCCAGGGATGTCTCTGATCGTGTCTTCAGGATCCTGAAGGGGAGGGTGAGCAGCCAGAAGTCGTGGTGCACATTGGTACCAACGATGTAGGTAGGAAAAAGGGTGTGGAGGTAATAAACAAGTTTAGGGAGTTAGGCTGGAAGTTAAAGGCCAGGACAGACAGAGTTGTCATCTCTGGTTTGTTGCCGGTGCCACGTGAGAGCGAGGCTAGGAATAGGGAGAGAGTGCAGTTGAACACGTGGCTGCAGGAATGGTGTAGGAGGGAGGGCTTCAGGTATTTGGATAATTGGAGCGCATTCTGGGGAAGGTGGGACCTGTACAAGCAGGACGGGTTGCATCTGAACCAGAGGGGCACCAATATCATGGGGGGGAGGTTTTCTAGTACTCTTCGGGAGGGTTTAAACTAATTTGGCAGGGGAATGGGAACCGGATCTGTAGTCCAGCAACTAAGGTAGACGATAGTCAGGACGCCAAAGCACGTAGTGATGCAGTGGGGATGGTAACAATGACAAAGGAGAGTACTTGCAGGCAAGGAGATGGGTTGAAGTGTGTATACTTTAATGCAAGAAGCATCAGGAATAAGGTGGGTGAACTTAAGGCATGGATCTGTACTTGGGACTACGATGTGGTGGCCATCACGGAAAATTGGATAGAAGAGGGGCAGAAATGGTTGTTGGAGGTACCTGGTTATAGATGTTTCAACAAGATTAGGGAGGATGGTAAAAGAGGTGGGGGGGTGGCATTGTTAATTAGAGATAGTATAACAGCTGCAGAAAGGCAGTTCGAGGGGGATCTGCCTACTGAGGTAATATGGGTTGAAGTTAGAAATAGGAAAGGAGCAGTCACCTTGTTGGGAGTTTTCTATAGGCCCCCCAATAGCAGCAGAGATGTGGAGGAACAGATTGGGAAACAGATTTTGGAAAGGTGCAGAAGTCACAGGGTAGTAGTCATGGGCGACTTCAACTTTCCAAACATTGAGTGGAAACTCTTTAGATCAAATAGTTTGGATGGGGTAGTGTTTGTGCAGTGTGTCCAGGAAGCTTTTCTAACACAGTATGTAGATTGTCCGACCAGAGGGGAGGCCATATTGGATTTAGTACTTGGTAATGAACCAGGGCAGGTGATAGATTTGTTAGTGGGGGAGCATTTTGGAGGTAGTGACCACAATTCTGTGACTTTCAGTTTAGTAATGGAGAGGGATAGGTGCGAGCAACAGGGCAAGGTTTATAATTGGGGGAAGGGTAAATACAATGCTGTCAGACAAGAATTGAAGTGCAGAAGTTGGGAACATAGGCTGTCAGGGAAGGACACAAGTGAAATGTGGAACTTGTTCAAGGATCAGGTACTGCGTGTCTTTGATATGTATGTCCCTGTCAGGCAGGGAAGAGATGGTCAAGTGAGGGAACCATGGTTGACAAGAGAGGTTGAATGTCTTGTTAAGAGGAAGAAGGAGACTTATGTAAGGCTGAAGAAACAAGGTTCAGACAGGGTGCTGGAGGGATACAAGATAGCCAGGAGGGAACTGAAGAAAGGGATTAGGAGAGCTAAGAGAGGGCATGAAAAATCTTTGGCGGGTAGGATCAAGGAAAACCCCAAGGCCTTTTACACATATGTGAGAAATATGAGAATGACTAGAGCGAGGGTAGGTCCGATTAAGGACAGTAGCGGGAGATTGTGTATTGAGTCTGAAGAAATAGGAGAGGTCTTGAACAAGTATTTTTCTTCAGTATTTACAAACAAGAGGGGCCATATTGTTGGAGAGGACAGCGTGAAGCAGACTGATAAGCTTGAGAAGATACTTGTCAGGAAGGAAGATGTGTTGCGCGTTTTGAAAAACTTGAGGATAGACAAGTCCCCCGGGCCTGACGGGATATATCCAAGGATTCTATGGGAAGCAAGAAATGAAATTGCAGAGCCGTTGGCAATGATCTTTTCGTCCTCGCTGTCAACAGGGGTTGTACCAGAGGATTGGAGAGTGGCGAATGTCGTGCCCCTGTTCAAAAAAGGGAATAGGGATAACCCTGGGAATTACAGGCCAGTTAGTCTTACTTCGGTGGTAGGAAAAGTAATGGAAAGGGTACTGAGGGATAGGATTTCTGAGCATCCGGAAAGGCATTGCTTGATTAGGGATAGTCAGCACGGATTTGTGAGGGGTAGGTCTTGCCTTACAAGTCTTATTGAATTCTTTGAGGAGGTGACCAAGCATGTGGATGAAGGTAAAGCAGTGGATGTAGTGTACATGCATTTTAGTAAGGCATTTGATAAGGTTCCCCATGGTAGGCTTATGCAGAAAGTAAGGAGGCATGGGATAGTGGGAAATTTGGCCAGTTGGATAACAAACTGGCTAACCGATAGAAGACAGAGAGTGGTGGTGGATGGCAAATATTCAGCCTGGAGCCCAGTTATCAGTGGCGTACCGCAGTGATCAGTTCTGGGTCCTCTGCTGTTTGTGATTTTCATTAACGACTTGGATGAGGGAGTTGAAGGGTGGGTCAGTAAATTTGCAGATGATACGAAGATTGGTGGAGTTGTGGATAGTGAGGAGGGCTGTTGTCGGCTTCAAAGAGACATAGATAGAATGCAGAGCTGGGCTGAGAAGTTGCAGATGGAGTTTAACCCTGACAAGTGTGAGGTTGTCCATTTTGGAAGGACAAATCTGAATGCGGAATACAGGGTTAATGGTAGGGTTCTTGGCAATGTGGAGGAGCAGAGAGATCTTGGGGTCTATGTTCATAGTTCTTTGAAAGTTGCCACTCAAGTGGATAGAGCTGTGAAGAAGGCCTATGGTGTGCTAGCGTTCATTAGCAGAGGGATTGAATTTAAGAGCCGTGAGGTGATGATGCAGCTGTACAAAACCTTGGTCAGGCCACATTTGGAGTACTGTGTGCAGTTCTGGTCACCTCATTTTAGGAAGGATGTGGAAGCTTTGGAAAAGGTGCAAAGGAGATTTACCAGGATGTTGCCTGGAATGGAGAGTAGGTCATACGAGGAAAGGTTGAGGGTGCTAGGCCTTTTCTCATTAGAACGGAGAAGGATGAGGGGCGACTTGATAGAGGTTTATAAGATGATCAGGGGAATAGATAGAGTAGACAGTCAGAGACTTTTTCCCCGGGTGGAACACACCATTACAAGGGGACATAAATTTAAGATAAATGGTGGAAGATATAGAGGGGATGTCAGAGGTAGGTTCTTTACCCAGAGAGTAGTGGGGGCATGGAATGCACTGCCTGTGGTAGTAGTTGAGTCAGAAAAGTTAGGGACCTTCAAGCGGCTATTGGATAGGTACTTGGATTAGGGTAGAATAATGGAGTGTAGGTTAACTTCTTAACGGCAGCACGGTAGCATTGTGGAAAGCACAATTGCTTCACAGCTCCAGGGTCCCAAGTTCGATTTCGACTTGGGTCACTGTCTGTGTGGAGTCTGCACATCCTCCCCGTGACTGCGTGGGTTTCCTCCGGGTACTCCGGTTTCCTCCCACAGTCCAAAGATGTGCAGGTTGGGTGGATTGGCCATGAAAAATTGTCCAAAATTCTATGATTAACCTAGGACAAAAGTTCGGCGCAACATCGTGGGCCGAAGGGCCTGTTCTGTGCTGTATCTCTCTATCTATAAGAGTAGGGAGGTTATGTTGCAATTGTATAAGGTGTTAGTGAGGCCACACCTGGAGTATTGTGTTCAGTTTTGGTCTCCTTACTTGAGAAAGGACGTACTGGCGCTGGAGGGTGTGCAGAGGAGATTCACTAGGTTAATCCCAGAGCTGAAGGGCTTGGATTATGAGGAGAGGTTGAGTAGACTGGGACTGTACTCACTGGAATTTAGAAGGATGAGGGGGGATCTTATAGAAACATTTAAAATTATGAAGGGAATAGATAGGATAGATGCGGGCAGGTTGTTTCCACTGGCGGGTGAAAGCAGAACTAGGGGACATAGCCTCAAAATAAGGGGAAGTAGATTTAGGACTGAGTTTAGGGGGAACTTCTTCACCCAAAGGGTTGTGAATCTATGGAATTCCTTGCCCAGTGAAGCAGTTGAGGCTCCTTCATTACATGTTTTTAAGGTAAAGATAGATAGTTTTTTGAAGAATAAAGGGATTAAGGGTAATGGTGTTCGGGCCGGAAAGTGGAGCTGAGTCCACAAAAGATCAGCCATGATCTCATTGAATGGCGGAGCAGGCTCGAGGGGCCAAATGGCCTACTCCTGCTCCTAGTTCTTATGTTCTTATGATACTAAGATTGGTGGAGTTGCAGATAGCAAGGAGGACTGTCAGAGAATACAGCAAAATATAGATAGATTGGAGAGTTGGGCAGAGAAATGGCAGATGGAGTTCAATCCAGGCAAATGCGAGGTGATGCATTTTGGAAGATCTAACTCAAGAACAGACTATATGGTCAATGGAAGAGTCCTGGGGAAAATTGATGTACAGAGAGATCTGGGAGTTCTGGTCCATTGTACCCTGAAGGTGGCAACGCAGGTTGATAGAGTGGTCAAGAAGGCAAACAGCATGCTTGCCTTGATCGGACAGGGTATTGAGTACAAGAGCCGGCAGGTCATGGTTACAGTTGTTTAGGACTTTGGTTAGGCCACATTTGGAATACTGCGTGCAGTTCTGGTCACCACATTACCAGACGGATGTGGATGCTTTGGAGAGGGTGCAGAGGAGGTTCACCAGGATGTTGCCTGGTATGGAGGGTGCTAGCTATGAAGAAAGGTTGAGTAGGTTAGGATTGTTTTTGTTGGAAAGACGGAGGTTGAGGGGGGACCTGATTGAGGTCTACAAAATTATGAGAGGTATGGACAGGGTGGATAGCAACAAGCTTTTTCCAAGAGTGGGGGTGTCAGTTACAAGAGGTCACGATTTCAAAGTGAGAGGGGGAAAGTTTATGGGAGATGTTTTTTGAAGAATAAAGGGATTAAGGGTTCTGGTGTTCGGGCCGGAAAGTGGAGCTGAGTCCACAAAAGATCAGCCATGATCTCATTGAATGGCGGAGCAGGCTCGAGGGGCCAGATGGCCTACTCCTGCTCCTAGTTCTTATGTTTTTATGTTCTTATATGCGTGGAAAGTTTTTTACGCAGAGGGTGGTGGGTGCCTGGAACGCTTTGCCAGCGGAGGTGGTAGAGGCGGGCATGATAGCATCATTTAAATACATCTGGACAGATATATGAACGGGTGGGGATCAGAGAGAAGTAGATCGTTGGAAAATAGGCAACAGGTTTAGATAAAGGATCTGGATCGGCGCAGGCTGGGAGGGCCGAAGGGCCTGTTCCTGTGCTGTAATTTTCTTTGTTCTTTTTTTCTTATGTGGCGCGGCTGCTAGCCCTCCACTGGGCAGAGCATCGGGCCTACGTTTTGGTCGTAATTCCAGATGCTTCCTCCAGACATAACCTCAAAATCACATTGATAAGCCCTGTTATGGGCTCCCAGGGGTGTTCGCTTTTCAAAGGCATTCAGTACCTGACTGAGAAATCCAGTATTGGGAAGGGGTGGGGGGGGGTGGTCAGGGCCTGGGGGGGGGGGTTCAGCGGGGGGTACACCCGGGTGGAGGGGGGGAACACCATCTACCCTTTCTACCAGTCTTCTGTCCCAATTACCAATCTGCCTCATTATTGGTCACCATTTAGTGGCCTCACGATTGTGTCTCGTAGGAGATCCCGCGAGACGCCGCGATCTGGATTTGGCTCTCGTTGGGCGAGATCCAGATTAATGGCTCAGTTACTTCCTTGGATTGAATACTATCCCTAATTTCCATTGTAAACCATGGATGGGCCACCTTTCCTGTTTTACTTCAGTGCCAGACAGGAATGAACAATTGTTGCAGTTCCTCCATGCGCTGATTAAATGTTTGCTATTGCCTATCCACCGTCATCCCTTTAAGTAACTCTCCCCAATCGATTATAGCCAACTCATGTTTCATTTCATTGTAGTTTCCTGTGTTAAGATTCAGGAGTCTAGTCTCAGAATCAAGTACTTGACTCTCCATTTTGATGAGAAATTCTATCAGCGTCCCTGCCTCTGATCCAGGAGTCTCGGGTTCGAATCCCACCTCAGGACATGATGGCCAAGGAAGGTGCATTCACAACGCAGTCAAACAGATTGAGTATCAATCTTCAAATCTTTCCAACGCACCAACAGCTGGCGGTCAGAGCGGTCAGAGCGGTCAACCACCCTTGCTGTCGAGCAGCGCGCCCCTAGCGACAGACTAACAACCTGTTCCATGGACCAGTAGCTGTGGAAACAGGCAAACGTCTGTCTTCATGCACCACTAAATGTAGGAAGAGAATCGGAATGAATTTAAATGCATATTGCTATTCTCATCAAATTTCCTCAGAACATCCACCAATCCAAAAACAAATTGCATAATATTTACAATTTTACATTATTCTGAGTCATAGCTTTGAGAATCCTAAATCTTTGCAGCTGTTTTATCCTTTTAATTTCAGACAGTGTCAAGCACAACAATATTCCTGGAATCAATCAAATTCATCTTGTCAACAGGCAGTTAGAGGGAGAGTAAGATCTTCCTGCTTAAATGAAGGGATTACACCCCCAGAGTTCTGCATCTCATGTTGTGAGGTCTCTGAGCAGATGGCAGAGAGTAGGCAGTCAGTTTTATATTGCAAAACAATATGTAACGTGTCGTTCTGTGAGAAATTATAAAGATGTTTATCAGACAGTTTGCTAAATGTGGCTCGATCTGTGACTGGATTAAACATAATTAGTTGTGTCCAGGCCTGGAGTAATTTGCACTTTGATTAGTTTAACTGTTGGTGTGCGGAGATTATCTTGATTAACTGTTTAACCCTAACACACACGACACCGACACACAGGGGATGGGTGGACAGGAATGACCAATCCAGGGGACCCTGGACTTCGGGTCGGATGAGGAGCACGACATTACGCCACTGCTGTCTCCTACACCCTCCACCATCACAGAGACACTCACCTCGGTTGGGCACTTTAGTAATGAGGCATCTGGGACACTGACTGGTGCACAACACAGCCATCCCGGTACAGCAGGTGGAGGTAGGAGCAGCTGAGGGGCCGGACGGTCGGAGGGCAGGCAACCATCTGCCGCCCAGATGGGTCCCGGGTTCCCGGAGTTACCCATGGACCCGATGCAGGCAAGGACCAAGGCACGACCGAAGGGGGTGACGCCGGCTTGCGGCAGCTGCAGACGAAGGTGGAGGAGTCCTACAGCGTGCAGGAGCAGGGAGTGGTGCCGGTCATGCGTGCCACCCAGGCTGACATCGCACAGGTGGCATCAGCAGCGGAGGCAGTGGGTGCAACGGTGTCAGACATGGGTCACAGTATGCAAGGTGTGGGGCTTTCCGTGTGGGCGGCGTCCATGGCCCAGGACATGGCTGCCCTCTCACAGAGCCAGAGCCAGCAGCAGATCGCAGAGGCACGTGTTGCTCGTTCTGGGTGAGTGTGCTTAACACTCAATTGACTCTGTTTTATTCTTTAGCTCTAGAGTGGCCAGGTATCCTTATGATACCACCACGAGGTTCAAGTTCAAGTTCAGATCAACGACTTAATACACCAGTTAGTAGGTTCAAACAACACACGTTTATTATTACAGTTATTTACTACTCATGCATATATTACTAAGACTAAACTGTTCCTACCACTACTTAGGCCAATACTTATCTGGAATAAGGGAACTGCCGGATCAGGGAACAATGGCCTCTTGCTCTGTCCTGGATCCGCAGGCTTCCAGTTGGTGTGGACTAAAGGGGTCAGGAGTGTCTACTCTCGTAGCGTGCATTGTATGACACTTACTTGGTGGTGTAGCAATTGGCCAGGCCTCTCCTTCTCATGTTCAGGTTCCTGGAGAGCTTCTGCAAAGGTGTTCTGCTGGGAGGGGGGGTTGGGGAGGGTGTGTGCTGGGGAGGAGTGGGCAGGGGGGGGGGGGGGGGGGGGGGGGGTGGGTATCTGCTGATCTTGTCATTCTCGGTGATAATGATCACGGATTTTGAAGGTAAATTCCATTTATTTTGGTTTTAATTTCAGAGATGCATCTGTAATGATTTGATTACCTGCAAATGGCTGCATTCCAAGCATTGTCCAGCATCTCTGACTTTGTCTATATAAATGTTTCTGGAACATACCTCTCCATTCACCTGAGGAAGGAGCTGCGCTCCGAAAGCTCGTGTTTGAATTAAACCTGTTGGACTTTAACCTGGTGTTGTAAGACTTCTTACTCTGATACAGTTCACCTTGTCCTCAATTTCCATGAAATGAAAATGAAATGAAAATCGCTTATTGTCACGAGTAGGCTTCAAATGAAGTTACTGTGAAAAGCCCCTAGTCGCCACATTCCGGCGCCTGTTCGGGGAGGCTGTTACGGGAATCAAACCGTGCTGCTGGCCTGCCTTGGTCTGCTTTCAAAGGCAGCGATTTAGCCCTGTGCTAAACAGCCCCTAAAAAAATGGAAGCCTTCAATAGACAGAAGAATTTGCTGCGTCTGGGGTAGACTAGGTACCAACACAGCACATACCGCTGCATCGTTATTCAATGAATCATTTGCTGCCAGATATTCCTGGCATTTCCGACACCTCCAAACACATCTCCAAATCTAAGTGACAACAGAACCCAGAGCATTCAGGAGTGAAACCAGAGGGTTCACTGTAATAGTGACAAGTGAACCCAGAGCATTCAGTGCAATAGTGACAAGAGAACGCCACACATTCTGTGCAACAGTGACAAGAGAACGCCACACATTCTGTGCAACAGTGACAAGGGAACCCAGAGCATTCAGGAGTGAAACCAGAGGGTTCACTGTAATAGTGACAAGCTAACACAGAGGGTTCGGTGCAATAGTGACAAAGGAACCCAGAGGGTTCACTGCAATAGTGACAAGTGAACCCAGAGCATTCAGTGCAATAGTGACAAGAGAACGCCACACATTCTGTGCAACAGTGACAAGGGAACCCAGAGCATTCAGGAGTGAAACCAGAGGGTTCACTGTAATAGTGACAAGCTAACACAGAGGGTTCGGTGCAATAGTGACAAAGGAACCCAGAGGGTTCACTGCAACAGTGACAAGGGAACCCAGAGGGTTCAGTGCAATAGTGACAACAGAACCCAGGGCATTAATACAATAGTGAACCAAGAAGGTTCAGTGTAATAGTGACAAGCAAACCCAGAAGGTTCAGTGTAATAGTGACAAGCGAAAACAGAGGGTTGAGTGCAATCGTGACAAGCAAACCCAGAAGGTTCAGTGTAATAGTGACAAGCGAACCCAGAGGGTTTAGTGCAATAGTAACAAGGAAACCCAGAGCATTCAGTGCAATAGTGACACGGGAACCTGCTTTACTTGTGTTGGGTTTGGGATAATAACTGGAAATAACAATGGGAAATGTTCCCTGTTGATCTTTGTAAAAGTGCCATTTACATACATCTGAGGAAGACGGCAGGGACGTGTTTTCACGTCTTATTGGAATGGCAGCAACTCTGTACATTCCCCCCGTGTCTGCTTGGGTCTCACCCCCACAACTCACAAAGATGTGCAAGGTACGTGAATTGGCCACGCAACACTTGCCCCTTAATTGGATAAAAAGAATTGGGGACTCTAAAAATGTTTTAAAAAGGAAAGGTGACAACTCTGTAAATACTGCATTGGGACATTGGCGTGGGTTATCCCCTCAGGTCTGTGCAGTGGAGTTCTAGCCATGATCTTCTGTTTTAAAGAGAGGGCTCCCATTGCACCACTGAATGAGATTGCGAGCCCCACTATTTCTGGGGGGGAGGTGAGAGCCGAGCAATGGTCGCAGCATTTTGTCACAGAGTTCCTCTGGATCCAGAATGAGATGCAGAATCAAGGTCAAACTTACTTTTATGGAAACAGCCTCCAGTAGCCATTGAAGCAACATGGGACTGGCTGCCCTGCTCCTTGGAATGTTGTGGAGATACCGACGTTGGACTGGGGTGAGCACAGTAAGAACCCTTACAACACCAGGTTAAAGTCCAACAGGCTTGTTTCCAACACTAGCTTTCAGAGCACTCACCTGTGGAAGGAGCTGCGCTCCGAAAGCTCGTGTTTGAAACAAACCTGTTGGACTTTAACCTGGTGTAAGACTTGTTACCTTGGAATGTTGATCACGACATTTATGATGCTTGCTGTATGCAGTCGTGAATAAAATGAAGAATGGGACCTCAGTCAGGTGTTAGGTCCTCTATTAACAAATATTAAACTCCTAATCCTTCTTTCAATCACGAGCCATTTTACTGTCAGAAATGAGGATGTTTGCTTCTGTTTGCACAATTGTTCACAACTCCTCACATACTGAAGCAGTCCGTTCTACATGCAGCAAAACCTGGGCAATACTCAGGCTTGGGCTGATTAATGGCAAGTAACATTTGTGCCACACAAGTGCCAGGTAATGACCATCTCCAATGTGAAACAATCGAACCATCTCCGCTTGGTAGAGCGATAGTACTGTCACTGGATGAGTAATCCAGAGATCCAGGGTAATTTTTGGGTGACCTGGGTTCAAATCCCACCACAACAGATTGTGAAATTTGAATGAAATAAAAATCTGGAATTAAAAGTCTAATGATAACCATGAAACCATTGTCATTTGACAAAGGGTCATCTGAACTCGAAACGTGAGCTCTTTTCTCTCCCTACCAGTATTGTTGGAGCTGCACTCATCCAGGCAAGTGGAGAGTATTCCACTACACTCCTGACTTGTGCTTTGTAGATGGTGGACAGGCTTTGGGGAGTCAGGAGGTGAGTTACTCACCGCAGGAGTGCTAGACTTTGGGATGCCCTGGTATTTATATGGCTGGGTTCAGTTCAGTTTCTGGTCAATGGGAACTCCAGATCTGCTGAGATTTTCCAGCATTTTCTCTTTGGACACAAAAACGCAGCTGGGTCATTAATGTCCTTTAGGGAAGGAAATCTGCCGTCCTTACCCGGTCTGGCCTACATGTGACTCCAGACCCAAAGCAAAGCCCTGAAAACCCTGAGCAAGCCAATAAATCCTGGCCCAGCCATAACTTTTAAAAGTTCAGTGGCATTCCCATCACTGAATTCCCCACAATCAATACCCTGGTCGCCACACTACCAGATGGATGTGGAGGCTTTAGAGAGGGTGCAGAAGAGGTTTACCAGGGTGTTGCCTGGTATGGAGGGCATTAGCTATGAGGAGCGGTTGAATAAACTCGGTTTGTTCTCACTAGAACAACGGAGGTTGAGGGGCGACCTAATTGAGGTCTACAAAATTATGAGGGGCAGAGACAGAGTGGATAGTCAGAGACTTTTCCCCAGCGTAGAGGGGTCAATTACTAGGGGGCATAGGTTTAAGGTAATGTTTAGAGTAGATGTACGAGGCAGGTTTTTTACACAGAGGGTAGTGGGTGCCTGGAACTCGCTGCCGGAGGAGATGGTGGAAGCAGGGACGATAGTGACATTTAAGGGGCATCTTGACAAATACATGAATTGGATGGGAATAGAGGGATACGGTCCCAGGAAGTGTAGAAGATTGTAGTTTAGTCGGGCAACATGGTCGGCACAGGCATGGAGGGCCGAAGGGCCTGTTCCTGTGCTGTACTTTTCTTTGTTCTTTGTTCTTCGTTCTATGCCTGTAACAAATGCCTGTCGCTAAGTAGCAGCTCAGAATGTTCAGCGGCCGAAACGGCCTGGCAATCGCAGTCCCTCGCCAGGGCGTGCAGGGCCCGCCAAAAATCTTCCACAGACTCACCGGGGAGTTGATGCCGTGTGGACAGGAGGTACCTGGCATAGATTTTGTTGTTCTGCTGAGTGTAGTTATCCTTCAGTAGCGCCATGGCCTCAGCGTATTTCAGCGCATCCCAGATGAGGGGAAAGATATCGGAGCTCAGCCGCGTGTACAGGATCTGGAGCTTCTATGCCTCTGAGGGTGGTTCAGTCGCAGATCCGATGTATGCCTCGAAGCGAGCTAGCCAATGTGCGAAGGCCGACTTGGCGTTGTCTGCTTGAGGATGCAGCTGCAGGTGATCTGGCTTGATGCAGAGATCCATCGTTTTAAAATCTCTGCGTAATAAATTGATGCACTATCAATTACGACGAGACAAGAGTAGTGTGTAATCGAGGCTTTATTGCGCAGAGATGGGTAGCCTCCCGCAGCTGCTGCCGAAATGGCTGCAGCTCGGAGAGCCCACACATTTATACTCCGCCTACTGGGCGGAGCCAGCAGGCAGGGATCTGTAGTACAGGGGCCTTACCATAATACCCTCGTATACAGTGTATCATACAACAGTGGTGACTACCACAATCTCACCAATTTGGCTGGCGTACAACTCTAGTACGAAATGAGTGTGCATGTGAGCCGACAGATTGGACCCTTAGGTGCCTGTTTTCTGACTGAAAAATGAGTGCAAGGCCATCCAATTTGTAAATTAGAAATGTCTAATTTTGAGCTTCTGTTTGATTCAGTAAAGCCTTGGTGATTCTGGTATTGAATTGTGTATTCATCTCCTGAAACAATAACAGCCAACCTCTTCAGATATTCATTGTCTTCAGGGATTTGAAAACCAAAGTTCGCCTAAATATCGAGTTTGAGGGTATAGAGCCCAAAGGACTAACTTTTGATGACACAGATAAATGTAGAAATTGAAAGCTGTTGGATTCACTCTGGAAAGAGGTAAATCATCGAAAGTACCCATTTAATTTACTCGGGAAGCAATATCAATTTTAAAAGTTGCCTATGTAATATCCATAGAATAATTTATACCTGTCCCTTTTCCATTAGGTGGTCAAAGAGAAAGATCTCTGCAGACACCTTGTACTAAACAAACTCTGCTTCACTTATATGAAGATGACAGTGTGAATGGATGTTTTATTGTTCAAAGGCAATTATTTTTTAACTATCACGAAGTGAATTTTAGACAGAAATGATCTAGGTAATTGTATTTTAATTGTATTCTGTAATAAAACTGCAGGGTAATTACCTGGGCGCTCACTGGGGGAGTGAATTAAATTCATTTTGCAAGTGTACAGAGATTGAGAGTGAAGTCATTGCTGTAGCAATACTGTGATGGAATCAATATGGAATAAGGACAGAGATTATGGAAGGTCTGTCCTGTGTAATGTGTATATTGCCATGAGTTTCAATGAGTTTGCTAAATGTGTGAATTTCTGCAACTGGAATAACATTCTGAATAAATGTAACTGTTGGATTTTAACACAGAGACAGTAACAAAGATATTTGTAAAATTAACCCTGATTTGAAAATATACTATTTTAAGCTGTTTTACACCTTAATTTGACTGTAAACCTCAGTGATAAACACAGAATTACTGGGATATTTTCACTCCAAAGATATACGCTTTTGACAAATCTCCGGCCCGAATGGGCCGAATTCCCGCCGACGTGACCCGTAGCTTTAAAAAGTGCGTCAACCATTGATGATGGTTGACGCCGTTCAGTGTCCGAGGGCGAGTGCGGGGGGGGGGGGTTGCGGCGTTTGGGGGGGTGCGGCATTTGGGGGGGGTGCGGCGTGGAGGGGGGGGGTACCGCCGTTGAGGGGGGGGGTTGCGCCGTTGAGAGGGGGGGGTACCGCCGTTGAGAGAGAGGGGGGCGGCGTTGGAGGGGGGTAGGGGTGGTGGGGAGGGGGGGAGGGGGGGTAGTGGTGGTTGGGCTGGGAGGGGGGGAGGGGTGATGGGGAGGGGGGAGGGGGGTAGGGGTGGTGGGGAGGGGGGAGGGGGTAGGGGTGGTGGGGAGGGGGGAGGGGGAGGGGGTAGGGGTGGTGGGGAGGGGGGAGGGGGAGGGGGGTAGGGGTGGTGGGGAGGGGGGAGGGGGAGGGGGTAGGGGTGGTGGGGAGGGGGGAGGGGGAGGGGGGTAGGGGTGGTGGGGAGGGGGGGTAGGGGTGGTGGGGAGAGGGGAGGGGGGGAGGGGTGGTGGGGAGGGGGGAGGGGGGGTAGGGGTGGTGGGGAGGGGGGGAGGGGGTGGGGGTGGGGGGGATGGGGGGAGGGGGGGTAGGGGTGGTGGGGAGGGGGGTGGGGTGGGTGGGGAGGGTGGAGGGGGGGTAAGGGTGGTGGGGAGGGGGTAGGGGCGTTGGAGGGGGTAGGGGTGGTGACGGGGGTAGGGGCGTTGGAGGGGGTAGTGGTGGTGAGGGGGGTAGGGGGCGTTGGAGGGGGTAGGGGTGGTGAGAGGGTGTTGGGGTAGGGGGCAGCGGCGTGAAGGGGGGGTGACGGTGCGGTTGGCCCCGGCCATCCGTCGCCCCCCCTCTGCACGCCGCTGCCCCCTACCCCAACACCCCCTCACCACCCCTACCCCCTCCAACGCCCCTACCCCCCTCACCACCCCTACCCCTTCCAACACCGCCCCCCCCTCTCTCCACGCCGGTACCCCCCCTCCCTCCTCTCCTCTCCTCTCAAACTCCGCACCCCCCCCCCCCGCCAAACGCCGGGTTTCTCTCTCCACCCCCCCCCAAACGCCGGGTCTCTCTTTCTCCTCCCCCCCCCCACCACAAAACGCCGGGTCTCTCTTTCTCCCCCACCCCCACCACAAAACGCCGGGTCCTTTCTCCCCCCCCACCCCCCCCCCCCCAAACGCTGGGTATCTCTTTCTCCTCCCCCCCCCCCCAAACGCCGGGTCTCTCTCTCCACACCACACAAACGCCGGGACTTGCCACTTCCGCAGCGGGTGAAACTGACGCGTATCGCGTCAGCCCGCTGCTGGCCCTTTTGGGAACGGAGATTGCCGGCTTAAAAGAAGGCCCTGACGCCGGAGTCATCCGCACCGCTTTTTCCCGCCGGAAATGGGCGTCACGTCGGTCCGCGGAGAATTTCACCCAAGGAGACATTTCTTCACACAAAGAGTGGTGAGCCTGTGGAATTCATTATCACAGGAAGTAGTTGATGCTAAACTTTGAATATATTCATGAGGCGGCTGGATATAGCACTTGGGGAGAATGGGATCAAAGGCTATGAGGAGAAAGCAGGAGTTGGATGATCAGCCATAATGGTGATGAATGGCGGAGCAGCTACGAAGGGCCAAAAGGCCTCCTGCTCCTAGCCTCTATGTACCTGTGTATGTATCTATAACCAGTTTACAGAAGTTGAGAGACATTTTTCCAACAGGAAAACTGTTGTCTCCATTTGGCAGTTCCTTCACTGCCTGAGGTATTGGGAGACCGGGGTGGGATTCTCCGAAACCCCCAGGGGTAGGGGAGATTCCCACCCCAGTTGCTTCAGTTTCTTTTGCTGAAACTTTGTAAATTTTCAGTTCTAAATGTATTTTTTCTGTGAGTTGCCACCTCACTGACCCATCAACATCATTTCCCATTCCATGTGAGTACTGAGTTAAGCTTTGCATCAATCAACCACTTTCTAATTTGTTTGTTAATCATAACTTTTTTTGTGCTGTTATAATAAGATACTTGGCTTAAGACTTGAGGGGATGATAAAAATAGGACCTTGCTAATTACAGTATAAACTTAAGGCATGAAAATTATGCTCTGCGCAATAATTAATAGGATATGATTTAGTGACGCCTATTAAATTAATCTTGCATAAAAACTTGAAAGGTACATTGCATTGTTAAAACTGCAGCAAGTTTTCAGTAATTATTTCTTTGTTCATTTATTTTTTTCTATTTGCATTTTTTTAATCTTTTGCTTCTCCAGCGAGGGACTGACTTCCAGCGTTTCAATTCAAGCTTCATTAGAGGAAAGTTATAGATTGAGAAATGAAGATGGTGGACGATAAAAATAATTCCAGGAACGAGCTTGAGGTTTTACTTGATGCTGGTTACACTCGCAATGCTCCAGTAAATACTCTGCAAAGAACAAAGCAAATAACAGCACAGGAACAGGCCCTTCGGCCTTCCCAGCCTCCCCCGACCATGCTGCCCATCAAAACTAAAAATTCCTGCCCTTCCGGGGGCAATATCCCTTTATTCAAATCCAATTCATGTATTTTTCAAGATGCCCCTTAAACGTCACTATCGTCCCTGCTTCCACCACCTCCTTCAGCAGCGAGTTCCAGGCTCCCACCACCCTCTGTGTAAAATACTTGCCTCGTACATCTCCTTTAATCCTTGCCCCTTGAATCTTAAATCTATGGTCCCCCAGTAATTGACTCTCCAATCCTGGGAAAAAGCTTCTGACTATTCACCCTGTCTGTGCTCCTCATAATCTTATTCATCTCTCAGGTCGCCCCTCAACCTCCGTCATTCTAGTCAGAACAAATCAAGTTTCTCCAAACTCCCCTCATAGCTAATGCCCTCCATACCAGGCAACATCCTGGAAAATCTCTTCTGCACCCTCTCTAAAGCCTCCACATCCTTCTGGTAGTGTGGCAACCAGAATTGAACACTATACTCCAAGTGTGGCCCAACTAAGGTTCTACAGCTGCAACATGACTTGCCAATTCTTATACTCAATGCCCCGGCCAATGAAGGCAAGCATGCCGTATGGCTTCTTGACTACCTTCTCCGCCTGTGTTGCCCCTTTCAGTGACCTGTGGACCTGTACACCTAGATCTCTCTGACTGTCAATACTCTTGAGGGTTCTACCATTCACTGTATATTCCCTGCCTGTATTAGACCTTCCTGACATTTGTCCGGATTAAACTCCATCTGCCATCTCGCCGCTCAAGCCTAATGGAACAAAATTAAAACATCTCTCAGATATTTTGATCTTCTTTCACTTATGGCATACAGATAATTTGACAGTTATTCCGAGAACAGTAATCAACGTCTCTGACCTGTTCGGTTTGGTGTCGAATTTAGATTCTCTGTACCTGCAAGAATTGGGCAATCGCGGTGGGCAGCACACAGCCCAGAGAATCGAGGGAGATGGCCTGACGACCGATTCTCCGGGCCCTTAATGATTCTGCGCCCCGGATCGACCGCAGTACGATGGCGTGGCTCTAACCACCTATAAAAATTGTCAACCTGTCGTCATTGCTGTTGAGGCGTCCGGAGGAGATAGGCGTCAGTGTGGGGCGACCCGCATGCACACCACCATAACACCCACATGAAAATGAAAATCACTTATTGTCACGAGTAGGCTTCAATGAAGTTACTGTGAAAAGCCCCTAGTCGCCACATTCCGGCGCCTGTCCGGGGAGGCTGGTACGGGAATCGAACCGTGCTGCTGGCCTGCTTGGTCTGCTTTAAAAGCCAGCAATTTAGTCTGGTGAGCTAAACCAGCCCCTGTGAGCTAAACCAGCCCCTGTGAGCTAAATCAGCCCCTGACATACACACCACCGCAACGCCTGCGTGCAAACGACCGCAACGCCCGCGTGCACACGACCGCAACACCTGTGTACACACCACCGTAATGCCCGCGTGCACGCCACCACAACATCCCCATACACACCACACCATATACACACACTAAAATCCTCCACTTAGTAGCTGGGGGTAGTGTAGACACGGAGCGGCAGGGTGGTATAGACACGGCGGGGGCAGGGTGGTATAGACACGGCGGGGGCAGGGTAGTGTAGACACGGCGGGGGCAGGGTGGTGTAGACACGGAGGGGCAGGGTGGTATAGACACGGCGGGGGCAGGGTAGTGTAGACACGGAGGGGCAGGGTGGTATAGACATGGCGGGGGCAGGGTAGTGTAGACACGGAGGGGCAGGGTGGTATAGACACGGCGGGGGCAGGGTAGTGTAGACACGGAGGGCAGGGTGGTATAGACACGGCGGGGGCAGGGTAGTGTAGACACGGAGGGGCAGGGTGGTATAGACACGGCGGGGGCAGGGTAGTGTAGACACGGAGGGGCAGGGTGGTATAGACACGGCGGGGGCAGGGTGGCATAGACACGGCGGGGGCAGGGTGGTATAGACACGGCGGGGGCAGGGTAGTGTAGACACGGCGGGGGCAGGGTGGCATAGACACGGAGGGGCAGGGTGGTATAGACACGGCGGGGGCAGGGTAGTGTAGACACGGAGGGGCAGGGTAGTGTAGACACGGAGGGGCAGGGTGGTATAGACACGGCGGGGGCAGGGTAGTGTGGACACCGGTGGTGGGGGGAGGTTACTGGGGCTGCATGGTATACCCATCAGGGCTCAATGTTCCATCACCCCCTCAGCCACAGCGGCACTAACATCTCTCCCCACCCCCACACACAGCGGGCAGAGCACAGAGGCAGCTTCCAGCAATGATAAAAAGTGTTTCATGTGTAAATTTATATACATGTGCCCCAGTCCCTATAGCTTAACCGTGCCCAGCACCCGTTCCAACTCACTCATGTACCCTAACACTACGCCTACGTGGTTCCCCAGGTGGCTCAGCAGGAGTGGGGGCGGAATGCTGAGACTCCTGCCTGCGACTAGGGTCCCCATTGGGGCACGTTTCCTGGGGCGGCCAGGCCTAGATGTGGCCAGCCACTCCTTGGGCGTGCCGGGTAGGGTGGTGCTGCCCTGCTTTGCCCGCTGCCCACCAGCTGCTCCAGGAACAGTAGGTGGGGAGTCCGAGGTGGTGCGGTATTCCAGGACCTCCCCTGCAGGAGTCACCAGTACGGTCCCCAGCACCTCCTCCTCCCTCGGGGTGCCCGATGGCCCCGGACCTCTTCGTGGGCAGGGGGGGTGCGAGCGGAGTCATCCCCCCGAAGCCCCCCAACACCTGGCACTGCCAGTCCTGGAGGCCCGCTCTGGTATTGACAAGGGTCTGCCCTTTCACGACCATGGAGCACAGGGACCTCCCTCTGTGTCTGTGTGACACAGGCCAGCGCCTGGGCAATGCCGCCGACGCACCATTACACATGAGAACACCACACACCAGGTACGCGGTACATACTCGTGCGACTCGGCCAACGTTGTCTACCTCATACGCTGCAGGAAAGGATGTCCCGAAGCGTGGTACATTGGCGAGACCATGCAGACGCTGCGACAACGAATGAACGGACATCGTGCGACAATCACCAGGCAGGAATGTTCCCTTCCAGTCGGGGAACACTTCAGCCGTCAAGGGCATTCAGCCTCTGATCTCCGGGTAAGCGTTCTCCAAGGCGGCCTTCAGGACGCGCGACAACGCAGAATCGCCGAGCAGAAACCTATAGCCAAGTTCCGCACACATGAGTGCGGCCTCAACCGGGACCTGGGATTCATGTTGCATTACATTCATCCCCCACCATCTGGCCTGGGCTTGCGAAATCCTACCAGCTGTCCTGGCTTGAGACAATTCACACCTCTTTAACCTGGGGTTACCCCTCTCCCTGGATCTGTAAAGATTTAATTACCTGCAAATGCTCTCATTCTAAGCATTGTCTGGCATCTTTGAATTTGTCTATATAGATGTTCCTAGAACATACCTCTTCATTCACCTGAGGAAGGAGCAGTGCTCCGAAAGCTAGTGATTGAAACAAGCTTCTTACTGTACTCACCCCAGTCTAATGCCGGCATCTCCACATCATGACGTTCTCAGACATGGCCCGATGTGACTGGGCCAGGCTGAGGAGCAGCAGCTGGTTCTGGCTCATGGCTGCCTGTGAGAGGCAGCCCTGCCCTAGCCCTCGGCCCCCGCCTGCACAGAATGCCACTGGCCTGTCATAACCTGTCCCATGTCCGGCACCGTCGCCCCCCATTGCCTCCCCCGCACACGCCACCCGTGTGGTTTCGGCCTGGGCAAGATCATGCAGAAGCTGCGATAAAGAATGTACCCTCCCTGCTCCTACACGCGGATGGACTCCTCCACCTGCGTCTGCAGAATGTACCCTCCCTGCTCCTACACGCGGATGGACTCCTCCACCTGCGTCTGCAGAATGTACCCTCCCTGCTCCTACACGCGGATGGACTCCCCCACCTGCGTCTGCAGGTGCTGTAAGCCGGCCGTCATACCCTTGTCTGCTTTCTGGGTCTCTGAATGCACCTGGACTAAGGGTGGTGGTGGAAATTCCAGGACCTGTCTGGGCCACAGCTGGTTGCTGAGGCCGGGCTGCCCTCTGACCGACCGGCCCCTCGGCTGCTCCTACCTCCACCTGCACTCCTCAGCTGTGTTGTGTGCAAGAGGGTGTTTAATTCACCGTCACAAAATCTTGGGGTTGCAGGGCGGGCGGCCATCTTCCCTGCGACGGATGTGTGTTGGGGGAGGGCTTTTGTAAGGCACCGGGGCGTCTGCTGCCAGCAACCGCGATGGGCCGAGTGGCCACCTGTTTCAGATGGGTCCTGTTGGCGTAAATCACAACAGGTCCTTACCGGCGGGACCTGGCTCCATGGGCGGCTTGCAGAGTCCTCGGAGGGGTGTGGGGGGATCTGGCCCCGGAGGTGCCCCCACGGTGGCCTGGCCCGCGATCAGGCCCCACCGATCCGCAGGCGGGCCTGTGCCATGGGGGCACTCTCACCCTCCGCACCGGCCACTGTCAACCTCCGCCATGGCCGCTACAGAGATGAACCCCCCTGCGCATGCGCTGGGATGATGCCAGCACACTCTGGTGCTCCCGCCCATGCGCCAACCCGCAACGGCTGGCAGAAGCCCTTCGGCACCGGCTGGCTTGGCGCCAAACACTCCGGCGCTGGCCTAGCCCCTGAAGGTGCGGAGGCAGCCTGACGCTGGAGTGGTTCATGCCAGTCCTCGGCGCCGGAGTGGCCCACCCTGTCGGTTCGCGGAGAATCCCGCCCCATGGTCTTTGCAATGGTGTCAACACATAGCCCCATTATGGGAGAATCCAGCCCTGTATCTCCTGAACCAATCAAACTGAAGAATTGTTAATGAGCAGTGCAGAGTCTGAATCAGGAAATGTCAATATCAGATTAGATAAACAAAGCAAAACAAAGAGAGGTAAAGAAATATTGGACAAAGTCAGGGGTATAAGAGACAATGAAGAAGGAGAAAAAGATGAATAAAATCTCGATCAATAATTAAAAGCTGACTGGATATATGCCCGCACTTCAAAACGATCTTGTTATGATGTTTAAGATTGCCCTGTTGTTTGAAGATAGATATTTCACTGTTGCAATGTTGGGGTAACTGCGCTGCCATCTCGGCAGCTTTCACTCAGGGTATACAAGAGAAAACACTCAAAGTTCAATCACCAAATCAGGAAGCATGTTCACAAACCAATCAATTAAATATTTCTAAAACCTGAGTGGAAAAAAAATAGGGGAGGAGAATATGTACAAAATGTATGTGCTCTCTTAGCTTTCTTACTTTTTTGCCCTCTTACAAGAAAAATAGGCACATATTGTCTTACACTTGGAGTGTGAATTTAAATCACATTCAGCAGCAAGCCATTGTGTGTTTAAAATGAAGGAGGTTATTTATTTTCACACATTTACTCCAAATGAATGCAACATCACACACTCAGTCACGCACGCACACACACACAATACACACGTGGACACACATATGGATGTGTGTACACAGACATAAACACACATGCACACACAAGCGCACACACATATACATGCGTGCGCACATGCCTGCACATGCACACGTGCCTACATGCATGTGTGCACACATAGATAAATGTGCGCACACACGCACATACAAGCACATACACACACACATACACACACACTCACACATGTACATGCATGCACATATACACATACATGTGCGCACACATCACGATTGGATACAGATATTTCTGGTGCACTTTTATAGATTCGATTGAATTACAGATTGTTCGAATCAAACTGATTAAACAGGGTAAATACCAAGGATTTCACTCCTGAGTTCAGTCACAAAAGTAACGCAGTGGGTAGCACTGTTGCTCCAGAGCTTCAAGGTCCCAGGTTCGATCCCCAGCTTGGGTCACTATCTGTGCGGAGTCTGCACATTCTCACTGTGTGGGTTTCCTCCCACAAGTCCTGAAATACGTGCTTGTTAGGTGAGTTGGACATTGTGAATTCTCCCTCTCTGTACCTGAACAGACGCCGGAATGTGGCGACTAGGCGATTTTCACAGTAACTTCATTGCAGTGTTAATGTAAGCCTACTTGTGACAATACAGATTATTACAAAGCAGGGGTGTCACAGAGGCTGGTATGCCTACAACAGGAAGGTAAATCTCTCTGAGAGCAATGCTGTGTTTGAATAGTGACACTTTTCTGTGAAATTCCATAACTCTATAGCCTTGTTTTTCTGGGCAGCGAGAACAGCAATGGGAAAACTCAGGTAATTAAAACCAGACATGGATCAATAATGAACTGCCACAGCTGACTGTGGTCAGTAAGTAAACCTGTACCATCACAATGGCTACAACTGATATTAAAATTGCACACAGCTGGACTGAACTGCATTCTGTTTTCAGATTTCTTCATCCAAGTTGGAGTTTTATTTCCCATATTTATTTATTTATTTATTTATACCCAGTTCATTCCTAACGAAAGACCAGTTGGGGCCTCTGGAATGTTGGCTATGTTTGAAGTAATTTGCTGGATCGAGCTATGATTGTCAGCGACAGATGTGAGATGTCTGTCTGTCCTGAACGAGGTGTTGTATCAATAATTTGTTGCACAGTGGCTTCTTTCCAAAAAGAAAAACCAGTTTCTTTTGAACCCTATTGACCGCTAAATCTTAAAATGTGCCGGTGGGTCCCAGCAGCTGGCAGGTTATTCCAGTGGCATAAATGGCACTGTCACTTTTGTCGAATCTGGTTAATTGGCGTGAATTGCAAAATTTTGTCAAAATTATACAGATGTTTCATCACATGAGAATTAGAAACCTAGATTTAAAATTATGGATCTTCAAGCTTTTAAAGTGGCTTAAAAATGATAATCTCCTTTCTCAAACATGTTCCATTTAGTGGAAAGGGTAGAAATATGAAGCAAAGCAGACACAAAACATCGGCAAATATCTTAGCGCCAAATTATCAGCAAGTTTAATGGTGCTCACCAAATCCGTAAACCATCCAGTATCTCCTGGGGCTGGTTTAGCTCACTTGGCTAAATCGCTGGCTTTTAAAGCAGACCAAGCAGGCCAGCAGCACGGTTCGATTCCCGTACCAGCCTCCCCGAACAGGCGCCGGAATGTGGCGACTAGGGGCTTTTCACAGTAACTTCATTGAAGCCTACTCGTGACAATAAGCAATTTTCATTTCATTTAATTTCCTCATGAGGAAGAGACACCCTATGAATTCAGGGGAGATGGTGGTGTGGTGGGAATATCCTTGGACAAGTAAAGGAAATGGAATCTGAACTCAGTTAATAAATTAGAAATTGGAAGCTTGGCTAAGTAACGGTGCCATGACACCATCATTGATTGTCGCAAAAACTCATCTAGTTCGCTAACGTCCTCCAGACCCACAGCAATGTGGTTGACTCTGAACTTCCCTTGGAAATGGCCGAGCCATTGTTCAAGGTAACAAATGGTGGCATTGCCAGCGATGCCCAAGTACCGTGACAGAATAAACGAACAAAATGTAAATCAGCACAAGATGTTGCTGATTTCTGCCCCTCCACCTCAGGCTTGTGAAGATTGTGGCTCTCCCTCAATCACCCCCACCCCGGTGTCACAAAATGGTCAGTTCAGCTTGCGACATGTGTATGAACTGAATCAGCAGGTTTATGTCTGGCAGACAGTTGAAAGTGTGGGTCTCTTCTCTGCAGAGAGTAATTTAAAACTTTGATTCCATTCTGATTTTCGACCTCCTTTTTCTCTCTCTGAAGCCGATCTTTCGTTTTCCTGCCCTTTACTTTCTGGATCAAATTTGAATTTAATTTGCCTGATTTTCGTCTCTATTGTTCCTTTCTTTCTTTCCCACTCCTTAAGTCTCATTGGCTAAGGAGACAGGCTGTTGATTCTGTCATACATCAAAACAGAGCCATCCAATCCCCTCAGTGAAAGGGCTCCGTCCACATTGTCCACCCTATTCAGCCAGACTAAAAGTCCAAGAACATAGAACAGTACAGCACAGAACAGGCCCTTCGGCCCTCGATGTTGTGCCGAGCCATGATCACCCTACTCAAACCCACGTATCCACCCTATACCCGTAACCCAACAACCCCCCCCCCCCTTAACCTTACTTTTTATTAGGACACTACAGGCAATTTAGCATGGCCAATCCACCAAACCCGCACATCTTTGGACTGTGGGAGGAAACCGGAGCACCCGGAGGAAACCCACGCAGACACGGGGAGAACGTACAGACTCCACACAGACAGTGACCCAGCCGGGAATCGAACCTGGAACCCTGGAGCTGTGAAGCATTTATGCTAACCACCATGCTGCCCTGCTGCCCTAAACTGGACCAATGGAGTGAGGAGTGAGGAGTGAGGGAGTGAGGTATGAGGAGTGAGGGAATGAGGTGAGAGGGAGTGAGGGAGTGAGGAATGAGGAGTGAGGGAGTGAGTAGTGAGGGATGAGGGAGTGAGGGAGTGAGGGAGTGAGGGAATGAGGAGTGAGGGAGTGAGGAGTGAGGAGTGTGGAGTGAGGAGTGAGGGAGTGAGGAGTGAGGGAGTGAGGGAGTGAGGGAGTGAGGAGTGAGGGAGTAAGGGAGTGAGGGAGTGAGGAGTGAGGGGTGAGGGGTGAGGGAGTGAGGAGGGAGGGAGTGAGGAGTGAGGGGTGAGGGGTGAGGAGTGAGGGAGTGAGGAGTGAGGAGTGAGGGAGTGAGGGAGTGAGGGAGTGAGGGAGTGAGGGAATGAGGAGTGAGGGAGTGAGGGAGTGAGGAGTGAGGAGTGAGGAATGAGGAGTGAGGGAGTGAGGGAGTGAGGTGTGAGGAACATAGAACATAAAACATAGAACGATACAGCGCAGTACAGGCCCTTCGGCCCACGATGTTGCACCGACATGGGAAGTCAAAAACTAAAGGCCATCTAACCTACACTATGCCATTATCATCCATATGCTTATCCAATAAACTTTTAAATGCCCTCAGTGTTTGCGAGTTCACTACTGTTGCAGGTAGGGCATTCCACGGCCTCACCACACTTTGCGTAAAAAACCCACCTCTGAC
Source organism: Scyliorhinus canicula (assembly GCF_902713615.1). Taxonomy (NCBI): domain Eukaryota; kingdom Metazoa; phylum Chordata; class Chondrichthyes; order Carcharhiniformes; family Scyliorhinidae; genus Scyliorhinus; species Scyliorhinus canicula. The sequence continues at coordinate 243,010,386 of NC_052149.1, forward strand.
ATCTGTCCTATATCTATTACCCCTCAATTTAAGGCTATGTCCCCTCGTGCTAGCCACCTCCATCTGCGGGAGAAGGCTCTCACTGTCCACCCTATCTAACCCTCTGATCATTTTGTATGCCTCTATTAAGTCACCTCTTAACCTTCTTTTCTCTAACGAGAACAACCTCAAGTCCATCAGCCATTCCTCATAAGATTTTCCCTCCATACCAGGCAACATCCTGGTAAATCTCCTCTGCACCCGTTCCAAAGCTTCCACGTCCTTCCTATAATGAGGCGACCAGAACTGTACGCAATACTCCAAATGCGGCCGTACCAGAGTTTTGTACAGCTGCAACATGACCTCATGGCTCCGGTACTCAATCCCTCTACCAATAAAGGCCAACACACCATAGGCCTTCTTCACAACCCTATCAACCTGGGTGGCAACTTTCAGGGATCTATGTACATGGACACCGAGATCCCTCTGCTCATCCACACTACCAAGAATTTTACCATTAGCCAAATATTCCGCATTCCTGTTATTCTTTCCAAAGTGAATCACCTCACACTTCTCCACATTAAACTCCATTTGCCACCTCTCAGCCCAGCTCTGCAGCTTATCTATGTCCCTCTGTAACCTGCAACATCCTTCCACACTGTCTACAACTCCACCGACTTTAGTGTCGTCTGCAAATTTACTCACCCAACCTTCTGTGCCCTCCTCTAGGTCATTTATAAAAATGACAAACAGCAACGGCCCCAGAACAGATCCTTGTGGTACGCCACTCGTAACTGAACTCCATTCTGAACATTTGCCATCAACCACCACCCTCTGTCTTCTTTCAACTACCAATTTCTGATCCACATCTCTAAATCACCCTCAATCCCCAGCCTCTGTATTTTCTGCAATAGACGACCATGGGGAACCTTATCAAACGCTTTACTGAAATCCATATACACCACATCAACTGCTCTACCCTCGTCTACCTGTTCAGTCACCTTCTCAAAGAACTCGATAAGGTTTGTGAGGCATGACCTACCCTTCACAAAACCATGCTGACTGTCCCTAATCATATTATTCCTATCTAGATGATTATAAATCGTATTTCTTATAATCCTCTCCAAGACTTTACCTACAACAGACGTGAGGCTCACCGGCCTATAGTTACCGGGTTTATATCGGGGTCAGCAATATGAGAAGTGTAAATGTGACTCCGTGGTGCAATGGGATGTGCTTTGCTGTGTTAGGGGTTGAGGCGCCTTATTGGGGCATTGCAGAGGAACCTTTGCTGTAGTTGATTCGGAAGTACTTTATTCTGCAATCTCAGCAGAGTGATCAAGCCTTCGAAGGTGCGCACTGTCAGGTGTGTGAACAAAGGGAAAGTTCAGCTTTTCTAAACAAAAAAGTGAACATTTGTTTAGCTGTTATTTTTATCAAATAAAAAGTTGCACTTGCACACTCCTAATAACACGAGTTCGTTGGACTAAACCCACTTAGACCTTTGAACAAAGTATTTACTGGTCTTGTTATTAATTAGCTTCTATCAATTAGTTTCACCAATGTGTCTTGTACCGCAAAAATAAAATTGTATTTATAAAATGAAAACATTTTAAGACTATTTTACAAGATTAATCACTTCTGCAGTTCCAGCCAGACAGGCAAACACTGAAATTATTCTACTCCAGCAATATCGTACAGCATTATTAATAACAAAAGAGGAATTGGTTGTTTCTCAGTTAGGAGAGCATTCTTCTCCTTCAGCTACTGAAATGTATTCAACGTCTAACCTTTTATCCAAGGCCAGTATTATGGACTTAACAACAAGTACTGAAATTGTTGAGCAGCTCTTCGCTGCAATTCTCCTGCTTAATGGTAACCTGTATTGTCCCCTTTGACTTTTGCAATAAACAGCTCAATTAAAAACAGTGACCCAGTCTCATTCCTGGCAAACAGATAGGCCTTCCAGAGTTGTGCTTCTCTTCGGCTAATTGCAACAGACTGGATATGAACAAACTGGAAAGCAGATTGGATGGCATCAGGGCATGGGTCTTTGTGCCAGTCCAGGGTCACAACTTTAGCAACTATAGGACCATGAGAGGATTGTTATCACTAAGGAGGGAGTGATGGGCAAGCTAATGGGGCTAAAGGTAGACAAGTCTCCTGGCCCTGATGGAATGCATCCCAGAGTGCTAAAAGAGATGGCTAAGGAAATTGCAGATGCACTAGTGATAATTTACCGAAATTCACTAGACTCTGGGGGTGGTCCCGGTGGATTGGAAATTAGCAAACGTGACGCCACTGTTTAAAAAAGGAGGTAGGCAGAAAGCAGGAAATTATAGGCCAGTGAGCTTAACTTCGGTAGTAGGGGAGATGCTGGAATCTATCATCAAGGAAGAAATTGTGAGGCATCTGGATAGAAATTGTCCCATTGGGCAGACGCAGCATGGGTTCGTAAAGGGCAGGTCATGCCTAACTAATTTAGTGGAATTATTTGAGGACATTACCAGTGCGGTAGATAACGGGGAGCCGATGGATGTGGTATATCCGGATTTCCAGAAAGCCTTTGACAAGGTGCCACACAAAAGGTTGCTGCATAAGATAAAGATGCATGGCATTAAGGGTAAAGTAGTAGCATGGATAGAGGATTGGTTAATCAATAGAAAGCAAAGAGTTGGGATAAATGGGTATTTCTCTGGTTGGCAATCAGTAGCTAGTGGTGTCCCTCAGGGATCCGTGTTGGGCCCACAATTGTTCACAATTTACATAGATGATTTGGAGTTGGGGACCAAGGGCAATGTGTCCAAGTTTGCAGATGACACTAAGATGAGTGGTAAAGCCAAAAGTGCAGAGGATACTGGAAGTCTGCAGAGGGATTTGGATAGGTTAAGTGAATGGGCTAGGGTCTGGCAGATGGAATACAATGTTGACAAATGTGAGGTTATCCATTTTGGTAGGAATAACAGCAAACGGGATTATTATTTAAACGATAAAATATTAAAGCATGCCGCTGTTCAGAGAGACTTGGGTGTGCTAGTGCATGAGTTACAGAAGGTTGGTTTACAAGTGCAACAGGTGATTAAGAAGGCAAATGGAATTTTGTCCTTCATTGCTAGAGGGATGGAGTTTAAGACTAGGGAGGTTATGTTGCAATTGTATAAGGTGTTAGTGCGGCCACACCTGGAGTATTGTGTTCAGTTTTGGTCTCCTTACTTGAGAAAGGATGTACTGGCGCTGGAGGGTGTGCAGAGGAGATTCACTAGGTTAATCCCAGAGCTGAAGGGGTTGGATTATGAGGAGAGGTTGAGTAGACTGGGACTGTACTCGTTGGAATTTAGAAGGATGAGGGGGGATCTTATAGAAACATATAAAATTATGAAGGGAATAGATAGGATAGATGCGGGCAGGTTGTTTCCACTGGCGGGTGACAGCAGAACTAGGGGGCATAGCTTCAAAATAAGGGGAAGTAGATTCAGGACTGAGTTTAGGAGGAACGTCTTCACCCAAAGGGTTGTGAATCTATGGAATTCCTTGCCCAGTGAAGCAGTTGAGGCTCCTTCATTACATGTTTTTAAGGTAAGATAGTTAGTTTTTTGAAGAATAAAGGGATTAAGGGTTATGGTGTTCGGGCCGGAAAGTGGAGCTGAGCCCACAAAAGATCAGCCATGATCTCATTGAATGGCAGAGCAGGCTCGAGGGGCCAGATGGCCTACTCCTGCTCCTAGTTCTTATGTTCTTATGTTCTTATGTTCTTATGTTCTTTACTGATGACAACAAAATAATTTACTTCTCAGTTTCTAAGTGTCACACCGTTATGTGTGAGGAGCTTCGAAAAGACCACCTGGAATGGCACAGACTAACTTCAGAGAGAGTTACATGAGGTCATTTACATTTGGTAAGTCAAGCCTGTTGGCAGAGTCTGTGAATCTACAGAGCCAAGAGCTTCCCAAGATTCTAATAACAATAATCGCTTATTGTCACGAGTCGGCTTCAATGAAGTTACTGTGAAAAGCCCCCAGTCGCTACATTCCGGTGCCGGTTTGGAAAGGCCGGTACGGGAATTGAACCCACGCTGCTGCCTTGTTCTGCATTACAAGCCAGCTGTTTAGCCCACCGTGCTGATAGCACCTCTGTCAACCCACAATGGCGACATTATCAGTTACAACTGGGTAAATATCCTGGGCGGGATTCTCCAATTGCTGACGCCGAAATCACATATGGCGATTAGCTGGAGAATCCCGGTTTACGCCGGAATAAGGGACGGTCCTGGTTTTGCGATGCTCCGCCTCTCAAAGATTGCGTTCTCGAGGATTACGCTGCACACCATCGGGACGGCCTCTGGCCGTCACCTGAGGACCTCCCCCGATGGGCCGAGTTCCCAACAGCGTGGGGCACGTGTGCTGACACCGTCTGGGTACCTCGCGTGCCACCTGCGGACTGAGCTCAGCACTGCCATAGTCGGAGGGGGGGGAGCCGTTCGCTGGCACGGGGAGGGGGGCTTCGGGGGTTACAGGGGAGCAGATTTTGGCTTGGCATGCCGGGTCCACGCACTGCCGGCACCATGTTGGGAAATATGCCTCACAAAATAAGCCACTCAAAGCGCCTGCTGTCTGCGGATAGATGGTAAGAGGGAGCTGACTTTTTGAGCTGACTTTCTCCTGTCTGTAACAATTAGCTTCAAAACACTTTGTGATCTCCTCAGGGCATGAAAATGTGATCTTAGAGCAATTTCTTTCCATGAATGCTACAGTCCTGGCCATAAGACATCGAGTCGGTCTTGACCTTCCAATGATAATGTAACAGGAGTGATTGAGTCAACAGTTTTCCATCTCTCTCAAACTTTATTCCCAATGATTTCAGTGGATTTGACAATAGGAACACTGATGTCTCATTGCTTGTTGACCTGCTATAATCCGTTTAAACTATCACAAAAAGTCAAGATATATCTTTTTGAATCATTGAGTGAATAACTAATGACACTAAGCATGATAGACCTGTCAGATTGTCAATTGTTTTTATCAATGTTGATGGAAGCGACCAGGAAAATCTTTACATCAACAACAAAATGCTTTTTTTTCATTTTCAAATGACAGTAATATGTCTGACAAAGACTAAAAGAAAATTAAATGGTGGTGATTTACAGAAAATACAATGGACACATCCAGTGAGTTAATTTGATTTATAGATTGGAATATTTATTATATACTGGCAGTTCTTCCATTCAATACACCATAAAACTGCCCAGATGTCAACAATAATTGACACTAAATTGTCTGCATCACTCACATAAGCCATGTGGGTAGCTGACGTGGGAATTTTAAAGTGTCACATTGACGTGATAGTGAAGGCTTGCTCAGAATAAAGGCTCAGATTCTCTGTTGCAACAACGTACAGAGCTTTCACATGTAGCTGGCTGCAGTTTGAGGTAACGCTTGATGCTGCTACCTGGTCTTCAGAATGAAACTTCCTGCTCCATTCCCCAATGATTCATTCTTTCATCCTGATGAACAGGCAACTCACCAAATTTGTTAATGAAATCGAAAAGAGTTCTGCATTAAAACTGATGGTGGACATTTCACTGTTGATTAATGAAGATGGTTGCAATTTAATTCCTTGCCAATGTATTTAAATAAGTGTATTTTGTCAAAGGGACTTTCTGACAAAAGGGATAATTGTCTGAGGTAAAATACGGCAACGTGATTCGCTACAAGGCTTGAAATTCACTCCTGGGGGTAATCGTTGAAATGGAAACTACAGTGGGTGAATTATTGTTCTCGGCCTTGATTCCAATGGGAGAGCCACTTGAATGGTTCTCCAGAAAAAACACTTCTCCAATTTCCAAACCTTTCCCACTGAATCAGGATGGAAAAGCAGGAAGATCACCATCATGTTGTAACCTCTTTGCTACACCCTCCCCCATCTACAGTCAGGAGCAGAGTGGACAAGGGGAATATAAGAAACATGCTTACATTGGGTGAATCATCTGTCTGGGAGGATGGGACATACGTTAGGCCGAATGATTTAGAAACCTTAATACCAGCATCATGAAGGGGAGAATTCGAGATCACGGCAGTGAAACAGCAACTTTGAACATTTCACAGCAGCAAAGGCTAAACATGGAGTCTTTAAACCTTAATAACTGGCTGAAAGTTTAATTCTAAACCTGCATCCATATTTCTCTACCTAGAGCGGAGTATGCCTTTGATAGATGGACAGAATGATTCCCCAAATACACTCCTTTTACACACATGACTGCATGGCTAAGTTTGGTTCCAACTCCATCTCCAAGTTTGCTGACGATACAACCATAGTGGGCCGGATCTTGAATAACGACGAGTCAGAATACAGGAGGGAGATAGAGAACCTAGTGGAGTGGTGCAGCGACAACAATCTCTACCTCAATGCCAGCAAAACTAAAGAGCTGGTCATTGACTTCAGGAAGCAAAGTACTGTACACACCCCTGTCAGCATCAACAGGGCCAAGGTGGAGATGGTTAGCAGTTTTAAATTCCTCAGGGTGCACATCTCCAAAAATCTGTCCTGGTCCACCCACTTCGATGCTACCACAAGACAGCACAACAGCGCCTATACTTCCTCAGGAAACTAAGGAAATTCAGCATGCCCACACTGACTCTTACCAACTTTTACAGATGCACTATAGAAAGCATCCTATCGGGCTGCATCACAGCCTGGTATGGCAACTGCTCAGCCCAAGGCCACAAGAAACTTCAGAGAGTCGTGAACGCTGCCCAGTCCATCACACGAACCTGCCTCCCATCCATGGACTCCAACTACACCTCCCGATGCCTGAGGAAAGCGGGCAGCATAATCAAAGACCCCTCCCACCCGGCTTACTCACTCTTCCAACTTCGTTGATCGGGCAGGAGATACAGAAGTCTGAGAACACGCACGAACAGACTCAAAAACAGCTTCTTCCCCACTGTCACCAGACTCCTAAATGACCCTCTTATGGACTTACCTCATTAACACTACACCCTGTATGCTTCATCCGATGCCAGTGTCCATGTATTTACATTGTGTACCTTGTGTTGCCCTATTTTGCATTTTCTTTTTCTTTTCTTTTCTTTTCATGTACTGAATGATCTATTTGAGCTGCTCGCAGAAAAATACTTTTCACTGTACCTCGGTACACGTGACAATAAACAAATCCAATGAACAAATCCAATCCAATCCTTGTGTCAGGTCGAGTGGAGTAGGATTGACAGCATCGGAAGGTGGGGAGACGGAACAGCAAAGTCAGAGTGAACCTTTCATAAAATGCTGGTCACTGGTGTGGCCCGAGAGCACCATATCCAGCAGAGAGCGAGAGAGAGAGAGAGAGAAGATAAATGGAGACGTTGGGACTGTTTCCCATGGCGACGTGACAGTTGAGACGAGAGAGAAATGTTCAAAATCATGAGAGTAGATGGAGAGAAACTGGATGGAAAACCAGAGGGAATAGGTTTCAGGTGATTGGCAAAAGTCCAGGATTTTACTGAATTCTAATTTCACCGTCTGCTGTGGCAGGATTTGAACCCAGGACGCCAGAGCATTATCCTGGGTCTCTGGATTACTAGCCCAGTGAGAATACAACTGTGCCACAACCTCCCTGCGTATAGGTGAAATAATTCTTCCTAAAACCAAACACAGAGGAGTCACTCTGAGCGACTCACATGTCTGGCACTCAATGTAGTTTGGACAAGCTTGAGTAAAAATTGCACAGGCTCCTCCTACCTTACCAGATGACATTAATCAAGATATTTAGGCATCTTCATCTGCCTGATGACTAGTCACGATCGTATTGTAGGAAACGCAACAGCAATTTGCACACAGGAAGATCCACAAACAGCAGTGAAATAAGACCAGGTGAGTGTTGACCAGGGCACCAAATGAAGTCCCCAGTTCTTCTTCCATTACTGACCATGAGATCTTTTACATTCATCTGAGAGGCTAAAGGAGACTTAATTTAACATTTTATCAGAATGACAGGACATCTGACATTCAGCTTTCCTTAGTCCTGTGCTAATGTGTCAGCCTAAATTATGGCTCGAGTGTCCAGAATGATCTTGAAGCCATGGCTTTTTGACATGGAGTTGAGAACTCTACCCATTGACCCACGACTGACTCCCATTTGAGAATTAACTCCTGCGGTTTGTATGTTCCTGTTTAGGATGGGACATTCAATATTCTATCTGGTCTGATGATTACTACTGATCATTCCATGTTGGCCGGAATTCTCGCCTTTTGCGATTCACTTTTCCAGCCAACATGCTGGACTCCCACCCATGGTTTTCCCGGTGACGTGGGGCGGATTCAATGGGAAATCCCATTGACAAGCGGCGGGACAATAGAATGCGGCTGCCAGCGAACATGGCGCGGCTGAGAAACACACGCCTGGGGGACAGGAGAATTCCGCCTATTGATTGTCGAATCTACTGAGCCCCCGAGTTTAATATTGTAAAAGCAATTGTTCCCCGAAGCTGAAACCTCTCTCATCTACAACAATGTGATTCCCAGTTATAGCTTTAGCACCATAAGGGGGACTCTGCCTCATACTGAAACATGTCCAAAAGCTGCAGCATTGATTTGCTCAGTGAATAATACAGGAACATTATGAACGCCGTCCTTCTAACAAAGAAATGAAAGAACCCACAATAAAAATCTGGAATCACACCATTGGCGAGGCTGAGCATAAATAATAACACATTAATGTTTTATTATGTTTAATCAGTAATGTACTGTAAATAATTATAAACAACAGCTCAACAATTAGAGGGGAACAAGGCAACACAATGAAAAAATTCCCTGTTCTGCTTGATGACCATCTCTGTCACCCCTGAAGATTTAAATGATTAAAATAATTTTATTGGTGCAATTCTCCCAACATTGGGTAACCGTGAAAAGATTGTGGAATTTTAAATTCACGTTATGGAATGTGCAAATTGATTTTCTGTAATCTTTTGTGCGAGTTGAACACACATTGGCTGGCGGGTTTCATGCTCTCTGATTTTTAGGTGAGGGGGGGGGAGAGTGTGCAATTGAAGGCTGTCGACAGTGTCTCACGGAGCAGATTAATATGTTAAAGCGCATGGAATTGCAGGTAGTGTCTTGCAATGGATAGAAAGCTGGTCCGCAGACAGGAAGCAAAAGGTTGGAACAAATGGGTCTTCATCTGAATGGCAGGCAGTGACTAATGGGGTACCACAGGGATCAGTGCTCGGACCCCAGCTGTTCACATTGTATATTAATGGTTTGGGCAAGGGAACTAAATTTATTACCTCCAAATTTGCAGATGATACAAAGTTGGGAGGGAGGGTGAGCTGTGAGGAGGATGCAGAGACGCTTCAGCAGGATTTCAACAGGCTGAGTGAATGGACACATGCACGGCAGATACAGTATAATAGGGATAAATGTGAGGTAATCTGCACCAGTAGCAAAACTAGGAAGGCAGATTATTGAATTATTTGAGGAGGTTACTAGGTGTGTAGATGAAGGTAGAGCAGTTGATGTCATATACATGGAATTTAGTAAGGAGTTTGTTAAGGTTCCCCATGGTCGGCTCATGAAGAAAGTAAGGAGGTGTGGGACAGAGGGAAATTTGGCCAATTGGATAAGTAACTGGCTATCACATAGAAGACAGAGGGTGGTGGTGGATGGAAAATTTTCAGACTGGAGACCAGTTACCAGCGGTGTACCACAGGGATCAGTGCTGGGTCCTCTGCTATTTGTGATTTTTATCAATGACTTGGAGGAGGTGGCTGAAGGGTGGGTCAGTAAATTTACTAATTACACCAAGATTGGTGGAGTAGTGGATGAGGTGGAGGGCTGTTGTCGGTTGAAAAAAGACATTGATAGGATGCAGAGCTGGGGCGAAAAATAGCAGATGGAGATTAACCCTGATAAGTGCGAGGTGATTCATTTTGGTAGGAAAAATTTGAAAGCGGATTTCTGGATCAACGGCAGGGTTCTGAGGAATGTGGAGGAACAGAGAGATCTTGGACTTCATGTCGACAGATCTCTGAAGGTTGCCACTGAAGTGGATAGAGCCGTGAAGAAGGCTTATAGTGTGTTAGCGTTTATTAACAGGGGGCTTGAGTTTAAGAGCCGTGGGGTTATGCTGCAACTATACATGACCCTGGTGAGACCACATTTGGAGTATTGTGTGCAGTTCCGGTCACCTCACTATAGGAAGGATGTGGAAGCATTGGAAAGGGTGCAAAGGAGATTTACCAGGATGCTGCCTGGTTTGCAGGATAGGTCTTATGAGGAAAGGTTGAGGGAGCTAGGGCTTTTCTCTTTGGAGTGGAGGAGGATGAGAGGCAACTTAATAGAGGTTTATAAGATGATGAGGGGGATAGATAGAGTGGACGTTCAGAGACTATTTCCTCGGGTGGATGTAGCTGTTACAAGGGGGCATAACTATAAGGTTCAGGGTGGGAGGTATACAAAGAACAAAGAAGAACAAAGAAAATTACAGCACAGGAACAGACCCTTCGGCCGTCCCAGCCTGCGCCGATCCAGATCCTTTATCTAAACCTGTCTCCTATTTTCCAAGATCTACTTCCCTCTGTTGCTGCCCATTCATATACCTGTCTAGATGCCTCTATAGGAGGGATGTCCGAGGTAGGTTCTTTACTCAGAGAGTGGTTAGGGTGTGGAATGGACTGTCTGCTGTGATAATGGAGTCAGACACTTTAGGAACTTTCAAGCGGTTATTGGACAGGCACATGGAGCACACCAGAATGACAGGGAGTGGGATAGCTTGATCTTGGTTTCGGAGAAGGCTCGGCACAACATCGAGGGCCGAAGGGCCTGTTCTGTGCTGTACTGTTCTATGTTCTATGTTCTATTATTTGAATGGGTGTAAATTGAGAGAGGCGGATACTCAGCGAGACCTTGGTGCCCTCGTGCATCAGTCGCTGAAAGTAAGCGTGCAGGTGCAGCAGGTAGTAAAAAAGGTAAATGGTATGTTGGCCTTCATAGCGAGAGGATTTGAATGTAGGAATAGAGATGTTTTACTGCAATTGTATCGGGCATTGGTGAGGCCACACCTGGAGTATTGAGTACAGTGTTGGCGTCCTTATCTGAGGAAGGATGTTCTTGCGATGGAGGGAGAGCAGCAAAGGTTTACCAGGCTGATTCCAGGGATGGTGGGACTGTCATATGAGGAGAGACTAAGTCGGTTAGGATTATATTCATTAGAGTTTAAAAGAGTGAGAGGGGATCTCATAGAAACTTACAAAATTCTAACAGGATTAGACAGGGTAGATTCAGAAAGAATGTTTCTGATGGTCGGGGAGTCCAGAACTAGGGGTCATAGTTTGGGGATAAGGGGTAAACCTTTTAGGACTGAGGTGAAGAGAAATTTCTTCACCCAGAGAGCGGGGAATCTGTGGAATTCACTACCACAGAAAGTAGTTGAGGCCAAAACGTTTTGTAATTTTGAGAAGGAATCAGATATCGCTCTGGGGACTAAAAGGATCCAGGAATGTGGGGAAAGGCAAGATCAAGATATTGGACTAGATGATCAGCCATGATTATAATGAATGGCAGAGCAGGCTCGAAGGGCCGAACGGCCTCCTCCTGTTTCTATTTTCTATGTTTCTAGGAATATGATTCCTGCTGGGTTCGTACACCTCTCAATCGCACAACAACATTTCACTGGGGTGCGTAAGGCCTCAATCAGGAAACCTGACCTTGCCACTTAACGGCAGGTTCCTACCCAGCCTCAGTTTTTGGGCTTGTGGGCAGATTGAACCTCCGTGGGGGATGCCTGAAATAGAACAAAGTTTCCCCTTGGCTCGGAAGGGGTGGGGGGGGGGGGGGGAGAGAGAGGTGATGGTGCCTCCATTAGAAGCCCCCTTCTAAAGTCAGGTGATTCCCACTCTGCAGGTCCTGTGGCCTCCGTTTCTCCCTCCCTCTGACTTCTCTCCTGAGAATCAGAATCCCAAACCCTTTATCCCACCCCCTTCCCCTGAGGCCCCAGTACCCTCCACGCCCTGTCACCCCTTGAATCCTTGGGCCTCCAGTGCCTTGAGTGAGTTCTAGCATCCTCTCCACTACCATATTTGTTGCTGAGCTGGGGAGGTATCGGCCAATCAGGTTTGCTGGTGGCTCTGTAAGGCGGGAGATTGAGAACCTAGTGGAGTGGTGTAACAACAGCAATCTCTCCCTCAATGCCAGCAAAACGAAAGAGCTGGTCATTGACTTCAGGGAGCAAAGTACTGTACACACCCCTGTCAGCATCAACGGGGCCGAGGTGGAGATGGTTAGCAGTTTCAAATTCCGAGGGGTGCACATCTCCAAAAATCGGTGCTGGTCCACCCACGTCGACACCACCACCAAGAAAGCACAACAGCACCTATATGTCCTCAGGAAACTAAGGAAATTCGGCATGTCCACATTAACCCTTACCAACTTTTACAGATGCACTATAGAAAGCATCCTATCGGGCTGCATCACAGCCTGGCATGGCAACTGCTCGGCCCAGGACCGCAAGGAACTTCAGAGCGTTGTGAATACTGCCCAGTCCATCACAAGGACCTGTCTCCCATCCATGGACTCCATCTTCACCTCCCGCTGCCTGAGGAAAGTGGGCAGCATAATCAAAGACCCCCTCCCACCCGGCTTACTCACTCTTCCAACTTCTTCCATCGGGCAGGAGATACAGAAGTCTGAGAACACGCACGAACAGACTCAAAAACAGCTTCTTCCCCACTGTCACCAGGCTCCTAAATGACCCTCTCATTGACTGACCTCATTAACACTACACCCTGTATGCTTCAACCGATGCCGGTGCTTATGTAGTTACATTGTATACCGTGTGTTGCCCTATTGTGTATTTTCTTTTATTTCCTTTTCTTGCCATGTACTTAATGATCTGTTGAGCTGCTCACAGAAAAAAACTTTTCACTGTACCTCAGTACACGTGACAATAAACAAATCCAATCCAATCCAATCCAATCCAATCCAATCCAATCCAATCCAATCCAATCCAATCCATGCTTCTCCCTCCCCAGCGAGGGCCGGCAGTCTGGCCTGCAGCCAATCCATGCTCATTGGAATGTAAATTGGCTATGGGGCAGTCGGGATTGGCAGAGATGTATTCCCCACTGACTCTCGGGATGGTGGGAATCAATCCTGTCATCCGGAAAGTTCGGGCAATTTCCACCCCCCCCCCCCCCACCACCACCAACAACCACAGAATTGGCCACATCCCCAGGGTGGAGTCATCACTGCCAATGGTTTCCATTCAGCAGCATTCCAGAGCCTCAAAGAATTCAGCTGGAATATTCTGGCACAGGCAGGGGTTAAAAACATTCGATAACAATTCTCCTACTTTTCTAAGAATCTGCCTCCTGCAGCAGAATATAAGTCGAACATGTTCAGTATATTTTTAAAGACATTTTAAACAGTTTGAAATCAGGGGACTCACAGACTGTGAATTGACACTGAATGAAGAAGTTTCTCAGAGTGGGTGCACCTCGTACTGGAATTCCTCATTTGGATTCAAAGTGGGCACCTGACCCCACTTTGCAACATCAATTTTCATGGGGATGAAAAGAATTCAGGCATACCTTTGGAAACGTCACTGAAAATTCTACGAGGCCAAGTAATAGCGGCTGTTTAGCACAGGGCTAAATCGCTGGCTTTGAAAGCAGACCAAGCAAGCCAGCAGCACGGTTCGATTCCTGTAACAGCCTCCCCGAACAGGCGCCATAATGTGGCGACTAGGGGCTGTTCACAGTAACTTCATTTGAAGCCTACTTTTGACACTAAGCGATTTTCATTTAGGGGCTGGTTTAGCTCACTGGGCTAAATTGCTGGCTTTTAAAGCAGACTAAGCAGGCCAGCAGCACGGTTCGATTCCCGTACCAGCCTCCCCGGACAGGTGCCAGAATGTGGCGACTAGGGGCTTTTCACAGTAACTTCATTTAAGCCTACTCGTGACAATAAGCAATTTTAATTTTCATTCATTTCATTAAAATGGATTTTCACTAATTCAGTCTGAATAAATCATTGTCCCGACCAACACACAGTCCCTGGTTTGCAGAGGCTTGAAGATGGAACCATTGTTGAGCAACGCCTACGAGGGGCGTATAATGAACTGAAGGGAACATTTGCACAACATTTTTACCACAGGAGGATCAAACCTTTTCTTGGAATAAATATTCTCTTGAATGGTTTCTAAGTATTCCAATTTCCATAAATGTATAAAAATTGTGGAGCACATGCCTGGTGATACTGCAGTGATAATAAATGTGAATAGTAATGTGAGTGTTGTACGGTACTCCAGTCTAGTCATGCTAAAACCAGCTGCTCTTTTCTTGTTGTCAGTCCTATTTTATGAACAATTATTTGCAGACTCCCTTCTCCTTTCAACCATCCCGGAGAGAAAGATGAAGTCACACTGCAACCTGCTGGTAGTGTTTCTCACAACAGCTCAGCGAAAGGCTGGCTTCATTCAGCCAGAAACTTTTACGATTGAAAAAACGTTCTTCGTGGACTGCAGCCTCTGATTTTCACAGTGAAGACGTACATCACAAACCCAGTGGTCGAGAGTTCAAGTCCAAGAGCTGAGCAGCTGAACTGTGCAATGTGTCTGCCAGGTTCCTGGCTGAGCTTGAAGGTGGAGCATCTCATCGTGAGGGAACCTCTCCTTTCACAGTTGGAGGAGGATGCAGATGATCAATGTGTGGGGAGGATAAAAAAGCAAAGGATTCATCAAGAATATGGAGAATGAAAAATTAATGAGGTTGCTGCGTTGGTTTACAGACTGGGAAATTTTTCCACCTTTACAAGTGGAATCTGTCCTAAATTAGTTCATTTTCCTGCCACAAACATGTAATTTGAAGATCTCAGAGTCAGCGGCTGATTTCCATTTGCCAACTATTTTCTTTTCTTATGTAAACAGATTTATATGATTTGATTTTAATATTTCAACAAAGTGGATGAAACATATGCTACAATTATTTAATTCCGCCATGCCTGACATGCATCAAATCTTTTACTTTGCCAAGTGCAATATAAAGATGGCTTCAAGCATGAATGTGACATTTCTCCAAGATGGTCATTGAATGTCCAGGATTAAAGATTAATTTCCTGAACATTGCTGCGCGAAACCCAGGAAAAACATTGTGTGATGTTAGACGTTTAGTTGCTGTTGTATAAAGAGTCAAAGGTTCTGCTGCTTTTCCACAAACACCTTTAACTTACCTCAACAGATTTTGCACAAAACTCTAACATCATATCACCTGACACAAAGGCCCCCTGAAGCCCCTTTACATATCAGTGTCAATTATTGGATACTTAACATAAATGAGTCAACTAATTGGATTGTCTCTTAACCCATTACTTAACAGTCCCCCCTTCCTTGGAGAAAAAAATAATTAGGTGGAAATAAAATTACAAGAAACTCAAAAACACACACGCAATTTCCCCCCTTCTTTTTTTTTCCATTTTTGGAAGAAGGAAAACAGTCACAGAAACAGGCGCCCTTCATTAACAATATCGAAATGTTTCTGTGAACTAGCCCCTCTTTTTGTAAAACAGTCTGACAGTTGATAGCTGCTGTCAACCCATTTAATTTTTGCTATTTTCCCCTCTGTCCAACATCTGCTTCAAACTTGCGATGTCTATCCTTAACCTTTCTTCATTGACACTTTTGTAGAGTGCATATTTTCCCACAGGGATTTATTGTCAATGTGACAGTCAATAGGCATATTACCCAAATCTCCTAATCACAAAATGTCTGTCAATATCTGAGATATATAAAGGGCCATATCCACTGCCTCTACAAGGCTTAACGTCTCAGCAGCCAAAGTGCTTTTGACCACTCTCCTTATTTTCTTTGTTTCCCACACAAGAGGGCAACATTTACCATTGTTCCCCAAAAGGAAAATTATAAAACCTCCTGCGCTTGAAGCCCCAACACATAAATTTGACAGGACGCATCACTATAAACTATGAGTTTCAAATGCCTAAGATCACCTAAAACGGGGAACTTCAAAACACACTCCTGCATTTTTAGTTTGGCCAACGCTTTATTTGCTCTCATTAAGTCTTCCACTTTGCGATCATTAATTTTTGTACTCAACTGTGAGACATCGAAACTCACGTCCGGTCTAGTCTGTCTACCTAACCAATTCAGTTGCCCAATTAAACTTCACTGTTGCTCTTTTTCTATCTTCGAAACCATTGCATCTTTTTGTGAAATGCGGCCACAACTGATTGCTATTGGGCTGATGCTTTCCAAATAAGATTGCTGATGTAAAGTTGCCCCTAACTTAGTCTGTCCGATTTCCAGCCCAATATATTTAAATGCACCGGAAGCCTGACTTCCAACCGTGAATTCTTTCCTCAAACCAGAGATTACAGTAGCTTTGAAATCACTAGTCCCTCCCCACAAAAAATCATTGACATGCATCATAAAGATGCCAGAAAGGTTTCCTTTATAGCGCCAGTGAAGCAATGCCGGGTCTGCTTTCAACTGGCAACAGCCTAACTTTAACAAAACTGACCTTACCGAAAAATACCGGACTCTAGACGCATCATTCAATCCACATACACATTTGTTTAACTTCCAGAGTACCCCTTCTGTGTTAGCTGCCTCTTTCAAAGGACGGAGAAAATGTCTCTCTGGAGCTGATGCCCCTGCAAAAAGGCAGCTTTTATAACTATAGATTTGCAGTCCCATGCCTTTGTGGCTAATAGAGCCAAGATCTTTAAAATAACCTTTCCTGCCGTTGGTGAATCTACCCTTAAATCCTGATCTTCTAAGTTTTCTTCAAATCACCTCGCCACAAGCCTGGCTTTTGCCTTATAAGTTCCAGCCGGAAGAACATTTTCCGTGCAAATCCATCTGTGGGATAGAGCCCTTTGCCCTCTATCTGGTACTTCCGTGTATACCCCAAATTCACTCCAACTATGCAATTCTTGCTGTTTGGCATCTTTGCTAACTTTTTCATCTAATTTATTGGAAGCCACCAAACTCTACGTGCATGTGGGCTTCTACTCCTATTGGTATTTGAAGCCTTACTCATGAAAAATGAAAATCGCTTATTGTCACGAGTAGGCTTCAATGAAGTTACTGTGCAAAGCCCCTAGTCGCCACATTCCGGCGCCTGTTCGGGAAGGCTGATACGGGAATTGAACCGTGCTGCTGGCCTGTCTTGGTCTGCTTTAAAAGCCAGCGATTTAGCCCATTGTGCTAAATCAGCCCCTGGTATCCACCTGGTATCTCGTTCTGTACTGCTACTGCTTGATCTTTCCCTTCTGCTGTGGTGTGGGATGTTCTTTCAATAGTTATCGACCTTTTCCTGCGAACCTGTTCACTATCCAATGTACTATCTGAACTGGCACTGTGCCCTCCATTTCTGAACTTCGTGTTCCCAATCCATTGTCTTGACTCCCTCCCCTGAATATAGAGAAATACAGCACAGAACAGGCCCTTCGGCCCATGATGTTGTGCCGAACCTTTGTCCTAGGTTAATCATAGAATTTTGGACACTAAGGGCAATTTATCATGGCCAGTCCACCCAACCTGCACATCTTTGGACTGTGGGAGGAAACCGGAGTACCCGGAGGAAACCCACGCACAAACGGGGAGGATGTGCAGACTCCACACAGACAGTGACCCAAGTCGAAATCGAACTTGGGACCCTGGAGCTGTGAAGCAATTGTGCTATCCACAATGCTACCATGCTGCCCTTAAGAAGTAGTTAATCTACACTCCATTATTCTACCCTAATCCATGTACCTATCCAATAGCTGCTTGAAGGTCCCTAACGTTTCCGACTCAACTACTTCCACAGGCAGTGCATTCCATGCCCCCACTACTCTCTGGGTAAAGAACCTACCTCTGACATCCCCCCCTATATCTTCCACCATTTACCTTAAATTTATGTCCCCTTGTAATGGTTTGTTCCACCCGGGAAAAAGTCTCTGACTGTCTACTCTATCTATTCCCCTGATCATCTTATAAACCTCTATCAAGTCGCCCCTCATCCTTCTCCGTTCTAATGAGAAAAGGCCAAACACCCTCAACCTTTCCTCGTAAAACCTACTCTCCATTCCAGGTAACATCCTGGTAAATCTCCTTTGCACCTTTTCCAAAGCTTCCACATCCTTCCTAAAATGAGGTGACCAGAACTGTACACAGTACTCCAAATGTGGCCTGACCAAGGTTTTGTACAGCTGCATCATCACCTCATGGCTCTTAAATTCAATCCCTCTGCTAATGAACGCTAGCACACCATAGGCCATCTTCACAGCTCTATCCACTTGAGTGGCAACTTTCAAAGATCTATGAACATAGACGCCAAGATCTCTCTGCTCCTCTACATTGCCAACAACCCTACCGTTAACCCTGTATTCCGCATTCATATTTGACCTTCCAAAATGGTCAACCTCACACTTGTCAGGGTTAAACTCCATCTGCCACTTCTCAGCCCAGCTCTGCATCCTATCTATGTCTCTTTGAAGCTGACAACAGCCCTCCTCACTATCCACAACTCCACCAATCTTTGTATCATCTGCAAATTTACTGACCCACCCTTCAACTCCCTCATCCAAGTCGTTAATGAAAATCACAAACAGCAGAGGACCCAGAACTGATCCCTGCGGTACACCACTGGTAACTGGGCTCCAGGCTGAATATTTTCCATCCACCACCACTCTCTGTCTTCTATCGGTTAGCCAGTTTGTTATCCACTATCCCATGCCTCCTTACTTTCTGCATAAGCCTACCATGGGGAACCTTATCAAATGCAAGTACATTCTTACATTCTTGAATGCTGTACATTCAACCAATGTTTATACTTTCCAGTGGCCGTCCCTGCTCTACTAATAACAGTTGCATCCTTCCATTAACTAGACCCTTCAGGCAAGTATGTCACTTTTGTACCAACTTTTGGCAGTTGTCCTTTCGGAAAGATGGCCTGTTCTAATTCATCAGAAGTGTCTACGTCAGTTAACTGGTCCTTATAGTTCTGCAACACATGCATACCAGATGACTCTTGTTCCTCGTCCTGTCTGTCTGCTCTGTCTAAATTTGAAAATTTGTAATCTGTACCCATTGTCCTTGATGAATGTACCCGAACAGTTTGATTGCCATGTTGCAAAAACATTGTTTTGCCATCTATGCCTATGATCTTCCTTGGACCTTTCCATTCATAAGAATTGTCTCTCTTATCGTATACTATGTTTCCTTGCTGAAAAATGGTATCTAATGGCCGTACATTATGCCTTAAAGCTCTGCGAATTCTTTCAGAGACTTCTGCTTTCAATAAAGCTTTTCTACTGCTATGTAATGTATTTAAATGCTCAGCAATAGCCAAACTAATTGTAGTCCCTTCCCACGTTGGAGGCTGGTCATCTAAGATGTCGGAATTTTAGGATTTCTACCAAACACTAATTGATAGGGACTATAGCTCCCAACCATCTGCAATGAATTCTTTGCATGTACCCCCAATGCTAAAGCTGAATTTAAATTGCAGTTTGGTCTATCTGCCAAAATTGTCCGGAGCATGTCATCTATTACAGCATAGTTTCTTTCACACATGCCATTACTAAATGGGCTTTCCACAGCCATCTTCATAACTGTGATATTCACGTTTTCACACATATCCCTGAACTCATCATTAGCAAATTCTCCCCATTGTCCGCAAGGAATTTTGAGAGTGGGCCAATTCCTGTCCCAATCCATTTTTCCACGATTTGATCAAGAATTACTCTCTTTTCTTTTCTTCGTACAATCGTTGATTGACTAAATCTGGTTGCTAAATCTACAAAATGCAAAACAAATATATGATTGGCTTCATCCCAGATCTTAAGGTCCATGGTCACAATGTCGTTAAAATCCTTGGCCAAAGGTAGTGTTACTATCGGTCGTGCTAGTGTCCTTCTGTACTTCCTACAAACCTCACAGCGATCACTAACCTGTTCTATCAGTTTAGTATAGTCTTCATCCCTAACCCCTGCATCCTTTAATAAATTTTTCAGCCTCCGAGGAGACGGATGTGCAAATTGCCTATGCAGTTTTACTACAATAAGCTTTTTAATCAGCTAAAGTCCCATTTCCAGCTGCCAATAACACATCCTTAAAAAATATTTGTCAGTAATGTAATACAATAATGTCCCGACTGTGCAAATTGTAAGTCCACCGTCTTTCCAAAAACTGTTGCCTTATCCTGTTCCATATCCAGTTTCGTGTGAGCTTTCTTCATCGACGATCTGCTCAGAAGCAAAGGTATCTCACTTGATACAACATCCGTGCTAATGAAATTCATTCACTCCAGCAATATTGTAAGGGATCACCACTCTTTTCAGCGGCTTCAGAGTATTATCATCCCCAAACCTGAAATTTGTTGAACTTTCAGATTTCTTAACCTTGATATGATTTTCAGCATTCAAGGAGTCCGGATAACATTTTAACCAGTCAATTCCACACACAGTAGATGTGCAGCCACTGTCCAACACAGCACAGTTAAAAGATTCTGCAACCAACACCCTCGTTACCGGCGTAAAGCAGCTTGTTAATAGGACAATGCCTTCTTTCTGGTCACTATCTTTTTCCTCTTCTGACTCTTCCGTGTCATGTGTCGCTTCAAGCACTCTATTGTAACGTGTTGGGCAGTTGAAAGCATAATGGTATTGAGAGTCACATCGAGCACGGTAGCATTGTGGATAGCACAATCGCTTCACAGCTCCAGGGTCCCAGGTTCGATTCCGGCTTGGGTCACTGTCTGTGCGGAGTCTGCACATCCTCCCCGTGTGTGCGTGGGTTTCCTCCGGGTGCTCCGGTTTCCTCCCACAGTCCAAAGATGTGCAGGTTAGGTGGATTGGCCATGATAAATTGCCCTTAGTGTCCAAAATTGCCCTTAGTGTTGGGTGGGGTTACTGGGTTATGGGGATAGGGTGGAGGTGTTAGCCTTGGGTAGGGTGCTCTTTCCAGGAGCCGGTGCAGACTCGATGGGCCGAATGGCCTCCTTCTGCACTGTAAATTCTATGAAAACATTGATTTATCATACCCCGGGCATTTCTGGGGTTCATCTTCCTATTGTAGGTCTAACTGGGTTTCTGTCTTCATAATTTCAGGGCCCTGATCACCTTCTGTGGTCATGGAACCTGTTTGTCGCTGTGCGATTTCGCCATCCTGTTAGTAGTGTGTCTTCCATATTCTGCTTTATTGCAGACTGATCTATGTGGGTCATCAGAGCCATCGGAATCGAACATTTCCCCAGAAACTTTTTTAAAGTTCACATCATTCTTTTCGTGTTTTGTCAAGGAAGGAATGTTTGTTCGCTCACTGGGAAAATTCCTTGATCTTCCTTGAATTTCACATTGACTGGAGAGAGGTGAGTCATTGTGGAGTAACTAAACAACCCAAATGCTTCAACTTCATGTCTTGTACATTACTGTCAGCGATTGCAACGCTCATAGATTTGATTTGAAATCTATTTTGGTGTTATTCACCTCTGGACAGACCTCGTCACCGTATGGTTGACATTTTCCTGGTTGCTGTGTGTAAATCACATTGTTTATAGGTTTGTGAAAGCTGTCTAATCACCTCTTTACACGCCAGTTATTTCATTTAGATTGCTGTTGACAATTTTGAGTCACACATTTACAAGAATTATATATGTAAACAATCCCTTCAGCATGTTGCAGTAAAATAAAGAACCTGCAGTTATAAAGATATCAGCTCATCGTATATTTGTGATCTGAACACCCTGAAAAGTGTGAATCAGGAAGGGGGCAGCTTCTCCATCGCACCTGCCCCATACATGTGACATCTGGAGCATCGCAACTGGACATTCCCTATCCTAACCTGACCATCATGTGGGGTCGCACAGGACCTCACAGCCAACAGTCCAATTGTGAAGTCTTCCTTATGTCCTTGATCCCAGCTGTCATGTTGAAGGTCCAATAAAACAACTAAAAACACATAATTCAAAGAAGAGAACAAAGAACAAAGAAAAGTTACAGCACAGGAACAGGCCGTTCGGCCCTCCCAGCCTGCGCCGATCCAGATCCTCGATCTAAAACTGTCGCCTATTTTCTAAGGATCTGTATCCCTCTGCTCCCTGCCCATTCATGTATCTGACCAGATACATCTTAAATGATGCTATCGTACCCGCCTCTACCACCTCCGCCGGCAATGCGTTCCAGGCACCCAGCACCCTCTGCGTAAAGAACTTTCCACGCATATCTCCCTTAAACTTTTCCATTCTCACCTTGAACTTGTGACCCCTAGTAATTGAGTCCCCCACTCTGGGAAAAAGCATCTTTGTATCCACCGTATCCATACCTCTCATGATTTTGTAGACCTCAATGAGGTACCCCCTCAACCTCCGTCTTTCTAATGAAAATAATCCTAATCTACTCAACATTTCTTCATAGCTAGCACCCTCCATACCAGGCAACATCCTGGTGAACCTCCTCTGCACCCTCTCCAAAGCATCCACATTCTTTTGGTAATGTGGCAACCAGAACTGTACGCAGTATTCCAAATGTGGCCAAACCAAAGTGTAACATGACCTGCCAACACTTGTACTCAATACCCCTTCCGATGAAGGCAAGCATGCCGTATGCCTTCTTGACCACTCTATCGACCTGCGCAGCCACCTTCAGGGTACAATGGACCTGAACACCCAGATCTCTCTGTACATCAATTTTCCCCAGGGCTTTTTCATTTACCGTGTAGTTCGCTCTTGAATTGGATCTTCCAAAATGCATCACCTCGCATTTGCCTGGATTGAACTCCATCTGCCATTTCTCCACCCAACTCTCCAATCTATCTATATCTTGCTGTATTCTCTGACAGTCCTCCTCGCTACTCCACCAATCTTAGTGTCATCTGCAAACTTGCTGATCAGACCACCTATACCTTCCTCCAGCCCATTTATGTATCACAAACAACAGTGGTCCCAGCACAGTAATCCTGAGACTACTACCTCTGAGGTCCGACTTTTTAACTTGGCTCCTAACTCTCTAAATTCTGCTTGTAAGACCTCATCCCGTTTTTTACCTATATCGTTGGCGCCTATATGCACCACGACAACTGGCTGTTCACCCTCCGCCTTCAGAATGTTCTGCAGCCAATCTGAGACATCCCTGACCCATGCACCTGGGAGGCAACATACCATTCGGGAGTCTCGTTTTCGACAACAGAACTGCCTATCTACTCGCCTTATAAGTGAATCCCCTGTGACTATAGCCCTTCCACTCTTTTCCCCGCCTTTCTGTACATCAGAACCAGCCACGGTGCCATGAGCCTGGCTACTGCTGCCTTCCCCTGGTGAGCCATCGCCCCCAACATTATCCAAAACGGTACACCTGTTTGGAGGGAGATGACCACAGTGCACTGCCTTCCTGCTTTTTGTCTGCCTTTTGGTCACCCATTCCCTTTCTCCCTCAGCAATCCTAACCTGTGGTGTGACCAATTTGCTAAATGTGCTATCCACAACCTCCTCACTTGACAACTGCTCCTCCACAAACCACCTTCTGGATACAGTGACCGGAATGCACTGATGCAAACTTTTCCCTCAACAGCTAATCAGCGGTTCCGCTCTGCTGCCCTCTGCTGGATGCTTTCTTTCACTTGAACACGGAGGATGTCTTGCTCAGGTACACCTTCTGGATACAGTGACCCCAATGCACTGATGCAAATTTTCCCCGCAACAGCCAATCAGCGGCTCTGCTCTGCTGCCCTCTGCTGGATTATTTTGGTGTTTTGTCAAGGAAGGAATGTTTGTTCACTCACTGGTAAACTTCCTTGATCTTCTTTGAATTTCACATTGACTGAAGTAAGCGCATCAGTTTAAAGCTGAATACAAACAGCCTCCAGCATATTGAGAAACTTCCCCAGATTCTCAGTAAATTGGTCAAGTCACAATCTGTTCACTCAGACATGAGTGGGACCAACAGAGCAGGCTTGAACTAATGATGCAATTAAATATTACTCCACTGGTCTGAAATTACAAACATCTTCATGCAACACCCTGAATTTTCATATTTTTCATCCCATCTCTCTATCTATCTTCAGCCCGATCCTTCACCTGTACAGAGTACTGACTTCACCTGATACGACACACCTTTCAACCAGTCCAAACAATCTTCCCCTCCAGCTGATCATCCCTCTGCTATTCTCCAAGTTTTCTTGTTTATGCTACATCATCAAACCAACACCTTGCATTCATATGTATATGAATGTATATGTATTAATGTATATGTACATGGCTATGTCTATAGCACCTTTAACACAGTGCAGGGCGGTAAAGTGTAACAAACACAATCTGACATTGAGCCATGTAAGGAGATGTTAGGAGAGATGAACAGAGTAGGAGGGTCTTTCGGGAAGAAGAAGAAGTGGTAAGGTTTAGGGATGGCATTCCAGAGAT
The DNA here is from genome assembly GCF_902713615.1 of Scyliorhinus canicula. Taxonomy (NCBI): domain Eukaryota; kingdom Metazoa; phylum Chordata; class Chondrichthyes; order Carcharhiniformes; family Scyliorhinidae; genus Scyliorhinus; species Scyliorhinus canicula. The sequence continues at coordinate 243,034,766 of NC_052149.1, forward strand.
GAGGATCCAGGCAAAGGCAAAGTCGCCAATGGGGGTGCGATAGAAATGGGAAATGTGCAAAGGGCCGGAATTGGAGGAGTGAAGATAGTGGGAGGATTGTAGGGATGGAGGATGTTACAGTGATAGGGGTGGGTGAGGCCATGGAGGAATTTGTAAATATGGATGAGAATTTTAAAATCAAGCTTTTTCTGGGCCAGGAAGCAATGGACACTCTGGAGGGAGTACATGAAATGAGTAAACAGAACTTGGTGAGAGTTGGGGACCTTGAATAAGTTTATTTGCAGATTTTTCAAGGTGGGAATTGGCCAGGACTTCATTGATATGTTCTTGAGATGAAAAAATACTTTTGTTCATCAAACAAAGGTAGAAAGGATTTATATTTGCATTGGTCAACGTTAGAACTAAGGTATAATTTTGAGTGGGTTTAATTTAATGTTCCTGTTCCTGGAAAGGTGTCATGTGTGAGTACCTTTGAGAAATGGGTGTTTATCAGTGATGTCAGAGTGTGGGTGGAGCTGGGCTGTCTGTCAGCTTTTACTTTCGTTTTAGGCTGTTTGCTGCAGGGTGTTTTATAGTTTTGTTTTCAGAGCTGGATCGCTGCAGTCACAGCCAGAAGGGGTATTAATCTCTCTCTGTAATTGAAAGAATGTAAATCAATCCTTTGGTGATTTAAGACTAATAACTGCTCTCAGTAGTGACTTTAACCTGATGTGCTTCTTTTAAAGGTTTTGTTTTTAAGTCTTATGAATGTTAAAAGGAAAGCTTAAAGTATTACTTTGTGTTTTAATCTTTGGGGGTTGTATTTGAATTAATGGTTGCTAAGATGTTCACTGTATGTTTTAAAAAGGTTAACTTGAGTTCATAGAATAAACATTGTTTTGCTTAAATAAATATATTTCCAGTTCTGCTGTACCACACCTGTAGAGTGGGCCGTGTGCTCCCCATACCACAATATATTAAAAGTTGTGGGTCAGGTGAACTTCATGATACACTTTGGGGTTCTCTAAACCCTGGCCCATAACAAAAGGAAAATCCTAAAGTTAGATTCAAGCTGGACAAATTTATTTGTATGTATTGGGGTTGGTTAAGTTCCAACCGTGATTCCATTGTGCTAAGAGAGGGCCATGGAGTGATGTATAAATAAACCCAAAGTGGTTGTTTAACAACTGGGGCCTTGTCAGGTAGAGAAACTTTTCAATTTTAGTTTAGATAATTTAATTTAATGAGAGAGAAGGAAGTTTTCATGGCTCTGTTAGAAACAGTTGGTTTAGAAAACTAGAGATGGAACATCTCTCTCAGCTTTGCTAGAAGAAGAGCCATACGATGGACTAATGGTTAAGTAAACAAGTGCAGTGATCTAAAGAGCAGCCAGTTAAAGAAACCAGAGTAATGAAGAAAATTTTCAAGAAGTCTGAGGCCAAAGATGCGGGAACAGAGAACTGTTCAGTCAAGCCAGAGAGAGCTCAGAAGAAGGCTCAGATGCCAGGAAGAGAACTGGAGTGATTTTCAAGTCTCTGAGATTTTACTGCAGGCTGTGGAATGTGAGTTGAAGTAACTATGGTAATCAATGGCGGAAGCTGAGTTTTAAAGTGTCCTTTGGAAAACCTGGACTGGATTTTGGAACTGCAAAGGAAAAGCATAATTATGAAGAAAGTTTTTAAAGTGTATTTTTGGAAGTAGAGTCAGGAAACTCTCATGTGACAATCATCTGGGGAGATCTGAGGAGAAATCCACAAACATTGACTTGGGATTCAGAGTGCATTTGCCCACAGGCATCTTGTGTGCTTTGTGGTCATGATATTATTGTAGATTAAGATGCACTTTGTAATCCATGTTGATTCTAAATACTATGCGTAATTGTTAAACTAAGGGGGAAGCAAAGACGCATTGTATTATAATGCAATTTCTTCGGTTTAATAAATGTTTTTCTCTTGTGGTTAAGGAGAATCAGTGGTCCGGTGACTCTGTTGCTCCATGTTTTATAACATTTACAGTCTTCTCAGCCAGGGTTTCATCCAGGGATCTTCCCGTCCAGCTATAACACCAACTGGAATTGTAACAATTTGCTGGCAGCTCAGCAGCTGATGGGCTGGAGATAGGAAATGTTATGGATGTAGTTGATGTTGCTGATGGGAGAGGACTTGGGGTCAGAAGCTCAGCTCAGGGTCAAGCAGTCTGACTGAAATACACACGGTGGGAATGAGAGTTGGCTCTGGAGTTGCACATCATCACCCCTTTCATCAAATGTCAACATATTTGCTGATATAATTACTGGGGTCAAACAGCTACAGACAGTGACAGCATGCAAGGTCTCTGCAGCAAGGTTGCTGTTGGTTTAATAAGCTATTGTTGACATCACGAAAAGGACAATGATTCACTTTGCTGATTCAGCTCAGGTAATCTATTTGGAGCAAAATGGGATAAATGGAGGAACGCAGAAGCAAGCTATAAATAACATTAGTTTTAAAAATCAAGAAAAGTTAAGAAAATCTGAAACTCTTTACATTCTTCAATTCAATTTACCTTAAAGCATGCAGCCAGTCTCTCTATTAACTGTCTGAGAGGCTTTGAAGGTTCCATTTTCAGCACACCATTATCTTTCATAATGAAAAGGTGACAGCTTTGATATTCTCAGATGAACTGAACTGGAGATGCCTTCTTCACCCAGATGTATCTTGTGACACGGTGCGTGATCTGATCACACCCAGAACTAATTGGATTGGCAATATGCAGAAAGCTGAGAATCGAAAACACAAGTCATGGGGCTAAAAATATTGCATTTTGGATGGTGAGAATCCCTTGATTTATTTCAGCAGTGTAACCAGCTCTCTGATAATGACATTGAATAGGAAATAATTGGCGATATTGGAGTACTTTGGTTGGATCATCATTGAATGTTAACTGTTTGAGTTGGTTGCCCACACTGAGTTCCTTGGTTTGCTTCCTCTTCCCCAGTAATATCTGAATTTTTCAGCACTGTTACTTCACAAAATAAACTCGGCTGAAGGTAATTGTTTCTCCGGTCACCACGTGCAACCTTGCATTTGTTTGTGCAAAAAATGTTGAAACTCACAGATGGAAGGTGTCCTAAAATCACAGAGTGTGATTGGTTATGTATTTCCTCAAGATTTTACCTTAATTATCATGGAAGAGAATTTCCTCAGTGACTGTGTGCAGGGAGAGAGGCATTGGACAAATCTTACGGCAAGAGAATATTAAACATGTTGGTTCCCGAGGAGGGTTCCAAAATTCTGACCAGGAACTCACTGACAATGTTACTGGGCATTAACTCTGAACGTCGTTCCCTTGTTGGTTAACACTGCCCAGACCAACATTTACTGCCATTTCTCATTCCCTTTGGGAAGCTGAAGATAGGTCTCCTTCCTGAATCATGCCTGTCGTGTAGTAAAGCTGCTCCCATGGAACTCTCCGGGAGGGAATTTCAGAATTTGGATCCAGTGCCAATGAATGGTCAATAATAAATATCGGGATGGTTGGTAACTTGGATGTGGAACTGCAAGGTGATGGTGTTCTGATGACAGATATGAAACGGGGAGGCAGTGGTGTAGTAGTATTATTACTGTCGCCGTAATACAGAATGCTTCTGGGAGACACAGGTTCGAATCTCAAAGATGGTGAAATTTGAATTCAATACAAATCTGGAATTTAAAAATCTGATGGAAATTTGTTAGTGTGCAGCCAAATTAGAAAACCATCCACCTTCAACTCAGCACACAATTGTCCCTAAATGGGCAATTTAAATTTTTTTTTGCATGGGACATGGGACATGGGACATGGGACATGGGACATGGGACATGACTACCGCAATCCCAAACAAACCTGTTGGACTTTAACTTGGTGTTGTAAAACTTCTTATAATGCCGTTTAGGGAACGAAATCTGCCGTCCTTACCTGGTCTGGACTGCATGTGAATCCAGACCCACAGCAATGTGATTGACTCTTAACTGTCCTTCGAGGGCAGTTAGGGATGGGCAATAAATGCTGACACAGCCGGCGACGCCCATGTCCCATGCAAAAATATGTTTTAATTGCCCATGGTACTACAGGTACGGGGGTAGATCCCTGCCTGCTGGCTCCGCCCAGTAGGCAGAGTATAAATGTGTGGGCTCTCCGAGCTGCAGCCATTTCGGCAGCAGCTACGGGAGGCTCCACATCTCTGCGTAATAAAGCCTCGATCACTCTCTACTCTCGTCTCGTCGTAATTGATAGTGCATCAATTTATTACGCAGAGATTTTAAAACGATGGATCTCCGCATCAAGCCAGATCGCCTGCAGCTGCATCCTCAAGCAGACAACGCCAAGTCGGCCTTTGCACATTGGCTAGCTCGCTTCGAGGCCTACATCGGATCTGTGACTGAACCACCCTCAGAGGCACAGAAGCTCCAGATCCTGTACACGAGGCTGAGCTCCGATATCTTTCCCTTCATCCGGGACGCGCCTACCTACGCCGAGGCCATGGTGCTACTGAAGGAGAACTACACTCAGCAGACCAACAAAATCTACGCCAGGTACCTCCTGTCCCCGCGACATCAACTCCCCGGTGAGTCTGTGGAACATTTCTGGCGTGCCCTGCACGCCCTGGCTGGGGACTGCGATTGCCAGGCTGTTTCGTCCTCCGAACATTCTGAACTTCTAATTAGAGACGCTTACGGGCTTAGGGTCAGCTTTACATCCGCCAGCGCCTCTTAGAAGGGGCTACCCTCAACCTCGCAGCGACCAAGAAACCGGGAGCACTGAGAGCTTCATCCACCCCAATACGGTAAGGCGCTGCTCCCCCACGGTACACCCCATTAACCAGAAAATCTCCCTGGCCTCCGGATTCCACTCCGTGGCGATCCGGGGGTACTGCATCGCCACCCTCACCATCCAGGGCGTGGGGTTCAGCAGCTTCCGGCTCTACGTCCTCCCCAACCTCTGCGTTGCCCTGCTACTCGGCCTGGACTTCCAGTGCAACCTCCAGAGCCTAACCCTGAAATTTGGCGGGCCCCTAACACCCTTACCGTCTGCGGTCTCACGACCCTTAAGGTCAACCCACCTTCTCTGTCTGTGAACCTCACCCCGGATTGCAAACCCGTTGCCACCAGGAGCAGACGGTACAGCGCCCAGGACAGGACCGTCATCAGGTCTGAGGTCCAGCGGCTGTTCCGGGAGTGTATTATCGAGGCCAGCAACAGCCCCAGGAGAACCCAAGTGGTAGTTGTGAAAACTGGGGAGAAAAGCAGGATGGTTGTTGACTACAGCCAGACCATCAATCGGTACACGCAGCTCGACGCGTACCCCCTCCCACGCATATCTGATATGGTCAATTAGATTGCACAATACCGGGTCTTCTTGACCTAAACTCTGCCTACCACCAGCTCCCCATTCACAAGGCAGACCGCCAGTACACCGTGTTTGAGGCGGACGGCAGCCTTTACCACTGCCTTAGGGCCCCCTTCGGCGTCGCAAACGGGGTCTCAGTCTTCCAACGGGAGATGGACTCAATCGTTGACCGGTACGGACTGCGGGCCACTTTCCCGTACCTGGATAACGTCACCATCTGCGGCCACGACTGGCAGGACCACGACGCTAACCTGTCCAAAATCCTCCACACCGCCAAACTCCTCAACCTAACCTACAACAAGGAGAAGTGCTTGTTCAGCACGAACCGATTAGCCATCCTCGGCTATGTGGTTCAAAATGGGGTCCTAGGGCCCGACCCCGATCGCATGCGCCCCCTCATGGAACTCCCCCTTACCCACTGCCCCAAGGCCCTCAAACGATGCCTGGGGCTCTTCTCGTACTACGCCCAGTGGGTCCCTAACTATGCGGACAAGGCCCGCCCACTCATCCAATCCACCGTTTCCCCACTGACGGCCGAGGCTCACCAGGCCTTCAACCGTATCAAGGCCGACAAGACGCTCCCCTTCCATGTCGAGAGCGATGCATCAGACGTCGCTCTGGCCGCCACCTCAACCAGGCAGGCAGGCCCGTGGCATTCTTTTCACGCACCCTCCATGCCTCTGAAATTCGGCACTCTTCCATCAAGAAGGAGGCCCAAGCCATTGTAGAAGCTGTGCGACATTGGAGGCCCTTACCTGGCTGGCAGGAGATTCACTCTCCTCACTGACCAACAGTCGGTAGCCTTCATGTTTAACAACACACAACGGGGCAAGATCAAAACTGATAAGATCTTGAGGTGGAGGATCGAGCTCTCCACCTACAACTACAAGATTTTGTATCGTCCCGGTAAGCTCAACGAGCCCCCCGATGCCCTATCCTGAGGTACGTGTGCCAGCGCACAAGTGGACCGACTCCGGACCCTGCACGCAGATCTCTGTCACCCAGTTCCTGCTCAATAGGGGCATCTCCTGGAGCAGGACGACCAGCTATAACCCCCGGGGAAACGGGCAGGTGGAGACGGAGAATGGGAGAGTCTGGGGGGGCCGTCCAGCTGGCCCTATGGTCCAGGAACCTCCTGGCCTCCCGCTGGCAGGAGGTCCTCCCCGACGCACTTCACTCCATTTGGTCGCTCCTGTGCACCTCGACTAACGAAATCCCCCATGAACATCTCTTTGCCTTCCCCAGGAAGTCAACCTCCGGGGTTTCGCTCCCAACGTGGCTGGCAGCTCCAGGACCCGTTCTCCTCCGCAAGCACGTGCGGCTCCACAAGGCGGACCTGTTGGTTGAGTGGTTGAGAGGGTACAGCTGCTTCACTCGAACACACAGAACGCCTACGTGGCGTACCCCAACGGCCGCCAAGACACAGTCTCCCTCAGGGACCTGGCGCCAGCTGGGTCCCCACAACCCCCCCCCCCCCCACCTCCCCCCGCCCCGGCACCACCCACCCTCCCTCCCCCCAGCGCATCTCACCACAGCCCCCGCTCCAGGATAATCTGTCCTCCCCTTGGTCCCACCCGGGGATGAAGATGATGTCGACATGCTCCCCGAGTCACCGGTGACCAAACCAACACCAGCATCGCCACCGGGGCTGCGGCGCTTGCAACGACGGACCCGCTGGACTCTTTTTTAACAGGGAGTGAATGTGGTAGTCACCACTGTTGTATTGCGTATACTGCATACAAGGGTATTACGGTAAGGCCCATGTCCTACAGGTACAGGGGTAGATCCCTGCCTGCTGGTTCCGCCTAGCAGGCGGAGTATAAATGTGTGTGCTCACCAAGCTGCAGCCATTTCAGCAGCAGCTGCGGGAGGCTCCACATCTCTGGGTAATACAGCCTCGATTACTCTCTACCCTCGTCTCGTCATTATTGATAGTGCATCAGGGATCACTAGCTTTCAGACCATCGCTGCTTCATCAGGGGAGTGGTGATGATCTTACTGTGCCCACGCTCGTCTAACACCGGCATCTTAACACATAGGACTTTAGTGAATCAGAAAGGTTTTTCCAACAATCGCCAATGATTTCGGTCATCATTTGACTTTTAATTACCCATTTTTGTATTGAATTCAAATTTCACCACGTGCAGTGGCGGGATTTTAACCTGGAACCCCCGAGTACTTTGCGTCACTGGATTACTAGTCCAGTGAGAATAGCATACCGTCGCCGCCTCCTCAGAGGTAGAACATAGAACATTACAGCGCAGTACAGGCCCTTCGGCCCTCGATGTTGCGCCAACCTGTGAAACCATCTGAAGCCTATCTGACCTACACTATTCCATTTTCATCCATATGTCTATCCAGTGACCACTTAAATGCACTTAAAGTTGGCGAGTCTACTACTGTTGCAGGCAGGGCGTTCCACACCCCGACTACTCTCTGAGTAAAGAAACTGCCTCTGACATCTGTCCTATATCTACCACCCCTCAATTTAAAGCTATGTCCCCTCGTGTTGTTCATCACCATCCGAGGAAAAAGACTCGCACTGTCCACCCTATCTAACCCTCTGACTATCTTATATGTCTCTATTAAGCCACCTCTCAACCTTCTCCTCTCTAACGAAAACAACCTCAAGTCCCTGACCCTTTCCTCGTAAGACCTTCCCTCCATACCAGGCAACATCCGAGTAAATCTCCTCTGAACCCTTTCCAAAGCTTCCACATCCTTCCTATAATGTGGTGACCAGAACTGCACGCAGTACTCCAGGATCGGCTGCACCAGAGTTATGTACAGCTGCAGCATGACTTTGTGGCTCCGAAACTCAATCCCCCTACTGATAAAGGCTAGCACACCATATGTCTTCTTAACAACCCTATTAACCTGGGTGGCAACTTTCAGGGATTTCTGTACCTGGATGCCGAGATCTCTCTGTTCATCTAGACTACCAAGAATCTTGCCATTAGCCCAGTACTCTGCATTCCTGTTACTCCTTCCAAAGTGAACCACCTCACACTTTTCCGCATTAAACTCCATCTGCCACCTCTCAGCCCAGCTCTGCAGCTTATCTATGTCCCTCTGTATCCTATAACATCCTTCAGCACTATCCACAACTCCACCGACCTTCGTGTCATCTGCAAATTTACTAACCCATCCTTCTACACCCTCTTCCAGGTCATTTATAAAAATGACAAACAGCAGTGGCCCCAAAACAGATCCTTGCAGTACACCACTAGTAACTGAACTCCAGGATGAACATTTGCCATCAACCACCACCCTCTGTCTTCTTTCAGCTAGCCAATTAAAAATGAATGAAATTGCTTATTGTCACGAGTAGGCTTCAAATGAAGTTACTGTGAAAAGCCCCTAGTCGCCACATTCCGGCGCCTGTCCGGGGAGGCTGGTACGGGAATCGAACCGTGCTGCTGGCCTGCTTGGTCTGCCAGCGATTTAGCTCAGTGAGCTAAACCAGCCCCTGGTTACTGAATTACTGATCCAAACCGCTAAATCACCTACAATCCCATACTTCCGTATTTTCTGCAATAGCCTACCGTGGGGAACCTTATCAAACGCCTTACTGAGATCCATATACACCACATCAACTGCTTTACCCTCATCCACCTGTTTGATCACCTTCTCAAAAAACTCAATAAGGTTTGTGAGGCATGACCTACCCTTAACAAAACCGTGTTGACTATCGCTAATCAACTTGTTCTTTTCAAGATGATTATAAACCCTATCTCTTATAACCTTTTCCAACATTTTACCCACAACCGAAGTAAGGCTCACAGGTCTATAATTACCAGGGTTGTCTCTACTCCCCTTCTTGAACAAGGGGACAACATTTGCTATCCTCCAGTCTTCCGGCACTATTCCTGTTGCCAAAGACGACATAAAGAGAGGTTAAATGGAAATTAACAGTCAGTTAAGTATATCTCTGAAATTGAGATTGACGTACAAGGTCAGGACAGAGAAAAGAAAGATTTAGTCTGAACATCTTTACTGTGCATACCTCACATCGCATGTGCCAAAAATAGATCAGTGTTCCATTCAGACAAATTCCATTCTCTGTTGAACAAAAGTCTTCACAAAACTAAGAGAATTAGAAATATCTTGTAGCAGCAGCATTTGAAATTGGATTTTCAAAATGACAATGACCTTCAACGCTAAAACTTAGCCACTTTAAGAGGATGTTCCCCGATTCATGCAATTAAGCAGGATTTGGAGGAACACAATTTAGATGAAAAAATGAAATGAAAATTGCTTATTGTCACAAGTAGGCTTCAAATGAAGTTACTGTGAAAAGCCCCTAGTCGCCACATTCCGGCGCCTGTTCGGGGAGGCTGATACGGGAATACATGCTTATGTATCTCACCTTCCCTGAATAATGACTAATGAAAAGCTAGCCGTATATCTCCTGATTTTCCAGCTTCTTGTTATTCTTTCCAGGTACTGGTCTCAAATCAAAGTAAAATGCATTTTAAATGGATCAACAACTGTGTTAAAATGACGCACAAATGCCATTGCAACTACCTGTGTAAGATTGCACCAAGAACTGAGACACTGCTAATGCATATCGAATAATACCTTACCATGCTTCGACATTTCACAGTCACTCCCAACAATAGTTTGGCAAGATATGATTGTCAATCTTTCCCCGTGAGCAGCCAGCAGCTGTACTGCCGTCCCCGCCACAGAAATGGCAGCAAGGTAGCACAGTGATTAGTATAGCTGTTTCACAGCTCCGGGGTCCCAGGTTCGATTCCCGTCTTGGGTTACTGTCTACATGTTCTCCCCGTGTGTGCGTGGGTTTCCTCCGGGTGCTCCGGTTTCCATCCACAGTCCAAAGATGCGCAGGTTCGGTGGATTGGCCATGACAAATTGCCCTTAGTCTCCAAAATAGTTGGGTGGGGTTACTGGGCTATGGGGTTACGGGGGAAGGGTAGAGGCATGGGCTTAAGTGGGATGCTCTTTCCAAGGGCCGGTGGAGACTCGATGGGCCGAATGGCCTCCTTCTGCACTGTAAATTCTATGAAAACTCACCTCTGGTCAGGAAGTTGTGGGTTCAAGTCCGAGTCCAGAGGTTTGAGCAGGAATGTCGGCTGCACTCACAATGCAGCCCTGAGCAGAGTTTCATTGTTCAGGGGCTCAGCGCTACCTTCTCAAGGTCGATTCGGGATGGCCACAAATATTGGCCTTGCTCACATCCTGTGAAAGAATAAAAAAATAAAGTTCAGCTGAGATGCTAAGTCAACACTGTAGTGACCTCTGTATATGTAATTAAATGAAGGGTTAGTGTGTAGTCAGTACAGTCAGATGATCACTAGAGGGCAACACCAGTGGCGTGCAGAGGGGGGGGCCGGCGGTGCATTGGCCCCGGGCATCCATTGGATGGGGGCATCCAATCAGAGAAGGAAATAATTTTTTTTTTTTTAATTTAGATTACCCAATTATTTTTTTCAATTATGGGGCAATTTAGCGTGGCCAATCCACCTACTCTGCACATTTTTTGGGTTGTGGGGGCGAAACCCACGCAGACACGGGGAGAATGTGCAAACTCCACACGGACAGTGACCCAGATCCGGGATCGAACCTGGGACCTCAGTTCCGTGAGGCGGTTGTGCTAACCACTAGGCCACCGTGCTGCCCCAGAGAAGGAAATAAGATAGTAATTTTTAAATTTCAGCGGTGATAAATCAATTTTTGGAGGCTCACCGCACTGCAGAGGCAGTTGTTAGCACTTTATTCCTTTATTCCTTTAACATGGTGTACCCTTTCTGTCTAGAGAAAATGGTGCTTCTCCCCATCCCCCCACACGCATGCGCATGATGTACGTGGTGCAACCATCAAAAGCAACAAGCAGACGTGGCTGTTCGTTCCTGCGTTTCCTCGAGTCATAACTTGTCTTTTCTTCAGCTTTTTGTGCATCTAGATTAGTTCTTTTACCTACTCAGGTCAGTGAATAGCTCTAGAACGGGTGCAACTACGTTTTTTATAGGTTTTTTGGTGATATTTAATGAAATATTTACGTGGGATGTAGTAAGAGTGAAGCCTGGATGATCAGAGGACTGCTATGGCATTTAATCTCAGAATAGGAGACATTATTCCTTAACATGCTAATATTCGAATACAGATACCACTAATTTGCAAGTCTATGATATAAATTGCACAAAATTATCAGTGGAGAATCAGTGTGAAATAATTTGATACGAAGGAACAAAGAAATGAAATATGGTTTATCCGTCTGCAACTGACCGATTGTTTACCATTTTCTTCCCATTTTCTCATGCGTCTTACGGTTTTTGAGATAGAAAATTAAATGTTACGAGCATTTTGTGTACAACCAAGTGGAGCACAGAACAGGAAAAAAAAGAGGGCCAGAGTCGAAGAAGAGTCCCATCAAAGAGGGGCATTAGATGCATGGATAAAAAGAAGTAAAGAAGAAGTAGGAGAACCTGGAGAAGTAAAAGATGATGTGGGTGCAGAGAAGGATTTTTCTGATACGGATTCAGCTCGGTCAGACCATAATACTCTCTCTCCTCAGTCTCGTTGTCAGGATGATGATCCATGTGAAGAAAATAAAGAAGATTTTAGCATATTTTTGCAAAGAAGCGATTTTGGCTGTTTGAAGAAACCGTAGCTCGACTCCATCATTCAACTACGGTAGATGCTGAACTTCAACAGCAAATGTCTGCTGAAAAGAAAAGATGGAAAGCTATAACTGAACGGATTGTCGAGGTTATATCCTTTCTGGCAAAACAGAATCTGGCCTATCGTGGACATCGAGGAGAAGGAATATCTGGGTTATCAGAGCCAGGGGAGACAGTCAGTGAAAATACAGGAAACTTTCTAGCAACAGTCAGACTTTTGGCCAAATATGATGACATCTTAGCAAAACACTTGCAGAGGGGGAAAGAGAAACCAAAAAGTGTCACCTACTTGTCCAACAGAATTCAAAACGAAATAATCAATCTTCTTGGTGAAACTGTCAAGAAAAATACAATTTCCGAAATTAAGGACGCAAAATATTTTAGCATAATGCTGGATTCAACTCCAGATATTGCCCATGAAGATCAGGTTTCTGAAATTCTGCGTTACGTTCATATTGATGAAAACAGAAAAGTAGAAATAAAGGAGACATTTCTTGGATTTTTTCAAGTCAACAAGAAAGATGCAGTCAGCCTGATAAATAAAATTCAGGAAAAATTGGAAGAAGACAAAATTTCCATGAATGACTGTCATGGTCAAGCATATGATAACGCAGCAGTTATGGCTGGAGTGAGAGGAGGTGTTCAACAAAAAATTCTTGAAGTTAACCCAAAAGCTGTGTTTGTGAACTGCGAGAACCACAGCCTCAATTTGGCCTGTGTCCATGCAAGTGAGGTGCAACCTGTTGTTGTTACATTTTTTGGCATTCTAGAAAAACTTTACTTTTTTTTCTTCATCTACTTCTCGTTGGGAAGTGTTAAAATCATTTGTCACTCGGACTGTGAAAAGACAGTGTGACACAAGATGGAGTTCCAGCCATGATGCTGTGCAAGTAATCCACGAAGAGTGTGACAACGTTATTGCAAGCCTTCAACACCTGCTGGAAGGAGAATTTTCAAGGGAAACTAAATCTGATGCAGGATCGCTACTGAACTCTATTCAACAGTTCCCATTTATAGCTTTATTAAATTTTTGGTACTCAGTTCTATCATCAGTGGAGAAAGTCTCAAAACGTTTGCAGGATCCGAAAATGGGGTTCCATGAAGCTTCTTGTGATCTGAGAGGACTTATTCATATCTTGAATTTGAAGAATGACGAAATTATCCACAATGCAATAGATTTAGCCAATGAATATTGTGAAAATTGGGGAATACCAATTGCACGAACAAGGAGAAGGAGAATAATGCCTGGAGAGTCAGCAAGAGATAGTGGACTGACGGCACAAGAAGAAGTGAATAGAGTAATGGTAGAGATTGTGAACAGATTAAAAACTGAAATTGAAGACCGCAGTGTCCGTCTTCAAAGACTCAGTGACCGATTTTCTTTTCTGAACTTGAATTCAGTAGTGTTTGAAGATGAACAAGAAAGAGAGAAATTAAAAAAGGAATGTTCAGACTTTGCAAATTATTATGACAATGATGTGGTTGCAATTCAGTTATATGACGAAATCATTGATTTTGTGATGCTCCTTCGAGCTGGAGGGAATAGAGTTCCCCCTGATCCTAAAGATGCTCTGGAGTCTTTACTGCAGTATGGGAGGGATGTCTTTCGACGCTGTGTGCTTCATTACAATCGCATTTTCAGTCGCAAGCTGTGAAAGGTCATTTTCAAAACTGAAATGAATAAAAACATATCTGAGGTCTTCTATGTCACAGGAGCGACTGACCAACCTGGCTTTAATAAGCATTGAAAAAGAATTTCTCACAGCTGATGTAAAAAGTGAAGTAGTTCAGGTGTTTTGTGACAGGAGGTATCATTTGGGGAAAAGAACTTAATAAATTTGATTGATTTATATTAAAATTGAATAAAGCGTTTATTTCATGTTTATATATTCAAAATGTTTTCCTTTCTCATTATATTTCTCAGTATATTAGGCCTTATACTTGAGTCTTTGGGGCATACACTCAAGATTTGCCCCGGGCATCACCAGACCTCTGCATGTCACTGGGCAACACTAACAAGGGTTATATAAACGACCTCAATCTGTTTCCCCGCTCTGTGTGGATGTGTTGTAGCTAGTGGACAGAAGTACAGCAAGCTCAGAGTGTAAAGTCTATTATTCATTGTTAATCTAAATATACCTTGTCTAATTCAAACAGCAGTGAAAGTATTGAAGAAAAGAACTCACAAGTAAATTGATTAGTTACTCAATAAATTATTTATCACTGAACAACTTTGAGTATTCATCAGCAAAGCTAAGTTCAACTTGTCAGAAACAAATGAGTGACAAATATTACCCCCAAGTAATATAACAAATGGCCTGCCTCTCGGAGGTAGATCTTCCAGCACAGTGTCCCAATCATTAGTTATCCCTCAAACAAAGCCACAGAAATAGATGATTTGACCATTATCACATTGCTCTTTGTGGAACTTTACTGTATGCACATTTTCTGCCACATTCAATTTTCCAACAGTGACAATTCAAACATCTCAATGCCACGCGCTTCCCAACCTCGCTCTTCAGCAACACTCACTCTCAAATAAGTTTCATTTCATCCATCAGCTCATCGGTCTCTTGAACAAAAACATTTCTTCCTCTTTTCAGGGGTTTAGGGTTACAAGTTCCAACATTTCACGTACACAAATTCTCCTTTGTTCATTCGACCTTTTCACTGCCCTCTGGCCCCCTCCCTTTCCAAGAATATAAAGAATAAAGATGCAGCCTTCCATCTCATAGGACGATGGCTTCCCACTCCGTGTGGAGATGGTTTGCCATGTGGTGTGAGTGCTGCACACTGCATGTGTGGATGCCAAACCTCCTCTGAATTTTTCTGATATATGAGCCTGGGGAAGCAAAGGACCGAGCTCCCATGTATCACTGCAAGGGGGAGGGGGCCTGGATAGGGTGCTCTGTCAGAGGGTCAGTGCAGACCTCCTACAGAATCCCTACAATGCAGATGGAGGCCATTCGACCCATTGAGTCTACATCAACCCTCCAAAAGGGCTCCTTTTTGGGCAGGAAGGCATCAGCTAGCCTAGCATGGATGGAGGGGGGTGCGGGGGGGGGGGGGGGGGGGGGGGGGGGGGGGTTGGTCGAGGGAGCTTGTTTTGGAGAACAGGTCTGAAGGAACGAAGGGACAGGGTGACACTTTGAACGGTGGCCTGGATGCACACAGAGCACTCCCTGTATTATGTGCCCTCACTTCCTTCCCACCCTATTTCAATGTGGACGATTATGCAGGGCATGGACTGCTTCATTATCTGAGGAGTCAGGAATGGTGCTAAACGTTGTGTAGCCATCCGCAAACATCCCCACTTCTGACCATATGCTGGAAGGGAGGTCATTGATGAAGCCGCTGAAGATGGTTGGGCCGAGGAAACTACCCTGAGAAACTGATGTCCGAGACCTTAGATAATTGACATCCAACCACCACAACCATCTTCCCTTTGTTCCGGGTATGACTCCAATTCTGCAATTCTGGTTGCCACATTATAGGAAGGATGTGGAAGCATTGGAAAGGGAGCAGAGGAAATTTACTAGGATGTTGCCTGGTATGGAGGGAAGATCTTATGAGGGAAGGCTGAGGGACTTAAGGCTGTTTTCGTTCGAGAGAAGAAGGTTTAGAGGTGACTTAATTGAGGCGTACAAGATGATCAGAGGATTAGGTAGGGTGGACAGTGAGAGCCTTTTTCCTCGGATGGTGATGTCTAGCATGAGGGGAAATAGCTTTAAATTGAGGGGAGATAGATATAGGACAGATGTCAGAGGTAGGTTCTTTACTCAGAGAGTAGTAAGGGCGTGGACCGCCCTGCCTGCAACAGTAGTGGACTCGCCAACATTAAGGGCATTCAAATGATCATTGGATAGACATATGGACGATAAGGGAATAGTGTAGATTGGCTTTAGAGGGGTTTCACAGGTCGGCGCATCATCGAGGGCCGAAGGGCCTGTACTGCGCTGTAATGTTCTATGTTCTATGTTCGATGAGAGTTTTCCCCCTGATTCCCATTGACTCCAGTTAAGCTGGGGCTTCTTGATGCCATATTCGGTCAAACGCTGCCCTGATGTCAGGGCAGTCACCCTCACCTCACTTCTGCCATTCAGCTCTTTTGTCCATGTTTGAACCAAGGCTGTAATGAGGTCAGGAGCTGAGTGGGATGGAAGATGAAACAATTGGAATGTATCAGACCATGCTATAATGATTCAGCTTTAAAACCATTCATACCTCCTCGAATGCCCCTATGGGTTTAATAATGATGCCTGCAGTGTGCCGTTAGCATTCATTGATTAGGTTTTTACTTAAGAGTCTTACTTTGAACAATTAGTGCATTTCTCTTGCCTGTCAATGAAATCTTCAGTCAGCAAATACCTTTCAGGATTTCTGTGTGAAATCTTTTGTGGAAAAATGACTTTGTCATGATGCCTAAAAATGTAAACTTCACGCCCAATTTGAGAGTGGAGCTGTAATGACCATTGTCATTGACACAGTTCATCACAAAATCTGCCATTGTGCTTCCATAATGATTGTATGTCTGGCCCACACATGATGGGCTGGATTTCGCTGGGCAGTGGGAGACCTGATGATGGGCTGGATTTCGCTGGGCAGTGGGAGACCTGATGATGGGCTGGATTTCGCTGGGCAGTGGGAGACCTGATGATGGGCTGGATTTCGCTGGGCAGTGGGAGACCTGATGATGGGCTGGATTTCGCTGGGCAGTGGGAGACCTGATGATGAGCTGGAAAGCCAGAAATACACTTGGCAACAGTCAATCACTTTCCAAGTCCATCATTTTTTTTTCTGTCCATGGGGATGATGCGCAGCATTGGCAAGGTTGGCATCTGTTACCCATCCCTAGCTGCTTTTGAACTGAACATTTCAGTTTGTGGAGACCGCATTGCTGAAGATCTGGAATCACATTTAGACCAGAAAGGGTCAGGACCACAGCAGCCGATAGTCTTCCCTAAAGCACATGAGTGACAGATGGGTTTTTATAAGAATCGGCAATGACTCTGTGGTCACCATTAGTGAAACTAGTCTTCCATTCCAGATTTATTCATTGAATTTAAATTCCACTGGTTGTAATAGCACAACGAGTGGTTTGGGTTTGGAATGCACGGCCTGGCAGTGTGGTGGAGGCAGATTCAATCGAGGCATCCGAGAGGGCATCGCATCATTATTTAAATAGAAACAATGTGCAGGGGGGGGCGGGGCAAAGGCAGGGAAATGGCACTGCGTTACAATGCTCATTTGGAAAGTTGGTGCAGACATGATGGGCTGAATGGTCTCCATCTGCAATGTAACTGTTCTCTAATGGGAGGAATTGAACCATATCCTCAGGAATTAGCCCGGGCCCCTGGATAATTAGTACAGTGACGTTACCACAGCACCACCATCACTGCCACCTACTCCCTAAATCAGTATTTACATCGTACCTCAGATAAAGCTGCTCCCAGGGCGTCCATCTCTTTAACAGATAGGAATCCTCCTCATCAAGCTCCCAGCCAATCAGATGGCCTGCCGGTGACCAGGTGACACACATCATTATTCATGCACAAATTGGTCAGTACATTCGTGGGTGAAGGAGGTCCCTGTGAGTTGTGAAGCCCCAGAACTTGCTGTCTCCCAGTTTCTATTCTAAACACAACACTTCGCCCTTTCTCTCACTGTTAGTTTTAAGAACTTTCTGGGCTTTCACATAACTTGTCTATTAAATTCGCCACAGAATGTTTGACACACGCTTTAAGTGTTAGCTTTAATACAGAGAAATCCACACAGTCCACAAAGTGATGAGAAATATCCATTGTGCTTCATTTACAGCATTTTCATCTGAAATAAATGGATGAAAGCCTCAGCAAAGTGTGAGATCACATCATTGTGTCATTTCAGTAGCAAAGTGAGAGAGAAACTATTTCACCCTTCCCCAGATTGGCAACAATTAATTTAGCATAATTACAATTTGATGAAAGGTATATTTGGAATTTCTCACTGGAACGTTCCTTTGTGGTGGAACATTGAGTGTTGGACAGATAATTACTGAGTCCTCAGCACGTACTCTCCCTCGAGAGAATAAACGGAGCTATATTCAGAACATCGCACTTTTTCAGATTGGCCAGGGTACCAGATATGTGTATTTGAGTCTGGTTTTCAGAGAGGTGAAGATTCTGTTTAATTTACACCTATTATGGCATGAGCTTTGTGAAAACTCAGATCAACCTGTCTGGGAAACATTGGAAAAGGAAGCCTGCTTTGACAATTCACATATAAAACTTGATGGGGACGGATTCTCTGGGCTGGATTCTCCGATTCTACGGCTATGTCCAAAGGAAGCATTTGGTCTTAAGACCAAAATATCGTCGTTGCCCCCGTACCGATGCTCCGCCTGGTGGGGGGCTAACAGCCACGCCACTTAAAACCCGCGGCTTTACCTGTGGATACGGACACGGAATGGCCAGGTCTGTAGCCGCATATGCACACAGACCTGCGCCGCACAGCAGGGTGCCAGCCGCATGCGGATCCTGCCTGCCAGATAATAATAACAGTTTATTGTCACAATTTGGCTTCAAATGAAGTTACAGTGAAAAGCCCCTAGTTGCCACATTCCGGCGCCTGTTCGGGGGGGGGGGGGGTGCTGGAACGGGAATTGAACCTGCGCTGCTGCCTTGTTCTGCACTACAAGCCAGTTGCTTAGCCCACTGTGCTAAACCAGCCCTGATTGACCCCCTGTAACCCCCCCTCGCCACCACCGGACCACACACCACCAGTCCCCCCAGCCCCCGCCAAAGCCCCCGGAAAAGCCCCCCCCCCCCCCCCCCCGGGACTGTGGCGACGCTGGACACAGTCCGCAGTCGCCACGCCAGGTCCCGGAAAACCGAGAGGACACGTGACCAACGTCGTCGGGAACGCGGCCAATTGGAGCTGGAGCATCGGGGAAGGGCCTCAGTTCACGTTCTGAGGCCGTGACGACGGTGTGCAGCGTGTGGTGTTATGTTAAAGTAACATAAGCCGCTACTTGGTGTAGGCACGGCCTGTGTGCCTTGTCCTTTTATAGGTGTGGTGCCCTCTTGTGGTGATGCCACCACTGGATATTCTGATGACCTATTGGTTACATGTCTGCATATCATTACATCTCCCCCCTTTTTTTGTGTGTGCCTGTCTAATGTGGTGATGGTAGCTATTATTGACAGTATTCAGGAAAATAACATGATATGCATGACCTGGATATACAGTAGACATGAGAAGGAAAATGTTCATAAGTCCAGTCTTTGGAGTCTCTGTATTATCCTTGATGACCTTCTGAGAGGTGGTGGAGGGGATGCCGGTGTCTTGATAGGTGTGTGGGCATCACGACTGGTGGGATCGTGGTTTGTGATGTGTTGAGGTGCCGCTTCAACAGACGGACGTGGAGGGGGAATTGGTTGTGGGCGAATGATTTTCCGAAGTGCCCTTCGATTTTGTCGAATGATGGCGCCGTCAGCCATTTTTATCACATAGGATCTGGGCACGGCCTGCCGAGCGATGACAGCCGAGGCAGACCACCCGCTATCAGTTGTTTTGATCCTGACAGTGTCTGCTGGGGATAGCACGTCCAGATCAGAGGCATGTGCTTCATAGTTCTGTTTCTGACTGTCACAAAGCTGTTGCATCTTTTGTAGTACCGGCAGCTGATCTGGGTTGGGCAGGTGTAGGGCCGGAAGTGTTGTTCTCAGGTCCCTGTTCATCAACAGTTGAGCTGCTGACGTGCCAGTTGATAAGGAAGCCGCCCGGTACGATAGTAGTGCAAGGTGTATGTCGGAGGCGGAGTCCAAGGCTTTATGCATAAGTTGCTTGACGATGTGCACCCCCTTTTCAACTTTACCATTGGACTGCAGGTAGTGTAGACTGGAGGTAATGTGCTTAAAGTTGTAGCCTTTAGCAAACATGATCCATTCTCGATTGGAAACACGTGCCATTGACACTCATGACAGTATTCGGGATACCATGCCGTGAAAACGTCTCTGCACGCTTTGAACATCTGACAGGACGCGCACTCCAAGGTCATGTCCGTGATGTCCTGGTTGATGCTGGGTCTAGACGGCTTGTCGGGCCCAGCGTCTGCACTTTTCTCTGCCCAGGTGTCCCTTGTGAATTTGCCGCAGTACCATGTACTGGAGACGCAGTGGGATCACTATTCTGTCCATCTGTAGCAGGATTACGTTGATCAGCGTTAGGTCGTCTTTGACGTTGTAGAAATGAGGGCATTGCCCTTTCGGCCACCCATTATTGAGGTTGTAGATGACTCGCTGCAACAGGGGGTCTTTGGCCGCCTCTTCTCTGATGAAAACGAGTTTTTTGTCTGTTGGCGGGAGGTTGCTTGCGCACATTTGTCCCTGTGATTCAATGTGCTGGATGATCTCCAGTTGCTCACTCGGTGAAGTGACGGAGCGGGACACTGCATCTGCAATGATGAGCTCTTTGGCAGGCGTGTACCTCCGGAGTTTGAGCAGAATTCTCTGCAATTGGGGCATCATGTCGTTCAGATTCTTTTGGATGATGTGGACCAGTCCGTAGACGTAGTCATGGAATTTGAGGATGGCGGTGAAGAGACCTAAACACTCCTTCTCAATCTGCGCATACCTGGTCTCTGTCGGTGTCATTGCCCGTGATGCGTATGCTATTGGGACCCGTGATGATGTGTGTCGTCTTTCTGTAAAAGCACTGCTCCAATGTCATCCTGACTTGCATCGGTTGAGATTTTAGTTTCGCGATCTGGGTCAAAGAATGCGAGGACGGGTGCAGTGGTGAGTTTGGCCTTCAGCTCCAACCACTCTGCTGTTCCATCGTCCACGCGAAGGCGGTTGATTTCTTCATCAGTTTTCTGAGGGACGTTGTGTGTGTGGCCAAATTCGGGATGAATTTGCCGGGGAAGGTTACCACTCCAAGGAAGCGCAGTA
This sequence comes from Scyliorhinus canicula, assembly GCF_902713615.1. Classification (NCBI taxonomy): domain Eukaryota; kingdom Metazoa; phylum Chordata; class Chondrichthyes; order Carcharhiniformes; family Scyliorhinidae; genus Scyliorhinus; species Scyliorhinus canicula. The sequence continues at coordinate 243,055,683 of NC_052149.1, forward strand.
GGGCATTTTTGTCTTCGGGGGCTTTCATTGCCTCAATGGCTTTTATTTTGTCCGTGCCCAGGCAGACACCGTGTTTCAATATCTGATCACCCAGGAACTTCAGCGTGGACGTCCCAAAACAGCACTTGGATTTGTTTAGCTTGAGGCCATGTTCATGTATGCATCAGAATACTCTCTTCAGTCGAGACACATGTTCCTCCGGAGCTGAAGACCAAATTATGACATCGTCAACGTAGACACGAACCCCGTCTATTCCTTCCATCATCTGTTCCATGATGCGGTGGAAGATTTCAGATGCCAAGATGATGCCAAATGGCATTCGGTTGTAGCAGAATCTGCCAAAAGGCATGTTGAAGGTGCAGAGCTTGCTGCTGGATTTGCCAAAATCCTTGGGATACGTCCAGTTTTGTGAAGTAGCGCGTGTGTGCCATTTCGCATGTGATATCTTCCCTTTTTTGGGATTGGGTAATGTTCTCACATAATGTTTCTGTTTGGATCCTTGGGGTTGATGCAGATTTGAAGGTCCCCTAAAGGCTTCTTGAATCACACCATTGAGCTGACCCAGTCAGTTGGTTCAGTGACCTTAGAGATGATGCTTTTCTTCTGTAGGCTTGTGAGTTCTGCTTTCAGTTGATCCCTGAGTGGAGCAGGGACTCTCCTTGATGGGTGGACACTGGTTTTGCGTCAGGCCGCAGTAGAATCTTGTACTCGTACGGAAGTGTGCCCATTCCGCTGAAGACATCTGGGTATTGGGTCAGTATGTTGTCGATGCTGGTCTGAAGATCCTAATGAGACGGCGTTTTGGTGTAGACCCTTTGGATGAGGTTCAGTTGCTTGCAGGCGTGCGCACCTAGCAGGGTCACCCTGTCTGGTTGGACAATCTCGAATCTCAGGCTTGTCCCTATGTGTCGGTTGGACGCTGTCAGATGGCATGACCCCAGTGCCGTGATTGCGTTGCCATTGTAATCCTGGAGTTTGCAAGCAGCTGGAAGGATTTTGGGAGCCTCCTTGATTTTCGTGAAGTCAAACTTCGGGATCAGGTTGGCGGAGGCACCTGTGTCCAGTTTGAACTGGATGGGGCATCGGTTGACATCTATCACTGCATTCCATTCATCCTCGGAATCAACGGTAAGGATTGATTGGACTTGCAAGGTGGCTGGTGTGACGGTTTTGCACTTTGTGATGATAAATACTTGGAATGTTTTATCCAGATAGTCATTGTCTGGATCTGTTGATCAGAGTCATGCGTTTGGTGTTGCACACTTCTGCTGCTGTTCTGTTTGAACTGTGGTCGCTGACTCCTGAATTGTGGTGTAGATTTGCACAGGGCTGCATAGTGGCTGAGTTTTCCACATTGGAGACATGGTTTGCCTTTTGCAGGGCACTTTTTTCTAAAGTGAGCGGTTCCACAGTTAAAATGAAATGAATTGAAAATCGCTTATTGTCACAAGTAGGCTTCAATGAAGTTACTGTGAAAAGCCCCTAGTCGCCACATTCCGGCACCGGTTCGGGGAGGCTGGTACAGGAATTGAACCGTGCTGCTGGCCTGCCTTGGTCTGCTTTCAAAGCCAGCGATTTAGCCCAGTGTGCTATACTAGCAGATGGTACACGTCATGACGCCGGTGACGATCCGTGCTTTGTCGCGCATGCGCAATGCGGTTTTAAGCCATTTGCGCATGCGCGGAGCGGTTCTCGGCCGATTCGTATTCCCGGTTGTATTGCACATGCGCCGGGCCCCAGGAGGCGCGCGCAAGATGGCTGCCATCGAAGATGTGGAGGCGCTGCACCCGGGAGATGGTTTGAGAGGTTTGTTTTTCACTCTCAGCGTTTCTGTATTGTTTCTGTATTCTGTATAACCACCCTATTAACCTGCCCTTGTGCCTTCAGGGATCTATGGACAAACACACCAAGGTCTCTTTGTTCCTCAGGACTTCCCAGTGTTGTGCCTTTCATTGAATATTTCCTTGTCAAATTGCTCCTTCCAAAGTGGATCACCTCACACTTTTCAGGGTCAAATTCCATCGGCCACTTATCCGCCCATTGACCATCGCGTCTGTATCTTCCTGTACCCCGGGACTCCCAGCCTCACTGTTCAGCACCCGGCCAATCTTTGTGCCATCCGCAAACTTACTGATCCCAGCCCCCCACATAGTCATCTAAGTCATCTGTATAAGTGACGAATAATAGGGGACCCAGCACAGTCCTTGTAATACGCTACTGGACACTGGCTTCCAGTCACTAAAGCAGCCGTCTGTCATCACTATCTGTCGCCTACAGTTCAGCCACCTTTGAATCCACCTTATTAAGTTACTCTGTGGCGCTGTGAGGCAGTAGTGCCAACCACTGTGCCAACGTGCTGCCCATGCCTGTAACTTGACAGGGATTGGGCGAGTGAAGCCTGAGGAATGTCTCGCATTCGGCAGGGATAGTGTTAGTGAATCCTGAGGAATGTCTCGATTTCGGCAGGGATAGTGTTAGTGAATCCTGAGGAATGTCTCGATTTCGGCAGGGGTAGTGTTAGTGAATCCTGAGGAATGTCTCGATTTCAGCAGGGATAGTGTTAGTGAATCCTGAGGAATGTCTCTCACTCGGCAGGGATAGTGTTAGTGAATCCTGAGGAATGTCTCGATTTTGGCAGGGATAGTGTTAGTGAATCCTGAGGAATGTCTCGATTTCGGCAGGGGTAGTGTTAGTGAATCCTGAGGAATGTCTCGATTTCAGCAGGGATAGTGTCAGTGAATCCTGATGTCTTTAATGATCTCAATATATTCTTGTATGTGGGCCAAGTGGGACCAAAACCTAACATTGAAATGAAATTTCAGATCGACAAATCTAAGCATTGAATACCTGCTGTGGTGAAGATGTATTTTGTAACAGTCATTGGTTGCTTTGTATTGAGCAAATTTAATTGCCTTTGGTCAATGTATCACTCGATGAAAGCAATAAGTGAACCCATGGTTATGCGTTTTGTTGTATTGCTCCCATGGTAGAAGCAGCAAGTTTATAAAATAAACTGTTGGAGTTAATTAACTGTGTAATGTATGTCGTTGCATGCAATGTAAAAAAATCTCATTGGTCCCAAGTGTGTCTTCTCTATTCCACATACTTTAAACTTATTTCCCTTTCATCCACCTACATGATGGTCATTGAATCTCTCATATGTTGTCTGCTTGAGTATATTTAGATGTTAATATGAACACTTCTCAGAGATTTTCCCAATATTATAATGATTTAAAGATTCATTAACAGAAGCAATCATGGAAAAATCTTCTTTGAAGCTGGTAGATTCCCAGTCATTTCTCTTTTTGCTCTGTAAATGGTCACTCTCTGTGAATCATACAACCTGCGCACTGCGGATCCCATTCAGTCCACTATGCATTGGAGGGGCTGCCTAGTGTGTCCCACTCCTTGGCAGACAGGCAGGACCTAGTCTCTGTGTCTGACAATGTTTTTAGCTCTCTTTCCAGAACAAAAAGTTTGTTCCCCAATTATTGGAGTCAGTGTCTTTGTTCCAGTGAAGTGAAAAGGAAAATTGGGAAACTTTCCATTTTTGATCACTCCCTGTGATCATTTACCCTAAAATGTACACTCATTTACCCTAAAATAATCTGGGGAATAGATATCAGGAGGTATTGCTGCTCATATTTATTAATTTGTCAGAAAACGTTGGAGTGCCAGAGAACTGCTGGATAGCAAATGTAACTCCGATAGGTAAGGGAGTGAGAAGGTGCAGAACATATCCAGCGAATTATAGAGAAATCAGGCTAATATAGACGTATAAATAATTAAATCCTTACTGAAGGAGATAATAGAAGAACATAGAATCTGCACAGTGCAGAAGGAGGCCATTTGGCCCATCAACTCTACACTGGCCCTTGGAAGGAAAACCCAACTTAAGCCACACCTTCACCCTATCGCCGTAACCTCACCTAGTGTTTCAGACACTATGGGGCAACTCTGCCTGGCCAATCCACCTAACCTGCACATCTTTGGATTCACAGCTAAAACATTGGAGAACAGCCAATCCGTGGTCCCAACGACTACTCTACAACTATTTAACACCAGGAGCAAGGTTAATGTTTAATGGCAAGCCATGCACCCTTCTTCCTGAGGAAATGCGGGACTGAGAACCACTGATTGACCGGAAGCTGACAGATCCATCGTATCAGCCCCACCAGCCTGGGAATAATGGCCACTGTGGGGATTACAGGTGGTAACAACATGTCGAGCAGTCCACGTTAATCTGGGCCAGGTGCCTCAGGGATGGGGGGGTTGAGTGATTTGGGGTTCCAGGTGTAAAAGGCCAGGGCGAGGGTTAGAGAGGTTATGCGGAGGAGGGCAGGGGAGTAAGCGGCAGGAAAGGAATCTGCTGGAGTTCACAAACCCCTACCCTCAGCCCCCTACTCTCAGCCCCCTACTCACAGCCCCCTACACTCACCCCACCTACCCTCAGCCCCCTTCCCTCAGCCCCCTACCCTCAGCCCCCTACACACACCCCACCTACCCTCAGCCCCCTACCCTCAGCCCCCTACACACACCCCACCTACCCTCAGCCCCCTACCCTCAGCCCCCTACACTCACCCCACCTACCCTCAGCCCCCTACCCTCACCCCATAACCTCACCCCCCCCAATCTCAGCCCCCTACCCTCAGCCCCACCTCCCTCAGCCCCCTACCCTCAGCCCCTACCCTCAGCCCCCTACCCTCAGCCCCCTACCCTCAGCCCACTACCCTCAGCCCCCTACCCTCAGCCCACTACCCTCAGCCCCCTACCCTCAGCCCCCTACCCTCAGCCCCCCCTACCCTCAGCCCCCTACCCTCAGCCCCCTACCCTCAGCCCCCTACCCTCAGCCCCCACCCTCAACCCACTACCCTCAGCCCCCTACCCTCAGCCCCCTACCCTCAGCCCCCTACCCTCAGCCCCTACCCTCAGCCCACTACCCTCAGCCCCCTACCCTCAGCCCCCTACCCTCAGCCCCCTACCCTCAGCCACACCTACCCTCAGCCCCCTACCCTCAGCCCCCTACCCTCACCCCCTACCCGCAGCCCCCTACCCTCAGCCACACCTACCCTCAGCCCCCTACCCTTACCCTCAGCCCCACCTACCCTCAGCCCCCTACCCTCAGCCCCTACCCTCAGCCCCCTACCCTCAGCCCCCTTCCCTCAGCCCCCTACCCTCAGCCACACCTACTCTCAGCCCCTACCCTCAGCCCTTACCCTCAGCCCTACCTACCCTCAGCCCCCTACCCTCAGCCCCTACCCTCAGCCACACCTACCCTCAGCCCCCTACCCTCAGCCCCCTAGCCTCAGCCCCCTACCCTCAGCCACACCTACCCTCACCCCCTACCCTCAGCCCCCTACCCTCAGCCCCCTACCCGCAGCCCCCTACCCTCAGCCACACCAACCCTCAGCCCCTACCCTCAGCCCCTACCCTCAGCCACACCTATCCTCACCCCCTACCCTCAGCCCCCTACCCTCAGCCACACCTACCCTCAGCCCCTACCCTCAGCCCCTACCCTCAGCCCCACCTACCCTCACCCCCTACCCTCAGCCCCTACCCCCAGCCACACCTACCCTCAGCCCCCTACACTCACCCCACTACCGTCAGCCCCCTACCCTCACCCCATACCCTCACCCCCCACCCTCAACCCACTACCCTCAGCCCCCTACCCTCAGCCCCCTACCCTCAGCCCCCTACCCTCAACCCACTACCCTCAGCCCCCTACCCTCAGCCCCTACCCTCAGCCCCCTACCCTCAGCCCCCTACCCTAAGCCACACCTACCCTCAGCCCCCTACCCTCAGCCCCACCTACCCTCAGCCCCACCTACCCTCAGCCCCACCTACCCTCAGCCACCTACCCTCACCCCCACCCTCAGCCCCTACCCTCAACCCACTACCCTCACCCCACTACCGTCAGCCCCCTACCCTCACCCCCCACCCTCAGCCCCCTACCCTCAGCCCCACCTACCCTCAGCCCCACCTACCCTCAGCCCCACCTACCCTCAGCCACCTACCCTCACCCCCACCCTCAGCCCCCTACCCTCAGCCCACTACCCTCACCCCTATCATCACCCCCTACCCTCAGCCCCTACCCTCAGCCCATAACCTCACCCCCCCAATCTCAGCCCCCTACCCTCAGCCCCACCTACCCTCAGCCCCCTACCCTCAGCCCCCTACCCTCAGCCCCCTACCCTCAGCCCCCTACCCTCAGCCCACTACCCTCAGCCCCCCACCCTCAACCCACTACCCTCAGCCCCCTACCCTCAGCCCCCTACCCTCAGCCCCCTACCCTCAGCCCCCTACCCTCAGCCCATTACCCTCAGCCCCCTACCCTCAGCCCACTACCCTCAGCCCCCTACCCTCAGCCCCCTACCCTCAGCCCCACCTACCCTCAGCCCCTACCCTCAGCCCCCTACCCTCAGCCCCCTACCCTCAGCCCCCTACCCTCAGCCCCCCACCCTCAACCCACTACCCTCAGCCCCCTACCCTCAGCCCCCTACCCTCAGCCCCCTACCCTCAGCCCCCTACCCTCAGCCCACTACCCTCAGCCCCCTACCCTCAGCCCCCTACCCTCAGCCCCCTACCCTCAGCCACACCTACCCTCAGCCCCCTACCCTCAGCCCCCTACCCTCACCCCCCTACCCGCAGCCCCCTACCCTCAGCCACACCTACCCTCAGCCCCCTACCCTCCGCCCTTACCCTCAGCCCCACCTACCCTCAGCCCCCTACCCTCAGCCCCTACCCTCAGCCCCCTACCCTCAGCCCCCTTCCCTCAGCCCCCTACCCTCAGCCACACCTACCCTCAGCCCCTACCCTCAGCCCTTACCCTCAGCCCCACCTACCCTCAGCCCCTACCCTCAGCCCCTACCCTCAGCCACACCTACCCTCAGCCCCCTACCCTCAGCCCCCTACCCTCAGCCCCTACCCCCAGCCACACCTACCCTCAGCCCCCTACACTCACCCCACTACCGTCAGCCCCCTACCCTCACCCCATACCCTCACCCCCCACCCTCAACCCACTACCCTCAGCCCCCTACCCTCAGCCCCCTACCCTCAGCCCCCTACCCTCAACCCACTACCCTCAGCCCCCTACCCTCAGCCCCCTACCCTCAGCCCCCTACCCTCAGCCCCCTACCCTAAGCCACATCTACCCTCAGCCCCCTACCCTCAGCCCCACCTACCCTCAGCCCCACCTACCCTCAGCCCCACCTACCCTCAGCCACCTACCCTCACACCCACCCTCAGCCCCCTACCCTCAACCAACTACCCTCACCCCACTACCGTCAGCCCCCTACCCTCACCCCCCACCCTCAGCCCCCTACCCTCAGCCCCACCTACCCTCAGCCACCTACCCTCACCCCCACCCTCAGCCCCCTACCCTCAGCCCACTACCCTCACCCCTATCATCACCCCCTACCCTCAGCCCCTACCCTCAGCCCATAACCTCACCCCCCCAATCTCAGCCCCCTACCCTCAGCCCCCCCTACCCTCAGCCCCCTACCCTCAGCCCCCTACCCTCAGCCCCCTACCCTCAGCCCACTACCCTTAGCCCCCCACCCTCAACCCACTACCCTCAGCCCCCTACCCTCAGCCCCCTACCCTCAGCCCCCTACCCTCAGCCCCCTACCCTCAGCCCACTACCCTCAGCCCCCTACCCTCAGCCCACTACCCTCAGCCCCCTACCCTCAGCCCCCTACCCTCAGCCCCACCTACCCTCAGCCCCCTACCCTCAGCCCCCTACCCTCAGCCCCCTACCCTCAGCCCCCTACCCTCAGCCCCCCACCCTCAACCCACTACCCTCAGCCCCCTACCCTCAGCCCCCTACCCTCAGCCCCCTACCCTCAGCCCCCTACCCTCAGCCCCCTACCCTCAGCCCCCTACCCTCAGCCCCCTACCCTCAGCCCCCTACCCTCAGCCACACCTACCCTCAGCCCCCTACCCTCAGCCCCCTACCCTCACCCCCCTACCCGCAGCCCCCTACCCTCAGCCACACCTACCCTCAGCCCCCTACCCTCAGCCCTTACCCTCAGCCCCACCTACCCTCAGCCCCCTACCCTCAGCCCCTACCCTCAGCCCCCTACCCTCAGCCCCCTTCCCTCAGCCCCCTACCCTCAGCCACACCTACCCTCAGCCCCTACCCTCAGCCCTTACCTTCAGCCCCACCTACCCTCAGCCCCCTACCCTCAGCCCCTACCCTCAGCCACACCTACCCTCAGCCCCCTACCCTCAGCCCCCTAGCCTCAGCCCCCTACCCTCAGCCACACCTACCCTCACCCCCTACCCTCAGCCCCCTACCCTCAGCCCCCTACCCGCAGCCCCCTACCCTCAGCCACACCTACCCTCAGCCCCTACCCTCAGCCCCTACCTCAGCCACACCTACCCTCACCCCCTACCCTCAGCCCCCTACCCTCAGCCACACCTACCCTCAGCCCCTACCCTCAGCCCCTACCCTCAGCCCCACCTACCCTCACCCCCTACCCTCAGCCCCTACCCTCAGCCACACCTACCCTCAGCCCCCTACACTCACCCCACTACCGTCAGCCCCCTACCCTCACCCCATACCCTCACCCCCCACCCTCAACCCACTACCCTCAGCCCCCTACCCTCAGCCCCCTACCCTCAGCCCCCTACCCTCAACCCACTACCCTCAGCCCCCTACCCTCAGCCCCCTACCCTCAGCCCCCTACCCTCAGCCCCCTACCCTAAGCCACACCTACCCTCAGCCCCCTACCCTCAGCCCTACCCTCAGCCCCACCTACCCTCACCCCACTACCGTCAGCCCCCTACCCTCACCCCCCACCCTCAGCCCCCTACCCTCAGCCCCACCTACCCTCAGCCCCACCTACCCTCAGCCCCACCTACCCTCAGCCCCCCACCCTCAGCCCCCTACCCTCAGCCCCACCTACCCTCAGCCACCTACCCTCACCCCCACCCTCAGCCCCCTACCATCAGCCCACTACCCTCACCCCTATCCTCACCCCCTACCCTCAGCCCCTACCCTCAGCCCCTACCCTCACCCCCTATCCTCACCCCATACCCTCAGCCCCCTACCCTCAGCCCCCTACCCTCAGCCCCACCTACCCTCACCCCCCACCCTCAGCCCCCTACCCTCAGCCCCCCTACCCTCAGCCCCCTACCCTCACCCCCACCCTCAGCCCCCTACCCTCAGCCCCCCTACCCTCAGCCCCCTACCCACACCCCCCACCCTCAGCCCCCTACCCTCAGCCCCCTACCCTCAGCCCCCCTACCCTCAGCCCCACCCTCAACCCTCTACCCTCAGCCCCCTACCCTCAGCCCCCTACCCTCAGCCCCCTACCCTCAGCCCCACCTACCCTCAGCCCCCTACCCTCAGACCCCTACCCTCAGCCCCCTACCCTCAGCCCCACCTACCCTCACCCCCCACCCTCAGCCCCCTACCCTCAGCCCCCTACCCTCAGCCCCCTACCCTCACCCCCCACCCTCAGCCCCCTACCCTCAGCCCCCTACCCTCAGCCCCCTACCCTCACCCCCCACCCTCAGCCCCCTACCCTCAGCCCCTACCCTCAGCCCCCTACCATCACCCCCACCCTCAGCCCCTACCCTCAGCCCCACCTACCCTCAGCCCCCTACCCTCAGCCCCACCTATCCTCAGCCCCCCTACCCTCAGCCCCACCTACCCTCAGCCCCCTACCCTCAGCCCCACCTATCCTCAGCCCCCTACCCTCAGCCCCACCTACCCTCAGCCCCCTACCCTCAGCCCCCTACCCTCAGCCCCACCTACCCTCAGCCCCCTACACTCAGCCCCACCTATCCTCAGCCCCCCACCCTCAGCCCCACCTATCCTCAGCCCCCCTACCCTCAGCCCCACCTATCCTCAGCCCCCCACCCTCAGCCCCCTACCCTCAGCCCCCTACCCTCAGCCCCCTACCCTAAGCCACACCTACCCTCAGCCCCCTACCCTCAGCCCTACCCTCAGCCCCACCTACCCTCACCCCACTACCGTCAGCCCCCTACCCTCACCCCCCACCCTCAGCCCCCTACCCTCAGCCCCACCTACCCTCAGCCCCACCTACCCTCAGCCCCACCTACCCTCAGCCCCCCACCCTCAGCCCCCTACCCTCAGCCCCACCTACCCTCAGCCACCTACCCTCACCCCCACCCTCAGCCCCCTACCATCAGCCCACTACCCTCACCCCTATCCTCACCCCCTACCCTCAGCCCCTACCCTCAGCCCCTACCCTCACCCCCTATCCTCACCCCATACCCTCAGACCCCTACCCTCAGCCCCCTACCCTCAGCCCCACCTACCCTCACCCCCCACCCTCAGCCCCCCTACCCTCAGCCCCCCTACCCTCAGCCCCCTACCCTCACCCCCACCCTCAGCCCCCTACCCTCAGCCCCCCTACCCTCAGCCCCCTACCCACACCCCCCACCCTCAGCCCCCTACCCTCAGCCCCCTACCCTCAGCCCCCCTACCCTCAGCCCCACCCTCAACCCTCTACCCTCAGCCCCCTACCCTCAGCCCCCTACCCTCAGCCCCCTACCCTCAGCCCCACCTACCCTCAGCCCCCTACCCTCAGCCCCCTACCCTCAGCCCCCTACCCTCAGCCCACCTACCCTCACCCCCCACCCTCAGCCCCCTACCCTCAGCCCCCTACCCTCAGCCCCCTACCCTCACCCCCCACCCTCAGCCCCCTACCCTCAGCCCCCTACCCTCAGCCCCCTACCCTCACCCCCCACCCTCAGCCCCCTACCCTCAGCCCCCTACCCTCAGCCCCCTACCATCACCCCCACCCTCAGCCCCTACCCTCAGCCCCACCTACCCTCAGCCCCCTACCCTCAGCCCCACCTATCCTCAGCCCCCCTACCCTCAGCCCCACCTACCCTCAGCCCCCTACCCTCAGCCCCACCTATCCTCAGCCCCCTACCCTCAGCCCCACCTACCCTCAGCCCCCTACCCTCAGCCCCCTACCCTCAGCCCCACCTATCCTCAGCCCCCCACCCTCAGCCCCACCTATCCTCAGCCCCTACCCTCAGCCCCACCTACCCTCAGCCCCCTACCCTCAGCCCCACCTATCCTCAGCCCCCCACCCTCAGCCCCACCTATCCTCAGCCCCCCTACCCTCAGCCCCCTACTCTCACCCCCTACCCTCAGGCCCCCTACCCTCAGCCCCCCTACCCTCAGCCCCCTACCCTCAGCCCCCTACCCTCAATCCCTCCACCCTCAGCCCCATCTGCCTTCGACCCACTGGCGAGGGCGAATGGGTGCATTATATCCAAACCAATGTTTCATGTCGAAGACTTTCCATCAGAGCTGGAAAGTGTTTGAGATGTAACTGGTTTTAAGTAAATTCAGAGGCTGCGGAAGCTGGGGCTGAGGGTGAGGGAGGAAAGTCGAAAGGGAGGTCCGTGACAGGAGAGATGAAATAACGAAGGGGAGAATAGTGGATTGCAAGTGTTAAAAAAGCATTTCCTGTGATCTGGAAAGAGATGAATCTCCTTTGAAAACATCACTTTCTGCTCAGACAAGTAAAATTATTGCTGTTGTCCTTGGATATGTTGTAAGTTGTGCATTTGGTAGAATTCTCTGCTCCGTGTGGCAATCTCACTAACAAACCGATCAATCTCAAACTGAGCTGAAGGATTTGAAGAGGTTGCAGAACCAAAGCTTTCTGCCTGGACGCTAAGGAAATGTTTTTGAAGCAGAGGCTACGGGTTTGATAATATTGGGTTCATGATGTGCCCAAGTCCACTGAAATAAAGTGGGCAAGACAACACTCAGTATTGTTGGAATAAAAGAGACAAGCTGTCAAAGGGGCAGCATGGTAGCATGGTGGTTAGCAAAAATGCTTCACAGCTCCAGGGTCCCAGGTTCGATTCCCGGCTGGGTCACTGTCTGTGTGGAGTCTGCACGTCCTCCCCGTGTCTGCGTGGGTTTCCTCCGGGTGCTCCGGTTTCCTCCCACAGTCCAAAGATGTGCGGGTTAGGTGGATTGGACGTGATAAATTGCCCTTTGTGTCCTAAAAGTTAAGGTGGGGGGGGGGGTTGTTGGGTTACGGGTATAGGGTGGCTACGTGGGTTTGAGTAGGGTGATCATTGCTCGGCACAACATCGAGGGCCGAAGGGCCTGTTCTGTGCTGTACTGTTCTATGTTCTATCTTGTACTGATCAGGACAGAATCACAAGAATACCAAACGCAAAAGGAAACAACAATTTATACCGTGTGGGAAGATGGTGCTAATTATAGTTTTATATGGGGATGAGAAAAATATATTATAATCTTTATTATTGTCACAAGTAGGCTTACATTAACACTGCAATGAAGTTACTGTGAAAATCCCCTAGTCTCCACACTCCAGCACCTGTTCGGGTACACAGAGGGAGAATTCAGAAAGTCCAATCCACCTAACAAGCACATCTTTGGACTGTGGGAGGAAACCACAGCACCCGGAGGAAACCCACGCACACACGGGGAGAACGTGCAGACTCCGCACAGACAGTGACCCAAGCCGGAATCAAACCTGTGGCCCTGGAGATGTGAAGCAACAGTGCTAACCACTGTGCTACCGTGTCGCCCTAATCTGTGATGAGCAGCAAACCACTCCTCCACATTTAATAAAGGACATCATGCTGCTCAAAGATAGGAGCCACCTTTCTATCTCGTTCACTTTCACAATTAGACATTAAACCACCATAAGACCACAAGACATCGGAGCAGAATTAGGCAACTCGGCCCAGTGAGTCTATCCACCATTCGATCATGGCTGATAAGCCAAAAGATGTTTAATCACCTCAGTCAGGTGGTCAAGGTGAGTGATTCCATTTCCACATCACAGCTCAGACCCATCAAAGCAGCCAGCTCCTATACTGCTGAATGTGCTGCAACCCCATCACTTACCCAGCAGCACTCTCTGACACTCAGAATCCATCCCAAACATCTTTATCAACAACTAACCCACAATTTAGAATCATGCCGGCCACATACTTCTACACAACTGTGTCAACCAACAGTGATGGCAGGCCTATCCTCCAATCACATCGAATACAGTCAATTACAGGGCAGCACGGTAGCATGGTGGTTAGCATAAATGCTTCACAGCTCCAGGGTCCCAGGTTCGATTCCCGGCTGGGTCACTGTCTGTGCGGAGTCTGCACGTCCTCCCCGTGTGTGCGTGGGTTTCCTCCGGGTGCTCCGGTTTCCTGCCACAGTCCAAAAATGTGCGGGTTAGGTGGATTGGCCGTGATAAATCTCCCCACACCCCATGACAACGTTCAAGTTTAGAAATCTATGTTTCCTTTTTTCAAAGAAAGAAGAACAAAGAACAAAAGAACAAAGAACAAAGAACAAAGGAAAGTACAGCACAGGAATAGGCCCTTCGGCCGTCCAAGACTGTGCCGACCATGCTGCCCGTCTAAACGAAAATCTTCTACACTTCCGGGCTCCGTATCCCTCTATTCCCATCCTGTTCATGTATTTGTCAAGATGCCCCTTAAATGTCACTATCGTTCCTGCTTCCACCACCTCCTCCGGCAGTGAGTTCCAGGCACCCACTACCCTCTGTGTAAAAAACTTGCCTCGTACATCTACTCTAAACCTTGCTCCCCGCACCTTAAACCTATGCCCCCTAGTAATTGACTCCTCTACCCTGGGGAAAAGCCTCTGACTATCCACTCTGTCTATGTCCTTCATAATTTAGTAGACCTCTATCAGGTCGCCCCTCACCTCCGTCGTTCCAGTGAGAATAAACCGAGTTTATTCAACAGCTCCTCATAGCTAATGCCCTCCATACCAGGCAACATCCTGGTAAATCTCTTCTGCACCCTCTCTAAAGTTCCACATCCTTCTGGTAGTGTGGCGACCAGAATTGAACACTATACTCCAAGTGTGGCCTAACTAAGGTTCTATACAGCTGCAACATGACTGCCAATTTTTATACTCAATGCCCCGGCCAATGAAGGCAAGCATGCCGTAAGCCTTCTTGACTACCTTCTCCACCTGTGCTGCCCCTTTCAGTGACCTGTGGACCTGTACACCTAGATCTCTCTGACTTTCAATACTCTTGAGGGTTCTACCATTCACTGTATATTCCCTGCCTGCATTAGACCTTCCAGAATGCATTACCTCACATTTTTCCAGATTAAACCCCATCTGCCATCTCTCCACCCTAGTCTCCAAACGATCTAAATCCTGCTGTATCCTCTGACGGTCCTCATCTCTATCCGCAATTCCACCAACCTTTGTGTCATTCGCAAACTTTCTAATCAGACCAGTTACATTTTCCTCCAAATCATTTATACCATATATACTCGCGTATCATGCGACTTTTGAAGACCTAAATTGTAACCTAAATTTGGGGGGGTCGCGAGATACAAAATTCGCGGGTGTTTTACTTGCTGTTTTTTCTGATGGGAAGATGTTCAGCCACTTGACGTTTCCATTCATAAAAACATGAATGGAAACGTCAAGTGCCTGAACATCTTCCCATCAGAATGCTGTGGTCAAAATCTGAAGAGTAGTATTCCTGATCATATGGGTAATTTATTCAATAGTTTATTCCGATACAGAATTCGTGGATGTTTTACTTGCCGTTTTTATGAATGGAAACGTCAAGTGGCAGAACGACGCTAGTAAAGCCAGCTGGAAAGCTGTTCGATTCGCGAACAGCTTTCACAACAGAATGCACTCTGCAGAATCCACAGACAATGATACCATTTGGAAGTTTTAGTTTGGGCATTAATTTCCAAAAAAGTGACTCGCATGATACATGAGATATAGCATAAAATCATGTTTTGGGGATGAAAATTTAGGGGTCGCATGATACGCGAGATCGCATGATACGCAAGTATATACGGTATATACTACGAACAACAAAGGTCCCAGCACTGATCCCTGTGGGACACCACTAGTCACAGCCCTCCAATTAGAAAAGCATCCTTCCATTGCTACTCTCTGCCTTCTATGACCGAGCCAGTTCTGTATCCACCTTGCCAGCCTGATCCCATGTGACTTCACCTTTTGTACCAGTCTGCCATGAGGGACCTTGTCAAAGGCCTTACTGAAGTCCATATAGACAACATCCACTGCCCTACCTGCATCAATCATCTTTGTGACCTCCTCGAAAAACTCCATCAAGTTAGTGAGAGACGACCCCCCCTTCACAAAACCATGCTGCCTCTCACTAATACGTCCATTTGCTTCCAAATGGCAGTAGATCCTGTCTCGAAGAATTCTCTCCAGTAATTTCCCTACCACTGACGTAAGGCTCACCGGCCTGTAGTTCCCTGGATTATCCTTGCTACCCTTCTTAAACAAAGGAACAACATTGGCTATTCTCCAGTCCTCCGGGACATCACCTGAAGACAGTGAGAATCCAAAGATTTCTGTCAAGGCCTCAGCAATTTCCTCTCTCGCCTCCTTCAGTATTCTGGGGTAGATCCCATCAGGCCCTGGGGACTTATCTACCTTAATATTTTTCAAGACGCCCAACACTTCGTCTTTTTGGATCTCAATGTGACCCAGGCTATCTACACCCCCTTCTCTAGACTCAACATCCACCAATTCCTTCTCTTTGGTGAATACTGATGCAAAGTATTTGTTTCGTACCTTGCCAATTTCCTCTGGCTCCACACATAGATTCCACCCCCTGTCCTTCAGTGGGCCAACCCTTTCCCTGGCTACCCTCTTGCTTTTTATGTACGTGTAAAAAGCCTATGGATTTTCCTTAACCCTATTTGCCAATGACTTTTCATGACCTCTTCCGGCCCTCCTGACTCCTTGCTTAAGTTCCTTCCTACTTTCCTTATATTCCACACAGGCTTCGTCTGTTCCCAGCCTTCTAGCCCTGACAAATGCCTCCTTTTTCGTTTTGACGAGGCCTACAATATCTCTCGTTATCCAAGGTTCTTGAAATTTGCCATATTTATCCTTCTTCCTCACAGGCACATGCCGGTCCTGAATTCCTTTCAACTGACATTTGAAAGCCTCCCACATGTCAGATGTTGATTTACCCTCAAACATCCTCCCCCAATCTAGGTTCTTCAGTTCCCGCCTAATATTGTTATAATTAGCCTTCCCCCAATTTAGTACATTCACCCAAGGACCACTCTTATCCTTTTCCGCCAGCACTTTAAAACTTACTGAATTGTGGTCACTGTTCCCGAAATTGTCCCCTACTGAAACTTCTACCACCTGGCCGGACTCATTCCCCAATACCAGACCCAGTACAGCCCCTTCCCGGGATGAGCGGTCTACATATTGTTTTAAGAAGCCCTCCTGGATGCTCCTTACAAACTCTGCCCCGTCTAAGCCCCTCGCACTAAGTGAGTCCCAGTCAATATTGGGGAAGTTGAAGTCTCCCATCACAACAACCCTGTTGTTTTTACTCGTTTACAAAATCTGTCTACCTATCTGCTCTTCTATCTCCCGCTGGCTGTAGGGAGGCCTGTAGTAAACCCCCAACATTGTGACAGTTCCCTTCTTATTCCTGATCTCTACCCATATAGCCTCGCTGCCCTCTGAGGTGTCCTCCCGCAGTACAGCTGTGATATTCTCCCTAACCAGTAGCGCAACTCCTCCACCCCTTTTACATCCCCCTCTATCCCGCCTGAAACATCTCAATCCTGGAACGTTTAGCTGCCAATCCTGTCCTTCCCTCAACCAGGTCTCTGTAATGGCAACAACTTCATAGTTCCAAGTACTAATCCAAGCTCTAAGTTCATCTGCCTTACCCATAATACTTCTTGCATTAAAACATATGCACTGCAGGCCACCAGACCCACTGTTTTCAGCAACATCTCCCTGTCTGCTCTTCCTCAGAGCCATACTGGCCCTATTACCTAGTTCTCCTTCAATGCTTTCATCTTCTGACCTATTGCTCCGGTACCCACCCCCCTGCCATACTAGTTTAAACCCTCCCGTGTGACACTAGCAAACCTCGCGGCCAGGATATTTATTCCTCTCCAGTTTAGATGCAACCCGTCCTTCTTATACAGGTCACACCTGCCCTGGAAGAGCTCCCAGTGGTCCAGATAATGGAAATCCTCCCTTCTACACCAGCTATTTAGCCACGTGTTTAGTTGCTCTATCTTCCTATTTCTAGCCTCACTGGCACGTGGCACAGGGAGTAATCCCAAGATTACAACCCCAGAGGTCCTGTCTTTTATCTTTCTGTCTAGATCCCTGAATGCCTGCTGCAGGACCTCATGCCCCTTCCTGCCTATGTCGTTAGTACCTATATGTACAACGACCTCTGCCTGTTTGCCCTCCCCCTTCAGGATGCCCGCTACCCATTCAGAGACATCCTGGACCCTGGCACCAAGGAGACAACATACCATCCTGGAGTCTCTTTCACGTCCACAGAAGTGCCTATCTGTGCCCCTGACTATAGAGTCCCTATGACTATTGCTCTTCTGCGCTTTGACTCTCCCTTCTGAACATCAGAGCCAGCCGTGGTGCCACTGCTCCGGCTGCTGCTGTTTTCCCTGATAGGCTATCCCCCCCCCCGACAGTATCCTAAGGGGTATACCTGTTCGAGAGGGGGACACCACAGGGGATTCCTGCACTGACTGCCTGCCCCTTCTGGTGGTCACCAGAACTCTGCCTGCACCTTGGGTGTGACCACATTTATATAGCTGCTATCTATGACGCTTTCCGCCACCT
This sequence comes from Scyliorhinus canicula, assembly GCF_902713615.1. Taxonomy (NCBI): domain Eukaryota; kingdom Metazoa; phylum Chordata; class Chondrichthyes; order Carcharhiniformes; family Scyliorhinidae; genus Scyliorhinus; species Scyliorhinus canicula. The sequence goes on from NC_052149.1 coordinate 243,073,321, forward strand.
GCGATGCTTCTAAGTGCATCCAACTGCTGCTCCAACCGAACCATGCGGTCTGTGAGGAGCTCCAGTTGGGGGCACTTTCTGCAGATGAAGCCATCCGGGACACTGGAAGCCTCCCGGACCTGCCACATCTCACAGTCAGAGCACTGCACCCCTCGGACTGACATTGCATCAATTAATTAGTAAATTAAATAAAAAAACATTTTTTTTTAAGTTATTGTTAACTATATGTTTCCGAGCACTAGATTTCTACTATAAATGTGAAAGCTAAATACAGTGCTCTCCGATCTCTGGCTTAGATACCCCTCTAAATTATAATTAAGTAATCAGTAATTATGTTTAATTAGTTTAACAATGCTTAATTTTTAAATTTAGTGTAGATTCCCAACCAGCCAATCAGGTCAAAGCTTTACTATCACTTCAATTCTCCCCCCCACACACAATTTGAAAAGGTAATATCACTTACCTTCCCAGCATCTCAGATGCTCTCTGGTTCTCTCCCTGCAGATTAAAAGTTACAGGCCAGAAGAAAGAGAGAGAACAAAACAGTCGGGAAAAAGCACCTTCTCTCACTCTGCACCGAATTACCTCACTGCACCAAATTACCAAGTTCCAACTTCCCACTCTGGATGTGTCTCACTCCGGCTGTGTCTCCTTCACTTGCGCAAAGCTTCTTGAATATATCCAGAGCTTTACCCTCCACAACCTCTGTGGGAAAGAATTCCACAGGTTATCACCCTCTGAGTGAAGAGGTTTCTCCTCATCTCTGTCCTAAATGACTTACCTCATATCCTGAGACTGTGACCCCTGGTTCTTGACACCCCCCCCCACCGCCAAGGGGTCGTGGATAGCACATTCAGTGAGTTGGTCACACCGCAGGTTAGGATTGCTGAGGGAGATAGCGAATGGGTGACCAAAAGGCAGAGAAAGAGCAGGAAGGCAGTGCAGGTGTCCCCTGTGGTCATCTCCCTCCAAAACAGGTATACCGTTTTGGATACTGTTGGGGGAGATGACTCACCAGGGGAAGGACGTAGTAGCCAGGCTCATGGCACCATGGCTGGCTCTGCTGCACAGAAGGGCAGGAAAAAGACTGGCAGGGCCATAGTCATAGGGGATTCAATAGTAAGGGGAGTAGATAAGTGTTTCTGTGGTCGGAAACGAGACTCCCGAATGGTATGATGCCTCCCGGGTGCACGGGTCAGGGATGTCTCAGATCGGCTGCAGGACATACTGAAGGGAGAGGGTGAACAGCCAGTTATCGTGGTGCATATAGGCACCAACGATATAGGTAAAAAATGGGATGAGGTCGTACAATCAGAATTTAGGGAGTTAGGAGATAAGTTTAAAAGTAGGACCTCACAGGTAGCAATCTCAGGATTGCTACCAGTGCCACGAAACAGTAGAAATTCAAGAATAGTCAGAATGAATATGTGGCTTGAGAGATGGTGCAGGAAGGAGGTGTTCATATTTTTGGGACACTGGAACCGGTTCTGGGGGCGGTGGGACCATTACAAATCAGATGGTCTACACCTGGGCAGGACAGGAATCAATATCCCAGGGGGTGCTTTTGCTAACACTGTTGGGGAGGTTTTAAACTAATGTGGCAGGGGAATGGGAATCGGATTAGGAAGTAAGAGGTCAGTAAAGAGGCCGCAACTAAAGTCAGTAAGGTACTAGATAATAAACTGATTGTGACTAAGGGGAAGAGTAGACAGGGAAGAGATGATGAGCACAAAGGGACAGGTGGTCTGGGGTGCATTTTTTTTAATGCGAGAAGTTAGCAGGTAAGGCAGATGAATTTAGGGCTTGGATGAGTACCTGGGACTATGATGTTATTGGTATTACTGAGACTTGGTTGAGGGAAGGATAAGATTGGCAACTAAATATCCCAGGGTATAGATGCTTCAGGAGGGATAGTGAGGGAAGTAAAAGGGGTGGAGGAGTTGCATTACTGGTCAGTGGTGATATCACAGCTGTGATTAAGGAGGGCACGATGGAGAATTCGAGCAGTGAGGCAATATGGGTAGAAATATACTAAGAAATAGGAAGGGAGCAGTAACATTGTTGGGACTTTACTACAGGCTTCGCCAAAGCGAGCGTGAAGTAGAGGTACAAATATGTAGACAGATTATAGAACAATGTAGGAGCAATAGGGTGATTGTGATGGGAGATTTTAACTTCCCCAACATTGAATGGGACTCATGTAGTGTTGGAGGCGTAGATGGAGCAGAGTTTGTAAGGAGCATCCATGAGAGTTTTTTAGAGCTGTATGTAAATAGTACAACTCGGGAAGGGGCCATACTGGACCTGGTATTGGGGAATGATCCCGGCCAGGTGGTTGAAGTTTCAGTCGGTGATTACTTTGGGAATAGCGATCACAATTCCGTAAATTTTAGAATACTCATGGACAAAGACGAGAGTGGTCCTAAAGGAAGAGTGCTAAATTGGGGAAAGGCCGAGTATAACAAAATTCGGCAGGAGCTAGGGAATGTGGATTGGGAGCAGCTGTTTAAGGGTAAATCCACATTTGAAATGTGGAAGTCTTTTAAGGAAAGGTTGATTAGAGTGCAGGACAGACATGTTCCTGTAAAAATGAGAGATAAAAATGGCAAGATTATGGAACCATGGATGATGGGTGAAATTGTGAGACTAGCTAAGATGCAAAAGGAAGCATATGTAAGATCGAGGCAACTCAAAACTGATGAAGCTTTGGAGGAATATCGGGAAAGTAGGACAAATCTCAAACGCACACTAAAGAGGGCTAAAAGGGGTCATGAAATATCTTTGGCTAACAGGGTTAAGGAAAATCCCAAAGCATTTTATTCGTTTGTAAGGAGCAAGAGGGTAACAAGAGAATGGATTGGCCCACTCAAAGACAAAAGAGGGAATTTATGCGTGGAGTCAGAAGAAATGGGTGAGATTCTTAATGAGTACTTTGCATCGGTATTCACCAAGGAGAGGGACAGGACGGGTGTTGAGGCTAGGGATGGATATTTAAATACTCTAGGGCAAGTCGGCATAAGGAAGGGGGAAGTTTTGGGTATTCTAAAAGACATTAAGGTGGACAAGTCCCCAGGTCCGGATGGGATCTATCCCAGGTTACTGAGGGAAGCGAGGGATGAAATATCTGGGGCCTTAACAGATATCTTTGCAGCATCCTTGAGAACGGGCGAGGTCCCGGAGGACTGGAGAATTGCTAATGTTGTCCCTTTGTTTAAGAAGGGCAGCAGGGATAATCCAGGGAATTTTAGACCTGTGAGCTTGATGTCAGTGGTCGGCAAACTGTTGGAGAAGATACTGAGAGATAGGATCTATTAAAATTTGGAAGAAAATAGACATATCAGTGATAGGCAGCATGGTTTTGTGCAGGGAAGGTCATGTCTTACAAACCTAATAGAATTCTTTGAGGAAGTGACAAAGTTAATTGATGAGGGAAGTGCTGTAGATGTCATATACATGGACTTCAGTAAGGCGTTTGATAAAGTTCTCCATTGCAGGTTGATGGAAAAAGTGAAGTTGCATGGGGTTCAGGGTGTACTAGCTAGATGGATAAAGAACTGGCTGGGCAACAGGAGACAGAGAGTAGTGGTGGAAGGGTGTGTCTCAAAATGGAGAAAGGTGACTAGTGGTGTTCCACAGGGATCCGTGCTCGGACCACTGTTGTTTGTGATATACATAAATGATCTGGACGAAGGTATAGGTGGTCGGATTAGCAAGTTTGCAGATGATACTAAGATTGGTGGAGTTGCAGATAGCGAGGGGGACTGTCAGAGAATACAGCAAAATATAGATAGATTGGAGAGTTGGGCAGAGAAATGGCAGATGGAGTTCAATCCAGGCAAATGCGAGGTGATGCATTTGGGAAGATCTAATTCAAGAGCGGACTATACGGTCAATGGAAGAGTCCTGGGGAAAATTGTTGTACATTGAGATCTGGGAGTTCAGGTCCATTGTACCCTGAAAGTGGCAACGCAGGTCGATAGAGTGGTCAAGAAGGCATACAGCATGCTTGCCTTCATCGGACGGAGTATTGAGTACAAGAGTCGGCAGGTCATGTTACAGTTGTATAGGACTTTGGTTAGGCCACATTTTGAATTCTGCATGCAGTTCTGGTCGCCACATTACCAGGAGGATGTCGATGCTTTGGAGAGGGTGCAGAGGAGGTTCACCAGGATGTTGCTTGGTATGGAGGGGGCTAGCTATGAAGAAAGGTTGAGTAGATTAGGATTGTTTTCGTTGGAAAGACGGAGGTTGAGGGGGGACCTGATTGAGGTCGACAAAATTATGAGAGGTATGGACAGGGTGGATAGCAATAAGCTTTTTCCAAGAGTGGGGGTGTCAATTACAAGGGGTCACGATTTCAAGGTGAGAGGGGAAACGTTTAAGGGAGATGTGCGTGGAAAGTTTTTTACGCAGAGGGTGGTGGGTGCCTGGAACGCTTTGCCAGCGGAGGTGGTAGAGGCGGGCATGATAGCATCATTAAAGATGCATCTGGACAGATATATAAATGGGTGGGGAACAGAGAGAAGTAGTTCCTTGGAAAATAGGTGACAGGTTTAGATCAAGGATCTGGATCGGCGCAGGCTGGGAGGGCCGAAGGGCCTGTTCCTGTGCTGTAATTTTCTTTGTTCTTTTCTTCCATGTGGGCATGGGAGCCGGGTCTTTTGTTAAAATGACAAGCAACAGGAAGGTCAGGGACCTGAATGCGAACAGACCGAAGATGCTCAGCAAAGCGATCACCCAGTCTGCTTTTGGTCTCTCCGACATAGAGGAGACCACATTGGGATCAGCGAATGCAATAGACCAGATTACAAGAGATGCCAGTGAATATTGCACAAAAGAATAAACTGAAGTGTTGTGCAAGGCAGGCAGGATGTTGAGAATTGTGTACATTGTCCTTTGGTCCCGCAGAACCAGCACAGTGATGCTGTGCTGCACAATCCACACCGTCTGAATACCTCACCACTCTGAGGAGAAGAACAGAACAAACATGAGCAGGAGGAGGCCATTCAGCCCTTCATAGAACATAGAGCATACAGTGCAGAAGGAGGCCATTTGGCCCATCGAGTCTGCACCGACCCACTTAAGCCCTCACTTCCACCCTATCCCCGTAATCCAATAACCCCTCCTAACCATTTTGGACACTAAAGGCAATTTAGCATGGCCAATCCACCTAACCTGCACATCTTTGGACTGTGGGAGGAAACCGGAGCACCCAGAGGAAACCCACAGAGACACGGGGAGAACGTGCAGACTCCACACAGACAGTGACCCAGCGGGGAATCGAACCTGGGACCCTGGTGCTGTGAAGCCACAGTGCTAACCACTGTGCTACCGTGCTGCCCGTCATGCCAGCTCCACTATTCAACATGATTATGATGAATTGTGTACCTCAACCCTGCCTGATCCCCACATTCCTTAATTCCCAGTGTCCAAAAATCTACTGATCTCAGTATTGAATATATTCAATGCCAGAGCATCCTTGGTCGGTGACGCTGCTTTGGTGAGCACCATCCAAGGTCACCATGTAACTGTTTGGCTGTGGAGTGTGGCTGTGCACCACAGCCAACCTATCGTATACCATCTCCAACCCATCGTGTACGATCACCAACCTATCGTGTACCACTACCGAATTCTCCGCACCTTTGGGGGCTAGGCTGCCGCTGACGTCACCACCGGCGCATGTGCGGTAGGGGGTTCTCTTCCGCCTCCACCATGATGGAGGCCATGGCGGCGGCGGCGGAAGAAAAAGAGTGCCCCCAGGGCATTGGCCCGCCCGCCGATCGGTGGGCCCCGATCGCGGGCCTGGCCACCGTGGGGGCACCCCCCGGGGTCCGATTGCCCCGTGCCCCCCCAGGACCACGGGGGCCTGCTCGCGCCGCCACCAGAGGTGGTTGAAACCATGGCGGCAGGATTGGCCTTGCAGCGGCGGGACTTCGGCCCATCGCAGGCTGGAGAATCGCCGCGGGGGGGCTCGGCGATCGGCGCGGAGGGCACGCCAATCGGCGGGGCGTGATTCCCGCCCCCGCCAATTCCCGAGTGGCGGAGAATTCCGGCCACGGCGGGGGCGGGATTTTCGCCGGTCCCGGGCGATTCTCCGACACTGCGGGGGGTCAGAGAATTTTGCTCCTGGTTTAAACACCTGCAAGAGAGAGACACCCACAGTTATCTGTGACCCCCAAAACCAATCGCCAACCTATCGTGGTCACATGTAATAATAATAATAATAATAATTGCTTATTGTCACAAGTAGGCTTCACTGAAGTTACTATGAAAAGCCCCTAGTCGCCACATTCCGGCGCCTGTTCGAGGAGGCTGGTATGGGAATTGAACCCGCTCTGCTGGCATTGTTCTGCATTACAAGACAGCTATTTAGCCCACTGTGCTAAACCAGCCCATGTGTTCTGGATCCTGACAGTTTGACCAGGTGTTAGCGGGCCAGGCCCTGAGATTATTGGCATCTCTCCTTGTCAATCGGATTTCCATGAGGGCGGCGCTCACATTGGTTTCGATGTTGAGCTGTACGAGAACCTTGGCAATAGAATCTGTGGTCCTGATGTAGCTGGAGAACGGTTGCTGTACTGACGATCACAGACCCTGTGGTAGATGTTTCTCAGTCTGAGGAATGCAGCATAGTAACCGGTATGTTCTTCTCTAGAAGGTGCTGGGCTAAGCAAACTGCTCAGTCCGCCCGGCCATTGGACTTTGGATGTTGGGGGTCACACGTGATATGCTCAAGTCCCATGTGTGTTTAAAGTTTCTGAACTCAGTGGAGATGAATTGGAGAGAATTGTCTGTCAGAGTGTCTGAGGGATTCTGTTTGTGCTGAATTGTCTCTTTACCGTGATGATGACTGTGTTACTCATCTTGTTGGCAGGTCGTCGAGTTCAAACCACCCAGAATACAAATCGACTAAATTCCATTTGAAGTGTTTGACTTTGGGAGATCTGGGACCTCATGTAAATGCAATAGTTCAGGGCTGCATGGTGGCACAGTGGTTAGCACTAGGATTATGGCACTCAAGACCCGACTTCCCGGCCCCGGGTCACTGTCCGTGTGGAGTTTGCCCATTCTCCCCGTGTCTGCGTGGGTTTCACCCCCACAACCCAAAGATGTGCAGGCTGGCTGGATTGGCCAAGCTAAATTTCCCCTTCATTGTAAAAATCATAATTGGGGCTCCAAAGTTTAAAAAAATGTAAATGCAACAGCTGTTTTGTTTGAGTTGGCTGGAGTGCATTGCATGGTGCACATCTGGGAACTTCCCTCTCCATGTAGGCAGGCATGGAGGGCCAGTAGAGTGATTCCTCGCCCCCATATCTGGTTGCTTCCAACCCAGGGTGCCCATAGTGACGTTATTGTGTGCAGTACCTCTGGAGAGGGGTAGGGGTAACGGATCTCTGGCCATGGGGTATCATTCCGTCCTGCTAGCTGATCTCTGATGGCCAAGAATGTGCGATACTTGTGGAGAGTTCCTTTGATGATTCAAGCCTCATGATGATGTTGTGCAATTGTCTACATGTGATGTCTGCCTATAAAGACATCTTTGAGATCCTGAATTCTATGAGAGGACAACACCTCCATTGTCTTGATGTCTTTGTCTTCCTCACGATCTGCCTGGTCTGTGGTGGGTAAGAAAGCCCTGGAGAGAGCAGCAGCCAAGTACAGCTGTGTACTACCCCTGTAGACGACACTGAGATTGCAACTTGTGATGCAGCCGTACAGGCGCAGTCTGGAGGTTTTTAGGATAGTTGTGAGTGGCTGATGATCAGTTTCAATAGTGGCAGGATGACCATATATGGAGTTATGGTTCTTGTGACAGGCGAAGGGAGCGAGGAATTCCTTTTTGATCTGTGCAATACAAAGCTCAGTGTCAGTGACGGCCATTGGTCTGTCATTCTGAATGTAGACAGAAGCTACCCTGTGTGCAATGGAGCGTGGCCACACCTTCTCTTTGAATGATTTGTCTGCTATAGGCCACGAGGTCCACCAGGGTGTTGGGGTCCGGTGCTAAATATGGGTCTAGTTGCTGCAGCATTTGCCTGGGCAATACATCACACTATCAATCAGTGTCAACCTTTACCTTCAGTTTCCTTTAGATGAAGGTCTGAAACATTGCAGACCTGTGATCCCCTGAAGAAATAGAGGTTGGCGGATTTTGAAGATGAATTTACAGTAGCTTTACTGCTTACATTACCCGGTATCTCTGACTTCACTCTTGACGAGGTGCAGTGAAATCCCTCCATCAAAAACCTGCCTTGTTTGGTCAAGTTTATCGATAAAGGCCAACTCAAATTCTTTGACGTTTAAGATTTAAGTGCAGGTTACCTCTCTTGATTTTGATTATTTGAAAATGGGCAGGAAAGACCTGTTGCATGTTAATGCCTTCTCAATAAAATGTTCCCGAAGGTCGATTGGACTTATATGTCCTGTTCAGACACAGGCCATGTTTATCAATAGAAAATTAAAAAGCCACCTGACCTCTCAACTCCACTTTATTTCAAAAGCAGAACATTCCGTGTCCATTTTGTTTCAAGCTAAAATGTTCATTTCAAATAAATTATATGACTGTGTGAGCATGTCGTTAGATAGAAAAATCTTCTTTATTTTTATAGCAATTCACATTTCCCTGCCATCAGCCATGAGTTTATCACTGATCTAACCTATCGATATCCCCCTCCAGTCTCTTCACGTCTATTCACTGCTTACTATCCTACCCAACGTTATATTGTCAGCAAACCTGCCCCATGGGAGCAGTGTAAAACAAAATTCACCAATTAGTCATCCAAAACTGACGCTATCTGCATGCAGTAAATGTTATTAATCTGTCACAAGTTTTACAAGTCATTCTTTCGCAGATTAGTCTTTCATCAAAAGGAACGGAAGACGTCCTCCCCCAAAGGTAAATATCTATCAGGTTAAATTCAACAATCCAATTTAATTCAGTAATTTTTAATTAAATTAATTGACAGTAATCCAGGAACAAAATGACAGCACAAGGATGGATTTACACAGAATTTTAACTGCCTTGAGAATAATAAAATGCTTACACTAACAGAGTCCTTTACTGTATTTCTATCTGATCTTTGAAGATCACAGGATTGGTGTGATTCAGCCCGTGGAACGTTGCATCACCATAGTGATGTGAAAACAAATTCTTAAAACAAGAGGATTGCAGAATAGGAAATTTTAAAAAATGGCAATTATATTTTTCCATGCAAGGTTTGGCTACCTCTGCTCGATATAGTGAAATAAATATTATTTTAAAATCACCTTTTCTCAACTCTGCATGTCCCATTGCAATTCACAGCCAATTAAATAGTTATAAAGTGTACTCACTGTTGTAACATAGAGAATTGCAGCCATTATTTTTCACATATTAATATGCTAATTACAACAAGATAAATGATTAACCAGTCTGATTTACTGAGGTTTTGGTTGGGAGATACATTGTGGACTGCTTCATTCCTGTTTTGAAAAGCAAATTGATCGCTTTCAGCTGAGAGACAGGAGCACGCAGCTTCTCAATTTCACATTGCATCCGCAAGCCAGGACCTTGGACAGTTCAGTGCATCCTCACTGCTTTGTTGAACTTGATGATCAGCCACGATCATAATGAATGGTGGAGCAGGCTCGAAGGGCTGAATGGCCTCCTCCTGCTTCTATTTTTTATGTTTCTATGAAGTGTCAGCTTGGATAGTGTGAACAAAGAACAAAGAAAAGTACAGCACAGGAACAGGCCCTTCGGCCCTCCAAGTCCGTGCCGACCATGCTGCCCGTCTAAACTAAAATCTTCTGCACTTCCTGGGTCCGTATCCCTCTATTCCCATCCTATTCATGTATTTGTCAAGATGCCCCTTAAACATCACTATCGTCCCTGCTTCCACCACCTCCTCCGGCAGCGGGTTCCAGGCACCCACTACCCTCTGTGTAAGAAACTTGCCTCGGACATCTCCTCTAAACCTTGCCCCTCGCACCTTAAACCTATGCCCCTTAGTAATTGACCCCTCTCCCCTGGGAAAAAGTCCCTGACTATCCACCCTGTCTATGCCCCTCATAATTTAGTAGATGCCTATCGGGTTGCCCATCAACCTTCTTCGTTCCAGTGAGAACAAGCCGAGTTTATTCAACCTCTCCTCATAGCTAATGCCCTCCATACCAGGCAACATCCTGGTAAATCTCTTCTGCACCCTCTCTGACGCCTCCACATGTTTCTGGTAGTGTGGCGACCAGAATTGAACACTATACTCCAAGTGTGGCCTAATTAAGGTTCTATACAGCCGCAACATGACTTGCCAATTTTTATGCTCAATGCCCCGGCCAATGAAGGCAAGCATGTTGCCTGCCTTCTTGACTACCTGTTCGAGAGGGGGACAACCACAGGGGATTCCTGCACTGACTGCCTTCCCCTTCTGGTGGTCACCCATTTCTCTGCCTGCACCTTGGGTGTGACCACATTTATATAGCTGCTATCTATGATGCTTTCCACCACCTGCATGCTCCTAAGTGCATCCAACTGCTGCTCCAACCGAACCATGCGGTCTGTGAGGAGCTCCAGTTGGGGGCACTTTCTGCAGATGAAGCCATCCGGGACACTGGAAGCCTCCCGGACCTGCCACATCTCACAGTCAGAACACTGCACCCTGATAATTGACATTGCGTCAATTAATTAGTAAATTAAATTTCAAAAATGTTCCAAAAAAGTTACTGCTAATTATATGTATCGAATCACTAGATTTCTATTATAAATGTAAAAGCTAAATACCGTACTCTTCGATCTCTGGCTTAGATACCCCTCTAAATTATGATTAAGTAATTAATTAATTATGTTTATTTAGTTTAACAATGTTTAATTTTTAATTTTTAAATTTAGTGCAGATTCCCTATCCACCAATCAGGTCACAGCTTTCCTGTGATGTCACTTTTCAGTCCTCCCCCCCCCACCCCCCAGTCGGATCACTCAGAATAGCAGAATATCTATCACTTACCTGTTCCCAAGCTGCTCCCCGGCTCTCTCCCTCGCTCCCGAAAATGAAAGCCGCTGGAACCTGGGGTAAGATTTTATATCACCTACCTTCCCAGGGTGCTCCCTGGTTTTCTCCCTGCTTCCCAGAATGCACTCTGGATCTCTCCCTGCTGATTACTAGTTACAAAGCCAAACGAAGGAAACAGAACAAAAAGGGAAACAGCGCCTCCTCCCACTCCACACCGAATTACCACACTTCCCAAATTACCAAGTTCCATTTCCCACTCTGGCTGTGTCTCACTCAGGCTGTGTCTCCTTCACCTGTGCAAAGCTAGATACTGGGCTCAGCTGTACTCTCGATGCTGGGCTCAGTGTTCACTCACACATTTCTGGCATTGTTTCAACTTGGTGTTCAACAAAACTTGTCAACAAAACTCTGGACTGACCAGCAAACTAGAGACACAAGTCCACTGTGGCCAATTTATTCAATACTTTTGCATTATCATGATTTACCTTCTCATTGGGTGAAAAGATTCATTTCCCCAGGAATGGGTTTGGCCTGACTAAAAACATTGTTGAAATCATTCACACAGAAATAATGTGATTAAAACAGCACAACAAAGAATGCTAATGTCTAAAATTCATACCAGCGTAGCTTTTTGCCAGCATTATTTATTAAACACTTGAGCAAATCAATGCCTTTACTGTTTAATAACAAAAATGTAACATGATCAAACAAGCATTGCATCTCTTGTACTTGTGTCTATTTTAGCTGTTGACTAATTTCATTTAGTTGAAGAATAATGGGTATTGTGATGAATGTGGCAATTTCAGATAGATAGTATTATATCGCTGCAGTCAGGGTTAAACGCCTGGGTTAATGTGACTGCTGCAGTAGTGTTTTTAAAAATAGAGGCAGGATTCTCCACCGGCCGATGGCAGAATCAGGAAACGTGATTGGGTGGAGAATTGGTTCTGACGCCGAAATCGTGGCCGGCGTGGGTTTCACACCAAATCGCTATTCTCCACCTCAACAGCAACGTCAATGCATTCCGGAACGCACGTACAGTAAACACCGTTTGTTTATCATTAGCGGGCCTGACCCGGTATTCTCCGGGGACTCCACGATGCTCCGCCTCCACCGGGGCCAATTCCTGATGGCGCGATTCACTTGTGCTTTTAAAACTCATGAAAGCGGCTTGGTGGCTGCTGAGGGAGAGAGAGGGGGGCACGGAGAAGTGTCCAACATCGCCATCGTTTACTGACAGTTGTTGTGCCACTGGCCCGGGGCTTCTGCCAGGGCCGGGGGGAATAGCGGGAGGTGGGCATGCAGTGTGGGATTGGGGTGGATGGGCATGGAACATCATTGCCACAGCCGGCAAGGCAGCCATGCAGCTGCATATGCGCTGATTGCCCCCACTATGAACATAGGGCCATGGATTGTATGGGTCTGCCCCCCAAGGCCACCTCCCGGGGTGCCCTCTGGCCCCAGCCAACCCATTAGCTGGTTGGACGTGCTCCAGCACAACCAGTGCCATCTTGTTGGCTGGGATAGTGTGTGTGTGGGGAGTGTGTGTGGGGAGTGTGTTGGCTGGGATGAGTGTTTGTGGGAAGGGGAGTTGGCTGGGATGAGTGTGTGTTGGGAGGGGAGTTGGCTGGGATGAGTGTGTGTGGGGAGTGTGTTGGCTGGGATGAGTTTGTGAGGGGAGTGTGTTGGCTGGGATGAGTGTGTGTGGGGAGGGGTGTTGGCTGGGATGAGTGTGTGTGGGGAGGGGAGTTGGCTGGGATGAGTGTGTGTGGGGAGTGTGTTGGCTGGGATGAGTGCGTGTGGGGAGGGGAGTTGGCTGGGATGAGTGTGTGTGGGGGGGAGTTGGCTGGGATGAGTGTGTGTGGGGAGGGGAGTTGGCTGGGATGAGTGTGTGTGGGGAGGGGAGTTGGCTGGGATGAGTGTGTGTGGGGAGGGGAGTTGGCTGGGATGAGTGTGTGTGGGAAGGGGAGTTGGCTGGGATGAGTGTGTGTGGGGAGGGGAGTTGGCTGGGATGAGTGCGTGTGGGGAGGGGAGTTGGCTGGGATGAGTGTGTGTGGGGAGTGGAGTTGGCTGGGATGAGTGTGTGTGGGGAGGGGAGTTGGCTGGGATGAGTGTGTGTGGGGAGTGGAGTTGGCTGGGATGAGTGTGTGTGGGGAGGGGAGTTGGCTGGGATGAGTGTGTGTGGGGAGGGGAGTTGGCTGGGATGAGTGTGTGTGGGGAGGGGAGTTGGCTGGGATGAGTGTGTGGGGAGGGGAGTTGGCTGGGATGAGTGTTTGGGGAGGGGAGTTGGCTGGGATGAGTGTGTGTGGGGAGGGGAGTTGGCTGGGATGAGTGTGTGGGGAGGGGAGTTGGCTGGGATGAGTGTGTTTGGGGAGCGGAGTTGGCTGGGATGAGTGTGTGTGGGGAGGGTAGTTGGCTGGGATGAGTGTGTGGGGGGAGTGTGTGGGGAGGGGTGTTGGCTGGGGTGAGTGTGTGTGGGGAGGGGAGTTGGCTGGGATGAGTGTGTGGGGAGGGGAGTTGGCTGGGATGAGTGTGTGGGGAGGGGAGTTGGCTGGGATGAGTGTGTGGGGAGGGGAGTTGGCTGGGATGAGTGTGTGTGGAGAGGGGAGTTGGCTGGGATGAGTGTGTGTGGGGAGTGTGTTGGCTGGGATGAGAGTGTGTGGGGGGTGTGTGTTTGGGGGTGTGTGTGAGGGGGGTGTGTGAGGGGTGTGTGTGGGGAGTGTAATGTGTGTGTGCGGCTGCAGCTTGTCAGCCTCCGATCGCCAATCACGGACCTGGCGAATCCGGCACCGTTTCCCATTGGAATCGATTGTGTTCCAAGTGTTGCCAGTGCTGCCCCTCCCCAGTCACTGAATCAGCCCGGGTGCGGCGTCAGGTTTGCTTTTGTGGAGGTCCATGGATCCTGCACCGGCGGCAAGACAGCCTCAGAAATGGGGAATCCCACCCCCCTGATTGAAAGGTAGCCAGGCTCTGGGGAAGCCAGAGGTGCAAGTGAAGCATCATTTTGTTTTTATTGGTTCTTTGGGATGTGGGTGTCGCTGGGCCAGCATTTGTTGCCCATCCCTAATTGCCCTTGAACCGTGTGGCTGGACCATTTCACTGGGGGGCAGTTAAGAGTCAACTGCATCGCTGTGTTGGTTTGGAGTCACATGTAGGCCAGACCAGGCAAAGACGGAAGATTTCCTTCTCTAAAGAATATTTGTGAACCAGATGGGTTTTATTACAATCGGCAAAGGTTTCATGGTCGTAATTAGACCTTTATTCCAGATTTTTATTGAATTCAAATTTTACCATCTGCAGTGGCAGGATTTGAACCCAGGGCCCCAGAGCAGTACCCTGGGTCTCTGGATTCCTAGTCCAGTGGCAATACCACCACAGCACCGCCTCCCCATAAAAGCTTGGGTGAAGGAATTTTTGCTTGGATGAAGAGGATTCCCTGTGGAGTATTTAATTACAGACGTGGAATACACAGAAAATAGGAGCAGGAGGAGGCCATTCGGCCCTTCGAGCCTGCTGCGTCATTCATTCTGATCATGGCTGATCATCAAGTTCAATACCCTGATCCCGCCTTCCTCCCATATCCCCTGGTCCCTTTAGCCCCAAGAGCTGTATCTAATTTCTTCTTGAAATTACACGTTTTGGCCTCAACTACTTTCTGTGGGAGTGAATTCCACAGATTCCCCGCTCTCTGGGTGAAGACATTTCTCCTCACTTCAGTCTAAAAGGTTGACCCCTTATCTTCAAAATATGACCCCTAGTTCTGGACTCCCCCACCATCGGGAACATTCTTTCTGAACCTACCCTGTCTAATCCTGACGGAATTTTAGAATTATGAGATCCCCTCTCACTCTTCTAAACTCCAATGGATATAATCCTAACTAACTTAGTCTCTCCTCATATGACAGTCCCGCCATCCGAGGAATCAGCCTGGTAAACCTTCGCTGCCCTCCCTCCAAAGCAAGAACATCCTTCCTCAGGTAAGGGCACCAAAACTGCTCACAATACTCCAGGTGTGACATCACCAATGCCCAAGACAATTGCAGCCAAACATCCCAATTCCTATATTCAAATCCTCTCGCTATGAAGGCCAACATACCATTTCCCTTCTTTACTGCCTGCTGCACCTGCGTGCTTACTTTCAGCAACTGATTCATGGGGACACCAAGGTCTCGCTGAGTATCGAACCTGGGACCCTGACGTTATGAAGCAGCAGTGCTAACCACTGTGCCTCCAAGCCAAGTTTGCACAAAGTCCTAGGGCTCCCTGGAGATGGACTGCCAAGCTTTATCTCTCAATATCGTCGGTGGTTGCCACGTCTGGGAAAAGTGTCTGCTCAGCTTTCCAATGATGTGGAGATGCCGGCGTTGGACTGGGGTGAGCACAGTAAGACGTCTGACAACACCAGGTTAAAGTCCAACAGGTTTGTTTCAAACACGAGCTTTCGGACGAAAGCTGTTGGACTTTAACCTGGTGCTGTAAGACAGCTTTCCAATGACTGTGTTACTTCTCAGATTGACACAAACCTGGGTAAGAGTCAATTAGAACCTAGTTCTGTTTTCCATTCCATTCGAATATGTCTGCTACCCTGAGCAACCATGGGAAGCTTGGACCCTGAGGGAGGTGCAGTGGTTCTTTAGTTCGATGTGGCTTCAGCGTGTAGCATTTTGCACATCCCTCTCTATATCCGCATACTTGGGGGTCCAGAGCAAGGATCCGTTAGCCCCATACTTGTTGCTCTCAACCCTGGTGGCCTTGGTGGAGTTGCTGGGTGTAATACCTTTGCAGAGAGGTGAAGATGACAAATCGCTGGCTACACAGTATACGTCTGTCTTGTCTGGTTAACTCCTCTCTCACGGTGAAGAATGTGCAGAGATCGTGGGCAATCTCCATTAATGACTCAGGCAAGCCATTTATAATGACATCATGGAGAGAACCACCTGGAGGGCAGCTTTGAGTTTGTTACTTCCACAGGATGACAGAACTTGAATCATCAGGATTCAAGGGCGGGGGGCCCGGGGGGGTCACCTATACGACCCAGGGCACCAGGTTTAAAGCGGGCTGTCAGCGGCTTGCACAGCTGCATGGCTGCCTTACCAGCTGTATAATGGTGTTGTGTACCCGTCCACTCCGACCCCCACAGCCCACCTCCAGCCCCCCCCCCCCCCCCCACTACTCCCCCCAGCCAGCGGCATGACTGCCGGGGAAGTATTGTGGTGCTGGAGACTGTCCGTACGCCCTCTCTCTCTCAGCAGCCATCGCGCCAGGTTCATGAATTGTGAGAGTACGCATGGACCACGCCGTCAGGCAGTCAGCCCATCGGAGGCGGAGAATCGCGGGTGGGCCCACCAATGAGATGCGGCGTGCGTCACGTTGATGCTGGTTTCTTGGAGGCGGAGCTTCCCGAAGCAGCATCAAGACGGCGCTTTCCTGATTTCAGCATCGGAACCTATTCGCCGCCCAATCAAACGGCCCGATTTCGGCGTCGGCCAACGGAGAATCCTGCCCTATGGTATATCTCACTGCCCTATGGTATATCTCACTGGCGGAGAATCCTGCCCTATGGTATATCTCACTGGCCTATGGTATATCTCACTGGAGGAGAGTCCTGCCCTATGGTATATCTCACTGGCGTAGAATCCTGCCCTATGGTATATCTCACTGGCGGAGAATCCTGCCCTATGGTATATCTCACTGGCGGAGAATTCTGCCCTATGGTATATCTCACTGGCGGAGAATCCGGCCCTATGGTATATCTCACTGGCCTATGGTATATCTCACTGGCAGAGAATCCGGCCCAATGGTATATCGATAGTAAGGGGAATAGACAGGCGGTTCTGTGGACGCAATCGAGACTCCAGGATGGTATGTTGCCTCCCTGGTGCAAGGGTCAAGGATGTCTCGGAGCGGCTGCAGGACATTCTGGGGGGGAGGGTGAACAGCCAGCTGTCGTGGTGCACATAGGCACCAACGATATAGGTAAAAAACGGGATGAGGTCCTACAAGCGGAATTCAGGGAGTTAGGAGTTAAACTAAAAAGTAGGACCTCAAAGGTAGTAATCTCAGGATTGCTACCAGTGCCACGAACTAGTCAGAGTAGGAATGTCAGGATAGATAGGATGAATGCGTGGCTCGAGAGATGGTGCAAGAGGGAGGGATTCAAATTCCTGGGGCATTGGGACCGGTTCTGGGGGAGGTGGGACCAGTACAAACCGGACGGTCTGCACCTGGGCAGGACTGGAACCGATGTCCTGGGGGGGTGTTTTCTAGAGCTGTTGGGGAGGGTTTAAACTAATGTGGCAGGGGGATGGGAACCGATGCAGGAAGTTGGAAGGTAGTAAAACAGGGACAGAAGCAAAAGGAAGTAAAGGGAAAAGTGCAAGGCAGAGAAGACATAGTCAAAAATCTAAAAGGGCGACAGTACAAGGTACAGTGACTGAGGGGAGCTCAGTGAATAAGCCCAGTAATAACAAAAGGAATAAAACTGGAGATGTTAAGATTCAAAACAGAGGTAAAAAAACAACATAAGTGTACTTTACCTGAATGCCCGTAGTATTCGGAATAAAGTAAATGAGTTGATGGCACAAATCATCGTGAATGACTATGATTTAGTGGCCATTACTGAAACATGGTTAAAGGATGGTCACGACTGGGAGTTAAATATCCGAGGGTATCAAACTATTCGGACGGACAGAGTGGATGGTAAGGGAGGTGGTGTTGCTCTGATATTTAAGGATGACATCCGGGCAATAGTAAGGGATGACATCGGTGCTATGGAGGATAAGGTTGAGTCCATTTGGGTGGAAATCAGGAATAGTAAGGCGAAAAAGTCACTGATAGGAGTAGTCTATCGGCCACCAAATAGTAACGATATGGTGGGGCAGACAATAAACAAAGAAATAAATGATGCATGTAGAAATGGTACAGCAGTTATCATGGGGGATTTTAATCTACATGTCGATTGGTTTAACCAGGTCGGTCAAGGCAACCTTGAGGAGGAGTTTATAGAATGTATCCGCGATAGTTTCCTAGAACAGTATGTAATGGAACCTACGAGGGAACAAGCGGTCCTAGATCTTGTCCTGTGTAATGAGACAGGATTGATTCATGATCTCATAGTTAGGGATCCTCTCGGAAGGAGCGATCACAATATGGTGGAATTTAAAATACAGATGGGGGTGAGAAAGTAAAATCAAATACTAGTGTTTTGTGTTTAAACAAAGGAGATTACAAGGGGATGAGAGAAGAACTAGCAAAGGTAGACTGGGAGCTAAGACTTTATGGTGGAACAGTTGAGGAACAGTGGAGAACCTTCCAAGTGATTTTTCACAGTGCTCAGCAAAGGTTTATACCAACAAAAAGGAAGGACGGAAGAAAGAGGGAAAATCGACCGTGGATATCTAAGGAAATAAGGGAGAGTATCAAATTGAAGGAAAACGCATATAAAGTGGCAAAGATTGCTGGGAGATTAGAGGACTGGGAAATCTTTAGGGGAAACAGAAAGCTACTAAAAAAGCTATAAAGAAGAGTAAGATAGAGTATGAGAGTAAACTTGCTCAGAATATAAAAACAGACAGTAAAAGTTTCTACAAATATATAAGACAAAAAAGAGTGGCTAAGGTAAATATTGGTCCTTTAGAGGATGAGAAGGGAGTTTTAATAATGGAAAATGAGGAAATGGCTGAGGAACTGAACAGGTTTTTTGGGTCGGTCTTCACAGTGGAAGACACAAATAACATGCCAGCGACTTATAGAAATGAGGCTATGACAGGTGAGGACCTTGAGAGGATTGTTATCACTAAGGAGGGAGTGATGGGCAAGCTAATGGGGCTAAAGGTAGACAAGTCTCCTGGCCCTGATGGAATGCATCCCAGAGTGCTAAAAGAGATGGCTAAGGAAATTGCAGATGCACTAGTGATAATTTACCGAAATTCACTTGACTCTGGGGTGGTCCCGGTGGATTGGAAATTAGCAAACGTGACGCCACTGCTTAAAAAAGGAGGTAGGCAGAAAGCAGGAAATTATAGGCCAGTGAGCTTAACTTTGGTAGTAGGGAAGATGCTGGAATCTATCATCAAGGAGGAAATTGCGAGGCATCTGGATAGAAATTGTCCCATTGGGCAGACGCAGCATGGGTTCATAAAGGGCAGGTCATGCCTAACTAATTTAGTGGAATTTTTTGAGGACATTACCAGTGCAGTAGATAACGGGGAGCCGATGGATGTGGTATATCTGGATTTCCAGAAAGCCTTTGACCAGGTGCCACACAAAAGGTTGCTGCATAAGATAAAGATGCATGGCATTAAGGGTAAAGTAGTAGCATGGATAGAGGATTGGTTAATTAATAGAAAGCAAAGAGTTGGGATAAATGGGTGTTTCTCTGGTTGGCAATCAGTAGCTAGTGGTGTCCCTCAGGGATCCGTGTTGGGCCCACAATTGTTCACAATTTACATAGATGATTTGGAGTTGGGGACCAAGGGCAATGTGTCCAAGTTTGCAGATGACACTAAGATGAGTGGTAAAGCGAAAAGTGCAGAGGATACTGGAAGTCTGCAGAGGGATTTGGATAGGTTAAGTGAATGGGCAAGGGTCTGGCAGATGGAATACAATGTTGACGAATGTGAGGTTATCCATTTTGGTAGGAATAACAGCAAACGGGATTATTATTTAAACGATGAAATATTAAAGCATGCCGCTGTTCAGAGAGACTTGGGTGTGCTAGTGCATGAGTCACAGAAGGTTGGTTGACAAGTGCAACAGGTGGTTAAGAAGGCAAATGGAATTTTGTCCTTCATTGCTATAGGGATGGAGTTTAAGACTAGGGAGGTTATGTTGCAATTGTATAAGGTGTTAGTGCGGCCACACCTGGAGTATTGTGTTCAGTTTTGGTCTCCTTACTTGAGAATGGACGTACTGGCGCTGGAGGGTGTGCAGAGGAGATTCACGAGGTTAATCCCAGAGCTGAAGGGGTTGGATTATGAGGAGAGGTTGAGTAGACTGGGACTGTACTCGTTGGAATTTAGAAGGATGAGGGGGGATCTTATAGAAACATTTAAAATTATGAAGGGAATAGATAGGATAGATGTGGGAAAGTTGTTTCCACTGGTGGGTGAAAGCAGAACTAGGGGACATAGCCTCAAAATAAGGGGAAGTAGATTTAGGACTGAGTTTAGGAGGAACTTCTTCACCCAAAGGGTTGTGAATCTATGGAACTCCTTGCCCAGTGAAGCAGTTGAGGCTCCTTCATTACATGTTTTTAAGGTAAAGATAGATAGTTGTTTGAAGAATAAAGGGATTAAGGGTTATGGTGTTCGGGCCGGAAAGTGGAGCTGAGTCCACAAAAGATCAGCCATGATCTAATTGAATGGCGGAGCAGGCTCGAGGGGCCAGATGGCCTACTCCTGCTCCTAGTTCTTATGTTCTTATGTTCTTATATATTACTGGCTTATGGTATATCTCACCGGCAGAGAATCCTGCCCTATGGTATATCTCACTGCCCTATGGTATATCTCACTGGCGGACAATCCGGCCCTATGGCATATATCACTGGCGGAGAATCCGGCCCTATGGTATATCACACTGTCCTATGGTATATCTCACTGGCCTATGGTATAACACACTGCCCTATGGTATATCTCACTGCCCTATGGTATATCTCACTGCCCTATGGTATATCTCACTGCCCTATGGTATATCGCACTGGCCTATGGTATATCGCACTGGCATATGGTATATCTCACTGCCCTATGGTATATCTCACTGGCCCTATGGTATATCCCACTGCGCTATGGTATATCTCACTGCCCTATGGTATACCTCACTGCCCTATGGTATATCACACTAGCCTATGGTATATCACACTGCCCTATGGTATATTCCACTGCCCTATGGTATATCGCACTGGCCTATGGTATATCGCACTGGCCTATGGTATATCTCACTGCCCTATGGTATATCTCACTGGCCCTATGGTATATCCCACTGCGCTATGGTATATCTCACTGGCCTATGGTATATCTCACTACGCTATGGTATATCTCACTGCCCTATGGTATATCTCACTGCCCTATGGTGTATCACACTGTCCTATGGTATATCTCACTGGCCTATGGTATATCTCACTGCCCTATGGTGTATCACACTGTCCTATGGTATATCTCACTGCCCTATGGTATATCTCACTGTCCTATGGTATATCTCACTGGCCTATGGTATATCACACTGCCCTATGGTATATCACACTTACCTGTTCAAATTTCTTTCACCTCCTGGTCCTCTTTCATTTCCTCCGTTTGGAAGATCAAAGATTCCAATTTTTCCACCAGCCAGAGCCATTAAGTTTAATGGTTTGTATGTTTGTGCGTTTTGTGGTTGATCAGAGACGCTGGTTCCACAGTAGATAATTTTTTTCAGTTTGATCCAATTATCCGCAATGTTCCCATCAAAAACGAGCCAAAGTCCCTGTGCCATCTCAGCCAGCCCCTGATACCATGTAGAAGTTTCTGGATTGTACAGACTAACGACAAGGGGGTTCATTCAACAACCTTACCGGCTCCGACAGGCTGTGTGTCCGACGTGCTGGGGGGTTATCTCCCCCCCCCACCACTGACCTGTCACTTCCTGTGTCCACATCATCGTGACATACATGTCACCACCCAGTCTGCAGAATACAAACAAGCACAATAATAACAGCAGTCACCAGCATTTCCACAGCAGCTTCAACACAATGAAATATCTGAAAGAGTATCAGAGAGAGCTAACTGGGGAACTACTGAGAGATAAATGAACAGATGTTGTTGAAGAGATGGAAAGGAGCAGCTTTGAAGAGTCTTTTTATGTTTTTGGAAATGAGGAGCAGTTTGGACAGCCTGACGGAGAATGTTTCAGAGAAACAAGCCCAAACATCTGGAAGATCTGCAGATAAAAGTAGTGCAGTAAATTGTTTGTCAAGTCTGAATGTCTCACCAGTCAATAGTGTTCATTCATTTAAACGATAAATTTTGTGTCACAGTTTGTAAACTGAACTTTGGGAAAAAGTCTGAAATTCCGATTGGATCGAATGCTTATTCAAATCGTCACTCCAGTGTTTGACTGCAGAAACACTCTGGCATATTGAGAATATGAATTTCTCCTCATTGGGCAGACAGATCTGTCGCTTGTCTACAGCTTTATTCAGCAGCAACATGACACACATGGTGGTCAAGTCAGATGGTCAAATATTTCACAATCGGAGCTTGGCTTGGCAAACTTCCAGAGGTAACATGTAGATAGATTTTTGAACAGACGGACACCTCATGGAAGGAAAGGTCCTGTGCCATCAGCTTGTAATTATCAAAACCTGTCAAATGCTGCTGACAGAATTTGGTCACTTACACTGAGTTACCTCAACCTCCTGGTGGGCATCTTTAATTGGGAATCAAGGAAGAAGCAAAAATTGAGCAACTCATGCCCGCTGTTCTCTCCGTTTCTGTAGCGTCGGAGTTCACCAATTTTATATTCGACTAAATGTGATGAACTGATTAATTAGCACAGTGGCTAGCAGTGCTGCCTCACAGCGCCAGTGTCCCAGGTTCGATTCCCGGCTTGGGTCACTGTCTGTGCGGAGTCTGCACGTTCTCCCCGTGTCTGCGTGGGTTTCCTCCGGGTGCTCCGGTTTCCTCCCACAAGTCCGGAACGACGTGCTCCTTAGGTGAATTGGACATTCTGAATTCTCCCTCAGTGTACCTGAACAGGTGCCGGAATGTAGCGACTAGGGGCTTTTCACAGTAACATTGCACTGTTAATGTAAGCCTACTTGTGACAGTAATTTTAAAAAAAAATTTAGAGTACCCAAATCATTTTTTCCAATAAAAGGGCAGTTTAGCGTGGCCAATCCATCTTCCCTGCACATCTTTGAGTTGTGGGGACAAAACCCATGCAGACATGGGGAGAATGTGCAAACTCCACACTGACAGTGACCCGGGGCTGGGATCAAACCGGGGACCTTGGTGCTGTGAGGCAGCAGTGGTAACTACTGTGCCACCGTTCTGCCCATACTTGTGGCAGGAATAAAGATTATTGTTATTGTAATTCAATGAAAACAAGCATGCAGGAAAACACCAGTTCATGAGAGTTTTTTGATGATGTGACTGTCAGGGTAGATAAAAGGAAACCAGTTGATGTCGTATTTCTGGCTTTCCAAAAGGCATTCAATTAGGTGCCAAGGTTAATTGTCAAAATAAGGGCTTGTGGAGTTGGGGCTAATATGTTAGCCTGGATAGAGGATTGATTAATGGATAGAAAACAGAGGGGGAATGAAGAGTTACAATTCCGAACGGATTATAGAAGATACAAAATGGATGCCTCCTGATATAAAATGGACTCTGTCAATGTTCTTGACCCTATGTTATTATCAGTGTCTGCTGCTGAAGTAGTAAAGCTTTGTGCAAAACAAGTGATCCACAACCAGATGTATCCAGAGAGACAATGAGCCGTTGGCAACCTTTGCCAATGTCTGTATTCTTAGCTATTTGTAACTGACAAAGGGGCCCCAAATTAAGGAACTAACAAGGAATGAGGAAGGACATGTTTCAACGTGCCTGGACTATTGACCCCATGACTTTATGTAACCGTTATCTATGTAATTAATTGATCGGGTAAGGCAAACTGTTAATTGGAGGCTATAGGAGCTAACTTGTAGCCATTTATGGCATTGAAGATGCATGTTATGAATTGTGATGTGAACAGAATTGATTGAGTATATGTAAATGATAATACAAACTAATTCCAGTGCACAGGCGAGAAAAGGTGCTGCACAGACCGTGGGGGCGGGGGGGGGGGGGGGGGGGGGGGGGGGGGGGGGGGGTCAAAGGCCTTTTCTCCCAGAGCTCTGAAAATTAATAAATTGCTTCTTTACTCACTCAAAGGTCTATTCGTGAATATTTGCACCTACAATATGGCGTAGTCGGCAGGATGTCATGGATCTGAGCAGTCGTTCGGGTCAGTGAACGGGGTGAGTAGTCAAACTTTGACTACCCAGAAATTAGAGACACTCGGCAAGACGACTGATCAGGGACGTGGCAGCGGAAGAACAAAAATAATAGACAGACTATGTGAGTGAGAGAAGTGATCTAACTGGTTTAACTGTAATGTGATACTGCCGCGTTGAGAATTAACGAATGAGATTGTTTACAGGTGCGAGAGGTGATTGATGGAGGTTCTCCCAGTGAGCCAGGGAAGACACAGCCAGAGTGAGACACAGCAAAGAGTGAGTTCGGGAATTTGATGCTATGTGGGAATTCAAAGCTTGGGGGGAGGAGGTGCTTTTTATCCCTGGTAAGTGACTGGTAAGTAGTTTTTCTTTTTTCTTTTTATTTTCATTGGTATATTTATTTATTTTTTCTTCGTTTTGTTTTTCAGACTTATAGTTGTATAAGTTAACCGAAGGTTAATACAGAAGAGGGCAGCAGAGCAGAGCTTCTGATTGGCTGTTCTGGGGAGATTTACATACGTGCAGTGCGGTCAGCGTAAGTTGAAGGTGCGCCTGCATCAGTGACCCGAGAAGTTCGAGAGGAGGTGAGCATCCAGCAGAGGGCAGCAGAGCAGAGCTTCTGATTGGCTGTTCCGGGGAGATTTGCATACGTGCAGTGCGGTCAGCGTAAGTTGAAGGTGGTTTGTGAAGGGGCTGTTCTCGAGTGACAGCTTTACCCGAAACACTACTTACATAGTGTCTCCCACCCATCCTCCTCCTCTAACCAAAAAAAAAGTTCTGTCCGTTGGATTGCTAAACTAACAAGTTTTTTTATTTTTATTTTTCAGTAGTTGGGAAGTTAGTTCAGTGGGAATGGAGGCTAGGGCAGTTGAATGTTCCTCCTGCAGAATGTGGGAGGAAAGAGTCACCTCTAGTGTCCCTTCTGACTACATCTGCGGGAAGTGCACCCAACTCCAGCTCCTCGAGAACTGCGTTAGGGACCTGGAGCTGGAGCTGGATGAACTTCGGATCATTCGGGAGGCGGAGGAGGTTATTGAGAGGAGTTATAGGGAGGTAGTCACACCTCAGGTAAAAGAAGAAGGTAGATGGGTTACCGTCAGGGGAGGGAGAGGGAACCGGCAGGCAGTGCAGGGATCCCCTGTGGTCGTTCCTCTCTATAACAAGTATACCGTTTTGGATACTGTTGCGGGGGACGACTTACCAGGGGTAAGCAATAGGGCACAGGTCTCTGGCACAGAGTCTGTCCCTGTTGCTCAGAAGGGAAGGGAGAAGAGGAACAGAGCACTTGTCATTGGGGACTCCATAGTTAGAGGAACAGACAGGAGGTTCTGTGGGAACGAAAGAGACTCACGGTTGGTGTGTTGCCTCCCAGGTGCCAGGGTTTGTGATGTCTCTGATCGTGTTTTTGGGATCCTTAAGGGGGAGGGGGAGCAGCCCCAAGTCGTGGTCCACATAGGTACCAACGACATAGGTAGGAAGAGAGATGGGGATTTGAGACAGAAATTCAGGGAGCTAGGGTGGAAGCTGAGAGCTAGAACAAACAGAGTTGTTATCTCTGCAAAGTGAGAAATAAGGAGAGAGAGGAGTTGAACACATGGCTACAGGGATGTTGCAGGTGGGAGGGTTTTGGTTTCCTGGATAATTGGGGCTCATTCTGGGGTAGGTGGGACCTCTACAAACAGGATGGTCTTCACCTGAACCAGAGGGGTACCAATATCCTGGGGGGGAGATTTGCTAGTGCTCTTCGGGGGGGTTTAAACTAATTCAGCAGGGGGATGGGAACCTAGATTGTAGTCCCAGTGTACAGGATGTTGAGAGTAGTGAGGTCAGGGATAGGGTTAAAAGTTCGAAAGAGGGCACCGGCAAGCAGGAAGCTGGTTTGAAGTGTGTCTACTTCAACGCCAGGAGCATCCGGAATAAGGTGGGTGAGCTTGCAGCATGGGTTGGTACCTGGGATCTCGATGTTGTGGCGATTTTGGAGACATGGGTAGAGCAGGGACAGGAATGGTTGTTGCAGGTTCCAGGATTTAGATGTTTCTGTATGAACAGAGAAGATGGTAAAAGAGGGGGGGGTGTGGCATTGTTAATCAAAGAAAGTATTACGGCGGTAGAAAGGACGCTTGAGGACTCGTCTACTGAGGCAGTATGGGCCGAGGTTAGGAACAGTAGAGGAGAGGTCACCCTGTTGGGAGTTGTCTATAGACCTCCGAATAGTTGCAGAGATGTAGAGGAAAGGATTGCAAAGATGATTCTTGACAGGAGCGAGAGTAACAGGGTAGTTGTTATGGGGGACTTTAACTTTCCAAATATTGACTGGAAATACTATAGTTCGAGTACTATAGATGGGTCAGTTTTTGTGCAGTGTGTGCAGGAGGGTTTTCTGACACAGTATGTAGACAGGCCAACAAGGGGCGAGGCCACATTGGATTTGGTACTGGGTAACGAACCCGGCCAGGTATTAGATTTAGATGTAGGTGAGCACTTTGGTGATCGAGATCACAACTCGGTTATGTTTACTTTAGCAATGGGCAGGGATAGGTATATACCGCAAGGCAAGAATTATAGCTGGGGGAAAGGCAATTATGATGCTATTCGGCAAGATTTAGGATGTATAGGATGGGGAAGGAAACTGCAGGGGATGGGTACAATCGAAATGTGGAGCTTTTTCAAGGAACAGCTACTGCGTGTCCTTGATAAGTATGTACCTGTCAGGCAGGCAGGAAGTTGTCGAGCAAGGGAACCGTGGTTTACTAAGGAAGTTGAAGCACTTGTCAAGAGGAAGAAGAGGCTTATGTTAGGATGAGACATCAAGGCTCTGTCAGGGCACTTGAGAGTTACAAGTTAGCCAGGAAGGACCTAAAGGGAGAGTTAAGAAGAGCGAGGAGAGGACACGAAAAGTCGTTGGCGGATAGGATCAAGGAAAACCCTAAGGCTTCCTATAGGTATATCAGGAACAAAAGAATGACTAGAGTAAGATTAGGGCCAATCAAGAATAGTAGTGGAAAGTTGTGTGTGGAATCAGAGGAGATAGGGGAAGCATTAAATGGATATTTTTCGTCAGTGTTTACACTGGAGAACGACAATGTTGCCGAGGAGAACACTCAGGTTCAGTCGACCAGGCTAGATGGAATTGAGGTTCAAAAGGAGGAGGTGTTAGCAATTTTAGAAAATGTCAAAATAGATAAGTCGCCTGGGCCAGATGGGATTTATCCTAGGATTCTCTGGGAAGCCAGGGAGGAGATTGCAGAGCCTTTGTCCTTGATCTTTATGTCGTCTTTGTCGACAGGAATAGTGCCGGAAGACTGGAGGATAGCAAATGTTGTCCCCTTGTTCAAGAAGGGGAGTAGAGACAACCCTGGTAATTATAGACCTGTGAGCCTTACTTCGGTTGTGGGTAAAATGTTGGAAAAGGTTATAAGAGATAGGGTTTATAATCATCTTGAAAAGAACAAGTTGATTAGCGATACTCAACACGGTTTTGTGAAGGGTAGGTCATGTCTCACAAACCTTATTGAGTTTTTTGAGAAGGTGACCAAACAGGTGGATCAGGGTAAAGCTGTTGATGTGGTGTATATGGATTTCAGTAAGGCGTTTGATAAGGTTCCCCACGGTAGGCTATTGCAGAAAATAAGGAAGTATGGAATTGAAGGTGATTTAGCGGTTTGGATCAGTAATTGGCTAGCTGAAAGAAGACAGAGGGTGGTGGTTGATGGCAATTGTTCATCCTGGAGTTCAGTTACTAGTGGTGTACCGCAAGGATCTGTTTTGGGGCCACTGCTGTTTGTCATTTTTATAAATGACCTGGAATAGGGTGTAGAAGGATGGGTTAGTAAATTTGCAGACGGCACGAATGTCGGTGGAGTTGTGGATAGTGCTGAAGGATGTTATAGGATACAGAGGGACATAGATAAGCTGCAGAGCTGGGCTGAGAGGTGGCAGATGGAGTTTAATGCGGAAAAGTGTGAGGTGGTTCACTTTGGAAGGAGTAACAGGAATGCAGAGTACTGGGCTAATGGCAAGATTCTTGGTAGTGTAGATGAACAGAGAGATCTCGGCATCCAGGTACATAAATCCCTGAAAGTTGCCACCCAGGTTAATAGGGCTGTTAAGAAGGCATATGGTGTGCTAGCCTTTATAAGCAGGGGGATTGAGTTTCGGAACCACAAGGTCATGCTGCAGCTGTACATAACTCTGGTGCGGCCGCACCTGGAGTACTGCGTGCAGTTCTGGTCACCACATTATAGGAAGGATGTGGAATCTTTGGAAAGGGTTCAGAGGAGATTTACTAGGATGTTGCCTGGTATGGAGGGAAGGTCTTATGAGGAAAGGCTCAGGGAATTGAGGTTGTTTTCGTTAGAGAGGAGAAGGCTGAGAGGTGACTTAATAGAGACATATAAGATAGTCAGAGGGTTAGATAGGGTGGACAGTGAGAGTCTTTTTCCTCGGATGGTGATGACCAACACGAGGGGACATAGCTTTAAATTGAGGGATGATAGATATAGGACAGATGTCAGAGGCAGTTTCTTTACTCAGAGAGTAGTAGGGGTGTGGAACGCCCTGCCTGCAACAGTAGTAGACTCGCCAACTTTAAGGGCATTTAAGTGGTCACTGGATAGACATATGGATGAAAATGGAATAGTGCAGGTCAGATAGGCTTCAGATGGTTTCACAGGTCGGCGCAACATCGAGGGCCGAAGGGCCCGTACTGCGCTGTAGTGTTCTATGTCTATGTCTATGTTTAAGACATGGCAGGAGATCCCAGAACCATGTCATGCTCCTCGTGTGTGATGTGGGAGCTCAGGGGCACGTCCACTCTCCCTGGCTCCTTCACCAGGGGAAGGCAGCAGCAGCCAGGTTCATGGCACCGTGGCTGGCTCTGCTGCGCAGCAGGTCAGGAAGAAAAATGGCAGGGCTATAGTGATAGGGGACTCAATCGTAAGGGGAGTAGACAGGCGGTTCTGCGGACGCAGTTGAGACTCCAGGATGGTACGTTGCCTCCCTGGTACAAGGGCCAAAGATGTCTCAGAACGGCTGCAGGACATTCTGTGAGGGGGGAATGTGAACAGCCAGCTGTCGTGGTGCACATAGGCACCAACGATATAGGAAAAGATAATGGGACGAGGTCCTACAAACTGAATTCAGGGAGTTAGGAGTTAAACTAAAAGTAGGACCTCAAAGGTAGTAATCTCAGGATTGCTACCAGTGCCACGAGCTAGTCAGAGTAGGATTGTCAGGACAGATAGGATGAATGTGTGGCTTGAGAGATGGTGCAAGAGGGAGTGATTCAAATTCCTGGGGCATTCGAACCAGTTCTGGTGGAGGTGGGACCAGTACAAACCGGACGGTCTGCACCTGGGCAGGACTGGAACCGATGTCCTAGGGGGTGTGTTTGCTAGAGCTGTTGGGGAGGGTTTAAACTAATGTGGCAGGGGGATGGGAACCAATGCAGGAAGTCGGAACGTAGTAAAACAGGGAAAGAAGCAAAAGGAAGTAAGGGGGAAAGTGCAAGGCAGAGAAGCCATAGTCAAAAATCAAAAAGGGCGACAGTACAAGGTACAGGGACTGAGGGGAGCACAGTGAATAGGCCCAGTAATACTAAAAGGAATAAAACAGGAAGTAAAAACGTAAATGGAAAGCAACGCAGCAGGTTGCTACATGAAGATATGGGTTCAACGACAAGAAAAGTGAAAAGGAAATATAACAAAGGAAAGGTTTCTGATCGAGGTTTTAAAAGCCAACATAAGTGTACTTTACGTGAATGCTCGCAAATCATCGTGAATGACTATGATTTAGTGGCCATAACTGAAACATGGTTAAAGGATGGTCACGACTGGGGGTTAAATATCTGAGGGTATCAAACTATTTGGAAGGACAGAGTGGATGTAAAGGGAGGTGTTATTTAAAGATGACATCTGGGCAATAGTAAGGGATGTCATCGGTGCTATGGAGGATAAGGTTGAATCCATTTGGGTGGAAATCAGGAAGAGTAAGGCGAAAAAGTCACTGATAGGAGTAGTCTATAGGCCACCAAATAGTAACGTTATGGTGGGGCAGGCAATAAACAAATAAATAACTGATGCATGTAGAAATGGTACAGCAGTTATCATGGGGGATTTTAATCTGCATGTCGATTGGTTTAACCAGGTCAGTCAAGGCAGCCTTGAGGAGGAGTTTATAGAATGTATCCATGATAGTTTCTGAGAACAGTATGTAATGGAACCTACAAGGGATCATTGATTAATGATCTCATAGTTATGGATCCTCTCGGAAGGAGCAATCACAATATGGTGGAATTTAAATTACAGATGGAGTGTGAGAAGGTAAAATCAAACACCAGTGTTTTATGCTTAATCAAAGGAGATTATAATGGGATGAGAGAAGAGCTAGCTATGGTAGATTGGGAGCTAAGACTTTATGGTGGAACAGTTGAGGAACAGTGGAGAACCTTCCAAGCGATGTTTCACAGTGCTCAGCAAAGGTTTATACCAACAAAAGGAAGGACGGTAGAAAGAGGGAAAATCGACCATGGATATCTGAGGAAATAAGGGAGAGTATCAAATTGAAGGAAAAAGCATACAAAGTGGCAAAGATTAGTGGGAGACTAGAGGACTGGGTAATCTTTAGGGGGCAACAGAAAGCTTCTACAAAAGCTGTAAAGAAGAGTAAGATAGATTATGAGAGTAAACTTGCTCAGAATATAAAAACAGACAGTAAAAGTTTCTACAAATATATAAAACAAAAGAGTGGCTAAGGTAAATATTGGTCCTTTAGAGGATGAGAAGGGAGTTTTAATGACGGGAGATGAGGAAATGGCTGAGGAACTGAACAGGTTTTTTGGGTCGGTCTTCACAGTGGAAGACACAAATAACATGCCAGCGACTGATAGAAATGAGGCTATGGCAGGTGAGGACCTTGAGATGATTGTTATCACTGAGGAGGTAGTGATGGGCAAGCTAATGGGGCTAAAGGTAGACAAGTCTCCTGGCCCTGATGGAATGCATCCCAGAGTGCTAAAAGAGATGGCTAGGGAAATTGCAAATGCACCAGTGATAATTTACCAAAATTCACTAGTCTCTGGGGGGGGTCCCGGCAGATTGGAAATTAGCAAACGTGACACCACTGTATAAAAATGGAGGTAGGCAGAAAGTGGGTAATTATAGGCCAGTGAGCTTAACTTCGGTAGTAGGGAAGATGCTGGAATCTATCATCAAGGAAAAGATAGCGAGGCATCTGGATAGAAATTGTCCCATTGGGCAGACGCAGCATGGGTTCATAAAGGGCAGGTCATGCCTAACTAATTTAGGAGAATTTTTTGAGGACATTACCAGTGCAGTAGATAATGGGGAGCTGATGGATGTGGTATATCTGGATTTCCAGAAAGCCTTTGACAAGGTGCCACACAAAAGGTTACTGCATAAGATAAAGATGCATGGCATTAAGGGTAAAGTAGTAGCATGGATAGAGGATTGGTTAATCAATAGAAAGCAAAAGTGGGGATTAATGGGTGTTTCTCTGGTTGACAATCAGTAGCTAGTGGTGTCCCTCAGGGATCCGTGTTGGGCCCACAATTGTTCACAATTTACATAAATGATTTAGAGTTGGGGACCAAGTGCAGTGTGTCCAGGTTTGCAGATGACACTAAGATGAATGGTAAAGCAAAAAGTGCATCGGATACTGGAAGTCTGCAGAGGGATTTGGATAGGTTAAGTGAATGGGCGAGGGTCTGGCAAATTGAATACAATGTTGACAAATGTGAGGTTATCCATTTTGGTAGGAATAATAGCAAATGGGATTATTATTTTAATGATGAAATATTAAAACATGCTGCTGTGCAGAGAGACCTGGGTGTGATAGTGCATGAGTCGCAAAATTTTGGTTTATAGGTGCAACAGGTGATTAAGACGGCAAATGGAATTTTGTCCTTCATTGCTAGAGGGATGGAGTTTAAAACTAGGGAGGTTATGCTGCAATTGTATAAGGTGTTAGTGAGGCCACACCTATAGTATTAGAACATAGAACATAGAACAGTACAGCACAGAACAGAACAGGCCCTTCGGCCCTCAATGTTGTGCCGAGCCATGATCACCCTACTCAAACCCACGTATCCACCCTATACCCGTAACCCAACAACCCCCCCCCCCTTAACCTTACTTTTATTAGGACACTACGGGCAATTTAGCATGGCCAATCCACCTAACCCGGACATCTTTGGACTGTGGGAGGAAACCGGAGCACCCGGAGGAAACCCACGCACACAGGGGGAGGACGTGCAGACTCCACACAGACAGTGACCCAGCCGGGAATCGAACCTGGGACCCTGGAGCTGTGAAGCATTTATGCTAACCACCATGCTACCCTGCTGCCCCTTATTGTGTTCAGTTTTGGTCTCCTTACCTGAGAAAGGACGTACTGGCACTGGAGGGTGTCACGAGGTTAATCCCAGACCTGAAGGGGTTGGATTACGAGGAGAGGTTGAGTAGACTGGGACTGTACTCATTGGAATTTAGAAGGATGAGGGGGGATCTTTTCGAAACATATAAAATTATGAAGGGAATAGATAAGATAGATGCGGGCAGGTTGTTTCCACTGGCGGGTGAAAGCAGAACTAGGGGACATAGCCACAAAATAAGGGGAAGTAGATTTAGGACTGAGTTTAGGAAGAACTTATTCACCCAAAGGGTTGTGAATCTATGGAATTCCTTGCCCAGTGAAGCAGTTGAGGCTCCTTCATTACATGTTTTTAAGGCAAAGATAGATAGTTTTTTGAAGAATAAAAGGATTAAGGGTTATGGTGTTCGGGCCGGAAAGTGGAGCTGAGTCCACAAAAGATCAGCCATGATCTAATTGAATGGCGGAGCAGGCTTGAGGGGCCAGATGGCCTACTCCTGCTCCTAGTTCTTATGTTCTTATGCTCTTACGTATGTTAAAGAATGATGTTGTGAGGCCCTGATCAGGTAAACAGGCATCGGAGAGAAAAGGTGGCTGTTGTGGAACGCGCCCGTGGAAGCAAGAGTTACACGTCTGGACCTTTTCGGGAACAGAGGAGGACGCTGCCGGACCTCTGAGAACCTCGCCGTGAGTACGTGAGTACTGTAAGTAGTCTGTATATTCCCGGTAGGAAAGAGTAGGGGATTGTCTAGATATAAATATTCTCTAATCACACAGGGATGGTCGGTTAATTAATATTTGCTGCGAAAGAAGTTGAAAGGGGCTCCCCGGGCTCCCTGATAAACTCTTATATGACAGACCAACAGTCGTTAATTAAAAAGATGGAGAAGGACGGCTGGGACGTATCACATACTTTGGAACTCCAGAGAGATTGGTTGACAAAACAAAGTAAAGACAAGATCAAGAAAACAGGGGTACTGTCGGTCCATCAATTGGCGGGACTAATAGAACAAGTAAATTTGGTGAAGCAGAAGAAGACAGAACTAGAGACGAGAAATGTCAAACAAAAATCATAAAGGAATTGGAGTATAAATTGCATAAGGGGGGAAGAATGGGGCCGTGTCCGGACACGACCTCCCTGCCCCATATGATGGTATAGAACCAACTGCCCCTCTTAGTGAAGAGACTGAGGAGACAGTTGATGTGGCACCGTGAGCCAAGGGGGTACCTTGGCAAACCCGGCCGTCAGTTACAAACCCTTCACCCCGGGAGAAAGACAACAGATTCTGACCGTCCTGGGAAAACTTCAGCCCCGAAGCCAGAATGTAAACTTTTGGACGGAATTCAATGCTGTCTGGGTGGGTCACCAACTGCACTTAAGAGGCATTCACCAACTAGTGAGGGCAGCATGTCCGGCAGACAAGGGGCGACTTGTGGCCGGCAGTATTGTGGTTGCTGCAGCCCAGGATTTTAGCGGGGTCCCTGGACCCACGCAGTGCCTCTCACAGATGAAATTGATGCCCAACAGCCAGCTTTCACCCTTTTTAAGGCGGAAGTTCAACGAGTCTCAGGTGATTCACCCACAAAACTGGAGTAAGATCACTACCACCAAACAAAGAAAAGGCGAGGGAGCGTCAGAATATGGGGAGCGGCTATTTACGGTTTATTCAAGAAAGTTTGGGCCAAGCCAACGCTGTTAGTACAGAGCCGGCGTTCATACAAGCCTTCAAGGATGGCTTGTCAAGTAAACATCAGGCCATCATCAAACTGGGGGTAGTGACCGCCAGAAACTATGATGACTTAGTGGAATGGGCGTGCGGGGTAGATGGGTGGGCTGGGGAAGACACCGACAGAGTTAAGGTAAAACAGGAAAAGGTGGCGGCCATGGCCAAGTGGGATTCCAGAGCGAAGCCCAAAAAAGGGCCACCCCAGAATTGTAGAAAAATGGGCCACTTTGCGAAGGAATGTAAGAGCAAGAAGGTTGAGAAACAAAGGTAACTATTGTAATAAACGGGGCCATCTGGAAGCTGCCTGTTTCAGCAAACATGGCCAGCCGCCAAGAGGCCAATAGATACCCTATCCACTGCACAGCCGCCTAGAGGCCAATAGATACCCTATCCACTGCACAGCCGCCTAGAGGCCAATAGATACCCTATCCGCTGCAGAGTATACGGAATGGACAGAATGGAAGGAAAGCCAGAGCTGATGCCATGTGGCCTCCATTAAAAACAACAGGGAAGGGGGAATTTATGTGTCTGCACTAGTGGGGGGCCGACAATGTGAAATGCTGGTGGACACAGGAGCATCGGTCTCCGTTACAAACCTCCCTCTCCCTATCACCAATAAATCAATATGTTTCCAGATAGTTGAGGACACCAGAATGATCGCTTCCTTGAGTACCCCACAGGTGGGAGAGATTGGCAACATATACATACCTAGGAAATTCTATGTGTGTAGAAATAATGAAGGCACGATTTTGGGCAACAATATCATGAGGCGGTATGAAATTATAATTGATTGTAAGAAAGGAAAATTGACCTGGACAAAGACGGATGGTAGTAAGGGAAGGTTTGGATAGATGGCCAATAACACTGGCACTGTCGGGTTGGCCACCATAACCACCAGGGGATGGAGCGAAGAACTGGGCAGATACGGGTCCGTTTGCGGGTCATTAAGCAACATTTGGGCAAAAATACAAATTAGACACCTGAAAAGCCAGCATCGACCCTGTTAACATTCCCGGGCCAGAACATAAACCACACCACCACTACCCGATCAAGACAGAAGCTCAAAAGGCGGTTGTGGATATAGTAGAAGGATTAGTAGAAAGGGGTAGATTGAGGGAAGCCACCAGCAATACTAATCCTCCCACGTGGCCGGTAAAGAAACCTGACAGCAGTTACCGGCCCGGTGGGGGTTGGAGAATCCCAAGATGTTCAGAGAAGACGGAGTATCCCCTATGTTTCACGGGGCAGGGATGGGAATGTGTCTGTGCCCTTGTCCCCAAAACTGCTACATTTATACAGAACAGTGTGCTCACCAATGTTGTTGAGTACATCGGGGACTGTTCGCCTGTACTTGCGATAAGGAAAGATGCTTTAACGCCACAGTGGGGAGACAAATTATTTTAGCCACTGTAACGGAACCCATGTAATCTCCGCTACATGGGCGTACCCATTCGAGTTTTACCAATTGATCGGTTCTAATGGGAAATCAAACAACCTCCGCAATTGGTGGTGTGCACAGTTCGTACAGACCAATAACCGAGCCGTTTAATGTTGCTGAGACAAGGAGGGATTTATGTTCCTCCTCAACAGTCCGTTCATCACGGCGACACCTACCCTCCAGGTTCTTTTCCCGGTGGGAGAAACAGGGCCGCTTACCGTCCCATGCTCTCACTGGTCATATCCGGAGGAAAATAGTGACTCGGTCAATTGGCACAGGATTCTGCGCTGATTGGAGAGATCCTGTTACTTTAGGCTCATCAATTGGCTCCGGGCTCCTCAGTTCCCTATCGGGAGGATCGGCGGGGGTGATCAGTGTGAAAAATAAGAATGATCTTATTTGCGGCCTGACCATCCTGGGCGATAATACTCGAAAGGGCCATTAACCGGGAGTTGTCTGAGTTGAGACTGTACACCAAACAAACCCATTATGCAGTAGACTATCAACTAGCCCAGCGAGGGGAAGTATGTACCATCGTGGGGGATAAATGTATGACCCATGTCACAGATGAGTCTTACAATACCACGGAAGCTATTGACGCAATAAAAAACAACTCAATGACTTTAAGCAAGGCCCTGGGGTGGCGGGGTGTGTGTGTGTGGGGGGGGGGGGGGTTGGCCTGCTCCATTGGCCTTTTAAAGGAGGATTGAGAACATGGATCATGCATTCACTGAAATTAGTTGCTGTTATGTGTTTGCTTTTTTTGCTGTCTGGTAAGCAAAGTAAAGCTATGTTGTGCTAAGATAATGGGACAGGTCCTACCAGTCGCGCCCGTGCAGATCAAGGATGTCCATGACGAACTACTGCCGCAGAGAGACCCCCCCGACTTGCCTGCCCCCGTATCAATGACCATGATGTCCCGGATGGGGAAATATTGAGATGGATTTGAAGAGCCCAACTGGAGATGTGGTCAGCTTGGGACACCGGGATGTCCAAGGACCAACAGGGGGGGGACTGAAGAGGTCGAATTCCAAAAGGACTACAGAAGATACAAAATGGGGACAGCACGGTAGCACAGTGGTAGCACTGCAGTCTCACGGCGCCAAGGTCCCAGGTTCGATCCCGGCTCTGGGTCACTGTCCGTGCGGAGTTTGCACATTCTCCCCATGTTTGCGTGGGTTTCGCCCCCAAAACCCAAAGATGTGCAGGGTAGGTGAATTGAACATACTAAATTGCCCCTTAATAGGAAAAAATGAATTGGGTACTCTAAATTTATTAGAAAAAAAAAGAAGATACAAAATGGATGCCGTCTGATATAAAATGGACTCTGTTAATGTTCTTGACCCTATGTTATTATCAGTGTCTGCTGCTGAAGTAGTAAAGCTTTGTGCAAAACAAATGATCCACAACCAGATACATCCAGAGAGACAATGAGCCGTTGGCAACCTTTGCCCAATGCCTGTATTCTTCGTTATTTGTAACTGACAAAGGGGCCCCAAATTGAGGAACTAGCAAGGAATGAGGCAGGACATCTTTCAATGTGGCTGCACTATTGACCCCATGATTTTATGTAACCGTTATCTATGTAATGAATTGATCGGGTAAGGCAAACTGCCAATTGGAGGCTATAGGAGCTACCTTGTAGCCATTTATGGCATTGAAGATGCATGTTATGAATTGTGACGTGAACAGAATTGATTGGGTATATGTAAATGATAATACAAACTAATTCCAGTGCGACCTCAGCTAAGGCGAGAAAAGGTGCTGCACAGACCTTGCTTCTTTACTCACTCAAAGGTCTATTGGTGAATATTTTCACCTACAGGGGGCATAAACTAGGCTTTTTCAAGTTGGTGGGCAGTGAAGAGTGGAGAACCGCAAGGATCAGTCCTGGAACCTGTCATTTATTAAATTGAATTTAATTTTATTTATTGTCACATGTGCCGAGGCACAGTAAAAAGTGTTGTTCTGCGTGCAGTGCAGACAGATCATACATGAATAAACAAAAAACATACATAGATACACAATGTAAATACATAGACCCAGGCATTGGGTGAAGCATACGGAGTGTAGTACTACTCAGTTGAGAAGATGCGTGGAGAGATCAGATCAGTCGATAAGAGGGTCATTTAGGAGTCTGGTAACAGTGGGGAAGAAGCTGTTTTTGAATCTCTTTGTTCGTGTTCTCAGACTTTTGTATCTTCTGCCTGACGGAAGAGAGAATAACCCAGGGGGTAGGGGTCTTTGATTATGCTGCCCGCTTTCCCAAGGCAGCGGGAGGTGTAGACAGAGTCAATGGATGGAAGGCGGGTTTGTGTGATGGGCTGGGCTGTGAGAACGTGCAGACTCCGCACAGGCAGTGACCCAAGCCGATAATTGAACCTGGGACCTTGCCGCTGTGAAACAACAGTGCTAACCACTGTGCGACCATGCCACTCATCAAAATTTGAAATAAACAGGGTAAAGGGTATTAAATCAGAGATTAATTAGAGAATTGAAGTTTACAGTGTACTTTTCCCAACATGTGAGTTTGAGGATTTCATTGAGAATATCCAGCAGCCTCTAGTTTATTGATCAAGATGAACACATTGTGTCACTATACAAACATGGGCTCATCAAATTCACATTGTGCATAAAGAATATTAGCATCTGGAAGAGGTAATTTTGCAGCAAAGTATTAAGAAATAGATTTATATTATTGATAAATTCATGACAAACTCTATTTAGCTCCTTTCACAGGACAGATAGCAGATGCTTGTTAAACTGAAATTGACGGTAACCAGGAGAGTCAGACTCCACAATGAGACTAATTTGCCTGTTGCTCCACTGGGAATCAGTTCTTCAGATTCTTCAGCAACAAACAAAGAGGAAACCTTTAGCTGTTGTGGGACTCGAGCTGACTACAAACACAGATGTTTCTTAAATGATGCTCCAGGTTTCAATGCCTGAAGGAGACAAGGTCTTGTAAATGGCACAGGGGATAACTGTGTGTTGACAAATTACACAGCGTGAGTCTTGCCCCAATGGTCATTTGCATGAATGCAAATTGTGACAGCTTGTTGTTAATATGTACACGGATTGTAAAAAGCACACACCACCAGTGCATATACACCAGTGCACATATGCCAATGAGCACACACCAGTGCACACACACCAGTGCACATATAACAGTGCACACACACCAGTGCTCACACACCAGTACACACAGACCAGTGCATACGCAGCAGTTCACACACACCAGTGCACACACACGTCAGTGCTCACACACCAGTGCACACACACCAGTGCACACACACCAGTGCGCACACCAGTGCACACACACCAGTACACACACACCAGTACACACAGACCAGTGCATACGCAGCAGTCCACACACACCAGTGCTGCTTTCAAATGCAATCAAATGCTGCTTTCAAAATCTATTTTCCTCCCGCCAGCTTCCGGGAACGAGCCACCCTCAGTTGGCAGAGGAACAATCCTGAGACATGGAGACTGTCAGCTCTATTTTCTTTTAAATTTAGAGTACCCAATTATTTTTTTCGAAATTAAGGGGCAACTTAGTGTGGCCTAACCCACCTAACCTGCACATCTTTGGGTTGTGGGGGTGAAACCCACACAAACAGGGGGAGAATGTGCAAACTCCACACGGACAGTGACCCAGAGCTGGGATTGAACCTGGGACCTTGATGCCTGTTGTGTTAATCACCCTGGGGGAACACGGACTGCATATCATGACAGCGCCGTGAGGCAACAGTGCTGACCACTACTCCACCGTGCTGCCGTCACTGTCAGCTCTAATGATGCACAGGCTGCAGAGTTTTTGGTGACGGCCGGCCTGAGGTGTGCTTGCCCTGTGGTTGACCCCGCGGTGGGAAGAGGGGTTAGGAGAGGGCGAAAAGCAGGGCCTACCCGCCAGCTTGATCACTGGCTGCCACAGGAGGTAATGTCGATGATGCAGACACTTCACCTGAAAGCTTTGACTAGAATCCTCTTTTTTTTTTAAATGTAAATTTTTAGGTGAACGATTAATCCATCTCCAGGCCAAGAAGACACAGCGGCCATGGTGCGCCCGCAAAGCAGCTCACCGCAGCGCAGCGTGGCTGGTAAATGCCAGGAGACTCCGCTCCCAGGATCTACCCGGCTCGCAATGCCTCACAAGATCCAACGCCTGCTCGGGAGATGTTGCAATGTAAATCCCACCCATTGTGGGCGGAATCACATTTTGGCAAATCTGCGTATTAGAGCGAGGCAGCTAGTCTGACTCGAATCTGCAGATTCCCGGGGTAGCTGAGGTGTTGGGATTAATCCCCTACATATCAGAGACCTCGGGCGACCGCTGTTCAGTGCTGCAACCCACAAACGGGGCTAGTGGAACGGCACTTGTGGGGGTCTCCTGAAGGATTGGAGGCCCCCAGCTGCTTGCGCTTTGGGCAGGATGGTACCCTGGCACGGCTGGTGTCACCTGGGTGTCTTGGCACTGCCAATGTTCCCAGGTGACACAGGCAGCTGGCATGGGAACTGCCAAGGTATTGGGGTGATGCAGGGGTGGGGTGAGGATCCTACTGTTGGGGGGGGGGGGGTGGTTGGACGAGGGTCAAAATATCTGGGGCCTTAACAGACATCTTTGCAGCATCCTTGAGCACGGGTGAGGTCCCGGAGGACTGGAGAATTGCTAATGTTGTCCCTTTGTTTAAGAAGGGTAGCGGGGATAATCCAGGGAATTATAGACCTGTGAGCTTGACATCAGTGGTAGGCAAACTGTTGGAGAAGATACTGAGGGATAGGATCTGTTCACATCTGGAAGAAAATAGACTTATCAGTGATAGGCAGCATGGTTTTGTGCAGGGAAGGTCATGTCTTACAAACCTAATAGAATTCTTTGAGGAAGTGACAAAGTTAATTGATGAGGGAAGGGCTGTAGATGGCATATACATGGACTGCAGTAAGGCATTTGATAAAGTTTCCCATGGCAGGTTGATGGAAAAAGTGAAGTCGTATGGGGTTCAGGGTGTACTAGCTAAATGGATAAAGAACTGGCTGGGTAACAGGAGACAGAGAGTAGTGGTGGAAAGGAGTGTCTCAAAATGGCAAAAGGTGACTAGTGGTGTTCCACAGGGATCCGTGCTCGGACCACTGTTGTTTGTGATATACATAAATGATCTGTACGAAGATATAGGTGGTCTGATTAGCAAGTTTGCAGATGATACTATGATTGGTGGAGTTGCAGATAGCGAGGAGGACTGTCAGAGAATACAGCAAAATATAGATAGATTGGAGAGTTGGGCAGAGAAATGGCAGATGGAGTTCAATCCAGGAAAATGCGAGGTGATGCATTTTGGAAGATCTAATTCAAGAGCGGACTATACGGTCACTGGAAGAATCCTGGGGAAAATTGATGTACAGAGAGATCTGGGAGTTCAGGTCCATTGTACCCTGAAGGTGGCAACGCAGGTCGATAGAGTGGTCAAGAAGGCATACAGCATGCTTGCCTTCATCGGACGGGCTATTGAGTACAAGAGTCGGCAGGTCATGTTACAGTTGTATATGACTTTGGTTAGGCCAAATTTGGAATACTGCGTGCAGTTCTGGTCGCCACATTACCAGAAGGATGTGGATGCTTTAGAGAGGGTGCAGAGGAGGTTCACCAGGATGTTGCCTGGTATGGAGGGTGCTAGCTATGAAGAAAGGTTGAGTAGATTAGGATTGTTTTCGTTGGAAAGACGGAGGTTGAGGGGGGACCTGATTGAGGTCTACAAAATTATGAGAGGTATGGACAGAGTGGATAGCAACAAGCTTTTTCCAAGAGTGGGGGTGTCAGTTACAAGGGGTCACGAGTTCAAGGTGAGAGGGGGAAAGTTTAAGGGAGATGTGCGTGGAAGTTTTTTACGCAGAGGGTGGTGGGTGCCTGGAACGCTTTGCCAGCGGAGGTGGTAGAGGCGGGTACGATAGCATCATTTAAGATGCATCTAGACAGATATATGAACGGGTGGGGAACAGAGGGAAGTAGATCCTTGGAAAATAGGCGACAGGTTTAGATAAAGGATCTGGATCGGTGCAGGGTGGGAGGGCCGAAGGGCCTGTTTCTGTGCTGTAATTTTCTTTGTTTGCTCTAATAATTTCTCCATATCTGTGGTAAACAGACATTAAGGCGGGTGGGGGGTGGGGGGGGTGGGGGGGGGGGGGGGTGGTAGGTGATGCCGAGGATGTGATCAGGGCCTCAGAAGTGAGGAATCTCTTGGCACAATCCCTTTCCCATTGCAGGACAGGTGTAAACCTCACTCCACAGCACCCCAAACTCCAGCGCAAGCCTCCAAAAGCTTGTTTCATTCATTGTCTCTGACATCTTTGGAGAGGAGGAAACATCACAGATTATATTCCTAATGCAAACGGCATTGTGTGAATGTGTTTTTCCCTGACTTCCTCAACTTTGGCAGGATGGGCAATTGTATCCGATCAGGGGAGAAGATGGTGCAGTGAACATGTCACTGATTTAGTCATCCAGAGGCCCAGACTCACACTCTGGGGGTGGAGGTTGAAGCCCCAACACAGCAGCCGGTAGTTAATTAGCTCAGTAAGGATAACCATACCATCGATTGTTATAAAAACCAGCAATTGTCCTCAAGAGAAGGAGATCTGCCATCCTTTCCTGGTCTGGCCTCCATGTTACTCTGGACCACAACAATGTGGTTACTCTTTACTATTCTCAAATACACTCAGGGGTGGCACGGTGGCACAGTGGCTAGCACTGCCTCTTCACAGCACAGGGATCCAGGTTCGATTCCCGGCTTGGGCTCCGATTTCCTTCCACAGTCCAAAGGAGTGCAGGTTGGGTGAGGGTATGAGGGTGACAGGGTTAGGGTGGAGTGGGCCTCGGTTGGGTGTTCATTCAGAGGGTCAGTGCAGACTCGATGGGTAGAATAGCCTCCTTCTGCACCGTCGGAATTCTAATTCTAAATTGCCTCACATGCCCCTCAGTTCAAGGGCAATGACGGAGGAACTGTAAATGATGGAAACCACATCCCATAAAAAAAATGTCCCAGTCAGAGTAAATAGGTTTTCTTCAACATATAGTATGGGACTGATGGGAAATGGGAAGAGGCAGGAATGAGATTCATCCAGGATTGTATTGAATGGCAGAACAGGCTCAAGGCTTCACTCTATCTCCTATTTCTGATATTCTTCTGTAGGTGCCCATTATATTCGAGGACATTGTGCAGAATTCCATTTCTACTCTGTTTACGTTGATCGTGTGGAAATTGCAAAAGGAACATGTCCTTTTACTGAACCATTTTCACAATCCCTCCTTATATTGAGACTTGAACAATTTCTTTTGAATTTGTGATGGAAATAATATCCCAGAACCCCCCCCCCCCCCCCGGCGCAGTCCGTACAGGCCGGGTGTTGTTATGGTTGCACGAGAGCTCAATGGATTCAGGCTTTTCCCATTCACAATGTGTGATTACATTCTGAATGTGGCTGTGAAGAGTTACTCCTCTGGGTATCTGCTGTGAAATTATAAACATCTTCCTTCAAGAATCAAGGAAGACCTTCAGAAATAAATTGCAATTCATTGCACACGACAACTAGAACAAATCTCACCACAAATACAACAATAACTTATTTTTCAAGCATCCTTGAAATGGTAAGTTATCCCAAGGCCCTTCAGAGGAGTTTTAGCAAAAACAATTTGATACCAGGCCCCATATTGAGAGACCAGGGGCGAAATTCTCCGACCCCACGCAGGGTCGGAGAATAGGCGGGAAGCGGCGTTATTTCCGCTCCCGCAGGTTTTTCAATTCTCCCGCCGGTCATTGTGCAAATCCCGCCGGCAGCCTGTGAAAACAGCTGGCGCCGGCGGGATTTCATTTTTTAAAAAACTTACCTCAAATCTCCGGCCCGGATGGGCTGAAGTCCCGCCGCTGGGAGGCCTTCTCCCGCCGCCGAGGTTTAAACCACCTTGGTGGCAGCGGGCTCAGCGGCGCGAGCAGGCCCCCGGGGTCCTGGGGGGGCGGGGGGCGATCGGACCCGGGGGGGTGCCCCCACGGAGGCCTGGCCCGCGATCAGGGCCCCCCGCTCACTCCACGGGGCAGTGCCGTGGGGGCACTCTTTCTCCTTCCGCTCCGCCACGGCCTCCGCCATGGCGGACGCGGAGGAGAACCCCGCATCGCGCATGCGCCGGCAGTGACATCAGCGGCCAGCTGCCGCTGACGTCACTGCCGGCGCATGCGCCGACCGCCGAAAGCCTTTCGGCCAGCCCCGCTTCCGACGGCGCCGGGTGTTTGCGCCAGTCTACCGGTGCAAACTGCTCCGGCGCGGGGCTGGCCCCCAAAGGTGGGGAGAATTCCCCACCTTTGGGGAGGCGCGACCCCTGAGTGGTTGGCGCCACTCCCCTACGCCGGCACCCTCCGTCACGCCGGGTAGGGGAGAATCCAGCCCCAGGGCCGGGATTCTCCCCTACCCGGCGGGGCGGGGGCTCCGCACCTTTAGGGGCCAAGCCCTCACATTGAGGGGCTAGGCCCACGGCGGAGTGGCTGGCGCTCTGCTGGCTGGCGTGGACGGCCTTTGGCACCATGCTAGCCGGGGCCGAAAGGACTTCGCCGGCTGACGTAAGTCCGCGTATGCGCCGGAGCGTCAGCTGCTGCTGACGTCATACAGGCGCATGGGCAGGGGAGGGGGTCTCTTTCACCCCCGCCATGGTGAAGACCATGGCGAAGGCGGAAGGAAAAGAATGCCCCCGTGGGACAGGCCCGCCCGTCGATCAGTGGGTCCCGATCGCGGACCAGGCCACCCTGGGGGCACCCCCCGGGGACAGATTGCACCGTGCCCCCCCCCCAGGACCCCGAAGACCTCCCGCGCCGCCAGCCCCGCCGGTCATGTAGGTGTTTTGATTCCCGCCGGCGGGAGAGGCTTGACAGCAATGGGACTTCGGCCCATCGCCCACCGGGTGGCAGAGAATTCGGGACACGGTGGGGTGGGATTGACGGCGGCCCCCGGCGATTCTCCGACCCGGCGGGGGGTTGGAGAATCCCGCCCATGAAGAGAAGGGACATAGGGCAAAATTCTCTGACTCCCAGCAGGATCGGAGAATCGCCTGGGGCCGCCTAAAATCCCGCCCCCGCCGTGGCAGAGATTCTCCGCCACCCGGGAAGTGGCGGCGGCAGGAATCTCGCCACTCCGATCGGAGAGGCCCCTGTGGTGATTCTCCGGCCCCGGATGGGTCGAAGTCCCGCCGCTGGGAGGCCTCTCCCGC
This sequence comes from Scyliorhinus canicula, assembly GCF_902713615.1. Lineage (NCBI taxonomy): Eukaryota > Metazoa > Chordata > Chondrichthyes > Carcharhiniformes > Scyliorhinidae > Scyliorhinus > Scyliorhinus canicula. The sequence goes on from NC_052149.1 coordinate 243,118,079, forward strand.
CGCCGAGGTTTGAACCACCTCTGGAACGGCGGCGCGAGCGGGCCCCGGGGTCCTGGGGGGGGGGGCAATCGAACCCCGGGGGGTGCCCCCACGGTGGCCTGGCCTGCGATCGGGGCCCCCCGCTCAGACTCCGGGCCACTGCCCTGGGTGCACTATTTCTCCTTCCGCGGCCGCCATGGCGGAAGCGGAAGAGAACCCCACATCGCGCATGCGCCGGCAGTGACGTCAGCGGCCAGCTACCGCTGACGTCACTGCCGGCGCATGCGCGGACCGGCGAAAGCCTTTCGGCCAGCCCCGCTGCCGGGGGCGCCGGTTTTTTTGCGCCGGTCTTCTGGTGCCAACCCCTCCGGCGCGGGGCTGGCCCCCAAAGGTGGGGAGACCCCTGAGTGGTTGGCGCCACTCCCCTACTCCGGGACCCTCCGTCACGCCGGGTAGGGGAGAATGCCGCCCATAATGTCTGATCTAAATGGAAGGATTATTTTTTAATCCATTTGCGGGACGTGGGCGACGCTGGTCAGGCCAGCATTTATTACCCCTCCCTAATTGCCCTTCAAAAGGTGAGCTGACTTCTTGAACCGCTACAGTCCTTGAGGTGTAGGTACACCCACTGTGCTGTGGGGGAGGGAGTTCCAGGATGTTGCCCAGCGACAGTGAAGGAACAGCCGATATATTTCCAAGTCGGGGTGCTGAGTGACTCGGAGGGGAACCTCCAGGTGGTGGGGTTCCCAGGTACCTACTGCTCTTGTCCTTCTAGATGGTAGTGGTTGTGGGTTTGGAAGGTGCTGCCTGAGGAACCTTGGTGAGTTACTGCGGTGTAGAATGTAGATGGTACACACGGCTGCCACTGTGCGTTGGTGGTGGAGGCTTTGAATGTTTGTGGAAGGAGGAGCAATCAAGTGGCTGCTTTGTCCTGGATGTTGTCGAGCTTCTTGAGTGTTGTTGGAGCTGCACTCACCCAGGCAAGTGGAGAGTATTCCATCACACTCCTGACTTGTGCCTTGTAGATGGTGGACAGGCTTTGGGGGCGTCAGGAGGTGAGTTACTCACCGCAGGATTCCTAACCTCTGACCTGCTCTGATAGCCACAGTATTTTCATGGCTGGGTCGTGTTCAGTTTCTGGTATGTTAATAGTGTTGGTGCTGAGGGGACTGGAGTGATGATGTCAGGGAGGCAATTGTAGATAATGAAGTTTAATGCTCTCTGGTACAGAGAAAAAATATAGATTACTCAGAAGGTGGATGTTGGAAACTAAATGTAGGGCAGGGCAAGATAGAGACAGCAGGATAGAGACAGCAGGATAGAGACAGCAGGATAGAGGCAGCAGGATAGAGAGAGCACGATAGAGACAGCAAGATAGAGACAGCAGGATAGAGACAGCAGGATAGAGAGAGCAGGATAGAGAGAGCAGGATAGAGACTGCAAGATAGAGACAGCAGGATAGAGACAGCAGGATAGAGACAGCAGGATAGAGACAGCAGGATAGAGACAGCAGGATAGACAGCAGGATAGAGACAGCAGGATAGAGGCAGCAGGATAGAGACAGCAGGATAGAGACTGCAAGATAGAGACAGCAGGATAGAGACAGCAGGATAGAGACAGCAGGATAGACAGCAGGATAGAGACAGCAGGATAGAGGCAGCAGGATAGAGACAGCAGGATAGAGACAGCAGGATAGAGACTGCAAGATAGAGACAGCAGGATAGAGACAGCAGGATAGAGACAGCAGGATAGACAGCAGGATAGAGACAGCAGGATAGAGGCAGCAGGATAGAGACAGCAGGATAGAGACAGCAGGATAGAGACAGCAGGATAGAGACTGCAAGATAGAGACAGCAGGATAGAGACAGCAGGATAGAGACAGCAGGATAGACAGCAGGATAGAGACAGCAGGATAGAGGCAGCAGGATAGAGACAGCAGGATAGAGACAGCAGGATAGAGACAGCAGGATAGAGACAGCAGGATAGAGACAGCAGGATAGAGGCAGCAGGATAGAGACTGCAAGATAGAGACAGCAGGATAGAGACAGCAGGATAGACAGCAGGATAGAGAGAGCAGGATAGAGACAGCAGGATAGAGACAGCAGGATAGAGACAGCAGGATAGAGGCAGCAGGATAGAGACAGCAGGATAGAGACAGCAGGATAGAGGCAGCAGGATAGAGACAGCAGGATAGAGACAGCAGGATAGAGGCAGCAGGATAGAGACAGCAGGATAGAGACAGCAGGATAGAGGCAGCAGGATAGAGACAGCAGGATAGAGGCAGCAGGGTAGAGACAGCAGGATAGAGACAGCAGGATAGAGGCAGCAGGATAGAGACAGCAGGATAGAGACAGGAGGATAGAGACAGCAGGATAGAGACAGCAGGGTGGTGTGGAGGTTAGGGGGGTGTGGGTGTGAGGGTGGTGTGGGTGTGGGGGTGTGGTTGGTGTGGGTGTGAGGTTGGTGTGGGTGTGGGAGTGAGGTTGGTGTGGGGGTGAGGGTGAGGGTGGTGTGGGGGTTAGGGGGGTGCAGAGGTGAGGGTGGTGTGGGTGTGGGGGTGGTGTGGGTGTGGGAGTGAGGTTGGTGTGGGTGTGAGGTTGGTGTGGGGGTTAGGGGGATGCAGAGGTGAGGGTGGTGTGGGGGTGGGGGTGGTGTGGGTGTGGGGGTTGGTGTGGGTGTGGGTGTGAGGTTGGTGTGGGGGTTAGGGGGATGCAGAGGTGAGGGTGGTGTGGGGGTTAGGGGAGTGTGGGTGTCGGGGTGAGGTTGGTGTGGGGGTGGGGGTGGTGTGGGTGTGGGGGTGGGGGTGGGGGTGAGGTTGGTGTGGGGGTTAGGGGGATGCAGAGTTGAGGGTGGTGTGGGTGAGGATGGTGTGGGGGTGAAGGTAGGGTTTGTTATAGGCCAGGGTTTAGAAAACTCCAAAGTATATAATGGAGTTCACCTGACCTATAACTGTTTGTTGATGTTGGTTATGATGAGCACAGTAAGAAGTCTTACAACACCAGGTTAAAGTCCAACAGGTTTGTTTCAAACACGAGCTTTCGGAGCACGGCTCCTTCTTCAGGAGGATTCACCTGAGGAAGGAACAGTGCTCCGAAAGCTCGTGTTTGAAACAAACCTGTTGGACTGTAACCTGGTGTTGTAAGACTTCTTACTGTGCTCACCCCAGTCCAACGCCGGCATCTCCACATCATGGTTATGATGAGGACAAGGGCCTGCTTTCAGGTGTTACTCAACAGAATTCTGAGGCGCTTTTAATAAAAAAAACAAGCTTGATTCCACAAATTGATTTAACATTTGTATAAGCACACACAGTAAGAATTTTTATCAATTGCAAACATAAAGATCCCACACAGTTACAGAACTCTATGTGTAACCCTTAATGAATTCCCCCTTAACTGTTCTAATTCAATAACAAAATCCAAGTAAAACCAGAAACCCCTTTTCAAAGGCATGTCCCAGCACACGGCACTCTCACTGCTATAAGACTTGTTATTGATATTCTCTTTCCATTGCAAACAGCAGGTTTGAATTCCTTCCGGAAAGCAATTATCTCTTTGAAGTTACCAAGCGGTCTGGAAACAGCTTTTAAAATGAAAATAGCAAAAAATGCTTCATTCACCCTGTGCCGTTCAAGCCAGTCCAAAACTCACAGAGCCACAGCCCAGCTCCTCCCACACAATGACATCACTGAAGACAAAAACCTTTCAGAAAGGGACACTCCGATGATAGGTTCAGGGTGTGGGGGTGAGGGTGTGGGTGGTGTGGGGGTGTGGGTGGTGTGGGGATGAGGGTGGTGTGAAAAATGAACTGAAAGTCGCTTATTGTCACAAGTTGGCTTCAAATGAAGTTACTGTGAAAAGCCCCTAGTCGCCACATTCCGGCGCCTGTTCGGGGAGGCTTGTACGGGAATTGAAGCGTGCTGCTGGCCTGCCATGGTCTGCTTTCAAAGCCAGCGATTTAGCCCAGTGTGCTAAGCCAGCCCCTGTGGGGGTGAAGGTACTGTTGGGGTGAGGGTGGTGTGGGTTGAGGGTGTGGCTGAGGGTGGTGTGCAGGTGAGGGTGTGGGTGAGGGTGGTGTGGGGGTGAGGGTGGTGTGGGGGTGGGGGTGGGGGTGGTGTGGAGGTGAGGGTGGTGTGCAGGTGAGGGTGTGGGTGAGGGTGGTGTGGGGGTGAGGGTGGGGGTGGGGGTGGGGGTGGAGGTGGTGTGGGGGTGAGGGTGGTGTGCAGGTGAGGGTGTGGGTGAGGGTGGTGTGGGGGTGAGGGTGGTGTGGGGGTGGGGGTGGGGGTGGTGTGGAGGTGAGGGTGGTGTGGGGGTGAGGGTGGGGGTGGGGGTGGGGGTGGAGGTGGTGTGGGGGTGAGGGTGGTGTGGGGTTGAGGGTGGTGTGGGGGTGGGGGTGGTGTGCGGGTGAGGGTGGTGTGGGGGTGGGGGTGGGGGTGGTGTGGAGGTGAGGGTGGTGTGGGGGTGAGGGTGGGGGTGGGGATGAGGGTGGTGTGGGAGTGGGGGTGAGGGTAGTGTGGGGGTGGTGTGGGAGTGGGGGTGGTGTGGGGGTGAGGCTGGTGTGGGGGTGGGGGTGAGGGTGGTGTGGGGGTGGTGTGGGAGTGGGGGTGGTGTGGGGGTGAGGCTGGTGTGGGGGTGGGGGTGAGGGTGGTGTGGGGGTGAGGGTGGTGTGGGGGTGAGGGTGGTGTGGGGGTGAGGGTGGTGTGGGAGTGGGGGTGAGGGTGGTGTGGGGGTGGTGTGGGGGTGGGGGTGGAGGTGGTGTGGAGGTGAGGGTGGTGTGGGGGTGAGGGTGGGGGTGGGGGTGAGGGTGGTGTGGGAGTGGGGGTGAGGGTGGTGTGGGGGTGGTGTGGGGTGGGGGTGGTGTGGGGGTGAGGCTGGTGTGGGGGTGGGGGTGAGGGTGGTGTGGGGGTGAGGGTGGTGTGGGGGTTAGGGCGGTGCGGGGGTGAGGGTGGTGTGGGGGTGAGGGTGGTGTGGGGGTGGGGGTGGTGTGGGGGTGAGGGTGGTGTGGGGGTGAGGGTGGTGTGGGGTGGGGGTGGTGTGGGGGTGGGGGTGGGGGTGGTGTGGGGGTGAGGGTGGGGGTGGGGGTGATGGTGGGGGTGAGGGTGGGGGTGGTGTGGGGGTGGTGTGGGGGTGGGGGTGGGTGTGGTGTGGGGGTGGGGGGTGGTGGTGATGGTGGTGTGGGGGTGAGGGTGGGGTGGGGGTGAGGGTGGTGTGGGGGTGGGGGTGAGAGTGGTGTGGGGGTGATGTGGGGGTGGTGCGGGGGTGGGGGTGAGGGTGGTGTGGGGGTGAGTGTGGGGGTGAGGGTGGTGTGGGGGTGGGGGTGGTGTGGGGGTGTGGGTGTGGGGGTGGTGTTGGGGTGGTATGGGGGTGGGGGTGGTGTGGGGTTGGGGGTGGGGGTGTGGGTGTGGGGGTGGTGTTGGGGTGGTGTGGGGGTGGGGGTGGTGTGGGGTTGGGGGTGGGGGTGTGGGGGTGGGGGTGGTGTGGGGGTGGTGTGGGGGTGGTGTGGGGGTGGTGTGGGGGTGGTGTGAGGGTGGGGGTGGGGGTGGGGGTGGTGTGGGGGTGGTGTGGGGGTGGGTGTGGAGGTGGGGGTGGAGTTGGGGTGGGGGTGGGGGTGGGGGTGGTGTGGGGGTGGGGTGGAGTTGGGGTGGGGGTGGGGGTGGTGTGGGGGTGGGGGTGGAGTTGGGGTGGGGGTGGGGGTGGTGTTGCTGGGGTTTGACACACTTGTCAAGAGAAACCAGAACTGAGCAGGTTCTCACTTCCTGGCCCGTGGCCGACCTCCACCTCGGTGACCTCCCTTTCCACGGGCTGTCGATCAAGTTCAGGGTCCTCTGCCCTGCCATAGTGAGGGGCCACAGGTCCAGCGGACCCCCTCCTGTCTTCTATCGCTCCCGCCGGATTAGTGCGGTTTCCTGTCCGCTGCCTGCTGCCCAGCGGGTGGGTAGCTGGTGGCCTCAGTGGCCAGGTACCCGACCGTGACGGGTGCCAACATCTGATGCAGGGTGGGTGTTCTGCCGCCCTCTGAGTTGGGAGGGGTAGGGTTACAGGTGTGTGGGAGGGGAGTTAATGCCAGGGGCACAGCGCTGCCTCCTTACCCTGGCCATCCTGAGGAGGTTGTGCAGTTTCTTCCGGCACTGCTGGCCGGTCTGGACGGTGTTGCCCACAGCACCGACCGCCTCTGCCACCTACACCCAGGCACGGCGAATGGTGGCGGCTGTCAGTCTCCTCCCCGGGCCGGGTACAGGGTCACCTTCCTCTAATCCACCACGTCAGGAGGGTCTAAAGTTCTGCAGCAACAAAATGTGGAGCCGCTCCCCTCACAGCCAACTTGTTGGCTGGGATGGTGCGCGTGGGGAGTGTGTGTGGGGAGTGTGTGTGGGGAGTGTGTGTGGGGAGTGTGTGGGGAGAGTGTGTGGGGAGTGTGTGTGGGGAGTGTGTGGGGAGAGTGTGTGTGGGGAGTGTGTGTGTGGGGAGTGTGTGTGGGGAGTGTGTGTGTGGGGAGTGTGTGTGGGGAGTGTGTGTGGGGAGTGTGTGTGGGGAGTGTGTGTGTGGGGAGTGTGTGTGTGGGGAGTGTGTGTGGGGAGTGTGTGTGGGGAGTGTGTGTGTGGGGAGTGTGTATGGGGAGTATGTTGGGGATGGTGTGTGTGGGGAGAGTGTGTGGGGAGTGTGTGTGGGGAGTGTGTGTGTGGGGAGTGTGTGTGTGGGGAGTGTGTGTGGGGAGTGTGCATGAGGAGTGTGTGTGGGGAGTGTGTTGGGGATGGTGTGTGTGGGGAGTGTGTGTGAGGAGTGTGTGTGTGGGGAGTATGTTGGGTATGGTGTGTGTGGGGAGTGTGTGTGTGGGGAGTGTGTTGGGGATGGTGTGCATGAGGAGTGTGTGTGGGGAGTGTGTGTGTGGGGAGTATGTTGGGTATGGTGTGTGTGGGGAGTGTGTGTGTGTGGGGAGTGTGTTGGGGATGGTGTGTTGGGGATGGTGTGTGTGGGGAGTGTGTGTGTGGGGAGTGTGTGTGTGGGGAGTGTGTGTGGGGAGTGTGTGTGTGGGGAGTGTGTGTGGGGAGTGTGTGTGGGGAGTATGTTGGGGATGGTGTGTGTGGGGAGTGTGTTGGGGATGGTGTGTTGGGGATGGTGTGTGTGGGGAGTGTGTGTGTGGGGAGTATGTTGGGTATGGTGTGTGTGGGGAGTGTGTGTGTGGGGAGTGTGTGTGGGGAGTGTGTGTGTGGGGAGTATGTTGGGGATGGTGTGTGTGGGGAGTGTGTTGGGGATGGTGTGTGTGGGGAGTGTGTGTGTGGGGAGTATGTTGGGGATGGTGTGTGTGGGGAGTGTGTGTGGGGAGTATGTTGGGGATGGTGTGTGTGGGGAGTGTGTTGGGGATGGTGTGTGTGGGGAGTGTGTGTGTGGGGAGTATGTTGGGGATGGTGTGTGTGGGGAGTGTGTGTGGGGAGTGTGTGTGGGGAGTGTGTGTGTGGGGAGTGTGTGTGTGGGGAGTGTGTTGGGGATGGTGTGTGTGGGGAGTGTGTGTGGGGAGTGTGTGTGGGGAGTGTGTGTGTGGGGAGTGTGTGTGTGGGGAGTGTGTGTGGGGGGAGTGTGTGTGGGGAGTGTGTGTGGGGAGTGTGTGTGTGGGGAGTGTGTGTGTGGGGAGTGTGTGTGGGGAGTGTGTGTGTGGGGAGTGTGTGTGTGGGGAGTGTGTGTGGGGAGTGTGTGTGGGGAGTGTGTGTGTGGAGAGTGTGTTTGGGGAGTGTGTGTGGGGAGTGTGTGTGTGGGGAGTGTGTGTGTGGGGAGTGTGTTTTGGGGATGGTGTGTTGGGGATGGTGTGTGTGGGGAGTGTGTGTGTGGGGATGGTGTGTGTGGGGAGTGTGTGTGTGGGGATGGTGTGTGTGGGGAGTGTGTGTGGGGAGTGTGTGTGTGGGGATGGTGTGTGTGGGGATGGTGTGTGTGGGGAGTGTGTGTGGGGAGTGTGTGTGGGGAGTGTGTGTGTGGGGAGTGTGTTTGGGGAGTGTGTGTGTGGGGAGTGTGTTTGGGGAGTGTGTGTGGGGAGTGTGTGTGTGGGGAGTGTGTGTGTGGGGAGTGTGTGTGTGGGGAGTGTGTGTGGGGAGTGTGTGTGTGGGGATAGTGTGTGTGGGGATGGTGTGTGTGGGGAGTGTGTGTGGGGAGTGTGTGTGGGGAGTGTGTGTGTGGGGAGTGTGTTTGGGGAGTGTGTGTGTGGGGAGTGTGTTTGGGGAGTGTGTGTGGGGAGTGTGTGTGTGGGGAGTGTGTGTGTGGGGAGTGTGTGTTGGGGATGGTGTGTTGGGGATGGTGTGTGTGGGGAGTGTGTGTGTGGGGATGGTGTGTGTGGGGAGTGTGTGTGTGGGGATGGTGTGTGTGGGGAGTGTGTGTGGGGAGTGTGTGTGTGGGGAGTGTGTGTGTGGGGAGTATATTGGGGATGGTGTGTGTGGGGAGTGTGTGTGTGGGGAGTATGTTGGGGATGGTGTGTGTGGGGAGTGTGTATCTCTCATTGGAATAGATTGTGTTCCACATGATGCCGGTTCTGCCCCTCAATAGTTGCTGAATCGTTCCAGGTGCGGCTCCAGTTTTGCTGCCGTGAAAGTGTCTGAATTCTGTGCTGCCGTTAACTCTCTGGCTCGAATCGCATTCGCCAATTAGCTGGAGAATCCCCATTTGTGGCAAAATTGGGAGCAGCGCTGGTTTGTGGATGGTCCGCCCCCTTAGATCAGCATAATCGCTGAGTACGCCGCATGCCAGTGAGACGGCCTCATGCCCTCCCCCGATGCTCTGCCACCAATGGGCCGATGGCGTGGGGCACACGTGCTGACAGTTTTCAGGGACCGAGCTTGGCTGCTGCAGACTCTGTCCAGCGCCACCACAGTCGGCGGGCGAGGGAGCCGTTCCGCTGGCAGGGGAGGGGGGGGTTTCGGCAGGGACTGATGGGGGTGGTCCAGGTGTGACAATGGGGTTACAGGGAGGCACTATCTGGCAGGCCGGGTCCACTTGCTGCCAGCACCATGTTTTACAGCAAGATGCACATGTGCAGCCACCTGCCAATTCTGCGTCTCTGTCCACAGGTGAAGCCCAGGGCTTTACGTGCAGCGGCTGCTAACCCCTCCCCCCCCCCCCCCCCCCACCCCCACCAGGCAGAGCACGGTGCTGGGACGGCGCCGACATTTTGTCGTAAGAGTAGAGCCATGCTCCAGACACAGCCGCAAATTCGGGGAATCCAGCCCCCGAGCTCTCCAGCTGTGCTGAGTTCACAGTCCAAGTATTCTAGTGGGGTCTTGAGTCATCCTTCTGCCATGACCACAAGGTCGAATCCTGGAACAGCTGCACCAGGGCCATCCCAGAGTAGGTAGAATGAAGGAGTTGGTGAAAAGCTACATCTGGTGACCCGGGTTGTATTCCCAGATAGAGGAGAAGTTGGGTTTGTAAATCCCGCACTGTGTTGAGAAATGTATCTCCGCTACAACCTTTGCATCCATGGGAATTGCCTCCAGACCATCGGCAGGAATACGTGTGGATTGTGTGGGACCAGTCGAAGGACACATACTTTTGGTCATGTTGGTCGTAAACCCCTTGCACTCTGTTTCCCAAACTCGACCTGTGCCTCCCCTGATTCTTTTGCTTTGTGGCTACAACAAAGAATATAACGTGCACGTAAACACTTCCGGCTTTGCTTTTTCTTTAACAAGCATTACAGCACAGTGAGAGACAAAATTGAACAATCACAGGAATTGCCAGCATGTAATATTCCTCATGGACAAATCCTGAGAAAACCCAGGAAGGTGGGACTCATTGTTGTAAATGGCATGAAAACCGTCGGAATTGTATACTCAGCTGAGCAGAACCAAGGAGTAAATCTGTCTCTTTAAAAAGAAAAATTAGCTTCTGATTCTGCTGGTTTCCCAGGAGAGAGAATCTGACAAAGATCACCAGTGATTCCCATTTATAACCAGGATTTTATTTGTCAATTTGTCATGCTCGGCATAACATTTCAACATATCTTTTCCAAACATCCCGATTGAAACTATGATTGAACCGCAATGGAAACCTCCCTGCGCACTGCCCAAAGATTAGAATGTCGATATTTTCACTTGAACCATTCGGCTGGACACCTCCAAATGCCCATATTGAAGTTGGTGTTGTAAATGCTCAAATTGAAGTCAGTGCTGCCCTTCAAGCAGCACGTGTTTCTCTGGAAAATGCTGTTCCATCAATTGATCATCCGGAAACTAAACCAATAAAAACATTGGCAGAGCCTGACAAAGATTTTTAACCTGATTACTTCTTTTGAGATAAATTCGAAAGCCACTTTGCATCTCCGAATTCTCCTGGTCAGCTTTGTATTTTCATCCTGACAAAGGTTTTGTATTTTACCAATGCACACACAAATCTAATTTCTTAGTCGAATGCTTGGGACTTTATGAGAAATATCTGTGCAGACGGGTTCCTCTTTGCTGCAATATTTGATATTGAGTAGCGTTTAAACCATCATGCCCACTGTCACAGAATGATTCCTCTCTCCTTGGGGATATTATCAGCTTCCACTACCAAAATATGAAAATAATGATCTCTGGGCACACTGACAGTTTACTGTTATAAAATTGCAATTTCTTTCGCAATGTACTCAAAAAGTTTTAAATCAAGTTCTGGGGCAGCATAATTTGAAGCTTACAATGGCAACTCAGAGAGTCAATATGGCAGGATTGGACAGTTATGAATGAACTGCAACAAAACAGCTCGTGGCAATGTAGGTCCTTTACTCTGTACGAGGTAATTCATGTCACTCCATCTGACAGCAGCTTATACATTGATCACACGGTTTGATAATTAGACCTACAACTAAACAACCTTTTTCATAAAACATGTTGTTATCAATTTGCCTAATCTTGTCTCATATTTTCCAATTTGGATTAAGAAGCTGTTTTGCCTTTTCAGTTACTTCAGGGTGTCCGGTGTACACTTCAGCGTGCCCGGTGTACACTCCAGGGTGTCCGGTGTACACTTCAGCGTGTACGGTGTACACTTCAGCGTGTCCGGTGTACACTTCAGCGTGTCCGGTGTACACTTCAGGGTGTCCGGTGTACACTTCAGCGTGTACGGTGTACACTTCAGCGTGTCCGGTGTACACTTCAGCGTGCCCGGTGTACACTTCAGCGTGCCCGGTGTACACTTCAGCGTGCCCGGTGTACACTTCAGGGTGTCCGGTGTACACTTCAGGGTGTCCGGTGTACACTTCAAGGTGTCCGGTGTACACTTCAGCGTGCCCGGTGTACACTTCAGCGTGTCCGGTGTACACTTCAGGGTGTCCGGTGTACACTTCAGGGTGTCCGGTGTACACTTCAGGGTGTCCGGTGTACACTTCAGGGTGTCCGGTGTACACTTCAGCGTGTCCGGTGTACACTTCAGGGTGTCCGGTGTACGGTAGAAAAACAGTTTCAAACTGAAATGCCATCAGAAAGCTTGTTTGCTGTGTTTCAGAATAATGAAGCATTAAAAACCTCAAGTCAATGTGAATTGCAAATCTGAAAGCCAGGAAATCCAGTTTCAAAGTGTTAGGTATGAGATAGATATCAGTGTTAGGTATGAGACTGATACAGGACCTGGACAAATGTGGCTCAAATTCTTTCAGACAAGCTCAGGTGCAGAATTTAGGTTGATACTGCTCTCCTCCACCCCCCCCCCCCCCCTCCCCGTGCTCTCCTGGATCCCCCTTAACACTTCCCCCTTGGAACGTCCCCGTTGGCGCTGCCCCCGACATTGCCAGCGCACACTACCAGAGGGTCAGGACGCAATGCCCAATCTCGTCCCCCAACCCTTGGGACCTCCAAGCACTTCCGTGCCCCCAGCATGGTCATCACGACTGTTTTTGGCGTTTAAAGTAGTGATTCACGCCAGCGTGATGCTATACCGCCAGCGAGAGGGTGTGGGAGGATACGCCATGGCTAGAATCTGCAGCACAAAGCCATTTCAATACATTAAAATTCATTCAAATCGAAGGAAATCAGGTTCATACCCCTGCTGGGCGTGAACCTGAGCACGTCACTGGCGGAGAACAGGCAACGGATCAAACCGAGACCTTGCTGGCACAAATCCTGATTTGGCCCTCTCGCAAGATTTAACAATAATAATCATTTTTATTATTGTCACAAGTAGGCTTACATTAACACTGCAATGAAGTTGCTCTGAAAATCCCCTCGTCGCCACATTCCGGCGCCTGTTCGGATTCAGAGGGAGTATTCAGAATGTTCAATTAGCCCGACTTTTGGGACTTGTGGGAGGAAACTGGAGGACGCGGAGCAACACAGAATATTTGGTCCGAATATTATTGGTACCGATTGCATTCCTTTCTGTGCTTTTGATTCAATTCTGGTTTATATCTAAAATATAATTTGATAAACGTTTGATGAAATGAAAAATTCAACACAACCAATAGCAAATTGAATTCTGGAAGGATTCTGTTTAGAACTCACGTGGGGGGGGGGGGGGGTCGGGGATGGGTGGTGGTGGGGGGGGGGGGTCGGGGATGGGTGGTGGTGGTGGGGGGGTCGGGGATAGGTGGTGGGGGGGGTTGGGGATGGGTGGTGGTGGTGGGGGGGGTCGGGGGATGGGTGGTGGTGGGGGGGATCGGGGATGGGTGGTGGGGGGGGTCGGGGGATGGGTGGTGGGGGGGGGTCGGGGATGGGTAGTGGTGGGGGGGTCGGGGGATGGGAGGTGGGGGGGTTGGGGATGGGTGGTGGTGGTGGGGGGGGGTCGGGGATGGGTGGTGGGGGGGGTTGGGGATGGGTGGTGGTGGGGGGGTCGGGGATGGGTGGTGGGGGGATTGGGGATGGGTGGTGGTGGGGGGGTCGGGGATGGGTGGTGGTGGTGGGGGGGGGTCGGGGATGGGTGGTGGTGGGGGGGGATCGGGGATGGGTGGTGGGGGGGTCGGGGGATGGGTGGTGGGGGGGTCGGGGGATGGGTGGTGGGGGGGGGTCGGGGATGGGTGGTGGGGGGGTCGGGGATGGGTGAGGGGGGTCGGGGATGGGTGGTGGTGGGGGGGTTGGGGGATGGGTGGCGGTGGGGGGGGTCGGGGATGGGTGGTGGTGGTGGGGGGGTTGGGGATGGGTGGTGGTGGTGGGGGGGTTGGGGATGGGTGGTGGTGGTGGGGGGGGCTTGGGGGGTGGGTGGTGGTGGTGGGGGGGATGGGTGGTGGGGGGGGGATGGGTGGTGGAGGGGGGGGTCGGCAATGGGTGGTGGTGGTGGGGGGGGTCGGGGATGGGTGGTGGTGGTGGGGGGGGTTGGGGGATGGGTGGTGGTGGGGGGGATGGGTGGTGGGGGGGGATGGGTGGTGGTGGTGGGGGGGTTGGGGAATGGGTGGTGGTGGGGGGTTTGGGTGGTGGGGGGGGGTCGGGGGATGGGTGGTGGGGGGGGTCGGGGATGGGTGAGGGGGGTCAGGGATGGGTGGTGGTGGTGGGGGGGTTTGGGGATGGGTGGTGGTGGTGGGGGGTCGGGAGTGGAAATGGGAATTGTCAATGTTATCAGTCAGTCAGCATGGCAGGATATTTTTGCATTGACCATCAGTGCGCCTGCAAAGAAATACAAAGTGCTGGCATGTTGACGTATATTGTGTAAATTCAATGAATGAATAAATCACTTTTCACACCACAATCACTTGGTTGAAGTGAGGCCTTTACAATTCTTCTGTGTATTCAGCCAGCACTGAATCTTCAGCTGTGATTCCGAATAACAGCTGCAGCCGACTTGTTTGCCCATTTGTGGGTTTGATCTGCTCGGCACTTCAGCCAATCTGTGTGCTCAATGATTGGAGTTACACAGCTGAGGAACAGCGAAGGCCCAAGGTTCACATCGCAGCTTTAAATGCTGAGGACATGCAAACTGTGCTGAGCTGTTCCTCTGGGACAAACAACTTTGTATAATTATAAATTTCTCATCCAAGACAATAAATTTGATACATTTTCCATTAATTGGGACATAGTGAGATTGAAAATATTCCATCTTTAAAATACCTTTATTAATTTATTACTTTGATCTATCAGCTGGAGCTAACCCATAACAAAACAAGCTGAACTTTGTATTATATGTAAGGGCACAGTCCGCAAGAGCAGAGAAATAATACATTTGTACAAATGTATTATGTTACAAATGTTGGGGCAGCACGGTAACACAATGGCTAGCACTGTGGCTTCACAGTGCCAGGGTCCCAGGTTCGATTCCCGGCTGGGTCACTGTCTCTGCGGAGTCTGCACGTTCTCCCAGTGTTTGCGTGGGTTTCCTCCGGGGGCACCGGTTTCCTCCCACAGTCCAAAGATGTGCTGTTCGGTGAATTGACCATGATAAATTGACCTTAGTGTCCAATAAGGTTCGGAGGGGTTATTGGGTTAGGTGGATAGGGTTGAGGTGAGCGCTTAAGTGCGTCGGGGCAGACTCGATGGGCCGAATGGCCTCTTTCTGCACTGCATTTCCATGTTCTATGTAAATCACTTGTTAGGCTGAAGTATTGAGTTGTGTTTTGGGTGCCGCAGTATAGAACAGAGATGAAAAGCATTGCAGCAGGAAAGAATAGTTAGCAAAAGAGAAAGAGTGAAGCAGAGACGGTTGCAGAATTCATGGAAGCAATCAAAAGGAGACACATTTATTATTATGTTGCTCCATCAAAGAGCCAGGCTTGAGGGCTGCATGTTCTGTACTTCGGCTTGAACTGACCAATCTTCAGAACCCTAGCTGTTGAGCACGCCGCTTTTTCAATGCGCGAAAGAAAAGGTACAAATTTGCATTTAGATAGCACCTTTCATAACATCAGATCATCTCAAAAATAATTCACAGACAATGAAGTACTTTCTAAAATACACTCACTGCTGTGTGGGGAAATATGGCAGCAAATGTACAGCAAGCTCCCACAGACAATCAGATGAATAACAAAATGGAATTTTTAACAGTGTTGGTTGAGGGATAAGTGTTGGCTGTGAGAGAAGGAGACATCTCCTGCTCCATTCAGAGTGCTGGAGGATCAGTTATGCTAATCTTACGGGGTCACACTTTACTATCTCGTCTGAAAGGTTGCACGTCAGACAATCTCGCACCAGCACTGGAGTGGAAACGTGGAGTTTTTATTCAAGTTTCTGGAGAGTGTATTGAAGCCACAACCTTCCTGATCCATGGTTGACACATATGCCAGTCACTCCAGAAGAGCTGTTTGGTGAGAATATTGCATTTCTTGTCACATTCAGCTACACATACAAAACAGTCAATAAATAATCTGGAGTTTCTGTATGTTTTCCACTCATACATCAATCAAAATAGCTGCTTTGACTTGGGTAAAACATGAACATTCCAATGTGCCTTTATTATATTCCACAATTTAATATGATCCAAGTGTGATTGAAAACCTATTGCAAATGTTAGATGAATAAAAATTCTTCGGAGAGATAAGATTTGAAGATAAGGTAATGTTCAGCATTGGAAATCTTGCCCAGGTAAGGAGAGTGTTTTGATAGAATATATTTGAGGGTGCTGTTGAACAAAGGTTCATTTTGCTTCACTACTTCAGGAGAAGAATTTAACAAAGATCATTGACTCCTTGACTGATGTTGTTTTAATGTGCTATATTTAACTGTTAGCAAGTCAGTTCTGATTGGTCAAAACATTGCCATGGAGAATGCACCAGGGGACTATTGTTCTCCATGCTTTTGTTTATTCAAAAATGCCAAATGACCCGGGCATGTACCTTTTACCTGGAGAGGGCAGGACCCTGTGTATGTATATGTGCTGCTTTTGGCAGGCATAAATCAGCTACATTGCGAGCTCAATGGACAATCTGAAATCGGATGTTAGTATAATTCTTCTTGCGGTGCTCACCCCAGTGCAATGCCGGCATCTCCCCATCAAGGATAATTCTTATCATATGTGGAATTGTTCAGGAAGTTCTATCCAATTCTACACTCACAACTAACACTAGACATTATACTCAAAGTTTTGAACAAATGGGCTAATTAAGTATGGACAGTATTCGGGAATTGTGAATAGTCGAAGGGACATGCTGTTTGATATGTTGCACCAGTCATTAATGCGTACAGCCTAAGTACATGGCATTACATCAGTGCTGCAATTCATGGAGCACATTAATTATTCGTGGGGCAGGAAGTGTACTGTGCACATTCCCCTGGAAATACCTCTCCAATCCATTGACGGGAATGACTCGTTTCACATTTCGTGAAAGTGTGTGGAAATTCCTGAACAAGCCTGTGGCAATTCGGCAGCATGAAAGCACAGTCGCTAGCACAGTTGCTTCACAGCTCCAGGGTCCCGGGTTCGATTCCCGGATTGGGTCACTGTCTGTGCGGAGTCTGCACATTCTCCTCGTGTCTGCGTGGGTTTCCTCCGGGTGCTCCGGTTTCCTCCCACAGTCCAAAGATGTGCGGGTTAGGTGGATTGGCCATGATAAATTACCCTTAGTGTCCAAAAAGTTTAAGTGGGGATGCTGGGTTATGGGGATAGGGTGGAGGCGTGGGCTTGAGTAGGGTGCTCTTTCCAAGCGCCGGTGCAGACTCGATGGGCCGAATGGCCTCCTTCTGCACTGTTAAGTCCATGAATTCAGCGGCAAACATAGAAAATTTGGGAGCACGGTGGCATTGTGGATAGCACAATCGCTTCACAGCTCCAGGGTCCCAGGTTCGATTCCGGCTTGGGTCACTGTCTGTGCGGAGTCTGCACATCCTCCCCGTGTGTGCGTGGGTTTCCTCCGGGTGCTCCGCTTTCCTCCCACAGTCCAAAGATGTGCAGGTTAGGTGGATTGGCCATGCTAAATTGCCCTTAGTGTTGAAAATTGCCCTTAGTGTTGGGTGGGGTTACTGGGTTATGGGGATAGGGTGGAGGTGTTAACCTTGGGTAGGATGCTCTTTCCAGGAGCCGGTGCAGACTCGATGGGCCGAATGGCCTCCTTCTGCACTGTAAATTCTATGTAATTCTATAATTATATTCTATGTAAAATAGAAGTAGGAGGAGGCCATAGGTCCCGGGTTCGATTCCCCACTGGATCATCGTCTGTGCGGAGTCTACATATTCTCCCCGTGTCTGCGTGGGTTTCCTCCGGGTGCTCCGGTTTCCTCCCACAGTCCAAAGATGTGCAGGTTAGGTGGATTGGCCATGATAAATTGCCATTAGTGTCCAAAAAAGATGAAGTGAGGTGGGGTTACTGGGTTACAGGGATAGGGTGGAGGTTGGAGCTTAAGTAGGGTGCTCTTTCCAAGAGCCAGTGCAGATTCAATGGGCCG
This sequence comes from Scyliorhinus canicula, assembly GCF_902713615.1. Taxonomy (NCBI): domain Eukaryota; kingdom Metazoa; phylum Chordata; class Chondrichthyes; order Carcharhiniformes; family Scyliorhinidae; genus Scyliorhinus; species Scyliorhinus canicula. The sequence goes on from NC_052149.1 coordinate 243,135,309, forward strand.
AATGGCCTCCTTCTGCACTGTAAATTATATGATTCTATGATTCGGCCCTTTGAGCCTGCTGCGCCATTCATTATGATCATTGCTGATCAGCAAGTTCAATCCCCTGATCCCGACTTTCCCCCATATCAATTGATCCCTTGAGACCCGAGAGCTGTATATAATTCCTTCATAAGTGTGTGAAAATTCTAGGACCAGTCTGTGGAAATCCAGGGGCAAGCACATCCAGTGTTCTTCCAGGGAACAATCAGATATTTGCTAAATGCAGTTTTATGCGATGCATTACATTTAGAATCTGACCATTTTGAAAAAGTGGCCCATCTCAACAAGTTTCCTATTGGTCCAATATGATTATGATGCCACAATTCAACCTGCAGTCAATAACCCTGGTACTGAAATGGACATTCAGCCAATAATCAGTTGATCTGTCAGATTCCAGCTTCACCGTGTTATTCAGTAGAGAGATGCTGCTTGCAATTCACAGACTGCCATTATTACCCTGGATTGATTCACAGACTGGCATTATTACTCTTAGATTAATTCACAGACTGGCATTATTACTCTAGATTAATTCACAGACTGGCATTATTACTATTAGATTAATTCACAGACTGGCATTATTACTCTTAGATTAATTCACAGACTGGCATTATTACTCTAGATTAATTCACAGACTGGCATTATTACTCTTAGATTAATTCACAGACTGGCATTATTACTCTTAGATTAATTCACAGACTGGCATTATTACTCTAGATTTAATCCAGATTGCCATTATTACCCTGGATTCATTCACAGACTGGCATTATTACTCTTAGATTAATTCACAGACTGGCATTATTACTCTTAGATTAATTCACAGACTGGCATTATTACTCTAGATTTAATCCAGATTGCCATTATTACCCTGGATTCATTCACAGACTGGCATTATTACTCAGGATTCAATTCAGACTGGAATTATTACTCTCTGGCTGGGATTTTCCATCCAGTTTTCATTGACTGGGTTCAACCAGCGAACCAGGAAATCTCACGAGGTATCCAAACAGCGTTTCACAAAACTGTAAAAGTGTGAGGCCATTTTCCTCTCCCACTGCCAATGAAGTAACAGAACCAACAATTCCATACATTAGGATATATCAGGACTCTCCACCTGAATGATGTCCCACCCACACCACCCCTATTCCCTCGACCCCGCGAAGAAAATCCTTTCACATCGGTGTGAGGACAGACCGGCACAAGACCCGGCTGGGCTCCCAAGGCGTGCAGACAGCAGACTGACAAGAGAGGGACAAGTGAGTGCATCATTCAGGGAGAGAGTTCAGCGTCCAAAATTACCTGGGCACCGCCCCCAGGAACTGCCCCAGTACTGCCCCCTGACACCTCCCCAGCACTTCCCCTTGGCACTGCTCCATAGCACTACCCTATTGACACATCCCCTAGAACTGCCCAGTCACTAGACCATTGCCCCAGACACTGACCTGCAACCTCTCCCTGGTACCTCCCCCGGCATTGCACCAGCACTGCCCCTAAAGGTTTTGGTCATGAGGGTGGGGTCAGTGGTCAGTCTGTGTGGAACTGTGTTTATGGGGTGGGTTTAGTTCTCATACGGATTGGGTCCTGATTGTGTGGCTGGATTTGTGATAAGATGGGAAAAATTTCTCCCAGCATCTAATCTATCCCGTACCAGCCTCCCCGGACAGGCGCCGGAATGTGGCGACTAGGGGCTTTTCATAGCAACTTCATTGAAGCCTACTCGTGACAATAAGCAATTTTCATTTCATTTCATTAAGTCCCTTCAGAGAACGTTTTATGAGATCAGCTCTCAAGCCTCCAAATTCCGGAGAATCGGTCTAGTCCACTCAATCTCTTCTCATTGAATAATCCCCGCATCACAGGAACCAGTCTGGCAAAGCTTTGTTTGACTCCCTGTAGGAAATATGGATGTGTTCCATCGGTTAGGAGATCCAAACTGTGCTCAGTATTCCAGGTCTGGCTTCACCAATGCCTTGTATAATTGCAGTGAGACTTGTTACAACAATAATAATCTTTATTGTCACTAGTAGGCTCACATAAACTCCTCCAAAAGTATAATTTCTCTGAGAGCTTCATGCATTTGGTCTATTTTCAAAGCCCTTATCCACCTATCAAAATTACTCTGTTTGAGCCTTTCAAGCTCCATGTATGTTTGACCAGGTTCTTTCCTTCAATTTCTAAACCTTTGTCTGTAAGCTTCAAGCACTAGTTCATATGCACCTAAGATGGATTTTTTCACCTCATACGTCCCAGATACCTCCTCTGGTAGTGATGCAACCACTTCACCAGCCCTACCTACCAGCTTTGTTTGAATCAGTAATACCCACATGTCCGGTGCCCATTTCATTTGTTTAGCCACCTTCTCAAATGCATTGAAAAAGGCTTCTACCTCCTTCTCATCAAACCTTGGCAATGCTTGGACATATTTAAACAGATTCCCACCAAGCTTTCGACTATGATGCTCTTTCTTTTTATCCTCATCACTATCCTCCAACTGTACGTTTTCCTTTACAGCTGCCAATTTTGCAATGAAGTTACTGTGAAAAGCCCCGAGTCACTACACTCCGGTGCCTGTTCAGGTACACAGAAGGAGAATTCAAAATGTCCAATTCACCTAACAGCACATCTTTCGGGACTTGTGGGAGGAAACCGGACCACCCGGCGGAAACCCACGCAGACACGGGAAGAACGTGCAGACTCCTCACAGACAGTGACCCAAGGCGGAAATCAAACCCGGGTCCCTGGCGCTGTGAAGCAACAGTGCTAACCACTGTGCTACCACACGGTAGGTTGTTGCAACAGGTTAAATCTCACAGAATCCAGAGCGAGGTAACCAATTGGACACAAAATTAGTTTGGTGACCGAAGCCAAAGGGTGGTTGTGGAGGGTTGTTTTTCAAACTGGAGGCCTGTGACCAGCGATGTGCCTCAGGGATCGGTGCTGGGTGCGCTGTTATTTGTTATATATATTAATGATTTGGATGAGAATGTAGGAGGCATGGTTAGTAATTTTGCAGATGACACCAAGATTAGTGGCCTAGTGGACAGTGAAGAAGGTTATGTAAGATTGGAACAGGATCTTGACCAATTGGGCCAGTGGGCAGATGAATGGCAGATGGAGTTTAATTTGGATAAATGTGAGGTGATGCATTTTGGTAGATCGAATCGAGGCAGGACCTACTCAGTTAATGGTAGGGAGTTGGGGAGAGTTACAGAACAAAGAGATCTAGGGGTACAGGTTCATAGCTCCTTGAAGGTGGAGTGGCAGGTGGACAGGGTGGTGAAGAAGGCATTCAGCAGGCTGGGTTTTATTGGTCAGAATATTGAATACAGGAGTTAGGACGTCTTGTTGAAGTTGTACAAGACATTGGCAACACCACACATGGAATACTGTGTTCAGTTCTGGTCACCCTAATGTAGGAAGGATATTGTTAAACTAGAAAGAGTGCAGAAAGATTCATGAGGATGTTACCAGAGACTTGATGGTCTGAGTTATAAGGAGAGGCTGGATGGGCTGAGACTTTTTCCCTGGAGCGTAGGAGGCTTAGGGGTGATCTTATAGAGGTCCATAAAATAATGAGGAGCATCGATAAGGTAGATGGTCAACATCTTTTCCCAAAGGTAGACGAGTTTAGAACTCGAGGGCACAGGTTTAAGGTGAGAGGTGAGAGATCCAAAAGAGACCAGAGGGGAAATTTCTTCACACAGAGGGTGGTGGGCATCTGGAACGGGCTGCCAGAGGCAGAGATAGAGGTGGGTACAATTTTTTCCTTTAAAATACAGTTAGACAGTGACATGGGCAGGGTGGCTATAGAGGGATATGGGCCAAATGTGGGCAAGTGGGACTAGCTTAGTGATAGAAACTGGGCGGCATGGACAAGCTGGGCCGAAGGGCCTGTTTCCGTGCTGTAAACATCTATGACTCTCTGACTAATAAGTCTGTGTGGAAATTAGAAATAGCAAGAGTCAGAATATGTTCGTGGAAGTGCTCTAAAGGCTGCCTAACAGCATTTATAACATTAACAAGAAATTATTGGCGTTTTTGTATGACCACAGAGGATGTTTATTGTTGAGAACATCAAATCCCAGAGGGAAACTCGGCTTGCGGACCATACTTTTGTTAGTATTCTGAAAATGGGAAGAAAACATTCGGATATGAGCATCCAGAAACCCTTTTGGGATTTAATTCTTTTTAACGTCAATGGTTTATTAACAAGAGGGAAAGAAAACTTTAATACACAAGATTACAGTTAAATAGTTTAACCAAACATTCCCCAAAAGAATGTCTAGAACCTCTACTTTGTCAAACCTCCAAGTAAACGCCTACCAGATAACACTCCCTACAGATATAGAGCTATAAAAATCCAATGATATTACTCAAGACAAAACTGCTGTTGTTTTTCTCTCTGCTGTGGAAATTCAAGAATCTTTCAGAAACAATATTGTTTTTTTATACAGCCGATGACTTTTCTCGCTTGACTGGATGGTTGATTCAGAATGCAGCTCCTTCCAATCCTGAGATATTTTGAGGAGGCCTTCCTCACATAGCCAGGAACTAATCAACTCAACATCTCTCCTTAACTATGTATTTTACCTTTCATCATCTCTGATTCCAGTGTCCTCAGAACATCTTTAACCTTAACTTTTCTACAATATAAAATTACTTCTTGTTTTCCTATGGCCTCTACTTTTGGGTTTACACAGAGGGTGGTAAATATATGGAACACACTGTCTGGGGAGGTGGTGGGAGCAGACATGATAGCGGCATTTAAGGGGCATCTAGACAATTATCTGAATAGGGTGGGAACGGAAGGATACGGACTCTGTAAGTGCAGATGGTTTTAGTTTAGACAGGTACCATGGTCGGCACAGGCTTGGTGGGCCAAAGGGCCTGTTCCTGTGCTGTATTGGTGCTTGTTCTTTGTTCTTTGTTCAGTAAAATTCAATAACCTTCCCTTGTTTGCTAATGAAACCTTTGCAAGTTGTAAACACTCCTTACTCCCCACTTAAACGTAACAGCTGTACAATATCAGGTCCCTATGTATCTCACAATGCAAATTTCAACTTAGCCTATTTACTTCTAAAACTCTCCACCAGAAAAGTATCATGAACCATGAACCTTTGCTCTTTCACGCCATAAACCTCCAGACTAATGGTCTCCCTTACATTTCACAGATTTATTAATAATTTACACACACACAATATTTTTTACAGAATAAGACAATATTCCCCAAAAGTATTAAAAACATTCATCTTCACATTTGCAACAAAGGATATGTAATAACTGTGGTGTATTTTAATCTTCATGTAGACTGGGACAATCAAATTGGCAAGAGTGGTATGGAATATAAATTTGTAGAATGTGTTTGTGACAGTTTCACGGAGTAGCGTATTGTGGGACTGACTGTGATAAATCTAATATTGTGGAAAGGAGAAGGTTTAATTAGACATGCTCAGTCCGTACTGTATTTCAAATTTTGTTATTTTTATATATTTAATAAGATAAACTTTTGCAACATGTTTTGACTGACATTTTGTGGTCATGTCTTTCTGGTGACAAAAATAAAAAAAAGTTTGAGTTTCAGCAAGTTCTACACAATGTTTTACTAAGTTAACCACGGAAGACGGGTTACCAGCACAATGGGTATGTTTAGATCTTTCAGTGAGTTTATCATCCAAGCAAATGATATAAAATGTAACTGGCTGAAGCCCCAGAACTGATCCCTCGGCTAATCCACTCGTCATTCTTCCAACTGAAAAATGGCCCATGTATGCCTACTCTCTGTTCCCTGTTAGATAGTCATTCCTCTATCCATGCCAATACGTTATTCCCTACATTGTGAGTTTTAGTTGGCATAATAACCTTTAATATGGCACCTTGTCAAATACCTTCTGGAAATCTAAGTACACCACATCTACTCTTCCCTTTCAACCCTTTGCTTGTTACTTCCTCAAGGACTGCAATACATTACTAAACACTCATTCCCTTCCACAAAACCATGTTGTCTCTGTCTGATTACGCTGAGATTTTGCAGGTGTCTCACAAGAACAGCCTTAATAATAGATTCCAGCAATTTCCCCACGACAGATGTGAAGTTAACAAGCCTGTGTGACTTTGTCTCAAGCCAGGACAGTTGGTCGGATTTCGCAAGCCCAGGCCAGATGGTGGGGGGTGAATGTAATGCGACATGAATCCCAGGTCCCGGTTGAGGCCACATTCATGTGTGCGGAACTTGGCTGTAAGTTTCTGCTCGGTGATTCTGCGTTGTCGTGTGTGTTTTAAACAGAACAAACCGTTTCCCAAGAGCCAATTAGTGTTGGAGTTCACTGGAGGTGCACATTGCTGGCTGCAATGTACAGAGAGAGGTGCTTATTCAGAGGCTCTTGTTGCTCCCCATTTAAGTGATCATAGGATCTACAGTGAAGAAGGAGGTCTTTTGGCCCATCGAGACTGCACTGGCCCCACCAAAGCCCACACCTTCACCCTATCCCTGAAACCCAGTAACCCCATTCAACCTTTAGAACATAGAACATAGAACAGTGCAGCACAGAACAGGCCCTTCGGCCCTCGATGTTGTGCCGAGCCATGATCACCCTACTCAAACCCACGTATCCACCCTATACCCGTAACCCAACAACCCCCCCTTAACCTTACTTTTTGTAGGACACTACGGGCAATTTAGCATGGCCAATCCACCTAACCCGCACGTCTTTGGACTGTGGGAGGAAACCGGAGCACCCGGTGGAAACCCACGCAGACACGGGGAGAACATGCAGATTCTTCACAGACAGTGGCCCAGCCGGGAATCGAACCTGGGACTCTGGCACTATGAAACAACAGTGCTAAACACTGTACTACCGTGCCACCCATAATGTCCCATAAGAGATGACTGGGAGTCACTCCAACTGCTACTTGTCAGCAGGTAGTTGAAAATAATGAACGGCTGATGATTACTATTATCCTTTCCATGAACTGAACCCATCTCAATTATAAAAAGAAACAGGAAATTAGTCAGTTCGGGGATATGATTGATGAGAGGAGAAATGTCCTTTTAACCGCAATATTTCACTTCCTTTCTTCTAATGGGCAAAAAGTGACAAGAGTAATCTTTCAGGTAGATACTGAGAGAGAGACAGATAGAGAGAGCGAGAGAGAGACAGAGAGAGAGAGAGAGAGAAAGACAGAGAGAGGGAGAGACGGAGAGAGAGAGAAAGAGACAGAGAGAGAGACAGGCAGAGCGAGAGAGAGAGAGAAAGACAGAGAGAGGGAGAGACGGAGAGAGAGAGAGAGAAAGAGACAGAGAGAGAGACAGGCAGAGCGAGAGAGAGAGAGGAAGACAGAGAGAGAGACAGAGAGAGTGAGAGAAAGAAAGAGAGAGACAGAGAGAGAGAGAGACAGAGAGAGGGAGAGACGAGTCCGAGCTTTTTATAAATTCTGCTGAAGCGAGGAATCCGACATCACTTCCTCACATCCAGCCTCTTCAAACTGACACCATTTCACAAAGGAAATACCAAAGGTCAATCTGTTCAATTAAAAACAGTGAAATGATTTTAAATTAAATATCTACTGCTGGAGAAAAACAACTCTACTTTTGACAGATCGTAGACAAGTTAAACTTTGCTAGCTGTCATCACACCAGGGATTGTTCTGAGTGGGCAGTTTCGCTGTGACAATTAGCATCAGCCAGTTGCAAAAAAAGTACATTTCACAATCACAATGCTCCCAGGAAGGAAGCTCGACAAATGTTATCCTCGCTCTCCAATTCCAACTCCCCAGTCTCCAGCATCCCCAAACTGGACACCAGGTGAATGGGAGCAGTTAAAATGAAGCAAGTCATTTTCCCCATGCAGGTTCTGCTGCCTGTCTGTCACATCAGGGATTTTGGTTTTGCAATGCCGGTTTTACATCTCACTGACAAGTTAAAATTCTACCGTGTGATCTGCTGATTGGAATACAAGAACAAATAGGTCTTACTGTAGGGTTTAGGTGAGACTGTCTACATCTGGAATACTGAGTGCATTTTGGCAAACTCACATTGCAGATGGCACAGTGAAGGGTCACGAGATTGTCCCCTGGAACGTGATGGTTGTCCTGCGCTGCGATGTTCAGTAAATTGGTTCATATTCTCGGGAGTTTAGAAGAATGAGAGATGATCTCACTGAAATGTAAAAGTTCTGAAGGGGTTTCAGTCGGTGGATGCTGAGAGATTGTTTCCACTGGTCAGAGAATTGAAAACCTGAGCGGGGGAGCAGTGGCTGCAATCATAGAATTTACAGTGCAGAAGGAGGCCATTCAGCCCATTGAGTCTCCACTGGCCTTTAGAAAAAGCACCCTGCAGAAGCCCATGCCTCCACCCTATCCCCGAAACCCAGTAACCACCCCCCTCCCCAATGTCAGGATGAGGGAGCCAATCATCTTCCGGGATTCTATAGACTCGGTAACAGTCCCTGCAGATTGGAGGGGAACTCACATCACTCCGATATTCAAAAAGGGAGGTAGAGAGAAAGCAGGGAATTATAGACCAGTAAGCCTAACATTGGTAATGGGGAAAATGCCTGAATCCATTATCAAGGACTTTATAGCGGAACATTTAGAAAGCAGTGGCAGGATCAGTCAGAGTCAGCATGGATTTATGAAAGGGAAAATCCTGCTTGACAAATCTGTTGGAATTCTGTTGGAATTCTTTGAAGATGTAACAAGTACAGTTGACAAGGGGGAGCCAGTCGATGTGATATATTTGGACTTTCAGAAGGCATCTGACAAAGTCCCACATAAGAGATTATTGTGAAAAATTAAAGCGCATGGGATTGGGGGAAATGTATTGAGGTGGATAGAAAACTGGTTGGCAGAGAGGAAACAAAGAGTCGGGATTAATGGGTCCTTTTCAAATTGGCAGGCAGTAACTAGCGAGGTGTCACAGGGATTGATGCTGGGACCCCAGCTATTCACAATATATATTAATGATTTGGATGAGGGAACAAAATGGAACATCTCAAAGTTTGCAGATGATACCGAATTAGGTGGGAGGGTGAATTGTGACGAGGATGCAGGGATCTGACAGTAAGATCTGGACAGGTTGGGTGAGTGGGCAAACCAATGGCAGATGCAGTATAATTTGGATAAATGTGAGTTTATTCACTTTGGAAGCAAAGACAGGAAGGCAGATTACTACCTGAATGGTTGTAAATTGGGAGAGGGGAGTGTGCAGCGGGACCTGGGTGTCCTTGTGCACCATTCGCTGAAGGTAAGCATGCAGATGCAGCAGGCGGTAAAGAAGGCTAATGGTATGTTGGCCTTCATTGTGAGAGGTTTCGAGTATAGAAGCAGGAATGTATTACTGTAATTGTGCAGGGCCTTGGTGAGGCCACACCTGGAGTATTGTGTGCAGTTTTGGTCTCCATTTCTGAGGAAGGATGTTCTTGCTCTCGAGGGAGTGCAGCAAAGGTTTACCAGACTGATTCCTGGGATGGCGGGACTGTCATATGAGGAGAGATTGACTAGGTTGGGATTGTTCTCACTGGAGTTCAGAAGAATGAGGGGGGAATCTCATAGATTGGATTAGATTTGTTTATTGTCACGTGTACCGAGGTACAGTGAAAAGTATTTTTCTGCAAGCAGCTCAACAGATCATTCAGTACATGGGAGAAAAGGGAATCAAACAAAATTCAAGAAAATACAAGAAAATACATGAGAATACATAATAGGGCAACACAAGATATACAATGTAACTACATAAGCATTGGCATCGGGTGAAGCATACAGGGTGTAGTGTTAATGAGGTCAGTCAATAAAAGGGTCATTTAGGAGTTTGGTAACAGTGGGGAAGAAGCTGTTTTTGAGTCTGTTCGTGCGTGTTCTCAGACTTCTGTATCTCCTGCCCGATGGAAGAAGTTGGAAAAGTGAGTGTGCCGGGTGGGAGGGGTCTTTGATTATGCTGCCCGCTTTCCCCTGGCAGCGGGAGGTGTAGATGGAGTCCATGGATGGGAGGCAGGTTCGTGTGATGGACTGGGCGGTATTCACGACTCTCTGAAGTTCCTTGCGGTCCTGGGCCGAGCAGTGACTTATAAAATTCGAACATGGCTAGACAGGGTAGATGCAGGGAAGATGTTACCAATGATGGGTGTGTCTAGAACCAGGGGTCACAGTCTGAGGATTCAGGGTAAACCATTTCGGACAAAGATGAGGAGACATTTCTTCACACAAAGTGTGGTGAGTCGTGGAATTCATTACCACAGGAAGTAGTTGATGTTAAAACATTGAATATATTCAAGAGGCTGCTGTATATAGCACTTGGGGGAGAATGGGATCAAAGGCTATGGGGAGAAAGCAGGATTAGGCTATTGAGTTGGATGATCAGCCATGATCGTGATGAATGGGGGAGCAGGCCCCGAAGGGCCAAAAGGCCTCCTGCTCCGATCTTCGTTGTATGAATGAATCTATTGGCTTTCAGGGCTGTGGTGAGGAGGAATTTCTTCACTCAAAGAGTCGCGAAGTTTTGGAGTTCTCCACCCTGGATGATTGTGGATTTTTCATCATTGAATAAATTTAGACTTCGATGCACGGAATTTTTGGAATTGATTCTCTGGTTGCTGACGCCGAAATCGCGTTCGACGATTGGCTGGAGAATCAAAGTTCCCGACCAAATCGGGGGCGGCGCCGCTTTTGCGATGCTCTGCCCCTCCAAAACGACGTGTCGGACCCCCAATGCTCCGCCGCTGACCGGCCGTGTTCCCGATGGCGCAGGACACGTGTGGTCTCCCCCGTCGGGAATGTGGCATGGCAGCTGCGGACTCAGTCCAACACCACCACAGTCGGGGGAGGGCCGATCCTCGGGCAAGGGGGGACATTATTCGGGGCTGGGGGCACTGTGGGGGGTGGTCCGGAGAACTCTACGCTGCGGGCAAGCTAACCTCCAGCTAAACGAGGAATCGGTGGCCGTTTGATGCCATTTTATCCACCCTTCTCACGCCAGGGTGGGACATATCTCCAGAATTAGGAAATCCAGTCCCTTGTTTCTCAGCAAATAAAGGGAGATGGAATTGAAGCCCAAGGTCAGCGATGATGGTATTGATGGCGGAGCAGGTTCGATGGGCTGAATGCTCTGCTCCTGGTCCAATTTCCTAACTCGCTGTGTTGTTGTCCCTCCATCAACCTGACCTCATATAAATCTCTGCTGGCAGGATTTGACCAGGATGTTGCCTGGTATGGAGGGCAGTAGCTATGAGGAGCAGTTGAATAAACTCGGTTTGTTCTCACTGGAACGATGGAGGTTGAGGGGCGACCTGACAGAGGTCTACAAAATTATGAGGGGCATAGACTGAGTGGATAGTCAGAGGCTTTTCCCGAGGGTAGAGGGGTCAATTACTAGGGGGCATAGGTTTAAGGTGCGAGGGGCAAGGTTTAGAGGAGATGTACGAGGAAAGCTTTTTACACAGAGGGTAGTGGGTGCCTGGAACTCGCTGCCGGAGGAGGTGGTGGAAGCAGGGACGATAGTGAGGTTTAAGGGGCATCTTGACAAATACATGAATAGGATGGGAATAGAGGGATACGGACCCAGGAAGTGTTGAAGATTTTAGTTTAGATGGGCAGTGTGGTTGGCACGGGCTTGGAGGGCCGAAGGGCCTGTTCCTGTGCTGTACTTTTATTTGTTCTTTGCCCAGAATCCAACTTGTATACCCATCATTTCTCTGTTTATTAACCTACATATTATTTAAAATTTTTCCAATTGGGGGCAATTTGGCATGGCCAATCCACTGACCCTGCACATCTTTGGGTTGTGGTCACCCCCACAACCCGATGCCGACATGGGAAGAATGTGCAAACTCCACACAGACAGTGACCCAGAGCCGGGATTGAACCTGGGTCCTCGGCTCCGTGAGGCAGCAGTTTTAACCAGTGCGCCACCGTGCTGCCCATTGACCTGCATTTACACCCGGTCACCAGTGACTCCATATTTAAATGCTCTACCTTTTATTTCAAATCCTTCCATGGCCACGTCCCCCCCCCCCCCCCCCCACCCCCACCCCCCCCCCCCCCCCCACCTCTGTAGCCTTTGCTACACATACAAATGTCCAAGATCTCTCCGTTCCTATTGTGCATCCTCACCTTTGACCTCTCCACTAATGTCAGCCTTTTGGGTGGCACGGTGGTGCAGTGGTTAGCACTGCTGCCTCACGGCGCCAAGACCCCTGGTTCAGTCCCGGCTCTGGATCACTCTCCGTGTGGAGTTTTCACATTCTCCCTGTGTTTGCGTGGGTCTCACCCCCACAACCCGAAGATGTGCAGGTAGGTGGATTGGCCACGCTAAATTGGAAAAAAAAATAATTGGGTCCTCTAAATTAAAAAAAAAAACTTTTAAAAAAAAGTCAGCCATGACTTCAGATGTCTGGGCACTAAACTGTGGGATTTCCTCCCAGATCTCCTCTCTTTATTTCATAAAACATTCCTTAAAACCTTCCTCTTTGACAAGCTGTAGGTCAGCTCCTTGAATACGTCCTTCAGTGTCTCAGTGGCAATTTCTTTGAGGAACAAGCACCTTCTCATATTTTACTGTTTTAAAGATATTATATAAATGGATGTTATTGTTGACGACCAAAGAAGAGATCAAAAGAACATCTCGATCTGAAACGTTGGCCGCGATTCTTGGCTCTGACGGCAGAATGCCGGCGCTGGAGTCAAAACAGGAATGTTTCACTCTGCGGTCGCTCCTGGATGCCCTCGCGGAGAGGAGGGGGCACCTGTACCCCGGACTCGGTCAGAGGGTCCCACCCATAGTGGCCAAGCGTCTGTGGAGGGAGGTGGGCGCGGCCGTCAGTCCCATCGCCGTGGCACCCAGGACTGGCGAGCAGTGCGGCACAAACCTACTGAGGGCAGCCAGGGAGCCTACCCAGCAACGTACCTACGGCACCAAACCCCCCCCTACCCCCCAGCAATTTACCCACGGCACCACCCCCCTACCCCCCAGCAATGTACCCATGGCACCAACCCCCCTACCCCCCAGCAATGTACCAACGGCACCAACCCCCCCCCCAGCAACGTACCCACGGGACCAACCCCCCCCCTACCCCCCAGCAATGTACCCACGGCACCAACTCCCCTACCCCCCCAGCAATGTACCCACGGCACCACCCCCCTACCCCCCCAGCAATGTACCCACGGCACCACCCCCCCCCCCCAGCAATGTACCCACGGCACCACCCCCCCCCCCCCAGCAATGTACCCACGGCACCCCCCCCCAGCAATGTACCCACGGCACCCCCCCCCCCCCAGCAATGTACCCACGGCACCCCCCCCCCCAGCAATGTACCCATGGCACCAACCCCCCCCCCCCAGCAATGTACCCACGGCACCAACCCCCCCCCCAGCAATGTACCCACGGCACCAACCCCCCCCCCCAGCAATGTACCCACGGCACCAACCCCCCCCCCAGCAATGTACCCACGGCACCAACCCCCCCCCCCCAGCAATGTACCCATGGCACCAACCCCCCCCCCCCCAGCAATGTACCACGGCACCAACCCCCCCCCAGCAATGTACCCACGGCACTAACCCCCCCCCCAGCAATGTACCCACGGCACCAACCCCCCCCCCAGCAATGTACCCACAGCACCAACCCCCCTACCCCCCTGGCAAAGTACCCACGGCACCAACCCCCCCCCCCAGCAATGTACCCACGGCACCAACCCCCCCCCCCAGCAATGTATCCACGGCACCAACCCCCCCCCAGCAATGTACCCACGGCACCACCCCCCTACCCCCCCAGCAATGTACCCACGGCACCACCCCCCTACCCCCCCAGCAATGTACCCACGGCACCAACCCCCCCCCCAGCAATGTACCCACAGCACCAACCCCCCCCCAGCAATGTACCCACAGCACCAACCCCCCCCCCAGCAATGTACCCACAGCACCAACCCCCCTACCCCCCCAGCAATGTACCCACAGCACCAACCCCCCTACCCCCCCAGCAATGTACCCACAGCACCAACCCCCCTACCCCCCCAGCAATGTACCCACGGCACCAACCCCCCCCCCCAGCAATGTACCCACGGCACCAACCCCCCCCCCCCCAGCAATGTACCCACGGCACCAACACCCCCCCCCCCAGCAATGTACCCACGGCACCAACCCCCCCCCCCCAGCAATGTACCCACGGCACCAACACCCCCCCCCCCAGCAATGTACCCACGGCACCAACCCCCCCCCCCCCAGCAATGTACCCACGGCACCACCCCCCTACCCACCCAGCAATATACCCACGGCACCAACCCCCCTACCCCCCCCAGCAATGTACCCACGGCACCAACCCCTCTACCCCCCCCAGCAATGTACCCACGGCACCAACCCCCCCACCCAGCAATGTACCCACGGCACCAACCCCCCCCCCCAGCAATGTACCCACGGCACCAACCCCCCTACCCCCCCCAGCAATGTACCCACGGCACCAACCCCCCTACCCCCCCCAGCAATGTACCCACGGCACCAACCCCCCTACCCCCCCAGCAATGTACCCACGGCACCAACCCCCCCCCCCAGCAATGTACCCACAGCACCAACCCCCCTACCCCCCCCCAGCAATGTACCCACAGCACCAACCCCCCCCCCCCCAGCAATGTACCCACGGCACCAACCCCCCCCCCCCAGCAATGTACCCATGGCACAAACCCCCCCCCAGCAATGTACCCACGGCACCAACCCCCCTACCCCCCCCCCCAGCAATGTACCCACGGCACCAACCCCCCCCCCCCAGCAATGTACCCACGGCACCAACCCCCCCCCCCAGCAATGTACCCACGGCACCAACCCCCCCCCCCAGCAACGTACCCATGGCACCAACCCCCCACCCCCCCACATGTGTGACACCCACCCCTGCCCAGGGGGACGGTACACCCTCAGCCGTGACTCACATGACTACAGCCACCCATGCAAGCCGCGTGGGCCGTGTGCCCTGTTCACCCATGCCGACATAAATCCAAGCCATGTATCGGACCGCCTAACAATGCTGTTATTCCCCCCCACCCCCAGGCGAAGAGCGCCCATAACCAGCGAGAGCGAGCCCGAACCGGAGGGGGTGAACCTGACTTACGGCCCTTCACTGTGCACGAGCAGAGGATACTGGACATAGCCGTGCACCCGAGGGCCGGGAGATTGCCAATGCCGGGATCGGGGGGGCCGCCACCAAGTGAGATCTCTTCCCTGACTGCCCCCTTTGCCCTCAGCCCTCTCTCCCCTCAGCCCTCTCCCCTCAGCCCGCCCCACACAGCTCTCTCCCCTCAGCCCTCTCCCCTCAACACCCCCCCCTCAGCCCTCCCCCCTCAGCCATCCCCCTCAGCCCTCCCCCTCAGCCTTCTCCCCTCAGCCCTCTCCCCTCAACACTCCCCCCTCAGCCCTCCCCCCTCAGCCCTCCCCCACAGCCCTCCCCCCTCAGCCTTCTCTCCCCTCAGCCCTCTCCCATCAGCCCTCCCCCCTCAGCCCTCCCCCCTCAGCCCTCTCCCCTCAGCCCTCTCCCCTCAGCCCTCCCCCCTCAGCCCTCTGCCCTTAGCCCTCTCCCCTCAGCCCTCCCCCACAGCCCTCCCCCCTCAGCCCTCTCCCCTCAGCCTCCCCCCTCACCCCATACCGCGACCCACGCCCCCTCGACCTGACTAACTATGATGGTGTAGTGTGTGTCGCTGGGCCACGAGGTGACCATCCCGGAGCACTTGGCAGACACCGCCCGCATTCAGCGCCAGGACTGCCAGCCAACGCAGATCAACCGGGCGTACCTGGCAGACACCGTCCCCGGCCAGCGCCTGGGCCCCCGGCCAGCGCCTGGGCATCCGGCCAGCGCCTGGGCCCCCGGCCCACAGGGACTCTAACAGCGACAGGCAGGGCAGCTCCAACAACAGCCCCCCGGCCCAGTCCAGCAACGGCACGGTATCACAGGACACCAGCACACAGGGGATGGACAGACATGAAAGAGCACAACACAACACCACGACGGAGGGGACGGACATACAGGACATGGCACCCCAGGGACCCTCCTACCGCAGGTCCGACGAAGACACTGAGGTTGCGTCTGTCCCCTGTACCCTCCGCCTCCACAGATACTCTCACCTCGGTTGGCCATTTTAGTGATGAGGCTTCTGGGACACTGACTGGTGAGCACCACACAGCCGCTGCGGTCCAGCAGGAGCAGCCGAGGGGCTGGACGGTGGGAGGGCAGCCCAGCCCCGGCAAACACCGGTCCCCCGGATGGTCCTGGGACCCTGGAGTTTCCCCGCCCACCCATAGACCTGATGCAGTCAGGGACCCAGGGATGTGATAGTGTGACGGTCGGTTTCCAGCAGCTGCAGACGCAAGTGCAGGAGAGCATCCGCATCCAGGAGCAGGAAATGGTGCCGGGCATGAGTGTCACACAGGCCAACGCCGTACAGGCGGTGTCCGCGGTGGAGGCAATGGTGGCGACGGTGTTGGGCTTGGGACTGAGTTTGCAGGGCCTGCGGCTACCCAGGGCACACGGCCTCCACAGCCCAGTCCAGGCCTGCCCTCTCACAGGCAGCCATCAGCCAGAGCCAGCTCACAGGCAGCCATCAGCCAGGCAGCCAGCAGCCAGAGCCAGCTCACAGGCAGCCAGCAGCCAGAGCCAGCTCACAGGCAGCCAGCTCACAGGCAGCCATCAGCCAGGGCCCTCTCACAGGCAGCCAGCAGCCAGGGCCAGCTCACAGGCAGCCATCAGCCAGGGCCAGCTCACAGGCAGCCGTCAGCCAGGCAGCCAGCAGCCAGGGCCCTCTCACAGGCAGCCATCAGCCAGGGCCAGCTCACAGGCAGCCAGCAGCCAGGGCCAGCTCACAGGCAGCCGTCAGCCAGAGCCAGCTCACAGGCAGCCGTCAGCCAGGCAGCCAGCAGCCAGGGCCAGCTCACAGGCAGCCATCAGCCAGGCAGCCAGCAGCCAGGGCCAGCTCACAGGCAGCCATCAGCCAGAACCAGCTGAACATCACAGAGGCGCTCAACAGCCTAGCGAGGTCTCAGCAGTCCATGGCCCAATCCCAGCAGGTCATGGGCCAGTCCCAGCAGGCCATGGCCCAGTCCCAGCAGGCCATGGCCCAGTCCCAGCAGTCCATGGCCCAATCCCAGCAGTCCATGGCCCAATCCCAGCAGGTCATGGGCCAGTCCCAGCAGGCCATGGCCCAATCCCAGCAGGCCATGGCCCAATCCCAGCAGTCCATGGCCCAATCCTAGCAGGTCATGGGCCAGTCCCAGCAGGTCATGGGCCAGTCCCAGCAGGCCATGGCCCAGTCCCAGCAGGTCATGGACCAGTCCCAGCAGGCCATGGCCCAGTCCCAGCAGGCCATGGGCCAGTCCCAGCAGGCCATGGCCCAGTCCCAGCAGGCCATGGCCCCCAGTCCCAGCAGGTCATGGGCCAGTCCCAGCAGGCCATGGCCCAATCCCAGCAGGCCATGGCCCAATCCCAGCAGGCCATGGCCCAGTCCCAGCAGGCCATGGCCCAGTCCCAGCAGGCCATGGCCCAGTCCCAGCAGGCCATGGCCCAGTCCCATCAGGCCATGGCCCAGTCCCAGCAGGCCATGGCCCAGTCCCAGCAGGCCATGGCCCAGTCCCAGCAGGCCATGGCCCAGTCCCAGCAGGTCATGGCCCAGTCCCAGCAGGCCATGGCCCAGTCCCAGCAGGCCATCGCTGGGAGCATCAGCGCCATTGGCCGGGTGATGGACGGCGTCGTGCAGAGCCAGACAGGGATGGCGAACTCCCTGAGTTCCAGGGCTGCGAACGTCTAGACCTTGGTTGATACCAGCATGGGCCTCCAGGACTGGCAGCACCAGGTGCTGGATCCGCTCACACCCCCATCCCATGGAGAGCCCCAGGGGCCACCGGACACTCCGAGGGAAGAGGAGGTGCTGGGGCCCATTCCGGCTTCCCATGCAGGGGAGGTCCCGGAACGCTGCGCCACCTCGGACCTCCCCCCCTTCCGTCCCTGGTGCATCTGGTGGGCAGCGGGCAGAACAGGTGGCACCACGTCATTCCAATTGCCTGAGATGCAGCCTGGCCCATCCAGTTCGGGCCGTCCCAGGAAACGGCCACCAATGGGACCCTCGTCACAGGGCAGGAATCACAGGAGTCCCGTCGGAGTGACATCCGGTCATCTTCGGCAGGACTTCGGCCCATCCGGCCCGGAGAATCGCCGCTCCATCGGACGGTCACCGCTACAGCCATTTCCGGCGATTCTCCGAGCAGCCGGGCGCCATGTGCGGGCGCCCGTTTTGGCACGCATCGGAGAATGGCGTCCCCGGCGTCGGAGCGGCATCCGACATCGGGAGATCGGAGAATCCCACTTATTAACTTTTCTCTCTCTTCACAGATGCTGACAGGCCTGGTGAATATTTCCAGCATGTTCTGTTTATATTGCTGTGTTATATTACAATAATTATGGTATTGTGAAACTGCG
Source organism: Scyliorhinus canicula (assembly GCF_902713615.1). Classification (NCBI taxonomy): domain Eukaryota; kingdom Metazoa; phylum Chordata; class Chondrichthyes; order Carcharhiniformes; family Scyliorhinidae; genus Scyliorhinus; species Scyliorhinus canicula. The sequence continues at coordinate 243,153,778 of NC_052149.1, forward strand.
TTCTCTTTGTATAATTTGATCTGTGTGGTGTCAATAAGTCACTCAATTGCTGAGTAAGAATCAATGAGCCCCACTCCTGCGACAGGAACATCCCACCGCTGGCTCCCTACCTTTGTGCAATCTGGTGATTTGGAAAGTGTTGGCTCATACCCAAGCTCACTTTAGAAACATACATTTGAGAAGGTCATTGTCCTGAAATGCTCCCTGTTGACAGCTCTCCAGTCCAATAAACATCCATTAGGCTCCGTTCTTCATTACTGTCGACTGGCCGACTTCCCATCCATGAAGTTGTGCTCTCTTTAATGTTCTGCATTTTTGTTTATCAAGAAGCCCTTTCTTTTATTAATGCACGATATTATTTGCTAAAAATGTCTCTATTACACATCACCCTCTACAAATTCATACTCACTCTTCTTGAGCAAATATATCTTTGAAAGTCAATATTGGCTTTTTATGTATTACGGTTTTTTGACTATTACCCAGTCCCAGTGTTCAGCTGTTAATTTTACAGCTACCTAGTTTATCTCATTTTATTTTGCTGGACAGAGGTGTTATGTGTCATTGTGATCTTTATTTACTGGAACCCATATTGTCAATCCGTGAGGATTGCTATGGAATCTTCACCAAGTAGATTAATCCCCAGACATCACTGAAGTAAAAATGCAGAGAAAAATCATCGGTGCATTAAGAGTTTAAAATATTTGAAAGTTCGTTGTTCAAAGGAGAAAGCTTTTCAAACATTGAGTGGATAGTGTTTAGAAAGTTCTGCCTGAGGGTGTGGTGGAGGCAGGTTTATCTGAAGCAATCAAAAGAGAATTGGACTCTAATCTGAAAAGTAAGAATGTTCAGGGTTACAGGGAGAAGGTGAGGAATGGTACAGGTGAGTGGCTAATTTGGAGAGTCGCGCAGACACGATGGGCTGAATGGCCTCCTTCTGTGCTGTAACAATTCTGTGATTCTGTGAATACAAATGGAGTTGACAATTCCAGCAAGAGCAAATAGGACAAATGGTGGATTTAAATAATTTATTAATGTGTTCTAGATGGTCAATAATGAAAGAACATTTTTATTTTTCCTGAATCAGTCAAAAGCAACAAACTGGTAAAAACCACTGGATCAAAAAGGGAGGGTCAGACTCAAAGGTACAGGCTTCATGAAACGCATGGTAGGCTGGAGGCAGGAACTGGAGGCCATGAGCCCCATTTTCCGACATGGCGGGCCACTCCGGCAGCGGGATTGTCCGTTCTGATAACTGGTCAATGGGTTTCCCATTGTGGCAGTCCCATGCCAAGGGGAAATCCACGCGGGCATGAGTGCGCTGCCGGCAAAGCGGAAGATCCTGCCGACGGAGAAACCCACAGGAGGTTTATTTACACGATACATATTAGCCACAAGTGCTGCAAATCCTCAGTCTAAAGGGACACCCTCCCCACTCTGCCCCCAGGCCGGGGTTACAGACTCTGAAACTCCTCCCAGTCTGTAACAGGCACCGTCCCCTGAATTAGCGGCCAGTTCATATTCCATGGTGCAGGAATTGGATACAACATCGTGCTTGGCCCCTGAGGAGGTCATAACAGGACAGATTGAGGGTGGATTGTTTTCTTTCATGGCCTCCTTCTGCACTGTAAATTCGATGATTCTTTGTCTTATTTGCACACAAAGCTGTTTATCATAAGTGGTTTCTGGAACTGGGCAGCACGGTAGCATTGTGGATAGCACAATTGCTTCACAGCTCCAGGGTCCCAGGTTCGATTCCGGCTTGGGTCACTGTCTGTGCGGAGTCTGCACATCCTCCCCGTGTGTGCGTGGGTTTCCTCCGGGTGCTCCGATTTCCTCCCACAGTCCAAAGATGTGTAGGTTGGGTGGATTGGCCACGATAAATTGCCCTTAGTGTCCAAAATTGCCCTTAGTGTTGGGTGGGGTTACTGGGTTATGGGGATAGGGTGGAGGTGTTGACCTTGGGTAGGGTGCTCTTTCCAAGAGCCGGTGCAGACTCGATGGGCCGAATGGCCTCCTTCTGCACTGTAAATTGTATGATAATCTATGATTCTCCAACTGCATTTTGCTCATGGAAATGCATTCAGCAATTGGAAAACGTAAGGCAACGAGGAAATCTTAACACCTGGAAGGGAACAGCACATTCTCCCCGTGTCTGCCTGGGTCCCACCCCCACAACACAAAGATATGCAGGGTAGGTGGTTTGGTCATGCTAAATTGCCCCTTAATTGAGAAAAGAAAATTGGGTACTTTAAATTTGTAAAAAAAACACCTGGAAAGGAATTAAAGACCTGAACAAAATGTTTAAAGGCTGGAAGGGGCTGGGGGAAAGGGATTGGAGGCGATCACTCAGTTGGGGCAAACTAGCACCTGAACATGTGCAATGGGCTGAATGGCCTCCTGCTTCTCGAGTTAGGTTTCAGTGATTTTACAACACTTAAAAACAAAATGAGTTCCGAAATGTTTGGAGTCGAACGATTGTAAAGGTAGTTGCCATTTGATTTGTTCGAAATCAAGATACTTTCAGAGTGATTTTTCCGACACCCTCTCCCATATTGATCCCCTGTTTACCAAATTGGATTCTCTTTGAAAACGAAATCCAGCTCCCTGTTGGTCCTTTGCTGCTTCTGGAGAGCTGCCAATCAGACAAGGCTGAATGATGGTTTCACTGGAGTATTCTGGGATCAATTTAAATTGATTTTAAATTAGGTGGAAAAAGCAAACTTGGCAGAGCTCGGGTGGAGATTTTCAATTGGCATTCGGGCGTCAGTAGAAGTTGATTATTAGTTGAATATTCCCTCCTGAAAAATTGTAATGAACTCATATTTCAACTCTTTGTATATTGACGATTGTTCCTATTTCAGTGTCTGTCCTTTGATTCACCCCCCCCCCTCCACCCCCCCACCCACCCCTGACAAGTGTCAACGGTGGAAATACTTTTTTCCCTACAGTTTCCACTCATAAACAAGCAAGGTATATTAATTGTAATCCTCAGAACTGGTACCTGGTCAGTCAAACCTCATCAACATATATCCTGACAGCACATACGCATGTAGCATACATTCAAACCTCACCTCAGTCAATGAGAAAACATTGGTTTGTTTGACAAGTTGAAGTCAGATTATATTATGGAAAATCTTGCAACCATATCTGCCTGTACTCTACCCAATTTTGCTAACTCATAGATATTATTCGACAAGAACAAGAACAGTATATTTAAATCCATTTAAACCCTGAAAATGTATTGTAATCTATCAATGGCCCTATCAGGGCTAAATAGCTAGCTTGCAATGTAGAACAAGGCTAGCAGCGTGGGTTCAATTCCAGTACCAGCCTCCCTGAACAGGTGCCGGAATGTGGCGACTAGGGGCTTTTCACAGTAACTTCATTGAAGCCTACTTGTGACAATAAGCAATTGTTATTATTAATAATGATATATTATAATTTCAGATAACTTGCAAGACATTAGAGCACCTGGTGTTATGGACAACTGGTCACCTTTGCCTTGGGCTTGACTTTGAGCCCTCCATTCAAAACCTCAACATAATGTGTGCCCTCAAATTCAATCCATACTCACAAAGTTTCCCAGAGACATGTGTCTGAATGTAATTGAGAAAGACCAGGGCCGGGATTCTCCCCTACCCGGCGGGGCGGGGGGGTCCGGGCGTACTGGAGAGGGGTCAACCACTCCGGCCTCGGGCCTCCCCAAAGGTGCGGAATTCTCCACACCTTCAGGGGCCAAGCCCTCACATTGAGGGGTTAGGCCCATGCCGGAGTGGTAGCCGCCCCGCCGACCGGCGCGAATGGCCTTTGGGGCCGAAAGGCCTTCGCCGGCCGGCAGAAGTCCGCGCATGTGCCGGTGCGTCAGCGGCTGCTGACGTCATACCAGCGCATGCGCAGGGGAGGAGGTCTCTTCCACTCACGTCATCGTGAAAGTGGCGGCACGGGCGGGCTCCGGGGCCATGGGGGGGGCGTGGGGCGATCTGACCCCGAGGGTTGCCCCCACGGTGGCCTGGCCCGCGATCGGGGCCCACCAATCGGCGGGCGGGCCTGTGCCGTGGGGGCACTCTTTTTCTTCCGCCTCCGCCACGCTCTCCATCATGGTGGGGGTGAAAGAGACCCCCTCCTCTGCGCATGCGCCGGTATGGCGTCAGCAACCGCTGACGCACCGGCGCATGCGCGGACTTCCGCCCGGTGGCGAAGGCCTTTCGGCCCCAGCTGGCGGGGCGCCAAAGACCATTCACGCCAGTCGGCGGAGCGGCAACCACTCCGGCGTGGGCCTAGCCCCTCAATGTGAGGGCTTGGGCCTTTGGGGAGGCCCAACGCTGGAGTGGTTGACGCTACTCCAATACACCGGGACCCCCAGCCCCGCCGGGTAGGGGAGAATCCTGGCCCTGGTGCCTGTTCAGGCAAACACAAATGATCCCATGGAACCATTTGAGGAAGAGGGTGGAAGATCTCCAAAAGTCCCAACCATCATTTCACCCACAGCCAACATCCACAAAGCAGATCAAATGTTCCCTTCTTCCATTTACTCTTTATGAGGTCAAGCTGTGGGGAACTGGCTGACACACTTAGAACAAAACCAGTATTCTCTTGGCTGTTTTGAGAATGTTAAAGGCATTCAGCTGTCACATCTGAATATGTAAATAGCTTTTCAGTTGCCATATCTGTGACAATTTGCAAAACTAACTGGGGAGGTAAGGGTGGATCAAGATCAAAGGGCATGAAGTCATATTATTGAAAAATGAAGGTTACAAACTCATTATGAAAATGAAACTTCTTTGCTATTGTGAGTTAGTAACTCATTAGTTTTATTGTTCTTCAGAGTGTTTTATGCATCATTAAGAGGCAGAGGCAGTTTTGTGTGAAAATATTCTGATTTTCAGAGACTTATATTCACGCAGTGTAATTCCAAACCTCAAGTGTAAAGTGGTTTTCCAATTATTTATCACTGCAGATATTTATCAATGTGGAAGCTTGGCAGACTGGAAGAAATTGAATTAAAAAGCACCTTTTTGAAATTTCCAATGTGTTTTGCAGCCAGTGAAGTAATTAGCCGTGTGAGAATGACCAGCTGGCAGGTCATTGGAGAGACCTCCCCACCTCCTCTCTGAAATCGTGGCCTTAGGACCTGAGAGGCCAGCGGGAGCCTTGATTCAAAATCTGACCAGGGAATCCAGAACCTCTGAGAGTGCAGAATTTCCTCAATACCGCATTGGGATTATCAGCCGAGATTCCTGTGTTCAAATCCTGCAGAGGGACTGAAAGCTAAAATACTGAGTGGGATTCTCCTTGGCTGATGCTGAAATCGGGAAATGCTACAGAACGGAGAATTGCTTCCAAGGCTAAAATGGCGGCACCGGTTCGACACCAAATCGCGATTTTCGTCACATCGAAAATGGTGTAAACGCAACGTGAGCCGCGCACAGTTAAACACCATTTGCATCTCATTAAGGGCCCACCCGCCTTCGATGGGCCGAGTTACCGTCGGCGCATCCACGTGTGGCTTTCAATATTGTGAAGCTGGTGTGGTGGCTGCTGAGAGAGAGAAAGTGAAAGTGGGACATGGAGGGAGAGACTGCGGGCTGCTGGCCCGGACACTGAGGGGAGAGGCTGCTGGGCCCGGACACGGAGGGGACACGGAGGGGACACGGAGGGGACACGGAGGGGAGGGACTGCGGGCAGCTGGGCCCGGACACGGAGGGGACACGGAGGGGAGGGACTGCGGGCTGCTGGGCCCGGACACGGAGGGGACACGGAGGGGACACGGAGGGGACACGGAGGGGAGGGACTGCGGGCTGCTGGCCCGGACACGGAGGGGACACGGAGGGGAGGGACTGCGGGCTGCTGGCCCGGACACGGAGGGGACACGGAGGGGACACGGAGGGGAGGGACTGCGGGCTGCTGGGCCGGACACGGAGGGGAGGGACTGCGGGCTGCTGGGCCCGGACACGGAGGGGACACGGAGGGGAGGGACTGCGGGCTGCTGGCCCGGACACGGAGGGGACACGGAGGGGACACGGAGGGGACACGGAGGGGAGGGACTGCGGGCTGCAAGCCCGGACACTGGCCGTACTGGCTGGGGTCGGGGAGGATCCTGCCAGGGCTGGGAGAGGGGGGCACGGGAGGGGTGGGGGTACAGGGCGAGTGGCCGGGGTGACCTCCCCATGGGACTGCGGCGCGGCCAGGCACTTACCACCATTACTGGCCTTGCCGGTGGATGCCGTGGGTGTGCCCTGGGAGCTCCGCTGGTGGGTGGTGGCTGGGTGGGCGGGGCTGGGTGGGCGGGGCTGATAGAGGTGGGGGTTGCTGGGTGGGCGGGGCTGGGAGAGGTGGGGGGTGGCTGGGTGGGCGGGGCTGAGAGGTGGGGTGGCTGGGTGGGCGGGGCTGGGAGGTGGTTGGGCTGGGGTGGCGGGGCTGGGAGAGGTGGGGGTGGCTGGGTGGGCGGGGCTGGGAGAGGTGGGGGGTGGCTGGGTGGGCGGGGCTGGGAGAGGTGGGGGGTGGCTGGGTGGGCGGGGCTGGGAGAGGTGGGGGGTGGCTGGGTGGGCGGGGCTGGGAGAGGTGGGGGGTGGCTGGGTGGGCGGGGCTGGGAGAGGTGGGGGTGGCTGGGTGGGCAGGGCTGGGAGAGTTGGGGGTGGCTGGGTGGGCGGGGCTGGGAGAGGTGGCTGGGTGGGCGGGGCTGGGTGAGGTGGGGGGGGTGGCTGGGTGGGCGGGGCTGGGAGAGGTGGGCGTGGCTGGGTGGGCGGGGCTGGGCGAGGTGGGGGGGTGGCTGGGTGGGCGGGGCTGGGAGAGGTGGGGGGTGGCTGGGTGGGCGGGGGTGGGAGGTGGGGTTGGCTGGGTGGGCGGGGCTGCGAGAGGTGGGGGGTGGCTGGGTGGGCGGGGCTGGAAGTGGTAGGACACTACGGGCAAGTTAGCCTGGCCAATCCACCTAACCCGCCACCCCCACCTCTCCCAGCCCCGCCCACCCAGCCAACCCCACCTCTCCCAGCCCCGCCCACCCAGCCAGCCCCACCTCCCAGCCCCTCTCACCCAGCCAACCACACCTCCCAGCCCGCCCACCCAGCCACCCCCACCTGTCCCAGCCCCGCCCACCCAGCCACCCCCCACCTCCCCCAGTGGGGCTGGGATGAGTGTGTGTGGGGAGTGTAATGTGTGTGTGAGGCTGGAATGAGTGTGTGTGGGGAGTGTAATGTGTGTGTGAGGCTTGGATGAGTGTGTGTGGGGAGTGTAATGTGTGTGTGTGGCTGGGATGAGTGTGTGTGGGGAGTGTAATGTGTGTGTGGGGCTGGGATGAGTGCGTGTGGGGAGTGTAATGTGTATGTGTGGCTGGGATGGGTGTGTGTGGGGAGTGTAATGTGTGTGTGGCTGGGATGAGTGTGTGTGGGGAGTGTAATGTGTGTGTGAGGCTGGGATGAGTGTGTGTGGGGAGTGTAATGTGTGTGTGTGGCTGGGATGAGTGTGTGTGGGGAGTGTAATGTGTGTGTGTGGCTGGGATGAGTGTGTGTGGGGAGTGTAATGTGTGTGTGTGCAGCTGGGATGAGTGTGTGTGGGGAGTGTAATGTGTGTGTGCGGCTGGGATGAGTGTGTGTGGGGAGTGTAATGTGTGTGTGCGGCTGGGATGAGTGTGTGTGGGGAGTGTAATGTGTGTGGGGCTGGGATGAGTGTGTGTGGGGAGTGTAATGTGTGTGTGAGGCTGGGATGAGTGTGTGTGGGGAGTGTAATGTGTGTGTGTGCTGGGATGAGTGTGTGTGGGGAGTGTAATGTGTGTGTGCGGCTGGGATGAGTGTGTGTGGGGAGTGTAATGTGTGTGTGGGGCTGGGATGAGTGTGTGTGGGGAGTGTAATGTGTGTGTGTGGTTGGGATGAGTGTGTGTGGGGAGTGTAATGTGTGTGGGCGGCTGGGATGAGTGTGTGTGGGGAGTGTAATGTGTGTGTGTGCAGCTGGGATGAGTGTGTGTGGGGAGTGTAATGTGTGTGTGCGGCTGGGATGAGTGTGTGTGGGGAGTGTAATGTGTGTGTGCGGCTGGGATGAGTGTGTGTGGGGAGTGTAATGTGTGTGTGGGGCTGGGATGAGTGTGTGTGGGGAGTGTAATGTGTGTGTGAGGCTGGGATGAGTGTGTGTGGGGAGTGTAATGTGTGTGTGGGGCTGGGATGAGTGTGTGTGGGGAGTGTAATGTGTGTGTGTGGCTGGGATGAGTGTGTGTGGGGAGTGTAATGTGTGTGCGCGGCTGGGATGAGTGTGTGTGGGGAGTGTAATGTGTGTGTGTGGGGCTGGGATGAGTGTGTGTGGGGAGCGTAATGTGTGTGTGCGGCTGGGATGAGTGTGTGTGGGGAGTGTAATGTGTGTGTGGGGCTGGGATGAGTGTGTGTGGGGAGTGTAATGTGTGTGTGAGGCTGGGATGAGTGTGTGTGGGGAGTGTAATGTGTGTGTGGGGCTGGGATGAGTGTGTGTGGGGAGTGTAATGTGTGTGTGCGGCTGGGATGAGTGTGTGTGGGGAGTGTAATGTGTGTGCGTGGCTGGGATGAGTGTGTGTGGGGAGTGTAATGTGTGTGTGTGGCTGGGATGAGTGTGTGTGGGGAGTGTAATGTGTGTGTGAGGCTGGGATGAGTGTGTGTGGGGAGTGTAATGTGTGTGTGCGGCTGGGATGAGTGTGTGTGGGGAGTGTAATGTGTGTGTGTGGCTGGGATGAGTGTGTGTGGGGAGTGTAATGTGTGTGTGCGGCTGGGATGAGTGTGTGTGGGGAGTGTAATGTGTCTCTGCAGCTGCAGCTTGTCAGCCTCCCGAGTGTCAGTCACGGACCCAGACAATCCGGCCCTGTTTCCCATTGGAATCGATTGTGTTCCACACGGCGCCGGTGCTCGCCCATCAATATTAACAGAATCGGTGCCGGTTTGGCGCTGATTGTTCTGTGATGAAAGTCCTCGGATTCTCTGTTGGCGTCAACACTTAGGGCTGAAATTTCCGTTGCCCGATGCCGATATTGTAATCGGTGATCGGCCGGTGAATCAACTCCCAAACCCAAATCAGGGCCGGTGTCGGTTTGATGCTGGTCAGCAATGCTCTGGCCCCTCGGAAATGGCATCATTGTCCGGCCCTCCTGTGATGCTCCGCCCCCGATGGGGCGAGTTCCGATGGCGCTGGACACATGTGGCCTTAGCGGTCAGGAACCCATCATGGCAGCTGCGGACTGTGTTCAACGCCGCCACACTCAGCCGGGACCCGTGGCCCTAGATGGGGGCGCTTCTGTAAGGGCTAGGGGCACTGGTGGGCGGTGACCTGTGGGGCTGTGCGGATTGTGGGTCTGGTCCGCACATGGCCGGTGCTATGTTGTCCGCCGTGACCGATGTCGGTCGTCGCTGTGCGCATGCCAATGTCCGGCTATTCTTGTTGCGTGATCGGGACTATCGGCAGGTGAGCGCTTTCCCTTCACCGGTCCCGGAATCTGTGAGGGGTCAGCCCTGGGGAGTTTCTCACCAGTTTAGGCCAACTGAGAGGGATGGGTTCTCTGCACCCCGATGTTGAAATCACGTCCAGTGTCGGGACGGAGAAACCATTTCCACGCATGGAATGGGGACCGGAGCCGGTTTCTCGATTCTCCGGTCCCCGCAAAGTGCCGCACTCGGGGAGTACGCTGCGCTGCGTATCCACCACCTGTGGCCATTGCTTCAGGCCCGTCACGCTATTGTCCACCCCTGACCGGCCAAATCCCTCCGGCGTATTTCTAATATGCAACCAGCCATTCGGGAATCCCGCGAGGTGGCTGTGGACTTGGCCCGCGATCACCATGACCAGAGGCATGGCTGATCGGAGGGCATGCGGGGTCTCATACAGGACCAGGCCTTTATTGTGCGGGCGGTCCGTGCCAGGGCCTCTCACCCATGGGCAATGTCACCCCCCACACACATGGACACCACCCCACATGCCCCAAGTGAGGACAGCCCGCTATGGGGTCCCTGGGGGTCCCCCTCTTCAGGCCCATCCAAAACCCTTTATAGCTCCCCCTCCCTTCAAAAACCCCCACCCATCACCACCCCCAACTTCCTGGAGGCACGTACTTACCTGCCCTGCACTCTGCTGACATTTAAACCATCCCTCTACCCTCATTTTATGGGCAAGGCCCCCTAGCCCCCTGGCCCAGCTAGTTGGGCAATGCCAAGGGGCCCACGTTCCAGCTGGCAGAGGCTGTGAGCACAGTGGGCCCCACAGTCAGGACCGGGCAGTAGTGCAGGAGGAAGCTGTACAATCTCCTCAGGCCGGGCAGGGTGGGTAGGCCGCACCGTGGTCCTGGCACTAACCCCTGTCCAACACACCCGTAACCATCCGCCGGCCCCCACCCCACCCCGCCCCCACGGAGGGGACCGAACTCCACCCGCCGGCAATGTGCACGCTCCGCACGCTGCCCCACATCTCCCCTCCTGGGTTTGCGAGGAGAAGGTGGCGGGTAACCAGAGGGAGAGAGAGAGAGAAGACTGGGGGAAGAGCGCCGTACCTGCAGCCCCTCACCACCATGGAGGAGCCGGCACTGATCCTGGTCATCGGGCCTGGACAGAGGGCACTCACCGGGGTGGCATCAGGCAACCGAGTGACCCCCGCTGTGTTGCAGTTTACCACGACAGAACACCCCATCCCCCCTCACCCCCTCACCACCCCCCATACCACCCCCCACCCCCCCCACACCACCCCTCACCCCCCCATACCACCCCCCACCCCCCATACCACCCCCCACCCCCCCACACCACCCCCCACACCCCCCCATACCAACCCCCACCCCCCCATACCACCCCCCACCCCCCCATACCACCCCCCCCCCCCACACCACCCCCGACAACACCCCTCACCCCCCCGTACCATCCCCCACCCCCCCATACCACCCCCCACACCCCCCACACCACCTCTCACCCCCCCATACCACCCCTCACCCCCCGTACCATCCCCCACCCCCCATACCACCCCCACACCCCCCCACACCACCTCTCACCCCCCCATACCACCCCTCACCCCCCCGACACCACCCCTCACCCCCCCATACCACCCCCCACACCGCCCCCGACAACACCCCTCACCCCCCCATACCACCCCCCACCCCCCCATACCACCCCCCCCCCCCCCCCCACACCACCCCCCTCACTGAGGGCTGGTTTAGCACACTAGGCTAAATCGCTGGCTTTGAAATCAGACCAAGGCAGGCCAGCAGCACAGGTTCGATTCCCGTACCAGCCACCCCGAACAGGGGCCCGAATGTGGCGACTAGGGGCTTTTCACAGTAACTTCATTGAAGCCTACTCGTGACAATAAGCGATTTTCATTTCATTTTTCACCTCCCCTCCACACACCCCTACACATCCCCACTCTTACACCCACACACAAACCCCATCACCACCCCCTCACCCCCCCACCCACCCCCTCACCACACCCTCATTACCCCCACACCACCCCCCCATCCCCTCACCACCCCCACACCACCCCCACACCACCCCCTCACCACCCTCACACCACCCCCACACACCCCCACACCACCCCCCCCATCCCCTCACCACCCTCACACCACCCCCACACACCCCCACACACCCCCTCATCACCCTCTCACCGCCCCCTCACCACCCCCACACCCCCACACCCCCCACACACCCCCACACCCCCCAAACCACCCCTCACCACCTCCACACCCACCCCCACCCCCTCACCCCCCCACACCACCCCCCCACCCCCTCACCACCCCCACACCACCCCCACACCACCACCTCACCACCCCCACACCTCCAAACCACCCCCTCACCACCTCCACCCCATCCCCTCACCCCCCCACACACCCCCACACCCCCCACACACCCCCACCACCCCCTCCACCCCCACACACCCCCACACACCCCCACACCCCCACACCCCCATACCACCCCCACATCCCCCACACACCCCCACACCCCCCACCACCCCCACACACCCCCACACACCCCCACACCCACACCCTCACACCCCCACACCACCCCCACACTCACCCCCTCACACCCCCACACACCCCCACACCACCCCCACACCCCCCTCACCCCACCCCCACACACCCCCACACCACCCCCACACCCCCCTCACCCACCCCCACACACCCCCACACCACCCCCACACCACCCCCCACACCCCCCTCACCCATCCCCACACACCCCCACACCACCACCCTGATGCTCCACAGCTCCGCCCAGTCACAACGGGTTTGGCTGTGGGCATCATCGACATTGTCCAGGCACTGGCAGACTTGTGCCAGTCCTGGAGGGAGGTTGCCCAGATCCTGTTTGCCATGGCTACGAACATGGTGGCCCAGATCAAGACGAGAGTGGGCCTTCAGGACTGGCAGCGCCAGGTGGTGGGGCGCGTCAGGAGTTTGCTCCACTCGCACCCCCATCCCATGGTGCAGCCCGGGGGTTATTGGGCACCCTGAGGAGGGGGAGGCGACGGCGCCCGTGCGGTGATTCCCGTAGGGGAGGTGCCGGGATACCGCAGCGCCTCGGACTCCCTAACCCTTGTCCCGGCGCATCCGATGGGGATTAACATTTGGGTGTAGAGTGGGAGGTTACTGTGTGCAAATTGACTCCTATTTTCTTATTATAACCACATTTTAAAGTCTTTAATTCATGCTAATTGGTCTTCCAACTTCCTGAAGCGACACAAACAGGGATTGAAGTTCATTCTTTTTCTCATAGTGGGGGGTGAAAGTGCTCCTGCAAACACATTCCCTCGTTCCCAACATATTCCTGATTACCAGAAAATCTGTTTATGATGGCAAGCAAATTACAGTGAGTTCTCTGAGCTGAAAGGGTTTGGCACGTTAGACATGGAGCAGGTGATTTGGAGTTGAGGCTATATATAATCAGCAATTAGGTGTCTCACCAGATATTCTAAATCAACCTTCAGTTTCATGCAGCATAAATCCACACGTCTGGTTTTCAAAAACCTTCACAACCAGAATAAATTGAGTAAGTTTCCTCTGAGATAACTGCCCAGAAATATTCCAATTGCAGCTCTTATTTTTATGAATACGTTTGTTAAATCTTAAGGAAACTATTGGGAAATGCTGCTGGACATAAATCTACTTTAATATAAATTTAATAACAAATTCTTGAAATAAGTAACTTTTTTTTAACCATGTTCCACTTTATTCCTGAACACCGCTAAAATGGGAATAGCTTTCTGCAAACAAAAGGCAACGGGATGATCCTGTATTTTTATTTAAATGTTTTCATTTGTTTCAGTTCTGTTCCAGTTTCACTTTGGAAGAATGTCAAACTTCCTCTAGGCTTGTATATTTGCAGACACACATTTGGGTGAAGAATGTAATTTTGCCCAGAAATGTAACTTTGCCTTTATGCCTGAGTGAATGGGACTAATGAAGTAATTGAAGCAGCTGCGTGCAAAGCTATGCACAGTTTTCAACTTTTGACTTGGATTTTCACTGACAAGGTGGGAGGTTGAAGTCAGCGGCCCCATCTCGGTATAAAATCCCCCCCATACCCCCCCCCCCCCCCCACCCCGCACCCCTTTCTCTGCATGAGAGTGGGAGCAGGGTTGAATCAGCTCATTGATCCCCAAAGGTGACTGAGGTGGATTGTTTAGAAGGTCAGTCTCAAAGGTCTGGGAGTTGGTCCCAGCTCTATTCGAGGCTGTTACTCTCTGGTATTCATCCTTCGCACATCCTAACCACCCCCCCCCCCCCGCCCCCCACCAACACCCCATGCCCCCTCCATTCCCCCGTGTCCGCTACATGCCCACTAACCCAGTCTGTACGTTGTTGCTCTTTCTGTCTCCCAAGACAATGGTTTGCATTGTGGCGATCAACACTGTGAGGCTCAGAATCCCCCCTTTGACCTGACAGTCTCTGTCACATTTACTGCAGAGGGACACAATGGCCGGATTCGCTGACCACTCTGGACCCTCCACTCGGTCAGCTGAGCTTCGATCCTGATGCATCTCCCAAAGCCCTTTGAACAATAAGCATCCAGAGGTTATGGCCATCAGCGATTGCCTCCCAGTTGCCAGTGTCAGTCGCTGCCATCTTTGTAACTTGCTGGCATGTGTCCTTGCAGCCTAGATATGGACATCCAGGAGGTCATGAACCAGCAGCCAATTCACTGTACAGAAGGGGGCCATTTTCCAGGTACCCTGCAGCCTGTTTCTCGCTGTCAGGGGGCGGTCCGTCAATGGCCAATGGAGGAATCGTCTGGCCCCACCACTGTCAATGGGATTTCCCACTAAATCCACTCCCCCACCCCCCCCCCCTCCCCCCACCACAACACTGACAGGAAACCCAGGTGGGACCAAAATATACTCCTGCTGAGAATGGCCAGAAAATCCCTCCCAAGGTCTTTGTACAACCATTGTCCATGCAATGAAGGCGGCCAAGCCCATGTGTTGTTAGTTTTTAATAACACATTTATGCTGATCAAATTAGTATATTCCAGGATCTCTGAACTGGTGGCCAAATGATGTCAAGGACACATCTGAGAGAGTGAAGGTGGAAATTGTTCAGCCTTTTCTCCTGCCTGGCACATGTTGTTTAGGTCTCACTGCTGTAAGGGAGTGGACTGAGGTTGCAGCTTGGTAGACCCAATTTGTTGTTCTCATTCAGGTTCTCATTCCTCATTCTCTTACTCACCTTGGACGTAACATAGGCAGCTTTTGTGATGTGTGTGTTGATTTCAGCATCATGTGACAGATTGCTGGTGATTGTGGAGCCGAGATATGTGAAGCTGTCAATAACATCCAGCCTCCCATTGTCCGTGCTGAGAGATGGTGGGATGGCAAAATCCTGAAAAATGGCAATTGTATTCCCGGTGCTGATGGTCAAACCAAATTCTTTATAGTTGGGAGCGTCTGTCCATTTGCCAGTCAAGGTTGTTTTACTATGGAAAGGGGAGGCAGTGGTGCAGTAGTATTGTCACTGTGCTAGTAATCCAGAGAACCCAGGGTAATGCTCTATCGGACCTGGGTTCAAATTGCTAGATGGTGAAATTTGAATCAAGAGTTTGAAATGAAAATGAAAATGAAAATCGCTTATTGGCACGAGTAGGCTTCAATGAAGTTACTCTGAAAAGCCCCTAGTCGCAACATTCCATTGGGGAAGCTGGTACAGGAATTGAACCTGCACTGCTGGCCTGCCTTGGTCTGCTTTAAAAGCCAGCGATTTAGCCCAGTGTGTTAAACCAGCCCCTGAAACTCCATATGGACAGTGACCCAGAGTTGGGATCAAACCTGCGACCTAGGTGCCGTGAGGCAGCAATGCTAACCACTGCGCCACCGTGCTGCCCTTGCCACCGTGCTACACTAATGATGATCATGAAACTATTGTTACACAAACCCGCATGCAATTCACTCGTGTCCTTTACCTGGTCGAAACCACATGTGACTCCAGATCCACACTGATGTAGTGACTATGTGGCTTGGGGAATGGACGATAGTCAATAAGACAATGGCCTATAAACAAACTTTGAAAAATAATATTTGTGGAAAGAATGTTAGTGGGACATCGTCAGTGTAGAGGAACTCTGTAATGCGGAATTGGTGCATCTTTGTTTTGGGTTAGCACACTGGGCTAAGTTGCTGGCTTTGAAAGCAGACCAAGGCAGGCCAGCAGCACGGTTCAATTCCCGTACCAGCCTCCCCAAACAGGCGCCAGAATGTGGCGACTAGGGGCTTTTCACAGTAACTCCATTGAAGCCTACTTGTGACAATAAGCTATTTTCATTTCAGGAAGGCTGAGCTGCTTCCTGCCTGGTCTGGGATGTATGCAGACGCCCTCTGGAGGTGACCTGAAGGAAATGACAGGGGCAAGGAGAATATGGCAGAGTGCTTGAATACAACCCTGTCTGACCCACTGTGCATCTCTGAGGGTCGCCCCATTATAGTTGACCCACAGCATTGTCCATCATGTTGTCATGGAAACAGGAGATCACATTACGCAGTTTTGCTGGCCAGCTGATTTTCTCCATCTGACCGCCTCCGCTCACGTGGTCGAATGCCTTGGGGAAATCGATGAAGATAATATATTGATAGCAGGAGGTCCTCTTTGTTCACCACAGTTCTCTTGAAGCTACTGGACTGAGATGATCGTGTTAGCTGTAAATCTTCCAGTTCTGAAACCACAGATTGATTTAGCCACGATCTGGAATTTGAGACGCGTGACGACACCCTGGGCTAGTGTGCGGTCAATTCCAGCCCCACGTGTCCCAGAGTCACTACACAAGAGAATTCACTAATAATTCTTACAAAAATAGAGGGCACTTGAAAGGTCGGGTCCAAGCCAACTACAGAGCTTGAGGTTTAGGGTGACGGTTGAAGTCTGTGGCACTGCTAGAGGGCCTGGGTGGCACTGCCAGGGTGACAGGGGGCCAGGGGAACTATCAGGGAGCGGGTCTGGCAGCTCCAGATGCCAGCTTGGTACTGCCATGAGTTAGACCCGGGGCAGTCTTGGCACAAGCAGGGTGGGTGGGGTATCCCAGTGGCTTTCCCAAGTTTGGGGGTATGGGGGGGGGGGGGTTGATAAAGTGGGGGAGAGTCTGTAAGGGGAGGGGGATCGGTGCAGCCAGTCAAAACGGTGCCCCAATCGATCAAGCCTTTCTTACTGGCGAGCAAAATCACTTCTAAGTGCGGGTTCAGCGGAGAGAAACTCCCTCAAGGTCACAAAAAACAGCAAAGTCCCGTTGAACAGCGAGAATCACTCACTAAACCCGCTCGATTGTGGACCTTGTTTCAAGTCCGCTCAATCATGCCTATTGTAAAAATGAGGAATAAACCACAAATATTGTCAAATCTTTGCAAACAAGAGGTTCCTTCGCTTCAAGAGAAACATTCACAGGATTTTTGACATTCCTCTTCAAGAGAAACTAGATATAGAGAAAGTGAAAAATAGACGTTAGTCTGTAATAAAACCAGAAAATGCCACTGGTCTGCCAGTATCTGTAGAGAGAGAAACACAGTTAATGTTTTAAGTCCCTACGGCACTTATTCAGAACTAAAGAGAGGGGAAAATGTGATGGATTATTTGCTGCATAGGAGAGGATGTAGTGGCTGGAGCAGAGGAGAAGGTCAGTGATTGGTGGGAGCTCGGAGAGATTGCAACAAAGAGGTGGTGGTCACGAGACAAAGGAAACATTAATGTTCAGAGAAGGAGCTAGTTGCTGCATAAAGGTAAGATATCAGAGTGTGCTGATGGGTTAATGAGGAGCAGTGCTCAGTGAAAACATAGCTGAAGAGCAAGTGACAGATGGCCCACTGGGGAAGGGAAAGGTTTGGAGCTGAAGGAGAAAGGTCACAGAATAAAGCTGTTGAACTCAATGTTGAGTGCTGACGGCTGTGACGTGTC
This sequence comes from Scyliorhinus canicula, assembly GCF_902713615.1. Classification (NCBI taxonomy): domain Eukaryota; kingdom Metazoa; phylum Chordata; class Chondrichthyes; order Carcharhiniformes; family Scyliorhinidae; genus Scyliorhinus; species Scyliorhinus canicula. Next base: position 243,171,125 of record NC_052149.1, read on the forward strand.
TAATCAGAAGATGAGATGCTGCTTCTCCAGTTTGCACTGTGTAGGAGCATTGCAGCTGGCTAAGGGGAGTCATGTGGACATGAGAACAAGGTGTTGAGCTAAAATGACAAGCGACCGCAAGGCATGACTGGAGTTTTCCATCCAAGTCTCCTTTATTTTTTATGGGATGTGGGCATCGTTGGCGACAAGACCAACATTTGTTGCCCATTCGTAATTGTCCCTTCAGTTGAGTGGTTAGCTCGGCTATTTCAGAGTCAACCACACGGAGGCCAGACCAGGCAGAGATCCTTCCCTGAAGGATATTAGTCAACCAGATGAGACTGTCTTTATATCCCAGATTTACAGTAAGAAGTCTTACAACACCTGAGTAAGGAGCAGTGCTCCAAAAGCTAGTGTTTGAAACAAACCTGTTGGACTTTAACCTGATGTTGTAAGACTTCTTACTGTGCTCACCCCAGTCCAACGCCAGAATTTCCACATCATGGCTATCCCAGATTTATTAATTGAATTCAAATTGGCGGGATTTGATGTTAAGTAATGGGTTAAGAGACATTGCAATTAGTTGTCTCATTTATGTTAAGTGTTCAATGATTGTCTCATTTATGTTAAGTGTTCAATGATTGACACTGATATGTAAAGGGGCTTTAGGTGGACTCTGGAGCTTGTGATGATCTGTAGAGTTCTGTGCAGAGTGAGTTTGAACCATTAAAGGTGTGTGTGTGGAAAAGGAGCTGAACTCTTGCCTCTTCATACCACAGCATCTAGTACATGTTAACAATGGATGTAGCAGAGAATGGTTGCTGTGTAAATGTGAAGGCTTGAAAGATACAATTTTTCCAGATCAAACCAAGGAGTGACAAAAAAAAGGAAACATGGCTGAACCCAGGACAAAGATGGCTGGTTATGATTATCCTCCCCTATTTTCTGAAAGGGAATTATACGACCAATGGAGAAGTGCAGTAGTTATGTGGACTAAGGTGACTGCCTTGGGAAAGAGAAAGCAAGGTATGGCATTGGCTCTTTCTTTACCATATGGCAGTAAAATCCGAAACAAAGTGCTTTCCGAGCTGGAGTTGGAAGAGTTAGACTCAGAAGAAGGTCTGGCGACTTTATTACTTTATAAGAAAGATGACTTGTTAAGTGCGTATGAAGCATGGTCGGATTTTGATAAGTTTCGGAAAATGGAGGATTTATCTATGGAAGACTATATAATGGAATTTGGCAGACTATATAAAAGGCTGCAGAAACACAGGCTGGAATTCCCACAGTCTGTGTTGGCCTTTAAATTACTTGACTGTGCTCGAGTGAGCAATATGGATAGGCTCCTGGTTTTGACAGGAGTTCAGTTTACGGATAACGATACCTTATTCGAACAGATGACAACAGCTTTAAAAAAAAAATTTGGGGAAACATTCGATTCCAATGGCTCTGATGACCCAAATAGGTCAGCCTGCTATAAGGCAGAATATGGAAGATACACTACTAACAGGATGGTGAAATTGTATGGCTACGAACAGGCCTCAAGACTATAAAAGAAAACCGAGACAAGGAAATGATGAAGACAGAAACCCAGTTAGAACCTACAATAGGAGGATGAACCCCAGAAATGCACGGGGCATGATAAATCGATGTTTTCGATGTGATTCTCAATACCATTATGCTTTCAACTGTCCAACTCATTATGATAGAGTATTTGAAGCGACACATGACACGGAAGAGTCAGAAGAGGAAAAAGATAGTGACCAGAAAGAAGGCATTGGCCTATTAACAAGCAGTTTTACACCGGTAATGAGGGTGTTGGTTGCAGAATCTTTTAACTGTGCTGTATTGGACAGTGGCTGCACATCTACTGTGTGTGGGATTGACTGGTTAAAATGTTATCTGGACTCATTGGATGCTGAAAATCGTAACAAGGTTAAGGAATTTAAAAGTTCCACAAGTTTCAGGTTTGGGGATGATAATACTCTGAAGTCGCTGCAAAGAGTGGTGATCCCTTGCAATATTGCTGGAGTGAATCATTTTATTAGCACGGATGTTGTATCAAATGAGATACCTTTGCTTCTGAGCAGATCGTTGATGAAGAAAGCACACATGAAACTGGATATGGAACAGGATAAGGCAACAGTTTGTGGAAAGACGGTGGACTTACAATTTACACAGTCAGGACATTATTGTATTCCATTACTGACAAATAATATTTCAAGTAGAGTGGTTAAGGATGTGTTAATGGCAGTTGATAATGCGTCTTTAGCTGATAAAAAGCTTATTGTAGTAAAACTGCATAGGCAATTTGTACATCCGTCTCCTCGGAGGCTGAAAGATTTATTAAAGGATGGAGGGGTAAGGGATGACGACTATTCTAAGCTGATAGAACAGGTTAGTGATCGCTGTGAAGTTTGCAGGAAGTACAGAAGGACACCAGCACGTCCGATAGTAACCCTACCTTTGGCCAGGGATTTTAATGATATTGTGGCCATTGACCTTAAGATGGGGGATAAAGCAAATAATATATTTATTTTGCATTTTGTAGATTTAGCTACCAGATTTAGTCAATCAACGATTGTACGAAGTAAAGAAAAGAGAGTAATTTTGGACAAAATTGTGGAAAAATGGATCGGGACAGGAATGGGTCCACCAGCAAAATTCTTGACGGACAATGGGGGAGAATTTGCTAATGATGAGTTTAGGGATATGTGTGAAAACATGAATATCAGAGTTATGAACACGGCTGCCGAAAGCCCGTTTAGTAATGGTGTCTGCGAAAGAAATCATGCTGTTATCGATGACATGCTTCGGAAAATTTTGGGAGATCGACCAAACTGCACGCTAAATTCAGCTTTAGCATGGGCGGTACATGCAAAGAATTCATTGCAGATGGTTGGGGGCTATAGTCCTTATCAATTAGTGTTTGGTAGAAATCCTAAAATTCCCTCCATTTTGGATGACCAGCCTCCAGCTTGGGAAGGGACTACAATTAGCTCAGGTATTGCTGAACATTTAAACGCGTCACATAGCAGTAGAAAAGCTTTTTTGGAAGCAGATGTCTCTGAAAGAATTCGCAGAGCTTTAAGACATAATGTACGGCCATCAGATGCCGTTTTTCAACAAGGAGAAATGGTATACTATAAGAGAGACAATTCTAATGAATGGAAAGGCCCAGGGAAGATCATAGGCATAGATGGCAAAACATTTATTTTGCAACATGGTAATCAAACTGTTAGGGTACATTTATCAAGGATAATGGGTACCGATTACAAATTTTCAAATTTAGACAGAACAGACAGACAAGACGAGGAACCAGAGTCATCTGGTACGCATGTGTTACAGAACTATGAGGACCAGTTAACTGATATAGACAGGGTTTCTGTAGAGGAACACAACACTTCTGATGAATTAGAACAGGCCATTTTTCCGAAAGGGCAACTGCCAAAGGTTGGTAGAAAAGTGACATACTTGCCTGAAGGGTCTAGTCAATGGAAGGATGCAACTGTTATTAGTAGAGCAGGGAAGGCCACTGGAAAGTATAAACATTGGTTGAATGTACAGCATTCAGGGGAGGAAGTTAAGACAATGGGTTGGGAAAATGAAGTTCAAAATGGAGGGCATAGAAATGCAGTGCCAGTTCAGATAGTACATCGGATAGTGAACAGGTTCGCAGGAAAAGGTCGGGAACTATTGAAAGGACATCCCGCTACAGAAGAGAAAGATCAAGCAGTAGCAGTACAGAACGAGATACCAGGCAGGAGAGGGGACGTAGTTTATCAAGATCTCGGAACAGGAGTAAGAATACGAATGCTAATAGAAGTAGAAGCCCACATGCACGTAAGATATTGGTGGCTTTAAATAAATTAGATGAAAAAGTTATCAAAGATGCTAAACAGCAAGAATTGCATAGTTGGACTGAATTTGGGGTATACACGGAAGTACCGGATAGGGGACAAAAAGCTCTATCCCACAGATGGATTTGTACAGAAAAGGTTCTTCCAGATGGAACTTATAAGGCAAAGGCCAGGCTTGTGGTAAGGGGATTTGAAGAAAACTTAGACGATCAGGACTTAAGGGTAGATTCACCTACAGCAGGAAAGGTTATTTTAAAGATCTTCTTGGCTCTATTAGCCACAAAGGCATGGGAATGCAAATCTATAGATATAAAAGCTGCCTTTTTGCAGGGGCATCAGCTCCAGAGAGACATTTTTCTCCGTCCTCCTAAAGAAGCAGCTAACACAGAAGGGGTACTGTGGAAGTTGAACAAATGTGTATATGGATTAAATGATGCATCTAGAGTGTGGTACCTTTCAGTGAGGTCAGTCTTGTTAAAGTTAGGCTGTTGCCAGTTGAAAGCAGATCCTGCAATGTTTTACTGGCGCTATAAAGGAAATCTTGCTGGCATCTTCATGATGCATGTCGATGATTTTTTGTGGGGTGGGACTAGTGATTTTGAAGCTATTGTAATCTCTGGTTTGAGGAAAGAATTCAGGGTTGGAAGTCAGGCTTCCGGTGCATTTAAATATATTGGGCTGGAAATCGGACAGACCCAGTTAGGGGCAACATTACATCAGCAATCTTACTTGGAAAGCATCAGTCCAATAGCAATCAGTCGTGGCCGGGTTTCAGTAGGAAGCTGCCCTCTAGTGTTCTGTCTGGTGATTGGTTGTGTTCTGTCCTGTGTGTTGATTGGCTAACCTGGGTGTCTGTCACTGCCTGTCATTACCTCATGATGTGCATGGGTGCATATTATGACATCTCCCCTTTTTAAAAAAAATTGTCGGTTGCTTAGAGCATATACGACATATATACAGATATGGCTATTTACAGAAAATGGCCAGTGAATGCATATGTGCATGTAAGGTGTCTAGCATGCAGATACAGAACAATAGGTACAAAAGAAATGTCTATAAGGCCAATCTCTGGGGCTGGCTTTGGATCCATGTCAATCGCCTGAGAGGTAGAGGTGGGGACGATGGCACCTTGACAGGCGGGGTTGCAGCCAGATTGATAGCCTCATGGAGCGAGGTGTCTGGAGAAGGCATAACAACAGCTGGAAAGGTGAGATTCGGTGGTGGGCAGGCAAGTTTGCATAGTCCCCTCCTGTTGTGCCTGACAATTGAGCCATCAGCCATGCAAACCACGAACGATCTGGCAGCAGCCTGTCGAACAACCACAGCTGGAGCTGACCAGCCTCCATCAGGTTAACTTGATGCGAGCAGTATCTTCCGGAGATAGCACACGCAAATCGGTAGCATGAGCATCGTACGTCAGCTTTTGCCGGTTTCTGAGTTGCTGCACCTTTTGCAGCACTGGGAGGTAATCCAGGTCTGGTAAATAAATAGCCGGAACAGTCATCCGCAGGTCACGATTCATAAGGAGTTGTGCTAGAGACATACCGATGGATGGAGGGGTTGCCCTGTACGCCAGCAGCACAAGGTTAAAGTCAGAAGCCAAGTCCGCAGAGCAGTTGCTTCACGATATGGACCCCTTTTTCGGCCTTCCCGTTAGATTGTGGGTAATGAGGGCTTGAGGTAATATGCTTGAACTGGTACAGCTTTGCAAAGTTGGAAACAGGGACAATTGTCGCTCATGACAGTGAGTGGAATACCATGCCTGGCAAATGTCTCCTTGCAGGCCTTGATGTGAGGCCGGACAGATTCACCATTCCGGGTAACTCGAGAAGTAATCAACGATGAGCACATAGTCACGCCCATTGGCGTGAAAAAGGTTGATTCCCACCTTAGACCACGGAGAGGCCACGACCTCGTGTTGCTGGAGTGTTTCTTTGGGCTGGGCAGGCTGGAAACGCTGGCAAGTTGCAGAATTGAGGACCATGTTGGATATGTCCTGGTTGATTCCAGGCCAATAAACAGCCTGCTGGGCCCTGTGGCTGCATTTCTCGATACCGAGGTGTCCCTCGTGGGTCTGTTTGAGCACTAAGCTCTGGAGGCTGCGAGGAATAACGATACGATCCAGCTTGAGGAGGATCCCCTCGACGACCGTTAGGTCGTCCTTAAAATTAAAGAACTGAGGGCATTGCCCTATCTGCCAACCATTTGCAAGGTGATGTATGACCCGCTGCAGAAGAGGGTCCTTGGCAGTCTCTTCTCGAATGTTGACCACTCTTTCATCTGAGGCCGGGAGGTTGCTGGCACACAGCTGCACCTGTGCCTCAATTTGGTGGATGAAGTCGACCTGTTCACAGGGCGAGGTGATGGAGTGGGACAGGGCATCCGCAATGATTAGCTCCTTGACCGGTGTGTATATCAATTCCAAATCATACCTGGGGAGTCGAAGGAGAATGCGCTGAAGCCTGGGCGTCATGTCATTCAAATCCTTATGAATGATATGGACCAAGGGTCTGTGGTCAGTTTCTACAGTGAAGGTTGGTAGACCGTAGACGTAGTCATGGAACTTTACAATGCCCAGGCACTCTTTTGCTGTTTGAGCATTCCTCTGCTCAGTGGGAGTCATGGCCCTTGACACATTGGCCACTGGAGCCCAGGACGAGGAGTCATCCCTCTGGAGGAGCACCATACCAATGCCGTCCTGGCTGGCATCCGTGGAGATTTTTGTCTCCCTCTCGGGGTCAAGAAACGCTAGTACCGGGGCAGTGGTGAGCTTTGCCTTTAACTCGAGCCACTCTGCTTGACATGTGGGTCACCACTGGAAGGCCGTTGACTTCTTCAGCAGATGCCTGAGAGCCATGGTGGTGATGCCAGGTTGGGAAGGAACCTTCCCAAGAAGATAACCATACCGAGGAAGGGTAGTACCGCCTTCTTGTCTCTCCGGGCTCTTCATGGAGTTCATGGCCTTGACTTTGTCCAAGTCTGGTTGCACGCCCTGTTGGGATATTTGATCGCCCAAAATCTTGATTGATGACATGCCAAAGGAGCACTTGGCCTTGTTCAACTTGAGGCCATTTGCATGGATGCGTCGAAAGACTTGTTTGAGATGAAAAATGTGTTCCTCTGGGGTCGTGGACCATATGATTACATCATCGGTGTAGAGCTGCACACACTCAATGCCCTCCAGCATCTGTTCCATGATCCTGTGAAAGATTTCAGAGGCTGAAACAATCCTGTGGTTCTAACGGTTCCTTCCGAAAGGTGTATTAAACGTGCAGAGCTTCCTGCTGGACTCGTCCAGTTGTATCTGCCAGAAACCACGCGATGCATCTAGCTTCGTGAAGAATTTGGCATGTGCCATCTCACTGGTTAGCTCCTCTCGTTTCGGGATCGGGTCGTGTTGCCGCATTATGTTCCAGTTAAGATCCTAGGGATCTATACATATGTTCAATTCTCCTGAGGGCTGTTTCACACAGACCATCGAGCTGACCCAGTCAGTCGGTTCCATCACTTTAGAGATTATCCCTGGTCTTGGATCACCTGTAGCTGTGCCTTTAAATGTTCCTTCAGAGGAGCCGGCACCCGGCGTGATGGATGCATGGATCACAAGCGTGGCATCAAGCCTGAGCAAGCTTTTGTAGCAATATGGCAGCGTGCCCATCCCTCTGAACACATCTGGGTATTGTGCCAGGATGTCATCAATGTCAGTCTGAAGATCCACATTGGCAAAGGACATGGCATGCACACGCAGCACGAGATTGAGTAGCTTGCATGCTTGGGCATCAAGCAGGGAAGCCTTGTCAGGCTTGACAATTTTGAATCTCAGCGTGGCTTTGATGGCCTTGTTGGAGACATGCAGGTGACAAGACCCTAACACAGTAATAGCATTGCCATTATAATCAAGCAGCTGGCAGTCCGGCGGAATAATTTTTGGTTGCCTTTTGATGTGAGCAAGATCTGCTTAAAATATGAGATTGACTGAAGCACCAGTGTCCAGCTTGAAACGGATGCTGCATTGGTTAATGTGTACCATTGGCCATTTGGCCGCAGAATAAACGTTGAGGATAGATAGGCGTCTTGCTAAGTTTGAGGAGGCATGTTCACATGTAGTGATGATTCCCACACGATATGGGGACTTCAGGCAATCGTCCTCTGGATCCGTGATGCTACCAGGATCCAAATCCAGCAGCCCGTGCTGCACACATCGAACACGTTTGCGTTGGAACTGGGATCTCCGGGCCACGGCCGGTGCTGCAGACCTGCACAAGGCTGCATAATGTCCAAGCTTCCCACAATTTAAACATCGCCTGCCTCTTGCACAGTATTGCCGCTTTAATTGGGCAGTGCCGCAGTTCGGGCACGTCATGACGTTGACGTTGTAACGCTCCGTGCGTCGTCGCACATGAGCAGTGCGGTCAGCCGCCATTCGCATCCGCGCAGTGTGGTCTTTGGCCGCTTCATTCTCCCGTCCATGGTGCTCATGCGTAGGACCCCGGGAAAACCACGCAAAATGGCCGCCTTCATCAATACTAAGGTGCCGCATTCGGGCGATGGCCTGTACGCTCCCTGCCTCGTGGGCGGCAAGTTGTTCATGTTCTGCCGATTTAAGGCGGGAGTAGCGACTTTTCGCCTGTTCATGCACTTTACATGTCTCAATGGCGACTGGCAGGGTTATGGTTTTTAATTTTAGGAGTTGCTCCTAATTGGATTGGATGCCAAACACGTTCTGATCCCTGATGAGGGAATCAGCGTGTCACCGTAGTTGCAGGACTGCGCTAGTATACGGAGATAAGTTAGAAAGGATTGGAAAGGTTCATCCTTGCCCTGAAGACGTTGCTGGAAAACATAGCGCTCAAAGCTCTCGTTCGTTTCAACTTCACAGTGACGGTCGAATTTGGCTAAAACGGTCTTGAACTTGGTCTTGACCTCGCCGTTGGCAAAAGTGACCGAATTGAAAATTTGGATGGCTATGTCCCCCACAGTCGATAGGAGCAGCGCCGTTTTTCTGGCAGCGGACGCATCCTCGAGGCCCCAGGCCTCAATGTAGAGGCTGAACTTCTGCTTGAAGACCCGCCACAAGATTGCCGGAGATCCGGAGCTGTGGAGGGGCCTGGATCTTCTCCATGCCGCTGGAAGGCATTTGCTGGTCGTCACTGAATTATTCAAGGTAAATTACTTGGATGAAGTAGCCACCCCTGGTATCATGTTGTGTTATCTACCCTGGGGTAACACGGACTGCGACTGGATGCAGTTAGACTGGAAAACAGACACCAAACTTAGACGTTGGTTCAATACGATTCGTTGAACTTCTGTAACAAAGCATACAGCTTGCTGTGGGTTGACACTCTACTACTCTAAGTATGCTAACTCTAACTAACTAGACCAGACTAACTCTGAGCCACGTGTAGAAGGTGCTGACTGATATATCCACCCTGACTGTCACTACAGTTGTCACCAGTGGAAAGAGGCGGAGTGTTGCTGCCTCGTGTGTTTTACAGTAGGAAGCCCCCCTCTAGTGTTCTGTCTGGTGATTGGTTGTGTTCTGTCCTGTGTGTTGATTGGCTAACCTGGGTGTCTGTCACTGCCTGTCATTACCTCATGATGTGCATGGGTGCATATTATGGCAACTACCAACTGAACTTACACGTTAACCTTAAGAGAACCAAGGACACGGACGCCCAAGTCCCTTTGTGCTTTAGCTTTCCGAAGCATTTCCCCATTTAGAAAATTGTCTTTGCCTAAATTCCTCCTTCCAAAGTGCATAACCTCACACTTTTCCACATTGTATTTCATTTGCCACTTCATTGCCCACTCTCCTAGCCTGTCCAAATCCTTCTGCAGCCCCCTTGCTTCCTCAATGCTACCTGTCCCTCTACAGATCTTTGTATCATCTGCAAACTTAGCGACAGTGCCTTCAGTTCCTTCCTCCAGATCATTAATGTATTGTAAAAATTTGTGGTTCCAGCACAGACCCCTGAGGCACACCACTAGTCACCGGCTGCCATCCTGAAAAATACCCCTTTATCCCCACTCTGGAAATCTAAATAAATCACATCCACTGGTTCTCCTTTGTCTAACTTCCTTGCAACCTCTTAAAGAACTCTAACAGCTTTGGTAGACATGACCTCCCTTTGACAAAGCCGTGCTGACTCAGTCCTATTTTACCATGCACTTCCAAGTACTTTGCGAACTCATCTTTAATAATAGACTCTAAAATCTTACCAATGACCGAAGTCAGGCTAACCGGCCTATAATTTCCCGTCTTCTGCCTCCCTCCCTTCTTAAACAGCAATGTTACATTAGCCACTTTCCAGCCCTCTGGGACCCTTCCTGCCTCCAGTGATTCCTGAAAGATCATCACCAATGTCTCCAGAATCTCCTCAGCTATTTATTTTAGGACCCTGGGGCGTAGACCATCTGGTCCAGGTGACTTATCCACCTTCGGACCTTTCAACTTCCCCAGAACCTTCTCCTTAGTGATGGTCACTGCACTCACCTCTGCCCCCTGGTTCTCCTGGAGCTCTGGCATCCCACTGGTGTCTGCCACCGTGAAGACTGATGCAAAGTAACTATTCATTTTTTTCTGCCATTTCTTTGTTTCCTCTTATTACTTCTCCTGCCACATTTTCCAGTGGTCCAATAGCTATTTTTGCCTCTCTCTTACCTTTTATATATCGAAAGAAACTCTTCCTATCTCCCTTTATATTACTAGCTAACTTACACTCATACTTTATCTTCTCCCCCCGTATTGCTTTTTTAGTTGTCCTCTGATCGCTTTTAAAGGCTTCCCAATCCTCTGGCTTCCGACTAATCGTTGTCACTTTGTCTGCTTTTTCTTTAGCTTTTATGCTTTCCTTGACTTCCCTCGTCAGCCATGGATGCCTTGACCTCCCCTTAGCATGTTTCCTCCTCCTTGGGATGAATTTCTGTTGTGCCTCCCTAATAACCCCCAAAACCCCTGCCATTGCTGTTCCACTGTCTTCCCTGCTCGGCTCCTTCTCCAATCAACTCTGGCCAGCCCCTCCCTCATGTCTTTGTAGTTACCCTTATTTAATTGTAATACCGTTACATCTGATTGCAGCTTCTCCCTCTCAAACTGCAGGGTAAATTCTATCATATTGTGGTCACTGCTCCCTCAGGGTTCCTTCACCTTAAGTTCCCTAATCAAGTCTGCCTCATTACACATCATCAAATCCAGAATTGCCTGTTCCCTAGTCGACTCTGTCGAGCTTTGACAAAGAGTCATGGGACTCGAAACTTTAGCTCTTTTCACTCCCTACAGACGCTGTCAGACCTGCTGAGATTTTCCAGCATTTTCTGTTTTGTTTCAGATTCCAGCATCCGCAGTAATTTGCTTTTATCCGAGGCTTTGTCACAAGCTGCTCCAAAAAACATTCAACAAATTCCTTTTCTTCGGATCCACTACCAACTTGATTTTCCCAGTCTACCTGCTTATTGAAGTTGCCCATGATTATTATGATATTGGGCAGGGTTCTCGGACAAGCCGCCGGGTTGGAGAATCGCCGGGGGGCAGCGTGAATCCCGTCTCGCCGCTCCGATGCTGGCTGCCGAATTCTCCAATGCCGGTATTCGGGCGGGGGTGGGGATCGCACTGCGCCGGTCGGGGGCTGTTGGCAGCGCCCCCCCCCCCCCCCCCCCCGGCAATTCTCCGGTCCCCAATGGGCTGAGCGGCCACCTGTTTTCGGCCAGTCCTGCCGGAGTGAAATGGGCATGGTCCATCCCGGCGTGACTTGGCTTGGAGGGAGGCTATCGGAGTCATCGGGGGGGGGGGGGGGGGGGGGGGGGGGGGGGGGGGGGGAGAGATCCAGCCCCGGGGGGAGCCCGCACAGTGGCCTGGCCCGTGATCGGGACCCACCGATCTGCGGGTGGGCCTGTGCCGTGAGGGAACTCTTTCTCTCCGCGTGGGCCTCTGTAAGGCTCCACCGTGGCCGGTGCGCTGGCAGTTCTGTGCATCGCCAGAATACGCCTGCGGTTCTGTGCAAGCGCCAACTCACGCCGGCCCACGGAGGCCCTTCAGCGCCGGTTGGCATGGTGCCAACCCCTCCAGTGCCAGCCCAGCCCCTGGCAGTGCGGAGGACTCCGCAACTTCCGGGTGGCCCGATGCCGGAGTGGTTTGCGACGCTCTTGGACCTGGTGTCAGGCCATCACGCCAACTGCGTGAGAATCCCGCCCATTGCCTTTTTTACCTGCCTTTTCTATCTCCTGATTCATTTTCTGCCCCACATCCTGACTACTGCTAGGGGCCTGTATATAACTCCCATCAGGGTCTTTTTAGGGTTAGGATTCTGTGCCTTCTGATCCTATATCGCTCCTTGCTATCGATTTAACTTCATTCCTTACTAACAATGCAACCCCACCCCCTTTGCCCATCTACCTGTCCTTTTGATAGGACACACATCCTTGGATACTTAGACCCCAGCCCTGATCCCCTTGTAGCCATGTCTCTGTGATCCCCATAACATCGTACCGGCCAATTTCAATGTGTGCAACAAGCTAATTTACCTTGTTCCGTATACTGCGCGCATTTAGGTACAACACCCTCAATCCTGCATTGACCACCTCCCTTTTCACACTTATCACCTTTTCTGCTCAGCCTGAGGGTGATGTTCTATTATTTTGGTTCTCTGTTTCCCCTTCAGTTATTACGCCTTCCAAGCTCACATTCTGCACCCCCCCCCCCCCCCCCCCCCCCCCCCCCCCCCCCCCCCCGGATTAGTTTAAATCCTCCCGAGTGACTCGAGCAAACCTTCCAGCCGGGATATTGGTGCCCCTCCAGTTTAGATGCCACCCGTCCTTCTTGTACAGGTCGCACTGCCACAGAAGAGATCCCAATGGTCCAGAAATCTGAAACCCTCCCTCCTACACCAGCTGTTTAGCCACGTGTTTACCTGCTCTATCTTCCTATTTCTAGCCTCACTGGCACATGGCACAGGGAGTAATCCCGAGATTACAACCCCAGAGGTCCTGCTTTTTAGCTCACTGCCGAACTCCCTGAACTCCTTCTGCAGGAACTCATCACTCTTCCTGCCTATGTCGTTAGTACCTATGTGAACTACGCCCTCTGGCTGTTCATCCTCTCCCTCCAGGATGTCCCGTGTTCGTTCAGAGACATCCTGGACCCTGGCATCAGGAAGGCAATACACCATCCTGGAGTCTCTTTCCTGTCCACAGAAGCGCCTATCTGTGCCCCTTACTATAGAGTCCCCTATGACTATCTCCCTCCTGCACTTTGCCCTCCCCTGCTGAGCAACAGAGCCAGCCGTGGTGCCACTTCTCTGGCTGCTGCTGTTTTCCCTGATAGGCTATCCCCCCCACAACAGTATCCAAAATGGTATACCTGTTAGAGAGTAGAACAGCCACAGGGGATTCCTGCGCTGACTGCCTGCCCTTTCTAGCGGTCACCCATCTGTCTGCCTGCACCTTGGGTGTGACCACGTCTCGATAACTCCTATCTATGACGCTTTCCGCCATCTGCATGCTCCTAAATGCATCTAACTGCTGCTCCAACTGAACTATGTGGTCTGTGAGGAGCAGCCATTAGTTACACTTGCTGCAGATGTAGTTGACCAGAATGCTGGAAGCCTCACAGATCTGCCACATCTCACAACTTCTTTATCAATGTACTCTGTTGATTATTCTTTTTGTCCACTATGTACGTTTTGTGTACTTCCCTTGGGAGCAGAAAAATCAAAAGTCACAATTTCAAGATGGTTAGCGAGAGAGCTCGGAGTGAGATGAGGAGAAACGTCTTTGCTCAGAGAGTTGTTGGGGTTTGGAATGCGCTGCATGGGAGAGTGGCGGAGGCGATTCCATGGGAGGTTTCAAAAGGGAGCTGGATATATATTTGAAAGTGATGAATTTAGAGGCTACGGAGATGGGGCTGGGGAATGGGATGAGCTTGTTTGCTCTTTTGGGAGTCGGAGCAGAACGATGGGCCAAATGGCCTCTCCTCTGCTGTAAAATTCTACGATTCAGCTTCTCTGGTGTGGATATGTTTCACATTATGAAATGGAAACAGTCGAGGACTCAGAGTAAAGGCTTCAAAGCACAGAAAACACTTCTCTGTGCTGATATTTCCAATCTATTATGCGGCGAGAGTGATTGGTCAGAGCTGGATTGAGAGCAGTTTATAGAGCTGGAAGAATGTCACCTCACCTTGTGCTGCTTTTACTTTTGTTGAAGGAGTGGCGAGCAGTTAAAAGTGCCGTTCTCAAACAGAAAGTTTAATGTAACTGCTTATTGTCACAGAGGTGAAAGGTCAAATTGAACCTGAAAAGACATCAATGTATCCCATTAGGAAAGTAATTTAAAAACTAAATAGCTTGCGACCGGCTCCTGTGCATCTGCGATGAATGAGTGTCAATGGAGTGAGGATTGCTCCTGTGTTTAATGGTATTGTAAATACTTTCTTTTTCAATGCATTTATGATATTGACTCAGTGAAAGTCTCTCGCCCACACAATCCTGGCCTGTGATTACTCGCTCACTGCTTATTGGCCAGATCAAGATTAGTTTTCAGAAAAAGAATGAACAAAGACTTTTGCATAGATTGACAGAGAATTATCGACTGATCCAGCACAAAACAAGGCCATTCAGCCCATTGTACCTCTGCTAGCGCTTTGGTCGATTTAACAAATTCATTCCACTCCCCATAATTCTGTATTTAATTTGCCTTCAGGGGATAATTAAATCCTCTTTCCAGAGTTACAGAAATCTGCATCCACTGCTCATTGGGCAGCAGAGTTCAGATCAGAACACACTGCCACTCAGGAATCCTCAATCACCGATCACCTTAAACCTCTGACCACTGACCACTGGCCCGCCTCCCTCTGAAAACATTCGCTCCCCATTTACTCCCTCAAAACCATTCACGTTTTTATAAAATCTACCCCTAACCTTCCCTTGTCTGATGAGGACAAATCTGGTTTGACAGAAGAACATGAGAATTCGGAGCAGGAAACGATGGTCCCCAGAGCTGGCTCTGCCAGTCAGTCCAAGCTGATGCCCCACCTCCATTCTCCCGTATTCCCTAATTTCCTGAGAGACCAGGGGCGGGATTCTCCTTTTGCTGACGTCAAAATCGGGAAAACGCGAATGGGCGGAGAATTGGTTCCAACTCCAAAATCGCCGCGGGCGCTGTTTTGAGGCCAAATTGCAATTCACCGTCACCTCGGCAGTGGCTTTAATGCGACCGGAATACACATACAGTAAACACGGTTTGCATATCATTAGTGGGCCTGACCTGGTATGCTCCGGGGCCTCTGCGATATTCCACCTCCGATAGGCTGAGTTCCTGATGGCCCGGTTCACATGTGGTTTCAGAAATGGTGAAAATGGCGTGGTGGCTGCTGAGGGAGAGAGGGGGTACAGAAGGTATCCAACATCGCCATAGCTTACTAATAGTTGTGCCGCTTGCCGGGAGGCTTCTGTCAAGGCCGGGGGGGGGGGGGGGGGGGGCAGCAGGGAACATGGACATGGAACACACTTGTCACAGCCGGCAAGGCAGCCATGCAGCCATGCAGCCATGCAGCTGTGCATGCAGCCATGCAGCCATGCAGCTGTGCATGCAGCCATGCAGCTGTGCATGCAGCCATGCAGCTGTGCACACCGCTGACAGTCCACAGTGAATGTAGGGTCCCCCCAGGCCACTCCCCCAGGTGCAATGAAGTTATTATGAAATCCTGTTCAGGTACACAGAAGGAGAATTCAGAATGTCCAATTCACCTAACAGCACGTCTTTCGGGACTGGTGGGAGGAAACCGGAGCACCCGGAGGAAACCCACGCAGACACGGGGAGGATGTGCAGACTCCACACAGACAGTGACCCAAGCCGGAATCGAACCTGGGACCCTGGAGCTGTGAAGCAATTGTGCTATCCACAATGCTGCCGTGCTGCCCTTAAGAACAAATTAATCTACACTCCATCATTCTACCGTAATCCATGTACCTATCCAATAGCCGCTTGAAGGTCCCTAATGTTTCCGACTCAACTACTACCACAGGCAGTACATTCCATGCCCCCACTACTCTCTGGGTAAAGAACCTACCTCTGACATCCCCCCTATATCTTCCACCATTCACCTTAAATTTATGTACCCTTGTAATGGTTTGTTCCACCGAGGAAAAGTCTCTGACTGTCTACTCTATCTATTCCCCTGATCATCTTATAAACCTCTATCAAGTCGCCCCTCATCCTTCTCCGTTCTAATGAGAAAAGGCCCAGCACCCTCAACCTTTCCTCGTAAGATCTACTCTCCATGCCAGGCAACATCCTGGTAAATCTCCTTTGCACCTTTTCCAAAGCTTCCACATCCTTCCTAAAATGAGGTGACCAGAACTGCACACAGTACTCCAAATGTGGCCTTACCAAGGTTTTGTACAGCTGCATCATCACCTCACGGCTCTTAAATTCAATCCCTCTGCTAATGAACGATTGCACACCATTGGCCTTCTTCATTGCTCTATCCACTTGAGTGGCAACTTTCAAAGATCTATGAACATAGACCCCAAGATCTTTCAGCTCCTCTACATTGCCAAGAACCCTACCATTAACCCTGTATTCCGCATTCATATTTGTCCTTCCAAAATGGACAACCTCACACTTGCCAGGGTTAAACTCCATCTGCCACTTCTCAGCCCAGCTCTGCATCCTATCTATGTCTCTTTGCAGCTGACAACAGCCCTCCTCACTATCCACAACTCCACCAATCTTCGTATCATCTGCAAATTTACTGACCCACCCTTCAACTCCCTCATCCAAGTCATTAATGAAAATCACAAACAGCAGAGGACCCAGAACTGATCCCTGTGGTACGCCACTGGTAACTGGGCTCCAGGCCGAATATTTTCCATCCACCACCACTCTCTGACTTCTATCGGTTAGCCAGTTCGTTATCCAACTGACCAAATTTCCCACTATCCCATGCCTCCTTACTTTCTGCAAAAGCCTACCATGCGGAACCTTATCAAATGCCTTACTAAAATCCATGTACACTACATCCACTGCTTTACCTTCATCCACATGCTTGGTCACCTCCTCAAAGAAGTCAATAAGACTTGTGAGGCAAGACCTACCCCTTACAAATCTGTGCTGACTATCCCTAATCAAGCAGTGTCTTTCCAGATGCTCAGAAATCCTATCCCTCAGTACCCTTTCCATTACTTTGCCTACCACCAAAGTAAGACTAACTGGCCTGTAATTCCCAGGGTTATCCCTATTCCCTTTTCTGAACAGGGGCACGACATTTGCCACTCTCCAAACCCTTGGTACCATCCCTGTTGACAGTGAGGACGAAAAGATCATTGCCAACGGCTCTGCAATTTCATCTCTTGCTCCCCATAGAATCCTTGGATATATCCCTTCAGGCCCGGGGGACTTGTCTATCCTCAAGTTTTTCAAAATGCCCAACACATCTTCCTTCCTAACAAGTATCTCCTCGAGCTTACCAGTCTGTTTCACACTGTCCTCTCCAACAATATGGCCCCTCTCATTTGTAAATACTGAAGAAAAATACTCGTTCAAGACCTGTCCTACCTCTTCAGACTCAATACACAACCTCCCGCTACTGTCCTTGATCGGACCTACCCTCGCTCTAGTCATTCTCATGTTTCTCACATATGTGTAAAAGGCCTTGGGGTTTTCCTTGATCCTACCCACCAAAGATTTTTCATGCCCTCTCTTAGCTCTCTTAATCCCTTTCTTCAGTTCCCTCCTGGCTATCATGTATCCCTCCAGCGCCCTGTCTGAACCTTGTTTCCTCAGCCTTACATAAGTCTCCTTCTTCCTCTTAACAACACATTCAACCTCTCTTGTCAACCATGGTTCCCTCACTCGACCATCTCTTCCCTGCCTGACAGGGACATACATATCAAAGACACGCAGTACCTGTTCCTTGAACAAGTTCCACATTTCACTTGTGTCCTTCCCTGACAGCCTATGTTCCCAACTTATGCACTTCAATTCCTATCTGACAGCATTGTATTTACCCTTCCCCCAATTGTAAACCTTGCCCTGTTGCACGCACCTACCACTCTCCATTACTAAAGTGAAAGTCACAGAATTGTGGTCACTGCCTCCAAAATGCTCCCCCACTAACAAATCTATCACCTGCCCTGGTTCATTACCAAGTACCAAATCCAATATGGCCTCCCCTCTGGTCGGACAATCTACATACTGTGTTAGAAAAGCTTCCTGGACACACTGCACAAACACTACCCCATCCAAACTATTTGATCTAAAGAGTTTCCACTCAATGTTTGGGAAGTTGAAGTCACCCATGACTACTACCCTGTGACTTCTGCACCTTTCCAAAATCTGTTTCCCAATCTGTTCCTCCACATCTCTGCTGCTATTGGGGGGCCTATAGAAAACTCCCAACAAGGTGACTGCTCCTTTCAATATTTCTGACATGCAGCAATTCCTTAGTTTCCTGAGGAAGTATAGGCGCTGTTGTGCTTTCTTTGTGGTAGCGTCGACGTGAGTGGACCAGGACAGATTTTTGGAGATGTGCACACCGAGGAATTTGAAGCTGTTAACCATCTCCACCTCGGCCCCGTTGATGCTGACAGGGGTGTGTACAGTACTTTGCTTCCTGAAGTCAATGACCAGCTCTTTAGTTTTGCTGGCATTGAGGGAGAGATTGTTGTCGCTGCACCACTCCACTAGGTTCTCTAACTCCCTCCTGTATTCTGACTCATCGTTGTTCGAGATCTGACCCACTATGGTCGTGTCGTCAGCAAACTTATAGTGGAGTTGGAGCCACATTTTGCCATACAGTTGTGTGGTGTACAGGGGGTAGAGTAGGGGGCTAAGTACGCAGCCTTGCAGGGCCCCGGTATTGAGGACTATTGTGGAGGAGGTGTTGTTTATTCTTACTGACTGTGGTCTGTGGGTTAGAAAGTCGAGAATCCATTTGAAGAGTGAGGAGCCAAGTCCTAGGTTTTGGAGCTTTGATATGAGCTTGGCTGGGATTATGGTGTTGAAGGTGGAGCTGGAGTCAATATATAGGAGTCTGATGTAGGAGTCCTTGCTTTCGGAGATGTTCTACGGATGAGTGTAGGGATGATTACCTGCTTGAACCGAGCATAGAATGCATTGAGTTCATTGGGGAGGGGTGTGCTGCTGCTGGAGATACTGCTCGGCTTCACTTTGTAGCCCGTTATGTTGTTTAAGCTTTGCCACAACTGACAAGAGTCCATGATGTTAGTCTGTGACTCCAGCTTGGTCTGATATTGGCCGGGATTCTCCCCCACCCGGCGGGTGGGGGGTCCCGGTGTGTTGGAGTGGCGTGAACAACTCCGGCGTTGGGCTGCCCCAAAGGTGCGGAATTCTCCGCACCTTTAGGGGCCAAGCCCTCACATTGAGGGGCTAGGCCCGCGCCGGAGTGGTTACCGCTCCGCTGGCTGGCGTGAATGGCCTTTGGCGCCACGCAAGCTGGTGTTCGAAAGGACTTTGCCGGCCGGCGTACAGTCCACGCATGCGCCGGAGCGTCAGCGGCTGCTGACGTCATCCCCGCGCATGCGCAGGGAGGGGGTCGGTGGCAGAAGGAAAAGAGTGCCCCCGTGGCACAGCCCGCCCGCCGATCAGTGGGCCCCGATCGCGGGCCAGGCCACCGTGGGGGGGGCACCCCCCGGGTTAGATCGCCCCGCACCCCCCCCCGGACCCCGGCGCCCGCCCGCGCCGCCAATCCCACCGGTAAGAGAGGGTGGTTTAATCCACGCCGGTGGGAGAGGCTTGTCAGCGGCAGGACTTCGGCCCATCGCGGCCGGAGAATCGCCACGGGGGGCCCACCGACCGGTGCAGCGCGATTCCCGCCCCCGCCGAATCGCGGGTGGCAGAGAATTCGGGACACAGTGTGGGCGGGATTGACGCCGGCCCCGGGCGATTCTATGACCCGGCGGGGGGGGGGTCAGGGAATCCCGCCCATTGTCTCTCAGCATCCCTGATGAATTTGCGGAGGTCATACCTGGATTTCTTGCATAGGTCAGGGTCGCCTGTCTTGAATGTCTCGGACCTGGCCTTCAGTAGAGAGTCAATCTCCCGATTAAACCATGGTTCTGGTTGGGGAACAGATGTCCTGTTTTCTTTGACATGAAGTCTTCTACAACTTGCTGATGAAGTCTGTGACAGTGGTGGCATACTGGTTTAGGTTGGTCACTGAGTTTAGGGTGGCATACTGGTTTAGGTTGGTCGCTGAGTTCTTAAATATGGAACAGTCCACTTACTCCAACAGTAACGTAGGAGCTCTTCTGTTACCTTGGACTACACAAATTTCTTGACTGGATTTTCCTGCTTAAGTTTCTGCTTTTTTGCTGGGAGAAGGAGCACGGTCTTACGATCTGATTTTCCGAAGTGCAGTCAGGGGATGGATCAGCAGGTGCCTTGGTGTTTGTGTCGCAGTGGTCAAGGTTATTGGTGCCCCTGGGGGGACAGGAGATGTGCTGGTGGAATTGTGGCGCTCTTGAGGTTGGCCTTGTTGGCCCCGGCCACAATGAAGAAGGCGTCCGGCTGTTCTGTTTCATTGTTATTTATAGCGGTGTATAGTTCGTCAAGCGCATCAGGGATCAGGGATGGGCTTTGACCGAGTGCAGTGGGTGTGTTGGGTAAGGGGGGTTGTGGGTTTAGGTGGGGGGGGGTCATTTTTGGAGGGATTGGAGGCTGATGTGGAACAGGGCACTTGAACATCCCACCTGGGGTTATTCCCAGCGAGAGGTGGCAGGGCAATGGGGCCAGAAGTGTGAAATTGCCATTAAATGACAGCTTACCCAGAGAGTTCAGCATCTCCAAATCCACCCCTCGACTCTTCCCAAAGTGTATATGCTCTTGTGAGTTGGATTGGTCAGCACCCAGGCAAGGGTCACCAGGGGGACACTGCAAGGTCGCCAACAAGAGGCGAGGCCACATTGGATTTGGTTTTGGGTAATGAACCAGGCCAGGTGTTAGATCTGGAGGTAGGTGAGCACTTTGGAAACAGTGACCACAATTCGGTGACCTTTACGTTAGTGATGGAAAGGGATAAGTATACCCGCAGGGCAAGAGTTATAGCTGGGGGAAGGGCAATTATGATGCCATTAGACATGACTTAGGATGTGTTGGTTGGAGAAGTAGGCTGCAAGGGTTGGGCACACTGGATATGTGGAGCTTGTTCAAGGAACAGCTATTGCATGTTCTTGATAAGTACGTACCAGTCAGGCAGGGAGGAAGGGGTCGAGCGAGGGAACCGTGGTTTACCAAAGAAGTGGAATCTCTTGTTAAGAGGAAGAAGGAGGCCTATGTGAAGATGAGGCGTGAAGTTTCAGTTGGGGCGCTTGATAGTTACAAGGAAGCGAGGAAGGATCTAAAGAGAGAGCTGAGACGAGCAAGGAGGGGACATGAGAAGTCTTTGGCAGGTAGGATCAAGGAAAACCCAAAAGCTTTCTATAGGTATGTCAGGAATAAAAGAATGACTAGGGTAAGAGTAGGGCCAGTCAAGGACAGTGGTGGGAAGTTGTGTTGTGGAGGCTGAGGAGATAAGCGAGATACTAAATGAATACTTTTTGTCAGTATTCACTCAAGAAAAAGATAATATGTGGAGGAGAATGCTGAGACCCAGGCTATTAGAATAGATGGCATTGAGGTGCGTAGGGAAGAAGTGTTGGCAATTCTGGACAAGGTGAAAATAGATAAGTCCCCGGGGCCGGATGGGATTTATCCTAGGATTCTCTGGGAAGCCAGGGAAGAGATTGCTGAGCCTTTGGCTTTGATTTTTAGGTCATCATTGGCTACAGGAATAGTGCCAGAGGACTGGAGGATAGCAAATGTGGTCCCTTTGTTCAAGAAGGGGAGTAGAGATAACCCCGGTAACTATAGGCCGGTGAGCCTAACGTCTGTGGTGGGTAAAGTCTTGGAGAGGATTATAAAAGATACGATTTATAATCATCTAGATAGGAATAATATGATTAGGGACAGTCAGCATGGTTTTGTGAAGGGTAGGTCATGCCTCACAAACCTTATCGAGTTCTTTGAGAAGGTGACTGAACAGGTAGACGAGGGTAGAGCAGTTGATGTGGTGTATATGGATTTCAGTAAAGCGTTTGATAAGGTTCCCCACGGTCGGCTATTGCAGAAAATACGGAGGCTGGGGATTGAGGGTGATTTAGAGATGTGGATCAGAAATTGGCTAGTTGAAAGAAGACAGAGAGTGGTAGTTGATGGGAAATGTTCAGAATGGAGTTCAGTTACGAGTGGCGTACCACAAGGATCTGTTCTGGGGCCGTTGCTGTTTGTCATTTTTATAAATGACCTAGAAGAGGGCGCAGAAGGATGGGTGAGTAAATTTGCAGACGACACTAAAGTCGGTGGAGTTGTAGACAGTGCGGAAGGATGTTTCAGGTTACAGAGGGACATAGATAAGCTGCAGAGCTGGGCTGAGAGGTGGCAAATGGAGTTTAATGTGGAGAAGTGTGAGGTGATTCACTTTGGAAAGAATAACAGAAATGCGGAATATTTGGCTAATGGTAAAATTCTTGGTAGTGTGGATGAGCAGAGGGATCTCGGTGTCCATGTACATAGATCCCTGAAAGTTGCCACCCAGGTTGATAGGGTTGTGAAGAAGGCCTATGGTGTGTTGGCCTTTATTGGTAGAGGGATTGAGTTCCGGAGCATGAGGTCATGTTGCAGTTGTACAAAACTCTAGTACGGCCGCATTTGGAGAATTGCGTACAGTTCTGGTCGCCTCATTATAGGAAGGACGTGGAAGCTTTGGAACGGGTGCAGAGGAGATTACCAGGATGTTGCCTGGTATGGAGGAAAATCTTATGAGGAAAGGCTGATGGAGTTGAGGTTGTTTTCGTTAGAGAGAAGAAGGTTAAGAGGTGACTTAATAGAGGCATACAAAATGATCAGAGGGTTAGATAGGGTGGACAGCGAGAGCCTTCTCCCGCGGATGGAGGTGGCTAGCACGAGGGGACATAGCCTTAAATTGAGGGGTAATAGATATAGGACAGACGTCAGAGGTGGGTTTTTTACGCAAAGAGTGGTGAGGCCGTGGAATGCCCTACCTGCAACAGTAGTGAACACGCCAACATTGAGGGCATTTAAAAATTTATTGGATAAGCATATGGATGATAAGGGCATAGTGTAGGTTAGATGGCCTTAGATTTTTTTTCCATGTCGGTGCAACATCGAGGGCCGAAGGGCCTGTACTGCGCTGTATCGTTCTATGTTCTATGTTCTATGTTCTATGAAGGCAGGAGTAAGGTTTTGTCAAATGATGAGGAGTACGAGAGCTCATCACCCAGCGAGTCGTCACCATTCTCTGTCCCACGGACAAGACCCACTAATACTGGCAACTCAGAGCCCACACCCTGTGTGACAGGGTAGGACTGTCGGAGGGGCGAAGGGATGGAGTGAAGGAGGAGGGACAGGGGAGGGTGTGAGCGGCTATGGGGAAGGGAGTCCATTTGGAAGGTTTGGGCGTCAGGGGAATGTAGAGATGGGACAGGGCGGCCAGAGCCATCAATTGCCAGGCCTCTCAGTCAGCAAATCTGGAGGTGATGAGGTTTTTTTAAAAATCTTATTATTGTCACAAGTAGGCTTACATTAATACTGCAATGAAGTTACTGTGAAAAGCCCCTAGTCGCCACATTCCGGCGCCTGTTCAGGTACACAGAGGGAGAATTCAGAATGTCCAATTCACCTAACAGCGCGTCTTTTGGGAGGAAACCGGAGCACCCGGAGGAAACCCACGCAGACACAGGGAGAACATGCAGACTCCGCACAGACAGTGCCCCAAGCAGGGAATCGAACCTGGAGCTGTGAAGCAACTGTGCTAACCACTGTGATACCATCCCGCCCATGTGCGGTGGCCCTGGAACAGAAGTTGGGCAGCGTTGCTGCCAGGCCCGGTTTCTTCCCAGACACAATCCGCATCCTCTTCGGCAGATGAGGCTGGCATTCTTCCTCCTCCTCCAGCATGCCCCCCCCCTGCTGGGCGATGTTATGCAGGTTACAGTTGGCCAGCACGATGTTAGAGACCCTTCTCGGGCTATACTGCAGCTGTCTGCCATTGGAAGTGCACCTTGAGGATGGCGATGCATCGCTCAATAACGTTCCAAAATGCAGCATGGGCATCGATATAACTGCTGGCGTAGCCAAGCCCAAAACATTCCGCGAGGGAGCCCCTCGAGCGTGGGAACCGCTGTGTTCAGGAGGATGTAGGCGTCGTGCCCTCTGCCTGGGTAGCTGGCGCAGACATATTGGATATGCAAGCTGACGGTCACACACAAACTGCACATTCAGGGAGTGGAAGCAATTCCTATTGATGAAGGGCACCCCCTAATCAGCATCTCCCATAGAGCAGAGCTTCCTCAGCACTACCCCAGCACCTCCCACAATACAGCACTCCCCCAGCACCTCCCACAGTGCAGCACTCCCCCAGCCACCTCCCACAGTGCAGCACTCCCCCAGCACCTCCCACAGTTGCAGCACTCCCCAGCAACCTCCCACAGTGCAGCACTCCCCAGCACCTCCCACAGTGCAGCACCCACCAGCACCTCCCACTGTGCAGCACCCCCCAGCACCTCCCACAGTGCAGCACTCCCCCAGCACCCTCCACAGTGCAGCACTCCCCAGCACCTCCCCACAGTGCAGCACCCACCAGCACCTCCCACTGTGCAGCACCCCCCAGCACCTCCACAGAGCAGCACTCCCCCAGCACCTCCCACAGTGCAGCACTCCCCCAGCACCTCCCACAGTGCAGCACCCACCAGCACCTCCCACTGTGCAGCACCCCCCAGCACCTCCCACAGTGCAGCACCCCCCCAGCACCTCCCACAGTGCAGCACCCCGCAGCACCTCCCACAGTGCAGCACTCCCCAGCACCTCCCACAATGCAGCACCCCCCCAGCACCTCCCACAGTGCAGCACTCCCCAGCACCTCCCACAGTGCAGCACTCCCCCAGCACCTCCCACAGTGCAGCACTCCCCCAGCACCTCCCACAGTGCAGCACTCCCCCAGCACCTCCCACAGTGCAGCTCTCCCCCAGCGCCTCCCACAGTGCAGCACTCCCCCAGCCTCTCCCATCCGTGCGAGCACTTCCCCCAGCACCTCCCACAGTGCAAGCACTCCCCCAGCACGGTCCCACAGTGCCGCACTCACCACGCACCTCCCCACAGTCGCAGCACTCCCCCAGCAACACCTCCACATGCAGACCTCCCCCCGCACCTCCACCGTGCGCACTCCCCCCAGCACCTCCCACAGTGCAGCACTCCCCCAGCACGTCCCACAGTGCAGCTCTCCCCCAGCACGCCCCACAGTGCAGCACTCCCTCAGCACGTCCCACAGTGCAGCTCTCCCCCAGCACCCCCCACAGTGCAGACTCCCCCAGCACGTCCCACAGTGCAGCTCTCCCCCAGCACCCCCCACAGTGCAGCACTCCCCCAGACTCCCACAATGCAGCACTCCCCCAGCACCCCCCACCATGCAGCTCTCCCCCAGCACCTCCCACAATGCAGCACTCCCCCAGCACCTCCCACAATGCAGCACTCCCCCAGCACCTCCCACAATGCAGCACTCCCCCAGCACCTCCCACAATGCAGCACTCCCCCAGCACCTCCCACAGTGCAGCACTCCCCCAGCACCTCACACAGCGCAGCACACTCCCCCAGCACCTCCCACAGTGCAGCACTCCCCAGCACCTCCCACAATGCAGCTCTCCCCAGCATGTCCCACAGTGCAGCACTCCCCCAGCACCTCCCACAGTGCAGCACTCCCCCAGCACCTCCCACAAGCAGCACTCCCCCAGCCCCTCCCACAGTGCAGCACTCCCCCAGCACGTCCCACAGTGCAGCACTCCCCAGCACCTCCACAGTGCAGCACTCCCCCAGCACCTCCCACAATACAGCACTACCCCAGCACCTCCCACAATGCAGCACTCCCCCAGCACCTCCCACAGTGCAGAACTCCCCCAGCGCGTCTCACAGTGCAGCACTCCCCCAGCACCTCCCACAGTGCAGCACTCCCCAGCACCTCCCACAGTGCAGCACTCCCCCAGCACGTCCCACAGTGCAGCACTCCCCCAGCACCTCCCACAGTGCAGCTCTCCCCCAGCATCTCCCACAGTGCAGCACTCCCCCAGCACCTCCCACAGTGCAGCACTCCCCCAGCACCTCCCACAGTGCAGCACTCCCCCAGCACCTCCCACAGTGCAGCACTCCCCCAGCACCTCCCACAGTGCAGCACTCCCCCAGCACCTCCCACAGTGCAGCACTCCCCCAGCACGTCCCACAATGCAGCACTCCCCCAGCACCTCCAACATTCTCCCCCAGGGCTGATTTAGCTCACTGGGCTAAATCGCTGGCTTTTAAAGCAGACCAAGCAGGCCAGCAGCACGGTTCGATTCCCGTATCAGCCTCCCCGGACAGGCGCCGGAATGTGGCGACTAGGGGCTTTTCACAGTAACTTCATTGAAGCCTACTCGTGACAATAAGCGATTTTCATTTTTTATTCATTTCATTTCATTTCAGTACCTCCCACAGTGCAGCACTCCCCCAGCACCTCCCACAGTGCAGCACTCCCCCAGCACCTCCCACAGTGCAGCACTCCCCCAGCACCTCCCACAATGCAGCTCTCCCCCAGCACCTCCCACAATGCAGCACTCCCCCCAGTGCCTCCCACAGTGCAGCACTCCCCCAGCACCTCCCACAGTGCAGCACTCCCCAGCAACTCCCACAGTGCAGCTCTCCCCCAGCGCCTCCCACAGAGCAGCACCCCCCAGCACCTCCCACAGTGCAGCACGTCCCCCAGTACCTCCCACAATGCAGCACTCCCCCAGTACCTCCCACAATGCAGCACTCCCCCAGCACCTCCCACAGTACAGCTCTCCCCAGCACCTCCCACAATGCAGCACTCCCCCAGCACCTCCCACAGTGCAGCTCTCCCCCAGCACGTCTCACAATGCAGCACTTCCCCAGCACCTCCCACAGTGCAGAACTCCCCCAGCACGTCTCACAGTGCAGCACTCCCCCAGCACCGTCCCACAATGCAGCACTTCCCCAGCACCTCCACAGTGCAGCACTCCCCCAGCACCTCTCTCCCCAGCACCTCCCACAGTGCAGCACTCCCCCAGCACCTCTCTCCCCAGCACCTCCCACAGAGCAGCACTCCCCCAGCACCTCCCACAGTGCAGCTCTCCCCCAGCATCTCCCACAGTGCAGCACTCCCCCAGCACCCCACAGTGCAGCACTCCCAGCACCTCCCACAGTGCAGCACTCCCCAGCACCTCCACAGTGCAGCACTCCCCCAGCACCTCCCACAGTGCAGCACTCCCCCAGCACCTCCCATTGCAGCACTCACCCAGCACCTCCCACAGTGCAGCACTCCCCAGCACGTCCACAATGCAGCACTCCCAGCACCTCCAACATTCTCCCCAGGGGCTGATTTAGCTCACTGGGCTAAATCGCTGGGCTTTTAAAGCAGACCAAGCAGGCCAGCAGCACGGTTCGATTCCCGTATCAGCCTCCCCGGACAGGCGCCGGAATGTGGCGACTGGGGCTTTTCACAGCACCTCCACAGTGCAGCACTCTCCCCCAGCACCTTCCCACAGTGCAGCACTCCCCCAGCACCTCCCACAGATGCGCACTCCCCCAGCACCTCCCACAAGTGCAGCACTCCCCCAGCACCTACCACAGTGCAGCACTCCCCCAGCACCTCCCACAAGTGCAGCACTCCCCCAGCACCTCCCACAGTGCAGCACTCCCCCAGCACCTCCCACAGTGCAGCACTCCCCCAGCACCTCCCACAATGCAGCACTCCCCCAGCACCGTCCCACAATGCAGCACTCCCCCAGCACCTCCCACAAGTGCAGCACTCCCCCAGCACCTCCCACAAGTGCAGCTCTCCCCCAGCACGTCCCACAGTGCAGCTCTCCCCCAGCACGTCTCCCAATGCAGCTACTCCCCAGCACGTCTCACAGTGCAGCACTACCCCAGCACGTCCCACAGTGCAGCTACTCCCCCAGCACTCTCACAGTGCAGCTACTCCCCCAGCACCTCCCACAGTGCAGCACTCCCCCAGCACCTCCACCACAGTGCAGCACTCCCCCAGCACCTCTCCCCCAGCACCTCCCACAGTGCAGCACCCCCCGCACCTCTCTCCCAGCAACCTCCCACAGAGCAGCACTCCCCCAGCGCGTCTCACAGTGCAGCACTCCCCAGCACCTTCCACAGTGCAGCACTCCTCAGCACCTCCCAATGCAGCACTCCCCAGTGCTCCCACAGTGCAGCACTCCCCAGCACCTCCCACGTGCAGCACTCTCCCCCAGCACCTCCCACAGAGCAGCACTCCCCAGCGCGTCTCACAGTGCAGAACTCCCCAGCACCCCCACAATGCAGCACCCCCCAGCACCTCCCACAGTGCAGCACTCCCCAGCGCCTCCCACAATGCAGCACTCCCCAGCACCTCCCACAGTGCAGCACTCCCCAGCACCTCCCACAGTGCAGCACTCCCCCAGCACCTCCCACAGAGCAGCACTCTCCCCCAGCACCTCCCACAATGCAGCACTCCCCCAGCCTCCCACAGAGCAGCACTCCCCCAGCACCTCCCACAATGCAGCACTCCCCCAGCACCCACAGTGCAGCACTCCCCCAGCACCCACAGTGCAGCACTCCCCCAGCACCTCCCACAGTGCAGCACTCCCCCACAACCTCCCACAGTGCAGCACTCCCCCAGCACCTCCCACAGTGCAGCACTCCCCCAGCAACTCCCACAGTGCAGCACTCCCCCAGCACCTCCCACAGTGCAGCTCTCCCCAGCACCTCCCACAGTGCAGCACAGCCCCCCCCAGCACCTCCCACAGAGCAGCACTCCCCCAGCACGTCCCACAGTGCAGCACTCCCCCAGCACCTCCCACAGTGCAGCTCTCCCCCAGCGCCTCCCACAGTGCAGCACTCCCCCAGCACCTCCCACAGTGCAGCTCTCCCCAGCACCTCCCACAGTGCAGCACTCCCCCAGCACCTCCCACAGTGCAGCTCTACCCCAGCACCTCCCACAATGCAGCACTCCCCCAGCACGTCCCACAGTGCAGCACTCCCCCAGCACCTCCCGCAGTGCAGCACTCCCCCAGCACGTCCCACAGTGCAGCACTCCCCCAGCACGTCCCACAGTGCAGCACTCCCCCAGCACGTCCCACAGTGCAGCACTCCCCCAGCACCTCCCACAGTGCAGCACTCCCCCAGCACCTCCCACAGTGCAGCACTCCCCCAGCACGTCCCACAGCGCAGCACTCCCCCAGCACGTCCCACAGTGCAGCTCTCCCCCAGCACCTCCCACAGTGCAGCACTCCCCCAGCACCTCACACAGCGCAGCACTCCCCCAGCACCTCCCACAGTGCAGCTCTCCCCCAGCACGTCCCACAGCGCAGTTGAAGCCTAACTTTTGAAATCATGCCCCACAATGTTTGACTCTGAGGCAGTGATGTGAAACAGGCTCGATTCTCCACACCCTGACGCTAAAATCACATCCAGCGACAGGGCGGAGAGCCCGTTTTCCTGCACGGAATCAGTCCCGGCGCCAGTTCCGCTATTCTCCGTGTCTGACCGGCCAGATTCCTGACGGCATCTTTCTAATCTGGTCCTGTCGTTCGGGAAGTTCCCGAGGTGGCTGTGGTCTCAGTCTGCGGGCGCCATGATTAGGGGCCGGCCGATCGGAGGGCTGATTCATTCGGGACTTTTTGTTTTGCCGACGGGCAGGTCGGGCCAGCGGCCGATCAGGGGCACTGTTTGAGCAGCCCAGGTCCGCAGGCTGAGTCCGCCATGGAGCACGGCGCTGACGCTGGAGGCTGCCCCCAGCAAGGCGGTGAATCTGTGGCCTTTTGATGCCAGTTTTCCGGAATAGTCCCTGAAACGGAGAATCCAGCCCACATCTTTGCTTAGCGAGGTTTCGCTTTTCTGTGGAACTAAATCAATTTGCTGCTTGTGACCATTGAGAAGTTTCTACAAACTGTACTGATGGACAGGAGACAGGAGAAACTAAAAAGGTTCAGGAGAAAACATTTATACTCATTAGACCTTAGCAGTTCTCTATGATCGGATATCAAATTAGTTTATTTAGGTGAATAACTAATGAGTTGACCTTTTATTTTGGTGAGATTTATATAATTTGTCTTATGATCAAAATTACTGCAGAGACATGGGGAACAAAATGATATAATTGAAAAAGATTTCAAAATATAAAACTTTTTCAGTGACAGGATTGGCTGTTTTCCACAATAGCAGAGAGACAGCATTTAATAAAAACTTGGACAATATTATTGAAAAATCAATCACATAATTGACAAATTAGGAATTTCAAACACAGCTTTGCAGCAACACGTTTCATTAAACCTTTTAATCAGCTGAGTGCAGACTCAGCATTCATTTAGAGATTTAAGGTGTAGAATTTCTGAGTATGTGTAGCCTATCCCTAATTCGCACGTCTAAAGTTGAAATCGCCGTACTCCCAGAGGACGATAGGCTGCTCATGTGTCATTTTGTAAGTGTGTGAGAGAGTGTGGGTGTCAGATTGTGAGTATGTGTGAGAGAGAGAGTGTGGGTCAGATTGTGAGTGTGTGAGTGTGAGAGAGAGGGTGTGGGTGTCAGACAAGTGAGTGGGTGTGTGTGTGAGTGAGAAGGTGGGTGTCAGACTGTGAGTGTGTGTTGAGAGAGTGTTGGTGTCAGATTGTGAGTGTGTGTGAGTGTGTGAGACAGTGTGGGTGTCAGATTGTGAGTGTGTGTGTGAGAGAGGGTGTGGGTGTCAGATTGTGAGTGTGTGTGAGTGTGTGAGTGAGAGGGTGTGGGTGTCAGATTGTGAGTGTGTGTGTGTTGAGAGAGTGTGGGTGTCAGACTGTGAGTGTGAGTGTGTGTGAGAGAGTGTGGGGGTAAGATTATGAGTGTGTGCATGTGTTGAGAGAGTGTGGGTCAGATTGTGAGTGTGTGAGTGTGAGAGAGAGGGTGTGGGTGTCAGACGGTGAGTGGGTGTGTGTGTGAGTGAGAAGGTGGGTGTCAGATTGTGAGTGTGTGTGAGTGTGTGAGACAGTGTGAGTGTCAGATTGTGAGTGTGTGTGAGTGTGTGTGAGAGAGGGTGTGGGTGTCTGTGAGAGAGGGTATGGGTGTCAGATTGTGAGTGTGTGTGAGTGTGTGAGTGAGAGGGTGTGGGTGTCAGATTGTGAGTGTGTGTGTGTTGAGAGAGTGTGGGTGTCAGACTGTGAGTGTGAGTGTGTGTGTGTTGAGAGAGTGTGGGTGTCAGACTGTGAGTGTGTGTGAGTGTGTGTGTGAGAGAGGGTGTGGGTGTCTGTGAGAGAGGGTGTGGGTGTCAGATTGTGAGTGTGTGTGTGTTGAGAGAGTGTGGGTGTCAGACTGTGAGTGGGAGTGTGTGTGAGAGAGTGTGGGTGTCAGATTATGAGTGTGTGCATGTGTTGAGAGAGTGTGGGTCAGATTGTGAGTGTGTGTGTGTTGAGAGAGTGTGGGTGTCAGACTGTGAGTGTGAGTGTGTGTGAGAGAGTGTGGGTCAGATTGTGAGTGTGTGTGTGTGTTGAGAGAGTGTGGGTGTCAGACTGTGAGTGTGATGTGTGTGTGAGCGAGAGAGACTGGGTAGTGGGTGTCAGATTGTGAGTGTGTCTGTGAGAGAGAGTGCGGGTGTCAGATTGTGAGTGTGTGTGAGTGAGAGAGAGTGTGGGTGTCAGATTGTGAGTGGGTGTGTGTCTGTGAGAGAGTGTGGGTGTCAGATTGCGAGTGGTTGTGTGTCTGTGAGAGAGGGTGCGGGTGTCAGATTGTGAGTGTGTGTGTGTGTGAGAGAGGGTGTGGGTGTCAGATTGTGAGTGTGTGAGTGTGAGTGAAAGGGTATGGGTGTCAGATTGTGAGTGTGTGTGGGGGAGAGGGTGTGGGTGTCAGATTGTGAGTGTGTGTGTGTCGGAGAGGGTGTGGTGGCCTAATGCAATTAACTAATTAACAAGCTCCAGCTTGTTGGGAAAGTGTGGGTGTTGGGAGAGTGTGGGTGTTGGGAGTGTGTGGGTGTTGGGAGAGTGTGGGTGTTGGGAGAGTGTGGGTGTTGGGAGAGTGTGGGTGTTGGGAGTGTGTGGGTGTTGGGAGAGTGTGTGTGTTGGGAGAGTGTGTGTGTTGAGAGTGTGGGTGTTGGGAGAGTGTAGGTGTTGGGAGAGTGTGGGTGTTGGGAGAGTGTGTGTTGGGAGAGTGTGGGTGTTGGGAGAGTGTGGGTGTTGGGAGAGTGTGGGTGTTGGGAGAGTGTGGTGTTGGGAGTGTGTGGTGTTGGGAGAGTGTGGGTGTTGGGAGTGTGTGGGTGTTGGGAGAGTGTGGGTGTTGGGAGAGTGTGGGTGTTGGGAGAGTGTGGGTGTTGGGAGTGTGTGGGTGTTGGGAGAGTGTGTGTGTTGGGAGAGTGTGTGTGTTGAGAGTGTGGGTGTTGGGAGAGTGTAGGTGTTGGGAGAGTGTGTGTGTTGGGAGAGTGTGGGTGTTGGGAGAGTGTGGGTGTGGGAGAGTGTGGGTGTTGGGAGAGTGTGGGTGTTGGGAGAGTGTGGGTGTTGGGAGAGTGTGTGTGTTGGGAGAGTGTGGGTGTTGGGAGAGTGGGGTGTTGGGAGAGTGTGGGTGTTGGGAGAGTGTGGGTGTTGGGAGTGTGGGTGTTGGGAGAGTGTGGGTGTTGGGAGTGTGTGTGTGTTGGGAGAGTGTGGGTGTTGGGAGAGTGTTTGTGTTGGGAGAGTGTGGGTGTTGGGGAAGCGTGGGTGTTGGGAGAGTGTGGGTGTTGGGAAAGTGTGTGTGTGGGAGAGTGTTGGTGTTGGGAGAGTGTGGGTGTTGGGAGAGTGTGGGTGTTGGGAGAGTGTGGATGTTGGGAAAGTGCGTGTGTTGGGAGAGTGTGGGTGTTGGGAGAGTGTGTGTGTTGGGAGAGTGTGGGTGTTGGGAGAGTGTGGGTGTTGGGAGTGTGTGTGTGGGAGAGTGTGTGTGTTGGAGAGTGTGTGTGTTGGGAGAGTGTTGGTGTTGGGAGAGTGTGGGTGTTGGGAGAGTGTGGGTGTTGGGGAAGCGTGGGTGTTGGGAGAGTGTGGGTGTTGGGAGAGGGTGAGTGTTGGGGAGAGTGTGGGTGTTGGGAGAGTGTGTGTGTTGAGAGTGTGGGTGGTTGGGGCAGAGTGTGGGGTGTTGGGAGAGTGTGGGTGTTTGGGAGACTGTGGGTGTTGGGAGTGTGGTGTGTGTTGGGAGAGTGGTGGGTGTTGGAGAGGTGTGTGTTGGGAGAGTGTGGGTGTTGGGAGAGTGTGGGTGTTGGGAGGTGTGGGTGTTGGGAGTGTGTGTTGTTGGGAGTGGTTGTGTGATGGGAGAGTGTGGGTGTTGGTAGAGTGTGGGTTTGGAGAGTGTTGGGTGTGTTGGGAGAGTGTGGGGTGTTGGGAGAGTGTGGTGTTGGTATAGTGGGGTGTTGGAGAGTGTGTGGTGTTGGGAAGTGTGGGTGTTGGGAGAGTGTGGGTGTTGGTAGAGTGTGGGTGTTGGTAGAGTGTGGGTGTTTGGGCAGTGTGGTGTTGGGAGTGTGTGTGTTGGGAGTGGGTGTGTGTTGGGATAGTGTGGGATGTTGGGAAGTGTGGGTGTTGGGAGGTTGGTGTTGGGAGTGTGGGTGTCTGGAGAGTGTGGGTGTTGGGAGAGTGTCGGTGTTGGGAGAGTGTGTGTGTGAGAGTGTGGGTGTTGGAGAGTGTGGGTGTTGGGAGTGTGTGGGGTGTTGGGAGAGTGTGGGTGTTGGGAGAGTGTGGGTGTTGGGAGAGTGTGGGTGTTGGGAGAGTGTGGGTGTTGGGGAAGCGTGGGTGTTGGGAGAGTGTTGGTGTTGGGAGAGTGTGGGTGTTGGGAGAGTGTGGGTGTTGAGGAAGCGTGGGTGTTGGGAGAGTGTGGGTGTGGGAGAGTGTGAGTGTTGGGAGAGTGTGGGTGTTGGGAGAGTGTGGGTGTTGGGAGATGGTGGGTGTTGGGAAGTGTGTGTGTGTTGGGAGAGTGTGGGTGTTGGGAGAGTGGTGTGTTGGGACAGTGTGGGTGTTTGGAGAGTGTGGGTGTTGGGAGAGTGTGGGTGTTGGGAGTGTGTGTGTTGGAGAGTGTGAGTGTTGGGAGAGTGTCGTGTTGGGAGAGTGGTGTGTGTTGAGAGTGTGGGTGTTTGGAGAGTGTGGGTTGTGGGAGTGTGTGGTGTTGGAGAGTGTGGGTGTTGGGAGAGTGTGGGTGTTGGGTAGAGTGTGGGTGTGGTGAAGCATGGTTGTTGGGAGAGTGTGGGTGTTGGAAGTGTGGGAGTTGGAGAGTGTTGGTGTTGGGAGAGTGTGGGTGTTGGAGAGTGTGGGGTGTTGGGAGAGTGTGGGTGTTGGGAGCGTGGGTGTTGGGAGAGTGTGGGGTGTTGGGAAAGTGTAGGTGTTGGGGAGAGTGTTGGTGTTGGAGAGTGTGAGTGTTGGAGAGTGTGGTGTTGGGAGAGTGTGTGTGTTGGGAGAGTGTTGTGTGTTGGGAGAGTGTGGGTGTTGGAGAGTTTGGGTGTTGGAGAGTGTGGGTGTTGGGAAGTGTGGGTGTTGGGAGAGTGTGGGTGTTGGAGAGTTTGGGTGTTGGGAGAGTGTGTGTGTTGGGAGAGTGGTGTGTGTTGGGGAGAGGTGAGGTGTTGGGAGAGGTGTTGGGAGAGGTGTTGGGAGAGGTGTGGGTGTTGGGAGGTGTGGGTGTTGGGAGAGTGTGTGTGTTGGAAGAGTGTGGGTGTTGGGAGAGTGTGGGTGTTGGGAGAGTGTATGGTGTTGGGAGAAGTGTGGGTGTTGGGAGAGTGTGGGTGTGGAAGAGTGTGGGTGTTGGGAGAGTGTGGGTGTTGGGAGAGTGTGGGTGTTGGGAGAGTTTGGGTGTTGGAGAGTGTGGGTGTTGGGGAGAGTGTGGGTGTTGGGAGAGTGTGGGTGCTGGGAGAGTGTGGGTGTTGAGAGAGTGTGGGTGTTGGAGAGGTAGTGGTGTTGGGAGAATGTGTGGGTGTTGGGAGAGTGTGGGTGTTGGGGAGCGTGGGTGTTGGGAGAGTGTGGGTGTTGGGAAGCGTGGGTGTTGGGAGAGTGTGGGTGTTGGGAGAGTGTGGGTGTTGGGAGAGTGTGGGTGTTGGGAGAGTGTGGGTGTTGGGAGAGTGTGGGTGTTGGGAGAGTGGGGGTGTTTGGAGAGTGTGGGTGTTGGGAGAGTGTGGGTGTTGGGAGAGTGTGGGTGTTGGAGAGTGTGGGTGTTGGGAGAGGTGTGGGTGTTGGGAGAGTGTATGTGTTGGGAGAGTGTGGGTGTTGGGAGACTGTGGGTGTTGGAAGAGTGTGGGTGTTTGGGAGAGTGTGGTGTTGGGAGAGTGTGGGTGTTGGGAGAGTTGGGTGTTGGGAGAGTGTGTGTGTTGGGAGGGTGTGGGGGTTGGGAGAGTGTGGGTGCTGGGAGAGTGTGGGTTGTTGAGAGAGTGTGGGTGTTGGGAGAGTGTGGGTGTTGGGAGAGTGTGTGTGTTGGGAGAGTGTGGGTGTTGGGGAAGCGTGGGTGTTGGGAGAGTGTGGGTGTGGGAAGTGTGGGTGTTGGGAGGTGGTGGTGTTGGGAGAGTGTGGGTGTTGGGAGAGTGTGGGTGTTGGGAGAGTGTGGTGTTGGGGAAGCGTGGGTGTTGGGAGAGGGTGGGGTGTGGGCGAGTGGTGAGTGTTGGGAGAGTGTGGGTGTTAGGAGAGTGGGGTGTTGGGAGACTGTGGGTGTTGGGAGTGTGTGTGTGTTGGGAGAGTGTGGTGTTGGGAGAGTGTGGGTGTTGGGAGAGTGTGGGTGTTGGGAGAGTGTGGGTGTTGGGAGAGTGTGGGTGTTGGGGAGTGTGGGTGTTGGGAAGAGTGGGTGTTGGGAGAGTGTGGGTGTTGGGAGAGTGTGTGTGTTGGGAGGAGTGTGGGTGTGGGAGAGTGTGGGTGTTGGAAGAGTGTGGGTGTTGGGAGAGGTGGGTGTTGGGAGAGTGTGGTGTTGGGAAAGTTTGGGTGTTGGTAGAGCGTGGTGTTGGAGGTGTGGGTGTTGGGAGAGTGTGGGTGTGGGAGAGTGTGGGTGTTGAGAGAGTGTGGGTGTGAGAGAGTGTGGGTGTTGGGAGAGTGTGGGTGTTGGGAGAGTGTGTGTGTTGGGAGAGTGTGGGTGTGGGGAAGCGTGGGTGTTGAGAGTGTGGGTGTTGGGAAAGTGTGGGTGTTGGGAGAGTGTTGGTGTTGGAGAGTGGTTGTTGGAGAGTGTGGGTGTTGGGAGAGTGTGGGTGTTGGGGAAGCGTGGGTGTTGGGAGTGTGGGTGTTGGGAGAGTGTGGTGTTGGGAGAGTGTGGGTGTTGGGAGAGTGTGGTGTTGGAGACTGTGGGTGTTGGGAGTGTGTGTGTGTTGGGAGAGTGTGGGTGTTGGGAGAGTGTGGTGTTGGAGAGTGTGGGTGTTGGAGAGATGTGGTGTTGGGGGAGGTGGTGTGGGAGAGTGTGGGTGTGGGAGAGTTTGGGTGTTGGGAGAGTGTGTGTGTTGGGAGAGTGTTTGTGTTGGGAGAGTGTGGGTGTTGGAGAGTGTGGGTGTTGGGAGAGTGTGGGTGTTGGGAGAGTGTGGGTGTTGGGAGAGTGTGTGTTGGGAGAGGGGTGTGTTGGGAGAGTGTGGGTGTTGGGAGAGTGTGTGTGTTGGGAGTGTGTGTTGGGAGAGTGTGGGTGTGGGAGAGTGTGGGTGTGGGAGAGTGTGGTGTGTGGGAGAGTGTGGGTGTGGGAGAGTGTGGGTGTTGGGAGAGTGTGGGTGTTGGGAGAGTGGGGTGTTGGGAGAGTGTGTGTG